>NC_091053.1:1215725-1823588 GCF_963966145.1 Tenebrio molitor
CCAAGTCTTCGTGGCCCGTTATTGGTAAAATGTGTGTCCCAGCTTGTCCATTATCGTCTCCATCACCAAAAAGATGCCGACACAATTTGGGTATGGGAGCATCGATTGGTATTTAATTAAGGTGATGTGGAGCATGGAGAGCAGAGCTTGCGGCAGGCCCGGACTGATAACGGTGACTTGACCGGACGCCCGGAGCCATCGCTGACCCACACACACACTTATCAGATGCCGGACAGGCAATATCCAACCACCTCGCGCACACCGATCAATCAAAACCATCACCCCGTCTTCGACGCGTTCCCACGGCGCAAATCAAACCATCTCGACGTGATTTCCCAAAAATCCTCGACGATTTACGATCTCGCCTAATGAATTTTTTTGCCAAAATAATTTATAAACACGTGTTTCACACCGAGACAAGATTTTTTCGGTTTGATCACGTCGCATTCCGGAAAAATGTAGAACGAACACGAAAATATCGATACAATGCGGAGATTTTCAAATTCCAATCGTTGCCGGTACGTCTTTGATGATTCCGGTTCGGCGACCGGAAAAGTGGGACGGTGCGCCATCTGCGGGACAGTTTTGGCACCAAGTCCTGTGCTTCACAGACCGACTCCTAACCTCACTTTCGTCGCGCGCCGCAAGAAATCATCCGGAACCAGGGGAGCGTGTAATTGGTCTAACAATATCATTAAACGAGAGAAAACGAAGAGCGCCGCCGCAAGACTCGCGTTAATTGCACGAACACCAATCAATTAAGCCACCACGTGATTTATTCTTCAGTTATCTATTACCTCCGCGTGCAATCTTCTGGTCGCAGCCCACTTAGATTATTATCCGATCGGGTATTGTTTATGGGCGATGGGTTCTCCGACCAATTAATTCCGACCGAACGGATTTCGCAACAATTCTCATTATTCCGACCCACTAAATTAATTAAAATCCGGGTACAGTTAGAGGGCCAAATCAAGGGTCAATTAGGTCCGGTGTCCACTTTCGCCGACCGATGCGCCATCTGGGTCTTTTTCTGACCTCGAATCATTGTTACGGTCGATGGATCGCCTGTTGCTTTTTTTTGACCATCGCCGTATGCATGTTCCGAATTAGAGAGATACTCTCCGGCACAAAATCGAATGTAAATTCACCACAACCGTTAAAACCTAAATTCGCATGTGTAAAGCAATTTGCAATTATGAAAAAAAATTTGGTCGTGTTTATCGGATAAATGGTAGCCTAATTTGGGTCCGCCGCCATTAAATGGGCTCAACCAATTTGTAAACAATTTTGCGGTACTGTTATCGAAATTCGTCCGGGGAAAAAACGAGCGTAATCAGTGTGAGAAAGCGAAAGCGTCGTCGATTGTGCGAGTTTCCTCCAGATTTTGGACCGCCGGTTGTTAACCTTAACACCCGCGGCTACCAAATCCTGTCGGCATTCAAATTAAAATTTTAGGGTCAGGCTATCTGGCTCGTTTCTAGCATTATTAATGTCGTATTTTTAAAGATGACACGTTTAATTGCTGCCGACCAAAGCTTTGGTGGAAAAAATCCAGCGGAAAAAATTAATTGGAGCGGGTCATGAATCAAAGTCACTTCTTTGATTAGTTCGTCCGGCGCTGCTGTCACAATACTGTGATGCGGCATCAGTCAAATCGGTTCGTCTCTTTTGGCTTTTTGATGGAATGCATTGGGAATGGTCGCCCTAGGTGCGGCGGTGTGCGTGAAGTGGACGCGCAATAAACGCTGGCCGACTGACCTGTCCTTGGTGGGTCCGTTATATCCACAGGGTCACAGCCATATTCCCTCGACTCACCTACATCCACTCATTCTGACTGTCTTTCCAGCTGGCCGTCCTCGGCGAAGACGTCGAAGTGGTCGAAGCGGTCTCCGGATCCGAAGAGATCAAAGAGCACGGCAACGACGACAACGACACCAATCCGGACCAGCTGGCGTTGGAGTCTTTGGGCGAGCAAGACCAGCCGCCCAAGAAGCTCGCCTACAACGCTCCATCCAGAGGAGGGATCAATCTCCCCCCGAGAAACAACCAACACTTCCCGCACAAACCCTTCCTCCAGAAGAACAAACAGCCGATCTATGACAACAAGAACTCGTACAACGGGCCACCGCCGCCCCCACCCAAACAGGCGATGGACAAGTACGGCACGGCTGGTGGCGGCGGCGATATCTGGCCCGCGCCGGTTCCAGACATGCCCAAGATCATCTCGCTCGACGTCAAGTGCGAGAAGAACCTGATGAAGGTGTACATCGGTTTTGACAAACCCTTCTACGGGATTGTCTTCAGCAAGGGTCACTACAGTAATGTCCATTGTGTCCACCTTCCTGCCGGTCTGGGCAGGACGTCCGCACATTTCGAGATCGGGATCCACGCGTGTGGTACCTCGGGGAACACCGAAAATGGTCTGTACGGGTACGGCGCGGAGTCCGGTTCTGGTACCTACTTCGAGAACATCATAGTGATCCAGTACGACCCTCAGGTGCAAGAAGTGTGGGACCAAGCGAGGAAACTGCGTTGTACTTGGCACGACCAGTACGAGAAATCCGTGACGTTCCGTCCCTTCCCCGTGGACATGCTGGACGTGGTGCGGACGGACTTCGCCGGAGACAACGTCGGCTGCTGGATGCAGATCCAAGTGGGCAAAGGTCCGTGGGCCAGCGAGGTCTCCGGCCTCGTCAAGATCGGCCAGACCATGACGATGGTGTTGGCCATCAAAGACGACGACAGCAAGTTCGACATGTTGGTGCGCAACTGCATGGCGCACGACGGCAAGCGCGCCCCCATCCAGTTGGTCGACCAGAAGGGTTGCGTCACTCGCCCCAAGCTCATGTCGCGCTTCACCAAGATCAAAAACTTCGGCGCTAGCGCTTCCGTCTTGTCCTACGCCCACTTCCAAGCGTTCAAGTTTCCCGACAGCATGGAGGTCCACTTCCAGTGCACGATCCAGATCTGTCGGTACCAGTGCCCCGACCAGTGCTCGGATTCCAACCATCTGGGCGTGAACGGGATTCTCGAGCTGGCGCACAGCGCCCCGGAGGGCGCGTACGGGCCGCCACCGCCGCCGCCTCTCCCGATCGAAGCGTACCTGCACGGCGGCCGCCCCAGAGACGAGCGGCGCGTCCGCCGGTCCGTCAAAACCGACCCGGAGAAGGAGGTGGGGTTGAATCGCGTCATCCGGGTCGTCTCCACCGGCGACTTGACCTTCTCGCTCGACGACAACAACACGACGACGATGGTGTTCCCCGGAAAGGAAGAGCTGGCGAGTCCGGGGCTGATCTGCATGACCACCCCCGGATTCGCGGCCACTCTGGTGGTCCTCCTGGGGATTCTGATCGTCTCCTGTCTGATGTCGGCGTTCCTGTGCGTGCGACTCAGACCTTTCGCCGGAAGCAAGCGCGACAAGAACAAGCAAGCGACGTCCAAAAGCTGCTTCTACTCGTAATGGCGCGAAAGCTCGAGTTGAAGGCTACGTGCGTGGTCATCGCGAGTCGAAAGCTTTATTAATCGACAAGGCGAGCGTTATCCGCGAATTAATAGAGCTTTGCGACTAGGTCCGTCTTCAAATTCATGTTCAAACGTGATCAGGCATCGTATCCGAAACTGCACGCGTTAGTTTTAAGGTTACCTAAAAAAATCTTTCTTTTGAGCTGTTGGAATTTGCAAAATCAATGTTTTTACGACAACGTAGAGACTATCACGAGTTGTAAATACAATCATAGTTTGAGAATTTTTGCGGAACGGTCGTGGTCGGTTTTGGTTTTAGAATAAAAAATTTTAGTCTTAAGCCAATCTAGTTGTTTCATTAAGTATTTATTTATATATTCTATCTAAAAGACAATTATTACAGTATGTACCTGTATAGACATAGTGCGTCCAAATTTCACATGGTAGAACATCTTGTAAAATGACACTGTACGATATTTATTAAAAATAAAACGATTATTTTTGTATATATATTTATTATCCCATTATTTACACAGAACATAGCCTCTTATATATACATATATGAATGCATATATATCGTAAATTAACAATAACTTTTCAATAAAAACAATGCAGAATGAGCAATTATCAGTATTAATCGACGAAAGACGAAAAATTAGTTAAATAAATATTAAGAAATAAAACAAACGAAACACTTGTCAGGGTAAGGGCTCAGTTAAAAAAAACTAATCTAAGACGTAAACGTATTATGAGCAATAATTTAAGTACTGCCTAACTAATCAAAAAAAATTAATTAACAGAATTACTGTTTTTGCTACAAGTAGTACAGTAATAAAAAAAACAATACCGAACTGGCAGTAATTCTGGTTCCGTAATTTATTATGTACAATTCTACCTCTACAGCTATTCTAACAAAAAAAAAAAAAAAATTAAAATAATTATTAATAAACTTTAAAATACTCAGAAGGTTAATACTGTACAAATCAATTCATTTAATTATTATAAAATTTGACTTTTAACTTTGCTCGTACTAGATTAACAAATAAATTATGTCATAAATTTACGAATATTGTCTACTTAACATTATCGAGCTCAATAACTTAAGAACAAAGGCTCAGCCTCTGAAATTGTTTTTTGATTGTGAAGCAAACTGGGCCAGGCTGGGGCGCACTGCTGCACAAATAAATCCCACAAATTTGGTTTTACTGTATATACAACAACTTAGCCTAAAATTGCAACTTAACAAGATGTATATATCGGAGCTGTCGGTCCCCATTGAGGGGTGCCAAAGTCGACATAACCTAAAAACTTACCGCGACGGTGCACCACAACGAGTCCAGAATTTAACACCCCGAATTACATTACGATGAGCAGTGACAAACACAACAACACAGACGTAATTAATGATAATTACCATGATTTATAAAAACACAATTTAGCGCAACGCTTTGACGGGACGTCATTACCAACTAATTTTGCTCAAGGTTAAAATTACTAGATGGGCCGATTAATTGTGTCGGGGGAAATTGCTAAAAAATATTTAATAATCGAAGTTGATGATCGTGTTTTCATGGTGGTTTTGCAATTTCGATGATGTTAAATTAGATAGTGCGAAAAATACAATTCTGAGCTGGGGAAATTGAATAATTTTTTTTTGTGGTGGTAATGACGTTGTTATTTTTATGTCACCAAAAAATGTACGAGTTTGAAGCGTGATAAATTGATAATTGGTTTCGATACGGTAAAAAAATGTGTGATTGATGATCGGTGTTGTATCTGCGCAGGTAGTTGAGGTTATGTCGCGTGCACCCCGATGCGACAAAAAGAAATGTCCTTGAGACCTAACCTTAACAAGCTATGATTTAAATAATGTCATTTATACATATCATATTGCAAATTTGCCCTTTCATATCATCTAAACAAACAATATGAGTCGTGATTTAAATACAACAAGAATAAGTTAGACACTTGAATGTCACACCTCGTCGGAGTCTTGGAGTTTGAGCACTTCCACTACAAATCAGTCCAGTGTCTTTTATTCGCAGTTGCGCTGCGTTTCGTCAGTCTTACCGTTAATCTGACTCGCCCTGACTCGCTTGTCGTTGGTGCCGTTGGCCTGCGGGGGTGGCGCCCCCCTCATCCTCAGCAGCCTCCAGCCCGTCCACCCCGAGAAAATCCCCATGGGGATGGGTCCGTTGCGTGCCTGCTCGGCGAGCTGCTCCTTCTGCAGCTGGTACCGGTAGAGCAGGGACCCCGCGACCAGCGCCGACACCACCGCGGACACGGCCACCAGGACGAAGAGCACGCTGAAGCCGGGGACCGGCATGCAGATCCCGTAGACCACCTCTTCCCTGATGCGCCCCTGGAACACCGTGACCGCCTCCGCTCGGCTGTCCGGACTGAAAGCTAGGTCCGCCTCGGAGATGACTTCGTAGAGGCCGCTGACGCCCACGTCGGCGCTGCGGGCCTTCCTGTCGGATATCGTGATGGAGCGGCGCTTGCGCTTGAGGCGCTCGAGCGGCGGCGCTTTGGAGAAGGCGCGAGGGGCGGCCACAGGGCGGTCCTCGAAGGTGCGCGGCCCGTGCGGGAACTGGTCGTGCATCAGGAACATGTCCTGCAAACAACCAACCACATTTTTACCAGGAATTCCTCGCGCCGATGAGCTTTGTATGGAAATGACAGATCCACAGATTAAATTACGATAACGAGCTTGTGCAGTTTAGTTTGGAATTTGTCGAATTTACATTTGAAAACATTTAAAGCCATTACCGCCGTCAAACTTCCTATAACCAATAAATAAATGTCGACGTTAATTTTGAAGCAAGTGTATTAACAATCAGGTTGGCAAATATTTATGTGACCGCCGAACCTAAAAGTAGGTTTTCATTCCGGGATGATTTAAGAGGCGCTGCTATCGTAATTGTTGTAAACGTCAACGAAAAAATTTCACACTTTACAAACGAGCGGAACGTGAACAAACACGTCTCAATCGAATGTTTTATTGGAATAATTAGATCCGTCGAGAAATTTGCAAATCATAATCATAATTCATGTCGGAAAGTGTAGATAAAGAGATGTCATTAATAGATTTTTATTTAATTAGATATAATTTATTCGACGTCGGATTAATATGATTTGATATATTTATCTTGTTGGTACGGATGTGGGAATTTGAGCAGATGCGAGTTTGGTTGGTAGACCTGGATGAGGCGAGTTGTGCAGGAAGATGTCGTTTAGACTTGTGGCATATTAGGAAGAAGCGTTGCTGAAAGTCTTGGTGTTGAAGTGGAGTAGAGGTTAATCCCCGATTATGGTCGCGCGAGAAAAGGAATCTGGCTTGTCGTTTCTCATCGGTGAAGAACAAACGAACACATTTAACTGCAAATTGTAATGCGATTGCAAATACTGGGAATCAAACTGTTTTGTTCATAGTCGAGAAACAATAAACGGCCTATTAAAACACTTACAATATAATAAATGAAGTTTGCAATAATTAACATCATACCTTATGCGGCACTGCCGTTATATCCAGTTCTTTATCATCGTCAAGAAGTCCGTCCGGGTTGTTGGACATCGGCTTGTCACCGAGTTGCGCGTTCAGCGACATCTTCACCGCTGAGACGCCGTCGACGCCTTCTTCGCCGATGATGTCGTCGTAGAGCAGGTCCGCCGCGGGCCGATCCGGCTCTTGCGCGTGTTTCTCCCCGATTTTGTCGTCCTTGCGGTCCAGAGGCCCCAGATAGAGGTCGGAATCGACGTCGCCCTTGTCCGGCTGGATCTGGCAGTGGTCGAGGCAGCCATGCCGGCAGATCTCCACTTTGCACTTGATGTGGACGCTGAGGGCGTCCGGAAACTTGAACGCGTGGAAAAACGCGTACGTTATCACCGACGCCCTCTCGTCTGCGCCTCGTGCCTTGAGGAACCGGCTTATCATTTTGGGGCGGAGCACGCAGCCGAACTCGTCGGACAATTGGATCACGTGGCCGCCGCCGTCGGACGCCACGCACGACTTGACGCGCATATCGAACTCGCCTGCAAAGAAAGCCGTCGTGGAGATGGAGCAAAAGGAGTCGGAGCGACGGCACGTACCTCTGTAGTCGTTGATGGCGACCACGAGGGTGAGAGTGGAGCCCAGCGGGACGATCCCGCTGACGGGAGGCGCCCAGGGACCCTTCCCGTGCTGGATCTCCATCCAGCAGTCGACGTTGTCACCTGTGGGGACCAGGGTTAGTCACGACGACACTCTGGTCCTTCACTCACCTCTGAAGTCCAACTGGACCACGTCGAGGTCGGCGATCACCATCGGCGGCTTGGACGCCGTCTTCTCGTAGTCGTTGAACCATTCGCACCGCAGCCTCTTCGCCTCGTCCCACACTTCCAACAAGTCTTTGTCGTATTGTACCACGACGGTGTTTTCGTAAAATTGTCCGTGCAGATCCGGCTTGGTTCCGCATCTGGCGTACGCGATTCGAAACGAGAAGAAAGTTTGGCCCGTGGAGGGCGGCACGTAGACGCACCGCGGGTCTCCGTGTTGGCCTTTAGACGAGACGATCCCTTCGAAGGGCTGCGAGAAGGTCAAGTGGACGTCCATGTGGTCTTTGCCGCACATGACCTCGAGGGACTGGATGGAGGGCATGCCGTCGGGACGGTCCAGAGGCCAGAGGTCGCCGGCTCCGTCGACCACATTGATCAACTGCAAAGAGAGCGATTCAGTTTGGAAGGTTTCAACAGCGCAATTACTCGTCATTGACGATAGAGTTTTCTTTGAATGGACGCTTGACGAAACGGAAAAAAATCGATATATGGCCGTGCGAACGTAATTTATGGACAGCCGGAGAGGCCACAACAGATAGACAAATGTCCAGTTGTGGATCTACGTGTTGTAATGTGTGGGAATGAGTCTGATGGGCGCGCATATCGACAAAGCTGCGAAACGGGTCAAGAACCCTCCGGCTACCGCGCCTGGGCACACCGCACCATTAGCATTACTAATGCCGGACGAATCGTCGCGGTATCTCCAAACGTGCACGTTCTCCTCGATCATGTTTTGACACAATTTCGTGGTCTTCTTCAGGAATTGCGCAACACGCAGCTCTTTGTCTGCTTGCGTAACCGATGGAAGCTGCGAAGTGGTCCTGCCACTAATGACCAGGACAAACATCGCTGGACGAAATGTTTCACACTCGTAAACGATGGACCACACAGGTGTTCCAGTTGAAAGGTCACAAAGACTCACTTTCGACCGAACAACGAGGATACAGCCTCTTTGCGTGACATCTACGTGTAAAAACGGCCATAACTGATGATGTGAACCGAGAGCATTAATTGGTGACCTTTAACATGTCCAAGAGTTCCTACGCAACTAACGGTACGAGGCTTATTCAACAAATTAGAATAGGAGTCTTTATCGAGGAGTTATGGGAAACCCGGCCTCGTGGGAATGTAAAAAGTTGCAATCATCGATGTATTCAAGATTTTTGCAGTTGACGGAATGCAATCTGGCGCCTTGCGACGCTACCAAGCCACCACTCATCTCTCCACTTTCAAGTGTAACGAAGACAGGTCGAGATCTGGTTTCAATATGGCTAACAGTAAAACCGATCGAGGCGAGTAAATCACCTCTGATTAATACAATTTAACTAATTAATAAAATCATCCACCATAAAGAGTTGATTGCGAGAGAGTACACTTACAATAACTTCGCACAACAGCTGTTTATAACTGTCAGAGTCGCTGGCCTTTGAGTCGATTCATAAGCAATGTTATTAGTGCCACTCTGTTGACTCCTAGATGGTCATTAGTTCTCCACCGAACTTGCGTGGACAACGAAAAAAATTACCAACAATTGTTTCGTCACTTAACTGTCCACAACCTCGGTCACTCAATTTTTAACGGAGCTTCCTCTTGGTGACCGTTGACCCCAGTCATCTGGTCACCACTGACTTTTCTTCCACACAAAACGGAAACTTCAGACTGTCACAATGCAAACAATGACCTCTTCAACGGCATTCCTAACCTCAGCCCGAAATTGCTCGTCTTGGCATTATGATGACAAAAGTGACACAAGTTGCGTTTAATCATCCCATTCTGCACCCATTAAAACGGTACACCACGATTGTCCCATCGAGATTTTGTCATTTTCAACAGTTTTCCAACTGGATGGAGTGTTTGAGGAGGATTTTGAACTTTGGAAGAGTCGCAGACAAGTGGATGGAATAGCTCGAGGGAGATGTCACGGAGGTCGTGGTGTCAAGATTCCAAGACGACAGTTTCCAGTGGAGACTTGAAAGTTGCTCCCGGCCAACATTTTGGGAACCAATGTTATAATTTACAAGTTGTCAGAATGCCGGCGGCGCGTTCGCGGATTGTTGGCACACCAATAAATTATTTCCATGTGTGCAAAGGTGAGGCCGCCCCGATGGGATACCGCCGATTCCGTTTTGTATTTATCCGATACATCAATAAGGACGTGTCGGAGGCTCGTTAATGGCGGCCGTTTCGTCGACAATGACACGATAAGAACGCGAAACAGAAATCGACGATGTATCTCCAGCAGAGCGTACGGACGCGAGCAAATTGTTTTTGTTCGTGTAACTTACCGGACTTATTTCAAATACATTATGCGAGATCGTAACAGTACGTTTAACATTGATATTCATCGGTGATATTCAAATTGTGCACGCTCACCGCTCGGTACGTTTAATAACCTCTTCTTCACAATGGAATTATTGACAACTGGAGGAAAAATCCACGACTGGACACGAATTCCTCAACTTTGACAATCCGACGCTAATTGGATGTCGAAGATTTGGAGCGTTTGTTCATATCCAAGGGAATGCGATCAATTACTTCGGCTGAAGGAAGCGTAATTGCTGTAGGAGCTTGTTTCAACAGTAAATTGCTCGATTACAGCGAAATCCGCGCTCCGGACAACCTTCTTCGTTCTGCTAAACGACAAATTCAAATTTCAGACAATCCGGGAAAGCTCCCAGCCCGGAGTAACGGCACCATCCCAGCAAATAATCATTTGGAGTATGTATTAACATTCTTTGTCACTCAGTTGTTGCACGTACTTGATGAGTGACGAAGAGCTTCCGCGTCAGTTGTGCATTATTTACAAATAATTACCGTTGGGTCAATATGGTGCAGTGCCCCAAAAAATTGCAACAGACGGCAGAAGCAACTGGTCGGAGAAAAGAAATTTTGGTGGGGGGAGGAGTGGAGGATGTCTGGAGGATCTCCAAGATAATGTGGGTAATTAAGAGAAGACGCAAAGATACGTCGTGATTGGTCGGCGGCCGAATTGGATTTGAATTACAAAGTAGAGTAAGTGAAAACGGACGCAGGTGTGCAACTGTAGAAGAGACCATTTGTCACCGCAACACACGATCAAGATCGGTGTGAGAACCAGAGACAATAATTTTTTGTTGCGGCGATGCCCATTTACATCATATTAAAATGCCTTCCATGCAGCACCATATAATTATCAAAGATTACTAAATTGCAGACAAGCAAAATGGTGTAAACCAGATAATCACCATATAATCTTAGATGGAAGACGTTAGAGATCTCTTTCGAAGAATTCCGCCGTCTAATGACCGGTTCGAGTCAATATGACAGGAGGCGACTCGGTGGTGAGAAAATCGGACGTCCTCCCCGTCGGAAATGGAGCGGGGAGGCGCGAGTTCATGATCAGACAGCGTGGCGTTGTTAAGCAACGCCTGGAGCATTAATTATAGGCTTGCACGGTCGCCAGTTTACTTGCACGACGAACTGGTGCCAGTAAACTGTCGCCGACAAAACCCCGTGGTCTCTATAATGGCCGCGGGGCTTCGCGTCAAGACCCTTAGAAGAGTGTCGAGGGTGCTTTCGGAAAAGGTCGTGCTAATGAGCTTGGCACACTCGAATATCTTAATTAAAAAAGTCATTAAATATTTAAGAAATAATCCAGCCGAGCCGACACAAAAAGTGGTCTTTAATATAATCAAACAAGAATGACTTGTAAGTTTACTATTTACCTGCGATTGTATAACATTTCCATATTTTAGCCGCTAATTAGTTCTATTTGGATAAAAAAAATAATAATAACTGTTGTGTCCCGATATTGGGAGGATGTGATTTTACAACTTCCCGTTGTTTGGAGAGGGAGGACGGAAGGAGTGATTTGGTTTGTTGGAGCGTAGCATTATTGAGTTGTAGAAGTATGCGTGTTGTAAACCTTGACCTGATGTAACAAGTGCCGGAGTGACTTTTAAATTCCGTTCGGAATAGCTGCGGTGGCCGGTGACCCCCGAATCTCTCCCGTTGGACACTTACCAGCAAAATGAAAGAAAAACAGCAGATCACAGGCAGGAGTAGAAGTCGCCTGAGGTGGCGCAGTGGGCTCAGCATTTTCCCGTGGCCCTGAAACAAAACGAGGATCGTGAGCACTCCATCAAGGGCCAATTAGCAACCGTCAAATCGCATCTCACCACCTCCTAATGAGGTCCCGTTCCGGAAGCTCTTGTCAACCGCTCGTCATCTAGGTCGACGGCAGCGACGAGCCGGCGACAAAACGAATCACGAAATGCCGTTCTTCTAGACGAAGAATACGTTTCGGCGGCGGCATTGTGTGGAGATGGGCACGGCGGTCGGAATGCGCGTCATGAATTGCAAATGGGGCGAAAAACGGTGGCCCGACAATGGACCCTTGCGGCGCGCCGCCATAAAAATGTACACGTTCGGTGGAGTGATAGTTACCGGAGCATATTTTGTCGGAGTGAGAACTGGTTTCGTGGCGGCGGTTTCCGAGAAACTGAGCACATATCTTTGTGATTTTGCATCTGCCAATAAAAACTAGTTTGCGGCGATTATTAGGTCAGTGCAATCGGTTCGAGCCGGCATAAATCCGACTTTTATGGTCGCCTCAACAAACGATTCACTTCGCACCGGACAAATCTCCGCTGGAAGATGGATGGACCGGTTTTCGCTACGCTTCTGCTCCAATTTCGGAGCTTTTGACAATCCGAGCAAGATTGATACAAGAGGAATGTCTGGCTTGACACGAATCGTGTCACTAAACCACCAACTACTTTACATAGCACTGTCTGCACGCTATGCCTTCACCACGTGCAAAAGCTCTTCACCGCGCTGCACGTTCTCATTGTCATGACAGCCGCTGCATCTCACATTTGACAGTTACTCATTTTAAATTGACGCTTTTCGACGAGGCGTCACGTTTAGTTACGGTGAATCTCGTTGCGGTGAATTACTAGTTCCACGGAATTAGGTGAACAAAAAGTCATTTCTCCCCAAACCCGTTTGCCATAAACAAATCGCCCATAACAAACAAAACGACCGCGCGGTATTCGCCGCGACTATTTAACACTTCCTCGCACACCTGTCCTCTCCTCTTTCATTCTTTCCTTCCTTTACTTTTATTTGGGAGCTGAAATGCTTCGATTGTTCACTTGTCGTCGGTGGCGCGGATCGCGGCTTCTGTTCAACTCCCACACGACGTCACAAGAATGTCGCCGAATAAATGTTTTCACAGGCGTTTTAATGGGCAATTAGGTTTTGCACGTTGACTTTGACGTTTCCTGCTTTTACAATGGGAAGTGGACTGTACAAATATCATTTAACAATTCAGTCTGCAAACATGCTGCAAAATAAAAGAAGCGTGAGACGACACGAATCTTCCACCCACAGAAGAAGCGTCAAGTTTCTTGCACATACCACAAGATAAACAGAGAGATTCTACATATTATTGTTGTGATCATTATGCAAACACGGCGACCCTACCACCCGAAAGCACGAATTTGTCATTAGCTTGAACAAGTTCAGCCACGCCGGGCCCAATCACTACTTGGATGGGTGACAACTAAGAAACCGTTTTTTCAGTTAAGCCGCTTTTAAGTGACAATAAAAGCTTCCGCAAGCTTACTAGAACCATGTTATCGGTACCCTAGAGTAGTACTGTGCTGGATCGGCAAAAGTTGGTGAGATGTAGAGATGGTTCCCGTTGAAAAATTTGGATGTTTCGTCTTTAAATGGAACGAGTCAGTACCAATAGATGTGTATCATCGCCTTTGCTTGTTTTTTTTTTGCCAACTTAACGGAGCACGTTATGCCTTCTGGTGTTCTGGAGAAATGGGAAAAGTCTTCAGATCTGCCGAAAAACCGTCGATTTGTGAACGGTACTTCGATACCACACGAGTGGAGTGCGTCCCGTGTCTTGTGTGGTCTCCGGAGAGCAACAGGTCTTGGAAAATCGTCAATTTGTGCCATAAATCGCCCCGGATAGATGACACAAGCAGTATGATTATTCACTTAGTCAAACAATACGTTTTACGCATAATGAATGTATTTTCCGATGGGATGAATGAGATGTAATTACGGCTATAAAATATCGTGAGCTTTCAATCCGGTTTTGTAGTTTATTTAATTGACGTATATGCACCGTGTAACTCATTAACATCCGCATCTCAGGCCGTCCTCTCATTTAGCGCTGGTGCATCTGTGTGCAACGCCATTGAATAATTAATAAGCGCGCACGATTAATTTAATTAATACGCTGCCGTATTGAATGGCAACAATTATCTTGTTCACCAGATAAGCAAATGACACGTTCTAACCACCGACGTACGCCTGTCATGGCAATTACTTCTCGTGCCAGAGAGTAGAGTGGATCAGGGTGGCCAACCCAAAAGCGCTCTCCGAAGAGTACGAAAGCGAAGCTTTGCGTGAATGAAGCGCAATTAAAATACCTTGTCGGTTCCGAGAAGGGGGCCCCACGTGCGATTTCCTGGGATTCCGCCCAAAACGCCAGCGGAATCCGGTGTGGGTTACGCACAAACACGTGTACCATGTAAGTGAGTTCGCGTGTGTTCTGGGACAGCGGAGACGATCCACATGACCGTCATTCCATCGGCTGGCGGCCCCCGGGGCTCCGGCGATGGTTATTGACACCGGACTGCCGGACTGGGCCTGGATCATGAACTAACCGATGCTCGGTTGCGCACATATGACGGCAATACTGTTATTTTAATTAGTGTTCTTGCTTGCGCGCCGCCATTGTGAAGATGGCCGCCGAAACGGGCTCGTATGTCACCGAATGCCGGACGGGCTACGAAACGCACCGGAGACGTTTCGGCGCGCAGGTGTGGGATTTAACGGCGGTGCGGTGCGCATTTCCACTCGTATGAACTTTTTATGAATGAAAAATTTATTCACAGTTCTGGTTTAGTCGAGCGGAGGCTGTTATTTGCCAAATTATGGAGTGTGGAGGCCTCATTAAAAAATGCCACAACTATGACACGTTTTCTAAATTAGCTCGACATTCGAGCGGAAAAATATTTTCCACCCAAGTGAAACTAGTACTACCGCTAGGAAATTTGATAAAGCCAACTGACACACATAAAGTACCCATACAATTAATTTGTATCAGTGGGACAACACCAAACAACCACTGGATCGTCAAGTGCGGTTATTAATTTAATGGTACTTTTTAGAACCATCGCAAACGCTAATTATTACCTCGAAGGTACTACTCGTCGTAAACTGGACAATTTACGGTTGCAACTTGTTGAAATTAATGAAAATTACGCGAGGTGTGCAATGAGATGCAATCGTGGAAATAATTGATTATATTCATTACCCATACTGTGTCAATAACGGAAACTGGACATGCTTTATTAACCACAATTACTACAGACATGGGATTATGCGAAATCATTGAAATTAGCTCTGTTTACACGACCGCAATTACCTCCGACACATCTTAATCGCCATTTGGATTACACGTCGCGTGTCTCATTCATAACACTTCTGGTTCTGGTACTAATCGACAAATTGCGCGAAGTACCCACTCGTTTTTTCACCACACCGAAAAGAAATGGGCGTTTTTCTCGGTTCTTCTTCGAAACGGTACCATTTTAGAATCGACCGTTTGTGAAAGAGTACCGCTTCAGTTTGGCCGGTTTTGAATGGTACCATTTTAGAATTGGCGTTTAAAACGGGACTGTTTTAGAATCGGACGTTTGATACGTAAAGCAAATCAAACGACCAAAGTGGTTCCAAGAAATCTTATCTCTTCCTATTTTCGTAATTAGTTCCTTAATATGAAGCCAAATGAAATCATTCAGCTGGACTGTCAGATACAAGGGAATTAATAATGAAGCGAGAGGATCAAAAGGGGAATAACCTTTCGAGAATGGGCAAAAGATGAAAATGAGATGTTGGGTACTACCTGGTGGAAAATGTTCTGGTGGAGGCAACGAAAAGAAGATGTGAGAAGGATTGGGTCGGTACGATATCTTTGTTTGTTTGGAGGAGGTGGTACCGAGTTTTTGGGAGAAATTTGGTAGGAACGTGAGGAATGTGCGTCGAGTGGTTCCATATTAAAATGTTAATTTAAACATGCGTGAGCTTGAAAAAATGGTGTTTGAAATAAAATGACAGATCGTACCGATTTATTAATCAGTCTCTGTGGAAACATCGGTACTGATAGCGTGCGGCAAACGTAGAAAAAACTGCTCGAGTATGCATCATCATCAATAACAATAATTGGATTTGTTTGATGTAAATATTAAAATATGAACTGGGCGACCAGGTGGGTACGTAAAGTGGTACCCGACTGGTCGCTAAATTATGTTAATGCGATTCAAATTTAAACAAAATAAATAAATAAATGTAACAAATTAACAAATTGAAACTTCAAACACGCCACCAATTAAACCAGCCGGAGTGGGGTGGCAAGTACTACCTTTATTGCCGGATCGAAAACAGGCGAGGTTTTTTGCCCAAAACGAACGACTCTATTTACGATTAACGAGCAATAAAAGATTTTTTTGTGGAAATATTTGTAGAATCTGTGTTAATAGTTCAAGTATTCAGACTTCGAAAAATCCTTCACTCTCCATTCCAGAATCTAAAAACAATGACAAATTTCTCGACAGGTCTAGTTGGCTAACGGCACAAGGTGACGGTCGGCTGGGTCCGACACTTTTTTCCGTTTCAAATTAAATATTGATTTAGGAGAAAAAACTACTTCCGGAGGGAAAACGCGGTCGTTCCTCGAAGAGGTACTGCTCAGGTTTTGGCAAAATATTTACTCGGCTTGGTGACAAAACTAAGTTTCTTCAACGGTATTTTGCTCGCAGTACTTTTTTGGTACGACCAAAGAAATTTACGCAAATCAAAAATTTGAAAAATATTCAACGAAAAGTACCGAATTAATTTGTATCTAGAGTGTCAAAAAAGGTTTGTGGACCAAAGACCGCTTTGAGGGATTCTCTCATATTTGGAATTCCACATTGACTATTCATGTTTTTGCAACTGCAACACTCTATATATACATTTTGCCAAAAGATCTCTAATTAGTCCAAAAATTAAATTACCCTCAGAGGAATTTTAGCTTTTAAACAATTAGACATTTTTAATGCTGTTAATTATCTAATGGATGAGAAATTACAGATATTTTACTATGCTTCGCTAATTAATTATAACACCAAAGTAATTATTTTTATATTACGAAATGCTAATTAGCAACTAAATTTTATATAATTTTCAAAAATATTCATGCATTAATTTCACCTATTTGATTTTATCTGTAAATTAGAAGATTCGTGTTTGCTGCTTATTACCACAAATTAGTAGGTTGCTTTAGTATTTTTAAATTTCTTAGTTTGTTGCTAATTCTTGAAATCTGTCGAGGTACCATTTAGAGAAAATCGTTTTGTACCTAATTGTACATTCCCCTTTGCATCACAACCATCGTTTGATCTAGATTTCAAATTACATAGCATGCTTTAATTTTTTGCAGTAATTACTAATTTAACTTACTAATTGGAACAACTGACAGTCTATAATTACTGAGACTGTCAGTACTTCATAGATCAATGGTGATGTGTTCGAGTTTCCTGTATTCAACTACGCAAATGTTTGAGTAAACCTCAACACTTGTCAGATTAACATTGTCAGTACCACCAAGTACCAGTTGATTAAATCTCCAACATTCACGTAAGTTTTTGAGTTTTTGAGCAATGAAACCAATCAAAATCCAACACCTGTCATAGTATCTAGAGAGTACCATGAACATGCAGCAACTGATACATTTTGCAACGTATTGTTTGGGGTACTACAATAGAATACTACAATAAAAGCGAAATATTTTATGTTGTTATGATATTTACTGAGGACTAGTCAGCTTGCCACTGCAGTACCACCTCATAAATAAATCTATACATTTCAGTACCACAGTACTTTAGTATTGTAATTGTTGTAAACGCACCAGAAGGTTTAAACTGACAGTCTAGTAGGTACTATTCGGTTTCCATCACCTGTGATGGTGGTACCCCGGTGTAGTACCCCAAAGATTTGAACCAACAAAAGATTAATTTTGTGAATTGAACATGTTCGACTAAAAACAGTAGAGTTTGTAAGATTTTGATATTTCCGGAACAGGGTACTTCGCTTTTCGGCGAACGTACTTGGCCTGGTTCGGCCGTAGTAGCCGCGTTTTCGTGCGGTTATCTTTATGGGCCGAAAGTCGTCGTGTGCAAGCGACGAATTCTTCTCACAGACCTGTTCTTCTGGATCTAGTTCACGTACAGCGATGACGCGCGCACCGAAACTTCTCAGGAATTTCCTGAGCTTCGAAACTTCCGACGGCACGGTTTTCAGTTTCAGCGGCCATTTAAATGACGGCTCAATCAGCGCTTTTACACAGTCACGGTGGCTTTGTTGTGGTCGGATGGGCAAATGGTGGAACAACGTTTCTCGTAAAATTATCTTCGTAATGAGCTCCGCTTTTTTCCTGTGCAATTTCCAAAATTCCAAAGGTGGCGGATGTGCGAGATCGGATCCTGGTTTGCTTAAAAAATTACACCCGGATCCTGGACAATTGATACACTCTAGCCTCATTGTTAATCTTATTGGCAAACAATACGTCGGTGAGAAAATTGCAATGTTACACTTACTAAAATATTTAAATTTTTATTAGCGAATCAACAGACACCATCTGAGTCAACATTCGTTTAAATAGAACCATTTTAACACTGTTTGTCGCCGTAAATGTTGTTAAAATTTCATTTTTGACAGCTCGACGAGGACTAGATCTTACTTGTTCTTCTGCTTAGGTCAATACACAGTGGGCAAAGTTACAAGCTCGTGTCAACTGTGAAGTCTTAGATAAACATTTAAGAAACGAAGAAAAATGCCATTCGGCTTAACCAATCACCAGCCGCATTTCAGTAGTCTACAAGACCAGAAGGATATTGTGTTGTATCATGAAAAAAGAGACATTCAGATCTTTAGGAGAAGTTCTAAAACAAAGAAATCAAAATATTAAGGAAACCAAGAGAATGTAGTACCTACTAGGTGGTACTTCAGTGTAGATGAGTTTTGTGTGTTCTAGAAAAATCACAGAGGAGTAAACGTTCTATTTCTAAGGTGTAAGTGTTTCTAAAGAATGCGAGAATAGAATAGGTACTGTCGGTACTAATAACAAAATGACAGTATAGTTATGCAAAGTCGCACGATGCAGAAGCGGAAACAAAATTGATTGCATGTCGGTACTGATGACCACTAACCACATCTCTCTTCCATTTATGAGCATCATCGGTACTAACCGAAGATGTAACGTGATCCACGCGTGCCAGTACCGATTCGATCACGTGACGACTCTCTTCCGGTGCGATTACGTGCGTGACAGTCGAAAGTCGCCCATCATGGAGCGACAATTAAAATTCGGCCGTTCCGGAAATTCTGGAAACTCGTTCGTTATGTCGAAGTTGTTTAACTTGCCGTTACATGCACACAGTTATTCGCCATTACAGGCAGCGACTGCAACGCTAACCCCGGCCGTTGGTGTTAATGTGCAGCGTGTACGAGGAACGCAACGTGCGGAAACGGTCACGTACGAGCAGTACCGGCAAACGGCCCAAAAGAGGATGGGAGTTTGCACAAGCTTTTGCAAGATTGGGGCGTCAAGAGGGTGTACAGATCTCAAAGAAATCTAGATCTAGAAGTACCTAGTACTAACTGGCACTGGCAGAGCTGTTTGGTACTTCAAAAGAGTTTGTAACATTTGGTCGCAGTAAAAGTATGCGAAACGGGCTGTAAATGTAAAAGCAACAAAAAAAGTTTTAGAAGCAGAAGGTAGTACTAATGCTTTATGGCTAATAGAAAAGACAATAATTTAGCAGCAAAGAGGAATACAATTAGAGAAGATCTAAAGAAAGATCTGTTATAAAGAAATCTACGACCAAGTGGTACTGTTTAGAATCTTATACGGTCAAATAGAATTTTCGTTGCGATTCAGTACTACCAACCACACAATTACAAAATTCGCTCAGTTTACGGAAAGTAGGTACTGCTGAAATTTCAATCGTCGCAAAATTAACCAACTGTTTCCGGCCCAAACATTTTTCGTCTTCCAAAGTACTACTTTAAATTTTGAATTGATGACTCTCATTGCAACATTCAATTCTTTCCAGCTGATTGTTATTCATGGCACTACTTTGCCATGGTACTACAAGATTTAACAAAACGACAGTTGTTTCATAAAATGTACATATTTTTATCGCGGTGTAGTACTACTCACAAAAATTAACTGTAGATACACTTTCCAATGAATTTTTAAATTTTAACAATTAACCAAAAAGTACCGTAAAATTCTCGACCAGACGATTCAATGATTTTGAGTACCATAAATGGTTAACAAATATTGGGTACTGTTGGAGTTTCGAGTCTTAATAGTAATGTAGGCAGTACCGGAACACCCACTGTGGTACCTTTATAGTTTGTGCAAAACACATTTAATAGGTAAACTTGAAAGTTTCTTGTTGGTACTCTGATATGGTACTACAACAATTTGAACTAATTATAAAGATTTTGTAACAAAATTGTCTTGGTACTATCGGTGATTCAAATTTTAGATTATTTTGGGAAAAGTTTAATTTCTGCTGTACCTAATGGTATGTAGTACTCTGACAGTAATATCAGTACTATGACCTGTCGCTTCACTTTTGAACGATTTGTCTGAGGTGGAGATTGTCCGAGACCATTTGGTATTGTGTACCGTGATGTGGTACTACATTTAAAATTTTGTCCCAAAGTAGTACCGCCCGAATAAGGATGTGAATAATCGCGCTTTTGAATGAAGCACGTGACAAATTCGCGTTCGGGGAAGTTCTGTGTCCAGCTGGTGGAATCCGGCCAGCCCCAGGAGGCTCTTAACGGATTTGAATGAGCCAGAATGGATAATTCTCAACCGGCGACGATAAAAACTTGCGCTAGTCTAAACGAGCTCTTACGTCGCTCGTTGTTCGAATTGAGGTTAAGTTTTTTGGGTGCGCTCGCCTTTCCAAAACGCTTTTTAGCGCGGTCGTGCCGCCGCGACGCCGCCCGGAGCGCGCTCGTTTACCTTTCGGCGATGTCATCAGCCTCGGAGCACTGAAACAGGAGTCACCGAACGTCGCCACCACATCACTGTGTCATAAAACAACATCCATCGGTCACCACGCGTATCATGGTCGGCGCGCGTGTCTTGCAGGACGTGTCAGGAGAGTACTGTGGAGAGGACTCGGCCGGTACGACAGCAGGTCGGTCAAAGACTGACTCTGCCGGAGAGGCGGCCGCCGCGTCGACCGGTAAGGTGACCGTTCTACCAATCCCATCTCGTTACGGCAGGTGAATCGCGGGGCTCGGCGGACACCAGACACCAAAGGGCAACGACTCCGACGGCGGCTGACCGCTAGGCAGACACGTCGCGACGGCCACGACGTCCACGGACATCTTCCCTTACTCCCGAATCTTCAAAAACATCCACAAAGGATTTCGCACCAACTGGTACTACAATTCGGTTAACCCTTTGGGTCCAGGTACCACTTCCATCAAAGACATTCGAGACTAGTTGCAGATGCAAAAAATACATCACCAATCTTTGTCCAAAAATGTTGAACTCCCCCAAGAGGAGTTGTTTTCTTATTTTTCGTATTATCAATTTGATAACTATCAAAATCAAAACAAGATCTTCAAAACCTTGTATCTTACCGAGGGTGTAAAAAGAAATCACCTTGAAGAGGAGTTTTTACATTTTGATGACGCACAAGCTTCAAAATCTTTGATCCACTAGTAGCAAAAACAGACATTAGCCAAAAGAATCTGTTGCAGGCGTTGCAACAAGATACGAATGGTTGCTTCATCTGTATTAGTCCAGATGAAACTGGACTAACCGTTTGGAGGAAGAGAATTGGTCTGTTTTCATTTCATTGTGGAATGTAGTACGTTTTATCAATGGTTCCAAGAAGTCAATGGACCATAGATGATATCAAGAATCATCTGGTTGATAAGAGAAGAGAGAGTCCTCTCACAATAAGAATTGCAGAAACTCTGGAACCAACCATAGCAGAGAGATGTTCACAATTAGGACATTAAAGAAGATGTTGCGTGCGGTACTGATATTATCAAAATCTGCGAATACATAAAAAATAAATCATCTTTTGATTTATGGCTCGTTTTATTTTCTCTGTGGTTTTGCTGGCGTATATTATGGAATGTGACGTCCAAATCAAGGTGAATTTTTACTTAAGATTTCTCAGAAGGTTCGTGGAACTCTGTGCTTGAGCTGTATCAATTACTGAAGCGTTGTGAAAGAAAAATAAATAGTTGCAGCAAATTTAAACAAATGTAAAAAGCGACTTATCTAGCGTGGCAAGTTAAGGAATTAAAGTAAATAAAATAAAAATTAAGAATTGATTAAAAATTATCTTCTGGTGTTTAGGATTGCAACGTAAGAACCACAAAAGGTGGGATGATATGATTGCTTGCGGTTTAAATCGACGAATTAGAAACCATCGAGGCGAGCTCACTACACCGCAGACACTTAGCACAGATTTATTGTTGCTACGTAGTTCCTTGACGCCATATTGTGATGAGAACAATCAGGAGCTTCCCCTTTTCAGAACACTTAGCAGATTCTAGAATTTTTGTCTGTTTGTTTGAATCCACTTAATTTAAAAACTAAGCGATCGATTTTCTTCAAATAAAGTGCAGAGCAGGGCCAGAATCTTCCTCTTTCTAGCACACTTTGTCTGGAGAAAATCGATCGGTTGGTTTTTGAGTTAAGCGGACTCAAACAGACATACAAAAAATTTAAAAACTGCTGCAGTGTCTTCTGTCTGGCGTAAATAAATTGACATGACATGACATGACATGATCGCATGTGGTTTAAATCGACGAAATAGAAACCATCGAGGCAAGCTCACTACACCACAGACACTTAGCACAGATTTATCGTTGCTACGTAGTTCCTTGACGCCATATTGTGATGAAACAAAGTGCAGAGAACAATCAGGAGCTTCTTCTTTTCAGAACACTTGGCAGTTTCTAGAATTTTTGTCTGTTTGTTTGAATCCACTTAATTTAAAAACTAATCGATCGATTTTCTTCAAATAAAGTGCAGAGCACGGCCAGAATCTTCCTCTTTCTAGCACACTTTGTCTGGAGAAAATCGATCGGTTAGTTTTTGAGTTAAGTGGATTCAAACAGACATACAAAAATGTTAAAAACAGCTGTAGTGTCTTCTGTCTGGCGTAAATAAATTGGGAAGTTTGTTTAATTGTCGAAATAACACACAGATACTCCAGTTTTATTTATACGTTAGCTAAGACATGTTTCTTTTAGCGTGAGGTGAGCGATGTTCCAAAAATAATTAATCACATTTGATTTGTTTGTCTGAGCTTGCAACTACTTATCTGAAACGAAAGTGTGGTTTTTGTGTGCGGCGCTTGTGAAAGAAAATGATTATGATTGAACAACTTTACGAAGAATTTATCTTTTTTGTCGGTGGTTATATCGAGAATCACCAGGTAATCCTCCTTTAGGAGCAATTTCGTCGTTTGCCAAATCGCTCAACCATGTGATTTTGGGGAATTCCGCCATCACATTAAAAATTCCCAAGAAGCACTACAAGAATTTTTGTGATTTTTTTTTAGTTTTGTTTAGTTCCATTCCGAGTCCTCCAGTTCAGCCGCCCCTTTCGACACGTCGCCGCCTCCGTCATGTGCGCGTCTCCACGTATCGTCCGCTCTACGACTTCTCGATACTTGTTGGTATGATACGTGAACATGGCAAGACACTTTCCTAACACTTCCCCTTTTCAAGATCGCCAGTAAAAAGTTGCCGGCTGTTGTTTTCCGAGAACGTTCGCTGTTGACTCCTTTTAGGGCCTGATGCGAACCTGCCTCTCGCGCATATTTCCGTACTCCACTGGAAGACATGCGCTTCTCTATTGTCCACGTTCGGTAATTATAGATCTGCTCTGCATCCTCGTCTGTCGTTAAAACATCACCCAAACGTGATGGGTACGACATGGGCCCGCTCTGCCAACCAATTGCAGTTCATTTCAGATAAAACTGGTCAAAAAAGTACTGCTTTGGGACAGTACCGACGAGGTTCCAAATTGTACCATGGTTTTGGGAGGGCGATTGTTAAAAAACACTCGATCACTGGCGACGCAACAAATCTTCTTTATGCTTTTTCACATTACAAGAAGTTTTTTGTAGCAGTACCATTCCGAATGTTCGTTACCTGTTATTATTGAAGTACCTATAAGTAATGTCCTTATTTAATCCTCTCGTGATATTTTCAGTTATTGTTAAATTAAAACACTGATTAGTAAACTGTCATAAACATAAAGTACTGTTTGGAAGTAGGTACTCTAAGTGAATTACATTTTTTGTACAAAGTTATGGCAGAAACGAGATATTTTAACGTTTCAACTTTTTAGTCGACTGTATCTGGAATTTGTTCGTGATGGTTTTGTCACGATTGCGATGGTACCAGACGCAGGTACTATTAGAATTAGAAATAATCGTGGACGGAGGAAAATATTAAATAACAAAAGAAATCAGGCGGAGAAAAATCAAATGAACTATTTAGGATTAGCAGTACCAGAGAGTACCTAAAAATTTGGAATTTTGTGATGAGTTTCTTGAGCAATCCTTCATTAGGTTTGAGAGATCACCATTGTGATGAAGGAATCATTGCTTTCCCACACAGTAAAATATGTTTTTCAAGAATCACAATGAAGTACCTAGATGAGTTTTGTTGCTAAGGACTTAGAAATAATCGTGGACGGAGGAAAATATTAAATAACAAAAGAAATCAGGTGGAGAAAAATCAAATGGACTATTTAGGATTAGCAGTACCAGAGAGTACCTAAACGTAATTTGTGATTTTGTGATGAATTTCCCGAGCAATCCTTTATTAGGTTTGAGCAAAAATTTGGCTGAAAACCACCAAGTCATTGTCTAGTGAAGATGAGGAATAGTTGAAGCAAATCTTGAAATTGTTCTCAGAACTAGTATTTGTAGATGATTTCACAGTGATTAGGTACCATTTATTTTTGACAAAAATAGTTTAGGAAAGATTTATTTATTAGACAAATCTTGCCAAGAAACTCCGGAAGTCAACAGACAGATCACAATTATGATGAAGAAACAATTGCTTTCCCACCCAGTAAAATATGTTTTTTAGAATCACAATGAAGTACCTAGATGAGTCTAGAAATAAAGATGTTGCAGCTGGATCATTTCTTCACTATCAGGGATTTCTGCTTCTCGTGTTTCTCTCTTTCTTTCTGCAGGATTCTTTCGGATCCTTCTTCCAATACAGCATAGATCAAGATTGCGCGAAAGATGAAGAAGGAAAACATATTGGAAATAAAATCGAAGGGAAAGGAAAAAAGATACAAACGTGGATTTTAAAGAGAATTTTAGTAAGAAAAGAGTGACAGATCTAGAAAGAAAAATGAGAAAAGAAGACGAAAGTACTACTGCAAGAAAAATTGTCATTTAATTTCTTAGTGTGGTTATCCAAGTTAAAGATAACTTTGTAAAAAAATTCTAACACTGGTTTGGGTACCATGAAGGTGCTCTGGTACTCTTTAGCAAGGAAAAGTCAAAATTTCAACTGATACTAGATATTTTCCTCTGTAGCCAGCGTTGTTCTTCGTAAAGAATACCATTTGAAGGTTTTCGACTGGCTTGAAATTAAGCCAAAGTGACATCTTCATTTCTTGAATTAAATCACATTCTTCTCCCTAACCTTCTTAGTAATTAATCCAATTATAACGCTTTAGCCTCGTCTTGAAGAACGATTTCTTCAGCATCACTAGCAGAATACATTCTTCAAAATCTCTTAAAAACGAAACAGAGTTGTTTATAAAACGCAACCTTGGTAACGGCAAATGTTTTTTTTTCAATAAAAAGAAAGTCTCAGCAAAAGAATCTCAGTAGTAAAGTGTCACATTGTTTCTCACTCCTTCCACTCCTTTATCCTGCATTACCAGTCTAACATCCTTCCTATCTTTCACTGTAGATATTTTTCTTCCTTATCTCGTCTTCCACGCGCTAACTCTTCATTTCTTCTTCCGTTTCCATCTCGTGCAGCCACCGATATTGTCTTGCCTACCACATCCCGTACATATTTTTTTCTAGGTCAATTACAAGTCAGCTTCGACCACGTCGAAACCATATTAACTCCGTTCCTAATTGAAGAAGTCCATTTTAAAATTCGGTCTAGTTCTTCACTGTTAATTGATTAGTTATTCCGCAGTTTGGCACTTTTCGAGCGTAACCCGGACACGTTGAGAAACGGTCCGTCTCGTACGTGCGTCGACTTTTCGCGCAATTTCCAACACTCGTTGCCTTCGTACGCTCCCGACCTGAACCCATCGACTCCAACCGCGACAAAGAGGAAAAATGGGCCAGCCTCGAAACGATTTTTATGCCGGTTTCGTTCCAAATTCGACCAGTCCGCCGTGTATTTTAATCTGATTCGATCTCGTCTCGAGGCAAGACTAGACAATCTCGACCGTTGTTCTAGTTGATTGCGAAATTAAAAACGCTATCAAAACCGAGTGGGAAATGATTTATGTCGGTGTTTTGCATAAGAATGCGACGCGATTCGACGAATATCAGCAAACCCTGTATATAATTTTTTTTTGGTGGATATTTTTCGACCAGGCGACGAATTAGCGGCACTTCGTTCCGGCTTGCGATCATTATAACGCCATTACGGCTTTTTTCGGATCATTATTGTTAGAAAAATGGCGATATTCGAGTCATTATGGACGTGGCGGTTCTCACGATTAGCTCCAAAACAAACATGGCTCTGTGATAAAACCGTCTGATAAATTATTCTTTAATAATAATTAAACAGTAGGTTTGCCTTTTAATTATAAATCAATAAAAAGTCGACCACGACTATAAATTAAGTAGATTAGAAGATATGACTGAGTTTTGGCGATCCAACAACGCTCTATTAACATCAACTTCTAATTAAAATCTGCTTGTGGAGAAGAACAACGAAGAACGATCTAGAACAAGTTGCAAATCATAGATTTGGACTGTTTCTACAGGTTCTGGTGTAGCAATTTAGGAAACAATTATTTACTGGGGCAAGGCAAGCACAATTATACGATAAAATTTGATTTTTCTGCAACCGTACGCGAAAGGAGCACTTCGCGTACCTAAAACAGGCCCCGAAATCCAATTTCCAATTCCAATTGTGCTGCCTCGGCCGCAAGCCCCCTCGGCGACAATTTTTCTCTCGGTACTTTAATGAATGATTTCGCGGCCTTGATATACAAATCATTTGCTTTTGTAAATGGTATGTTGTAATATCAAGTGTTCCACAAGACTCTCATTTGGTCCCATTTTATTCTCTGACTTCAAAAATGGACTACAGCCACTTTGTATTATTTGCTGATGGATTCAGGAACATTTCTATGGGACCTTGTGGAAGAAACAAAACTCTTTCTAATTTTCGTAAACTAGATGAAACTGTAGATCAGTTATGACCAGATAACTGACGAACAAGAGTTATGCGGTCTACTAACCAAGGTCCACAAAATGTATAATCCTCTCATTAAATTTGTGATTACGACCGAAAAAACAATTCATCCAAAAATGCCACAACACCAATACAAAAATGTTATTAATTACTGGGTCGCGTTCTAGACATGAAGAATTTGCACAAAGCAAGGCAAAATAATTTGTGGCGTACCCAATTAAGGACCCCCAGATGAGCGCATTTTGTGGCGTCCAGGAAAGATGCATCCGATGCACTTTGAATGGACCGAGCTAATAAAACTCGACTGTGCGTTTTTAACGTCGCCTTATTATTATTTATAATTAATGAAACGGAATTCGTCGGACATGAGCGAGATTTACGGCACACGTGGTGAGAATGCACGAAACTATTCTCATTCCGCCGGTTGAACTCGATTAAAACGAACAGAAGAAATTCATTTTGCACATCACGAAAAGTTGCATGTTCCGATATTGTAAATTGTTGAGGCGGTGGAGCATTCTTTATGCTCGCGTCAAAATATTTCGATAATTAGCAATTAAACTGAACTGCCGTGGGGAAAAGGAATACCAACAGACGAAACGGAAAAGATCCAGAAAGGGAACAAGAAGTGGAGGAAGATAACAAGAAATGAGTGCACACAATGTGTTTGTTATTGTTTTCACCTGACATTCTACTTGCAGTGAGTTTCTACAGTTCAAGTGAACATTTTTGTACGTTCAGGACGAGGTCAAGGGGATAATTGTTATTGTATGTTCGAATTTTATTACAAAAGACCCATAAATTATTTTAACGTTTCACACTGAGTACTTAATAGAAAATTAAAATCGGAAAATAACGTTAAAACCCTATTTATTTTTATTACAATTGAGTGGCTGATGTTGTAACTTGTGTTTGGGGGAAAATTAAGTGAGGTTGGAGTGCTGTCAAACTGTATCAAGTACTTATAAAAACCTTCAAATGAGGTCACGATTGAAGTATTTTGATGCAAAACGGAACTATACCCAACTGAAGCATGTAAAGGTAATTACAGTGACTCTCAAATGTATAAAATTGGTAGTGCGGCGGTCAAATTTAAATCAAAGCTACCAACCATGTAAATCAGAAAGTAGCTAGTGGACGGATTGTAATCAACTCTGCTGTATTTTTTCCTATCATTTATTAAATGCATTGATCAAAACGCTATAAACTGACACAGTTAGGTGCCCCTTTCTTCGAAAAATACTCTCATGTTTGCGTATTTACAAGGATAAGAAAATTTTTGTAACAGTTCCGACCACGCGTCCGAAAATAATCAAGTTGGGTATCATTCGAAAGCTCTTGGCACGAAGTTGTGTCTTTTCGGAGTTCCAGGTCCCCTCGATCCTCGGTTTAGAAGTTATTAATCATTTTCTCACCGACTACTTAACCTCAAAATCGAAAATGTCAATTTGGGATGGAATTGATATTTGTGCGATTTTGAGGTTAAGTACTAATAAATTCTTCACCGAAGACTCGTATTGTATGATTTTGGTAAAAACACGCAATGTGTTCCTCCGGGAGTCCGTCCTTTAATATCATTTTGACGTCTAACAAATTGCTGACGGTCAAGGAGAGTTTTTGACATTTGGAAGACATCCTTGATGGTATCACGAATCCTAAATTGGAACGCCTAAATCAAATCGAATCTACTATGAGCGTGTACAATGTCGAAATAAAAATCTTGTCCTGAAACACGGCGGTTTCTGTGTTGGCCAAGAACTTGTGACTGCGTCCCGTGCGTTGCAATTTTTACAGTTTCGCGTTAAATCGTTTTTGGGAAATACATCGCGGCACGTTGTCACAGTTGACGACTCCAATTTGAAGCAATTTATCTACGGCGCCATTCCTCGTCAGTTTACACCAAAACGAAAGTGTCGACGTTGGTAAATTGTTAAATGACGATACTTACGCCGACCGAATACCTAGACATCTCTTACTGTGAAATGATTAAAGGCAATTTGTGTGTGCAGTTGCGTTGGTCGTTATTTACCAGTGCCGTTTATAGGCC
Source organism: Tenebrio molitor (assembly GCF_963966145.1). NCBI lineage: Eukaryota > Metazoa > Arthropoda > Insecta > Coleoptera > Tenebrionidae > Tenebrio > Tenebrio molitor. The sequence goes on from NC_091053.1 coordinate 1,245,073, forward strand.
GTCTTCATGCCGACATTGTTCACATTACAAACTCATTTCCCAGTTTACAGCATGACAAACTAGCGTACAGACCATTTATCCCAACGAAAACACCACTGAAAGATGTCCGAAGAAGAAGCGCAGCGAGACCTGTTTGTCCGCCAGATAAAATATTTAAAATAACGATAATGTAAGGACGGAGTAAGTTATTCCGGTGTGTTACTTTGCAATCAGATCAGGAATAGAATACTCGTTTGTGCGATATATTGCAAGGGTTCCGAGTAACTCTCCGACTCTTTAAACTGAAGAATTTTATCGTTGGCAACATCGCCTCTATCACGCTAAAATCTAGCGGAGACCGCTCGCGGAGCATCGATACACTGTTTTGTCGTTGATTACCACGCAAAAAACGTAAATTATGTCTATTGCTCATTCTGCAACTCTCTGACCTCGCCACGACTCGTCGCGTTGCGCCACGCTCGAGACGTCAAAGTCACGTCCGAACTTGATTGTTAAAACACGAAATACAAGACCACCAATTTATTGACCAATCTCTCAAAAATTCAACATAAAAACAATAATTTATTGTAAAATATAAACAAAATAAATAAATTTACAAGTACGTATAAAGTAACGGGATTGTCAGTGTCACTTCCAGGGAGGCTTCCCCTTCATGTCTTTGGTCGCTTTGTAGTACTGCATCTCCCTCATCGCCTACGAAACTCTCGTTACTCACTCCACCGCGCCCCTCGATACTCACCTGTTGCTGCGCCTCCTCCCCTTGCGCCTTCTTGTCCAAGAGCTGCAACATCACGTGACAAAACGCGACCAATCAACATTCAAACGTACCATCTGGATCGTCTCCTGCAGGGACGTCTCCTTGCGCTTCGACCCCCTCTCCCTGGTGGTCAGAGGGGTTTCCCCTATTCTGGCGTGCGCGTCCGAATCGTCCAACTCCGCCTTCCTGTTTCTTTCCTCTTCCGCCACGCTCAGCGACAAGATCTCCTCGAGATTATTGAACGACTTCGACCTGAACGAATTCATCTCGTCCAGGGTGGTCACGTGATCCTGTCGCAGACTCTCCATGAATCTGTGCAGTTGCCTCTCGATGTGGACGTGTCGGTCGTGTTGACGCCGGATCTTCAGGTTGCAGTCGTCGATCTCGTGCCGCAGTTGGGACACCTGCAGCTGGTACAGCCGACATTCCTCCTGGTGTTTCTCCTCCAACAATTTGATCTCGAGGGAGTGCCTGTTTGCAGAAACAGATCAGCGGTTGACCAACAACATCGCCGGAACAGTACTTTTCCGAGATTTGTTGGATGTGAGAGGCCGCGGTTTTCGCTATTGACAGTTCTTTTTTTGACAGTTCGGCTTTCAAGGCCTTCTCTGCTTCGTCCAGCTGGTTCTGGAACTCCTTCAGTTTGCTTTGGACCACGAGTTCCACCTGGCCCTGGTAGAAATTTTTCAAGTCCATCTTGTTGCTTTCCATTTGCTCCCTCGTTTTGGTCAGCTCGTCTTGAAGACCTCTCTAAACCCAAATTAATTTACCGACTCAGTTGGTCACGAAAATCGAATCGTACGTATAATGACAGCAGAGCTGTCAAAATAAACTTGACGGACATCTGTCAGACAAATTTGGTAAAGAATAAATTTTTAATATTGACTTTCGCTCTCAAGGATGCAGTCTTCGACAAAATTGCGAGAAAATTCGGCAGCGAACGTACCCAAAATTCAATAAATGTGATTTAAGTATTGACCAAAAAAACGCAAACGTGTTTCATATGGGCGACAGTTAGGCATATTACATATTATTAAGTGTTAAATCGATCGCCCTTTTACTTCCTAATATGGACATTACTCCAGTTGTGTTACGTATTCGTCGTCATCGGCCCTCGGATGAGTCATGCTGACCGTTGTACTTTTTTACCTTTTTTTGGATTTGATATTATGTAGTGTTTTAACTTTTAAGTTAGTCGGAAATAAGCCTCCGTAAGGTCGGGTTGTTGATTGGGAGTGTTAATTGTAACAAACACAAAATAAAAAGTATTTGGCATTCGGTGTGAGTTTTAATATAATATTGCCCCCCGGGAAGGGTTAATTGTGACAACGCTGTCGCTGTAACACTTAGTAGGTTGGCAGCAATGCGTAAAAACGTCAAGTCTCGCGTGGAAAGTTAGGGGTAAGTTGTGACCACATTAATTATGTTATTATTTGGCAGTTTTCACCCCCTATCTCTAAATAAGAACGACGAAAACAAAAAGAAGCCTTACAACGTAACTTTTCGTACAAAACTTAGCTTTTAGATTTGTTTCACTAATTCCGTTGATTTCAACGTTGCCGCTATTCGACAATCCATGAATTAGGCATAACAGGCGATATTTCATTGAATAATAATTAACTTCTCTAAAAACGGTGTTATGAAGACTAACCAAATCTTGCAAAAACTTTCGGTTATCCAAAAACTGCTTCAAAAAACTAGTAAAATATTTTTTCGCGTTTTTCGTAACAAGTGTAAAATCAGCGACAATCGTAATAACTCGATAACGGTTTCGCGAATGCATTTCTTTGTTTTCAACACATCCGATCCCACCGCTTGTTAACAATTTATTTTTAATTTTGTGGTTATGTTGTTTTGGTGGACGAAAATCGCCATTTGTGAGTGGCGCTGTCGGCGCAACCCTAACCTAACATAATTTTTATCGTATTTTACTCAACTTCAATCGATTCTACCCTACTTTCGCGCCTTCCTTACAACCGTACGGATCAACCTACGACCGACTCTTGTTTCCCAAAACCTACCGCGATACTCTTGTGGGCGCTCACTTCCTCCAACAGTTTACTCTTTTGCTCCGTAACTTTCTTTGTGTTATCTTTTTCCTCCTCCAGCCTGAACTGAAGCTTGTCATTTTCGTTTTTCATCGTTACGAGTTCCGACTGGCAGATCTCGACGGCTCTCTTGCTCTGCGCCACTTCTTTCCTGGCTTCGGCCAGTACCGTTTTACACTGGAAAACCAAACACTCTATCACCGAGTCGAGTCAACACCCAACTGACATTTACGTCATTCAATTCCAGGTCTTTCTGCGCCAGGATCTCCGGATACTGTCTGTTCTTCTCCGCCTCTTCTAGATACTTCTTCTGAAATTCACCCGAATTTATTTCGGCGGTTCTCAGCTCGGCTTCCAACTGTTGACACCGCTTCTCTAGCGTCGCCAACTTGTCCTGACTGCTGTGAGCTATGTTCAGTGCCAGCGACGCCTCTTTCTCGTAGTGTGAAATTTTCTAAAACAAAACGCACACTACTTTCACATCTCCCAACGACCCGACCACCCTACTTGATTGGTTTCGTCCGAATCGTCGCTCAACTTCTTTCTCAACTTGTCGATCTCATCCTCGAGTCTCTCCTTTTGTTTTTCTATGTCTTGCAGCTTGATCCCGGCCTTCTCCCACGAGTCGTGGAAACGCAAGATGGCCTTGTCTTTGGCTTCGTCCACTTGAATGGCGACCGCGATCCGTTCCTGCAGTTCCAATATGCGATTCTGCAACTCCTGGATGGCTTGTTCGCAATGCTAAAAGCACAGAAAAACATTTTGAGACGGTCAAATTCGACACTCTTCACACTTGCTTTGGTTTTAGCCCGGCAACGATCTTTACACATCGATCTGAAATTCTGAAGACAAATTGGGTTCAGTACCGAGTCGCAAACAATCAATTTCGCCTCGATCAATTCATTTTAATTACTACAACCTCGACAATTACACACACCTGTCTCCTGAGTCTCTCTTCTTGCAGCTTCTGCTGGAACTTGCTCGGAAGCTCGCGAACCTCACCCGAATTCCACAGTTTCGACAAGCTCACCAACCCTAGATTATAACTACCCTCCCCGTCAAACTTGCACTTGTCTCCTTTTGCCTTGTATTTGTATTTTTCGAACGCGGTGGTTTGCGTCGACTCGGAATTGCTACTGTCCAAGTCATTTCTGTCGTTACAAGTCTCGTAATTCTGTTTTGACTCTAAATACATATTTTTCCTCATACCAAACCCATAATCCGGAACGCTACCAACGTTGTCCCCAGCCTGCCACAGTTTCTCTTTGATAAACGGCCTCTCGACATCTTTCTCCGTCTTTTTATCTTGCAACTCCACCTCTTTCAACATTTCGTTGACCTGATTGATGTCGAGATTCTTCGAAGCGCTTCCGATCTCATCAAGAACGTCGAAGTCGCTCTCGAGATTCCGCACAGCGTTCAGACGCTTTATAAATTTCACATTTGAAAGAAAACTGTCGATTTCCCCCATCATCGGGTTCACTTCCGATCTCTTCGCCTTTTGTGGCGACTTTTTCAACCGCGCCACGTCCGGACTGTTCGGCAACGAATTCATCGTGAATTTGGACCGCGGCTTTTGCGGAGTACTCTGCGAGCTCGTCGAACACACTTTCGCCGCATCGTCGAACCTTCGTCGCGAAGGCGAATGCATCTCCGAGGAGTCACTAATGAAACTAACACTGATATCTGACGAGCTTTGGATGAAGTTAACTCGGTCTTCCAAATGACTCACTTGAGTGATGAGAGAGTCGACGACGCCGTAATAAGGGTCGAGATTGTTCAAAGCAGAGTTCGATAAGAAAAAATCTGGGGGGATTAAGAGAAGCTCGTCTGTATCATCTGTTTCGCTCATAACTTACAATGGGGGCTTGTGAGGGGTCGAACTTCCAAAACATAACCTACAAAATGGACCACGAAACCTTGCAGGTGGGCACTTTCACGCGATAAACGGCATCACAAGGGTGTAAAATGGGGGTTGTTGTACTTTAAGGGTGTATAAAAACTTCACAAACTACAAACAAACAAGTTTGTTTGGCTTGTTTGTCAACAAACCACGAGTGCGTCCATACGCGGCACAAATCCTACCGTGCAATTTCCATACCACGTCTACAAGAGCCGAACGCATGATTCCAGTAAATTGAATATGGATCGAAATGGTTAAACACGAGTGTTATTGTCAGGAGTGATGGGTTGAAAATGATTCGAAGCGTGTTTTAAATTTTGAATCGGAGGTCGTTATGGATTGTGCCGGTAGTGGTGAAGGCATGACGAGTGACAAGAATGACAGTTGGGCCGTTATCACACCTGTCAATTGCGCAGTGTTTTAATTATGTAAAATTCGGGCCTAACGTAACTTGCCATCGAATAAAACCATGGTTAACAGTTTCAAAGTTCACTAGCCGCCGCTCTGATGTGTTTTTGTTTACATTCCGTTAGTCCGAGTTTCCCAAAATGTCGCACAATGAAAATACCCATCCGAGACTTCCTCACTCGAGCACGGTTCCGAGTTTCCAGCGTCGAACCGCCGACAGTGCTAGACAGTTGCGCGACAACTTCAATCACGTAATTAGGGAGATACAGCCGCTGGTGGAGACCGCCCGGACAGTGAACGCGGGTGTGCAGAACGCCATCTCGATGAGGAACTTTCTGAACACGCCCCAGGAGCAGCAAAACGCCACGAACGCGGATAACAGTTTTGTGATCGATCTGGACGTGAACCAGGCGGTGGAGCCCCCGAACGAGCCCAATCCTGATCCTATCCGGAACAACAACAACGCAGACGATTTTAATAACGTGGAACGGGCGCAGACCGTGGTGGAAGCGCAACAGTTCCTACAAGTCATCCTCAAATACGTGCCGTTCGTGCTGATCTTGTTGGCCAAGGCTGTGTACGACTATCATGATTCAATTTTTATCTTGATCATTCTTTTTACCACTTTTGCTCACACAAACACAGCTGTGAAAAAAGAAACTACCAAGAGAGACAGGCGCAGTCTCGGGACGTTGTCCATCGAGTTGTTATACATTTTTGCATGTTCTATATTCGTACATTATATTTTTGAAGATGAAGTTCACAACTTCAACGTGGTTTTCCACTTGGTTCTAATACGGACGTTCACGGATCCGCTGACTGTGGGAAAGTTGTTGTGGATCGTCGTCATTACAGACTTTGCCCTCAAGTTGGTCACAGTGGCTGTGAAAATTTTACTGACAATGCTTCCAGAAAAAATCGTACCATTTCAGAAAAGAGTAATTCCCCTCCCCAGTCTATTAGTTAATTTTTTTAAATGTCCTTTTGTAGGGTAAAGTCTATTTATTTATTGAGGCGATCTCGCAAATGTACCGCAGCATCGCTACAATACAGCCTTGGCTGCACTACCTCCTCGAGTCCTATCAAGGCCCTGAGAAAATCGTTGCAGTTTTTCTGTCCGCATTTTACATGATATCCAAAGGAACTGATCTGATGTCGAGAATGAAGCTGCTGAAGAGCTCGTTTTTCAAGCTCCTCCAAAATGTGGTTGGTCTCTATTTGCCGCGAACAAAACAAATTGGAAGTTTTCTTTTTTTCAGACTGTCGGCTCCTCACCGAGCAAGGAGCAAATCCTGACTGCCGGGGACCATTGTCCTATTTGCCACGACGAATACGATTCGCCCGTGCTGTTACAATGTCGCCATATATTCTGTGAGAATTGCGTAACCACCTGGTTCGACAGAGAACAGACTTGTCCTCTGTGCCGAGCCAAAATCGTAGATGATCCGTCGTGGAGAGACGGCTCCACTTCATATTTTATACAATTATATTGATCTATTATTAAAATATATTTATAACGTGTTTGAAATTATTTTTTCAAAGTTCCCGCCATTTTCGTCTGAAAGTAATCGCCGTCCCCTCTGGTTGCTTGGCGGTTGATGGCCATGTGCCTGTCGCGACTCACGATTTCTTCGATCACTTCGCCGTCACCTTTGATAAGCCTGAAAAAAAAAATCAGGCCCTGGACAAAAAAAAAACGCGGAGTACGGACCTGTGTCTTCCGGTACTCTCGTCATACACTCTGCGCACAACACTCTGACTCTTCTCCCATTCTGCTTTGGTCATTGGAGCCATTGCCTTGGCCTTCGTCATCAAGTCCAAAGGGATATCGGCACTGCTTTCCTCGACCTTCTGCGGAGTCTCAATTTTCTTCAATTTCTTACTCTTCTTCTGGGCGCGCTTCAGTTTCTTCTGTTTCTTCAATCTCCTCCTTTCTTCTTCTGAATCTGTACTCGAAGAAGACGTCGATGTTGAATCGCTCGAGGAGGAATCAGACGACGACGACGGCGAAGACACATATTTACGCTTCAATCTTTTCTTTTTCAAAATCGATTTGGAACTGCTGTGTTTTCCGTGTTTACTACGACTTTTATCTTCTTCGTCGCCTTCAACAGAAGAATACGAACGTTTTCTGTGCTTCTTGTGAGAACCCATCACAAATGTACAGCTCTTGAGTCACAAAGGGTCCTAAAATTGTGCGACTAGTGTAACTAGCATTTTATTAATTTGTGTCGGCAAATTTTTGATGCACTGTAACATTCACAGAGATTACGGCACAATTAAAAACTATTCTTCACTCATTCCTCTTTATTTATTTCAATTTACTAGAGCAAAACTGTGAACGCTACCCATCTGTCAAAAAGCACACATGTCAATGTCTCAGTTTGACAAGTGAGGTTATGTTGAGCAGCCATGGAAGCGGCAAACAAACCATACGCTAAATTTCAGCCAAACGAAGAGTTCATGGAGTCCCTGATCTCGATGGGCATCTCCGAAAGTCACGCCCAAGAAGTGTGTATTAGTTCGTCCGCACCATCCCGCTTAATTTTTCTTGTAGGCCTTGTTTTGTACCGGCAACGAGTCAGTAGAAGCGGCGATCAGTTACGTTTTTACCAATTTACTTCAAGAGGACAACGACGACGGCAACGTCGTCCAGCGTGGCGCGTTCGCCGAAAATAATTACGAGGACATTCCAAAGCGTTACAAAATGACGTTCGTCGTGAACACGTCGCTGAAAATGGGCGTGGGGAAGATCGCCGCTCAAGTAATTATTCACTGTGGTGGAGAATCGTGGTTATTGTTGGTTTCCAGGTGGCTCACGCTTGTTTGGGGTTGTACAGAGAAATGAGGTTAAGCGGGGAGAGGGAAGATTCCTTAAATGAATGGGACTACTTTGGGTAAGTCTGCATGCTTGAGTGTGACCAGAGCTCACAGCATGGTTCCAGAGAGAAGAAAGTTATATTAAAGGGACTCAATACTGAACATTTAGAGGAGTTGTTTAATAAAGCTAAAGAATTGAATGTTCCATGTTATCTAGTGTCTGATTCTGGGTACACACAGATTCCTCCTGGATCTGTCACAGTTCTTAGCTTGTTTGGAGATGAAGAAGAAGTTAATGCCATCACTGGAACTCTGAGTTTATTATAATGATCATAGTGGTTTTAAATTATTTTTAATTGTAAAGAATAAGACCAGATATGTTACTCTCTAAGCCCCTGGGATATTTTAGCATTTAATAGAGATTATTTTAGTTCTTTAGCACCAGTTAGCCTTATACCAAGACTGTATTTAAGTTTGAAGTAAATCTAGGCAGTGACAATGGTAGTTCAGTGTCCCATTATATGTATACGACCCTCAAATAAAATTCTGTCTCAGAGTTTGCAGTTTTATTCGAGGAAAGAGCAAAGAAAGTGTAAAATTCAATAATAATTGTTGAATATTATAAGGGAAAATTATTTATTTTTTCTTAGGTTGGTACAGTAGTTTCAAATAATTATTGTTTTAAATGGTGTTGTGATGTGCAGGAAGTTTTCCATTTACTATAAAGCAAATAATTCGAGACTGTTACGATTTAATTACGTAGTTGTTAGATAAATATTTATTTTGTGTGAGTCTTATTTTTGGGGTGTCAGTGGGCGTGGGTGTTTTGCTTTTTTGTCGTGGCACTACTCGCCGTCAAATTTCAAACGCGATTAATCAGCCCGAATTTTTAATGAAATCTGGGGTGAAAAGTGAACAAAAGCGTGTTTTTCTGGTCGATTCGCACAAAACATTCGTGTCGCGTGAAAAAACCGTGGAATTAGCCCGGCAGAGGCGCACTTCGTGTCGACGGGGGCCCCCATCCTGCCGAGTGGTGCGCGTCCCTCGCGAACCCTCGCCCCGGCGCTTAATTACGCACAGCCGCACCGAGCCAGCCACACCCACCTCCTCCGAAATAACCGTGCAAATCTGTAAACAAAACCGGCGTAAAAATGGTAAAAAATCGGGGTTCGGTGTTGAAATCCGCGGCAGCGGGTGCGGCGCATGTGCGCTAGGCGTGGACCCGGCCGGCGTTGCGCCTGTTCCTGTCACAGCTGTCAGTTTGTGCCCGTTTATTACCGTGTTCTTGGGTGTGTGCGTCGGAGTGTCAGTGAGTAACGTAGCGTGCCTCGTGGCTGCAAATCCGGTGTCCCGTGTCGCCCTGCCCGCCCCCGGAGTCGAGGAGGACGCGAACCGCCGCCGTCTCCGGCACGTCGAGTCGCGTTGTGCGCCATTTTACGTTTTCAGTGTGTCTTAGGCAACCCGGATGCCCTCGTGCTGAACTGCTTGCCTAGTCGCAGGCGTCGCCGCCCCATGCCGACTGCCGCCGTGAAGGAGGCATGATCTGAGCTGATCCCGAGGACGAGAGATGGCCGACGAGGAAGTTCTCTTCGACGACGTCTACGATCTCTGCGAAGAGATCGGAAGGTAAATAAATACACATAAGTACTCCTTCTCCTACTCCAATTACTCCAATTTCAACGGCACTCGATCACCGAACGAGAACCTTGGAAATACCGAAGACATCGATAAACTTTTTACAACCTTTTTTCTGTATATGCTCCTTTTTAAGTTGTTTTGAAAAGAAGCGCGCCGTCTTTTTAACAGTGTCCCAAAGACTCAAACATAATCAGCGTTATGTTATATTTATGGGGACTAAAAAGAGTAATAAATGTAGAATTTACACTTCTTTCATCTTGAAAATACAAAATCCTCCAATGGGTATTAAGTAATCACAAGAAATTGATCTTAAATTTCCTTTTTCCCTCTTTTCAGCACTCTTCTTTTTTTAATTTGTCTCGATGAATTCCACATCATTATTCACCATGTCATACTCAATTTTAAAAGAACTACTAAAAATATCACATATTTGAAGAAACAAATTTTTTACTTACTTAATCTCTATGAAAAAAAACTTGCCCAATCGTAGTTTTCTTTATGGATGAAGAGCAGAGCACGTGGTTTATTTCCACTGGACCAAAAAAAATTGCCTAATCCCAGGACCAAAAAATATCCATCCAAATTTGGCAGACCCGGAAAAATATTATTGCCTCCACTTCAGATTAAACTGGATTTCACAAATTAATGTCGGTTTCAGAACGTTTCCGAGCAAGAAGCACGAACAGCACTTAAAACTGTTGCTCGATGTTTTCGTGGCAATGACAAAAGCCTTGATTGCAAAATGTTGGTGGAGCGACAAAATTCCAGAACGCAGGATGCGAGACGAGTGCGAAAATTGTTTTTTTCTTTTCACGTTTGGACTAGTTTGCCAAGAAATGTTGGTGCCGTGACCGAGAGGTCAGATGAAAGATCTCGTCGAGATGTCAAAGAAATAGAAAGAAGATGGCAAGGCCATGTAAATGTGACGGCAGATCTAAAAATGAACGTGGGAAGAAACAGTGAAAAGAGTAGTGTTGAGACGCGTGTTTTGGGAAAAGAGATAACGCGAATCTAAAATGCATTGTTATAGTATTTATACGGCGATTATTTTTGTTTGTTGCGCGAAAGAAATAATGTATTGGAGATGTTGAGGTGTTTTTAATTTGACCTGGTTGTTTCCTGTCTTTGCGTGGTAGAAAAAAGAATACCAAAGATTCCGTAAGGAGCTACAAAACAAATTATTTTAATTCGGACGGTGGAAGATTTTCTTATAAAAACATGTAACATAAACTGTGATGTAAATATTTAACTTGGGCAAAGGCAAATATACTATTTTATTTGTTTGAGGATCTCTCTCATTTTGACTGTTTTTTAAATTAATCTAAAAATTCCATCGAGAATAACCCAGAACCGCCATTGACTTCTGTAGAATAAAAAAAAACATCTAGATAAGATTAGATAATTTTTGGATTGTTTCAGTTATTCCATTGTATCAAGATTTTTTTTAACTTTATTCAACCTTTATGTTTTTCTGGTTTCCAAGAATTCAGTATTTTTTTTTTTATGTTATGGAAAATCTGGCTTTTATTTCCTTCTGCCCGTAATTTATTATTTTAGCAGTATTATTATTATTCATTCATATCACTGACCCGGCAGTTAACCGGCATTACGATTATTGCTACCAAGTAATAACGAGCGAATAGATAATTGTGTGAAGCAATGACATCCTCTAAACCGCAGTCCAGCTTGACTATTGGCCATCCCCTACGTTTCTGCTGTTACTCAAATAATATACAGGGTGATTCTGAAATAAGTTTGAAAAAAAAAACGGGAATTGGTGATGATGAGAAGAAGTCATAGACAAAAAATTTCTTATAGAAGTTTTTTCGTATTCGAGATACAAATGATTGAAAATTTGGTCCTCGAAAGAAGGTGGGGCTGTCAAAATCTACTTCTTCTTTTATTTTTGTGTAGAAAAGTGTATTCATTTGTTTGAATGAGTTACTGCGTGTCAATTTTGATGGTCTGGGACAAATCAGTGTCGGAAATATCATAACTTCGTGCGATGATGTGCTTTCTTGGGACGCCTCTTGCTCCATTCTCTTCTATCGGGCCTTCAAATAATATTTAGAGTAGGCGTAGGCGGCATTCTAATTCTGTTAACAGTGTAAAGTAATTTTTGTAGCTAACCAATTATCCTCCGGAGTATAGTAAGCTTTTTCCCAATTTCATATTGTCATATTCCGTGGAGGGGCAATAGGGAGAATGCACTACAAAAAATAAAAATATTTTCTAACCTAATTTTATCTCGTTTCTTGTGTCATTTTCTACGCTGGAAAAATGTTGCAAACAATTGAATTTCCATAGGTTGCTCTAAATATAAATTTATTTGAAGGCCCGTTAGAAGAATTCTAGAATAGTCCATACGCTAAGTTCCAAAGCGTGGGAGTTGAAAGCGTTAAGCTACAACTGAGAATGTTTTTCATAGATTATTATTATTAGGTGAAGTCTAGACTAAAAGCATTTTCCACATAAATCTCCTAAGATTTTTGAGACGACAGGAGCTGGCGACCCAACTCACGATATAAACTTTTACATAGTGTAACTACTTATTGAGGAGGTATTTTGCTCTAGAATATGATGTTTCACCCTTTGTGGGGATTAAAAGAAACTATAAAACTTTTTACTGTCGTGTTTTGTGTACAACTTTATTATTATTGTGATATATTGGATGTAAAAGTTGTTCCAAACAAATAAATTTAATCCACGAAAAAAGTTCGCAAATGACTGTCATGCTAATTTCAAAAAAAAGAAACGAACAAGTTTCTCAACCAGTATGAGTGCGTGTAGCCAGTATCAAAAAAAAAAAAAATTGAAAATGAGAATGAGAACATTTTGAAAATGAAGAAGTACATATTGGTTTTTTCGTTTTTGTTAAATCTTTCGCGTGACAAAAAATTGGAAAAAGAGAAAATTTCGAAATAGTTCTGGTAGATGTGTTGTATTCTCTCATGGGCTGTGACCTTGGAAATATCTGCGCGAAGGCGCTAGCGATAAACCAGTGAAAAATCAGTAAATAAAAACCAAAAACGTCGACTACATTCAAATTCGAATATGTACCATTGCGGCCAAAAAATTTCGCCCACCCATTTCCTGTCATTTCACAAAAATTGGGTGTAGTTTAACCTTTATTGTCATTATGATTGACGTTTGCAAATTACAGTTTGAAATTTATTACTGTCACCCATAAGAACATTGATACAATATGTCAACATGTGAAGTGAGGTTATTCGTTCCTAAAGGCTGCTTTAGAGCATACGTGAGTGGAATGATAGTTGTGGACGATTTCCGGGTCGGCTCCGGGTGGTTTCCGGACTAAAGAATTACTAGAAAAGTCGTCAACAGATGTTTACCAACACTGAGGTATTTATTTATGACAAAGTAGTTGTAAATCTTGGTCAAAAACTAGTCATTTTATTTTGATGCGAATTTCATAAATGTGTTCTTTGAATTAATTTTGAATTATGAGCGTGTACGAAAATTTTTTTTTTTCTCAAAATCGTTTTTTTTTAAATTTATGGTTCCGAATGAAGTGATACGGGAAAATTGACTGCACACATTTGAAGCCTTATATCAAGGGAATGTAACCCTAACGTTTCGTAATTTTTGCTAATTTTTTAATAGGATAAATCGCGCTGGCGGAAAAACTTGAATCACCCTGTATATAAATCCCCTAAGATTCTCTATTACGACAGGAGCTGGCGATTCCACTCAGTAAATTCCCACGCAGTCTAAATATTGACCAACAAATCCTGCAGTATGTGATTTTGCACCATCTTGCACTCCAACGAACTTCCTCAACTCTCGTGAGGAGTTCTGTGATATCCCATTCGTTGTCATCATGGACGCGGTTAAAGTAGCATTTTTTACATAATTTTTTCAGTAAATTCGACCCGATCATGGCAAATACCTCAAACTTCTTTCATGTTCCAACCGCAATTGTTGAGATTTTCATTTTCTGGAAGCCTTCCCAGACATTGTCTTCTCAAGTCGATAGAACGAACTCTACTCAAAGCGTGTCTAGACTTTCAAAGGATGTCAAAGAGTTAATCGTTTCAGAAGTTTGGAACGCTTCGCGTCTCGAAGAAGTTTTTGTGACAACTCCCAACTGGCCGAGTGGGATTTTGACACAGAACTGTCGTCCTCTTTGACTGATGCGTTTTTCGCTCGTCCGATAACGACGAACGAGTTCGCATTTTTGTTCCTCCAGTCGACAAATTTTTCATCATCGGATGGCCGATCCTCGTGCAATTTTAACTCGTCGCCCTTTTACGTTTATGCAAATGTGCGTCATTCCAAACAAACGCGGTGATTTTACACGTGCGTGTTCTTATTTGTGCACCCATGACTCACATTACATCCACCCCCTTTTGCATGCAAATTAAATTACGACGCGAGTTTACGTCTGATTCTCCGATTTCGTTACGTGATTTCGGGCTAATTCCGTGCGGATTTTATGGCCGCTTAAACGGTCGACACTGAAGAGTTTTACTCCCTTTTAAAAGGGTAAGTGGAGCGCTTCGGTTCGTCCGGGGGTGGTCACTTTACAGGTCTTATCATTCTCTCATATTCACTTGTGTGCCGTTGGAATCGTTGATGGTCCATCAAAAGCCGATCTAGGACACACCAACGACAAGGATGCGGCGTGGACAAGGATGAATTTTGATCCTGTGGGATGTCGTTAAAAATAGTGTCGCGTGGGTTTCGAGAGGAGGCGGCGAAAAATCTCTAATGGTTGTGAAACATCGGAAAATGCAACGAGTGCGACAGTTTCTTCTCTATCTTAATCTGGACAAGATTTGCAACATTTTTCTACATCCTAAACCCCACCGGGATAGACACGGCGTCGTTTAATCCGACATTCGACCTCCGAGTCAAACATCGGTCCTTCGAGCCGGACATTCGTATTAAAAGACGTTGTAACGCAAATAACAACTTTAATCATAGGATTGTACACACATCCTTGAAAATGCATCATTGGTCGAATTCTTGCGTTTGGCAAGTTTTGATGGTTTCAGCGCACTTTCGGCCGGACAAATCCGACGTGCGGTTGTCAGTGGAGCTTTTATGAACCCGTCTGGCAAAAGCTCGAAACCGTATATAGATAGGAATTCGTGCTTTCGTCCGTGCTTATTCAAAAGCTCCGGCCCCCCGGCGATGTTCCGGCATGAAACAGTCGTTGCCCACGAAAATTATAACGATTCCGCGAAACGAACGAATAAATTATTGCGCCTTTTTTCCGGGCGGATCAGTTCGCCTTGACGCTAACATTATGTGAGAACTAAATGGCTGTTGGCAGCGCCGGGAATACGTTGTTTTTTTGCTGGCGTCCTGTCGAAAAACATTCTTGTAAAGCATTGTCGCTGGTGTGGAATAAGAGATGCGATTCTTATAAAAAAGTTTGTCCGGAGGGAATCGACCGAAACGGAAAATCCACTCGGATGTGTGGGGACCCGAAAGCAAAACAAACATTGTTTTCGATTAAAATTTCAAATCGGATGGATCGGGGCATTACGACGTGCATGAAAAAAACATTAATTAGGGTTATTTGGTATTTTCATCGGGAAATTGAGCAACGAGCTTTTTATTTAATGGAAAACGAAATAATTTCCTGGGTTTGTCGGGGCGTTTCACCTTCGGGTGACCTTTTTCGACCTTCATTAGCATCAAATGAAAAAAATAATTTTCACATTTATATGTTTAATAAAGCGGAGTGAATGTGCTTTTTTTCGATGAGGTTTAAACCGTATTGTTTACGTTTTCGCCGAAATTACAAACCGGGAAGGTTTCAACGACCAAACAAAACAACGAAAAATCTGCAGTTTTCCAAAAAACGCTAGTTAGTTGCACGCCACGCGGGCACCACACTACACACACACACCTAAAATATTTCCCAATTAACCGGTCGTTTTACGACGCATTTAGGGGGTTTTAGTTTTAAAAGAGCCATTTACTCCAATTAGTAATTCGGGAGAAGCTCCCGCATGAAATATTTTTCATTCGTACAGGACGAAGCGAGCATTTCATACGAGATTTAATTCGGACCTGCACCAATTACCACAACGAGCATCAATTATTATCCAAATCAAATTTTATTGAGCGACTCCAATTGACATTCGTTGTGGTCATTCCAGGAGTTCTGGAAGCGAATGTTTTGTTTTTTTTTTGGGGTTCGGATCGATTTGCAAAAAAGAAAAACGTACGAGACCCCCGAGATTTGATTCAGAGAGGAAATTTATCGCGGCGACCGATTAAATTCGTAATGAAATAGGCGAGTGAAAAAAATTGCGGGTCACAGTTGAGGCAAAAACGCAAATTTATTATTCGTCACCGTCGACAAACACCGGAGAAAATTCCATTCATAAGACGTAGATCACGTAGAACGTCGACCGCCAATCAGGAAACGATTGGAATTAATGTAGGATGCGGCGAAAGAGAGGGATGAAGGTTAAGACCGATGTAAAAATTTTTTATCGCCGGAGATATGATCCGGGCTCGGTGCGGAGTAATTTAAAATTTTATTTCTCGCTTTATGTACTTTTCCATGTTTACCATCCATTTACGTTGTAATAAAGCGAGGCTAATAAGGGGGCAACGCCACGTCTCTGGATTCGTTTGCGTTTTACGCAACGCTTCTGGGCGCCGAAGGGGCGGCAGGGGGTGGGAAATTTGTGATTTAACGTTAACGGTCTTTTTCCCATTCCGAACTTGTGATTTTAGAGGAGCGAGTTGCGCTGAATGTTGATCGAGTTCTTAACCTGGAGGAATGGCCGTCGAGGGGAGGGGGAGGTTCAAAGTGGCGAAAAAGTCTGGCAACAGATGTTTACTCGAAGAAGTACGTATTTGTTTTGGTTTTTCTGTCGAAAAGTTTTCGTCGATGCTGATCTAAAATGATGTTTTCGACACGAGTGCAAAGTCTGCGAGGAGGTGTCCGTGTACACATTGAGGATGCCGACTCGGTTGGCGAAACGCCTAGATATTGACTGCCGTAGCGTGTTGTTTCATATTACCATATGAGCAAGAGTTTTATCGATTTTGTAATTTTCTACCAGAATGTTCCACAACATTGTTGTTAACCGTAAATACTACATTTAGAATAAATGAAAACGTGAGATAGTAATATCGGGAAGGCGTTGGAAACCGTCAATTGTTGTGCCTTTTTACAGCGTGGAGCATGTTGACAGCTAACCTAAAATTTTGATCCAAAAAAGCTTTCTTTTTTCTTTCTTTGAAATGTTTTAGATTAAAAATGGAATAACTTAACGATTCCAACTCTCGAAGCAAATATCTAAGGACACCGTTTGCTGAAAACAGACATGTTCAATTATG
Organism: Tenebrio molitor; assembly: GCF_963966145.1. Taxonomy (NCBI): domain Eukaryota; kingdom Metazoa; phylum Arthropoda; class Insecta; order Coleoptera; family Tenebrionidae; genus Tenebrio; species Tenebrio molitor. The sequence goes on from NC_091053.1 coordinate 1,261,976, forward strand.
TCATTCGTGTGAAACGGCGGGAAATTTAAACTTTACACTGTTCTAAACGGTTTACTTTTTCCAACGCCTACTCAGCCCAGGATTTCATTTGAACGCGCGATATATTTTGATGTATGTAATTTGAAGAATTAATCGATTTAGCTCTTGTATTTTTAGATTTCTCCAAAGCACTGAAATGTACTGCAAATAACTTGCTCTGTTCAAAAACACTGTTATTATGTACTGCTGTTAAGCGTCAGTGTAAAAATAAGTTAGGTCAAGAGTATTTGATTACTGACTAGTTTAATCGAGCTTGTTGGAAAATAAAGAGTTCTTTGCCAAAATCGTAATATATTTTGTTTAATAACCTTGGTTTTGATATTAAAATCTCCACTCAAAATTTGACTGTTTCTCGCTCGCTCGGCGAATGAGCCTTTCACCTCGGGGCGTGTGATGTGACGCGTGACGGTAAAACCAATTTACTGCCCGGGAATAATGTCGTGCGTCTAAACAAGTTTTCACTTCAAAAAAAGTTAAGTTTTTCTGGTTAGATCATAAAACGAAGACGTGCTTTATCATTATCACATCCTTTGTTGATTTACTTTTGTAATTAATTCGAAGAATTGGATTTTTGTTGATAATAATCTTCAAAGAAAGAGGATTTTGTGTGGAGGTGCTGTACAAAATGTACTAACCTTTTATTAAGCATTTTATTTCCAACAAACTGGCTTCAAGGATTCTACTACACAAGTCGTTACTGTTCAATTTCCAGTGTAAATACTAAATTTGTAGAAATCACTCACGCATTGTTGCTTTTCGATGATCGATACGTAAATACGAAAGGTAAAGATCATAAAACAGAACATTATTTTGTTTGTACTGGTGCCTACATATCATTAGTAATTTTTCAGAGAAAAGTGTATTTAGCTAAGTGGGTGGAAGACAAATGTAGATCTATGTTATTTATTGTTCTATTTTTACATTACTCGCTACGGCTTTCACGTAAACCCTGATGTTCTGTAAAACATTAATGATTCGTTTGTATGACACGACACGGTTTATCTCTTTTACAAAAATAATCCCCCAAGTTTTATTTTAAAGGAACAGAATGTTTAAAATAATTACATTTTAAATAAAACTCATGGTTCAGTTTGAATCAATAAACGTTACTCTAGAGAGGTTGTTGCAGGTTAGATTGAATTGGAATAGTTTTTACATTACATATGCGGTAGGCTACATTTTACAGCGCGAGATTTGTAGATTGAAACACGAGCGCGCAGCGGGAGTGTTTTAACAAACACCGAGCGATGTAAAATGCCTACCGCATTAGTAATGTATTAATCCTTTTAATGAAATGGCAGAAAGTTATCTATTATACCGATAACTGACACGCTTACGATTTACACCACAAGATAGCGCCATCAGACTTTCGAAGAAAACAATTAATGTCTGTTAATTTTTGAAAACTGAGCGGATTAATGGTAGCGGTATCTTGTCTTAGTATAAATGGACTTTACTTGCGATATGCTAAACATTTTCTTGGAGGTTCCAGAAAGCTTAAAATTTTCTTGATTTTACACACTCCGTGCGGTAAAATGATTAGTGTGTAAAAATCAAGATACCCTAGCTGTTCAAAATGTGTAAAAATGTCATTTAGAGTTGAGGAGGCCAAAAAGTAATGAAACGAATTAAAACGTGTTCAGTGTGTGGAAAAAAGGATAATTACAGTTCCGCGGTGTCGAGTTCGAGATAGTCCGAAGGACCTTCTCTCCTTGGGCGGAGGAAACGATGGATTTTTTTCCGTAGGAAATTAAGGAGCCATCCGATCCGGAAGTTGTTTAAAGTTATGAAAGCATTAGGCATAAGCTTATTGCGAAGGGAACGTGATGCGAGGATAAAAGAGACGTCGCCTGTCGAGAAGAAGGACGATCCACCTCCGCTGTCCATCTCAGAACGGATCGGTACGAAAAACTAATTTCACCGTTCCGAACTCCATATCGCATCGTCGCGTTTTTTAACTCGGAAAATTTCATCGGACTCGTCCTCATCCTTATAATCCAATATTCTTCATCATTCCACGAGCGTTTCAAGATTGGTTGTTGCTATATTAAAAAAGTAATAGGTGAAGGAGGCTACAAAAGACTCGTCACGAATCTATTATCGCTATTTAAGAACGCACCGGAAGGAAATTTAGACCCGCGGAAGGTGTTGGTCCTTGAAACCAGACCCTACTGCTTCGTTCTTCGAAGGGAACCCTACGAAATGGTGCATTCTGAAAACAGATTTATCGTGGAAGGCTTTGTCTGCTGTTACAATTACATACAGGGTGTTATTGAAGGTTGTACAGATATTTTAACCACGAGCTACTGGCAAAAAATTCTATATCAAAAAATAAAATGACATTTATTTTTTGAGCTACAATTTTTTTTTTATTGCTTTTAGTCTTCTACGTTGTCAAACAACCTCGTAGGTAAAATTTTGGCACATTTTAAAAATACACCCTGTATATCATATTTTATAAAACGTACACCAATGCGGTTTCCTTGTTTTAAAGCATATTTCCTATAGGTTACTTCGCATTGGCGTACATTTTATAAAACATGATATACAGGGTGTATTTTTTAAATTTGCCGAAATTTTACCTACGAGGTTGTAGGACAACGTAGAAAATTAAAAGCAATTTAAAAAAATCGTATCTCAAAAAATAAATGTAATTTTATTTTTTGATATAGAATTTTTTTAAATATTTTTTTCGAGTTCTACGTGAAGCCAGTAGCTCGTGGTTAAAATATCTGTACAACTTTCAATAACACCCTGTACATTTTTTTGTAAAATACAATATTTACCTTTTATTCTTATTTGGTTGTCCTGGTGTTTTTTGGACAAGCCAAAACAATGTCTTGCCGTCCCGGGAATATTTGGGGAATCAAGTTACGACGATACAGTCGTCTATGTACTCGGTCTGTTTGAGTCCCGAATTATAAAATTTGAATGGACCGAGTACAGGATCAGGATAAAGGTTTGTTTAGGACTCGGCCGGCGTCTCTCCTTTGACGTGGCAAATTGACACGAATAGTTGGCGTGACTCCGACCGCCATGTTTTACATCTGTATCAGGACGAATTTGCGTATTCGTCAAGGACACCCCCCCGCCCGCGCTATCCTGTTCGACGCGGTCCGTCGAGATTAAAACGCATAATTTCATAGTTACGTCGCGTCCCCGATCTCAGACGCGGTTCATTATCCTGAAAATATTGCCCGGAGGAATGTTATTAAATAAACGATCCGGTTGATGGGTGTCGCGACGCCTCCGGGGAACCGATAAATCCTTCCTCGAAATTTTAATTATTCGCACAGGTACGTTTCCGTCCAAGTCCGGAACGGCTCCGGAGATTTGCTCTATTTTTTATCCGGCGTTATTAAAGTTGGCGGAACTATCGACGGACTCGTAGTAACGCTTGTAAACAGACTATTTTTGTAATTTTGGCGTCCGTGCGGCTATTCCCATCACAATGAAGCGGATGTTTCATTTAACAGCCGGAATTATTGCTTTGTTCTTTTGTTAATCGACAGATGAAACGTTAAATGGGAATGGGGGAATATCGACTTAAAAAAAGTATATGTATTACGTGTTGCTAATAGTGAATGGTCCTTTTGTTGGCAAATTATACCATTTGGGCCATAAATCACGCGTCTGATTTGCGTATACGTGCCTGACCCTGTATATTTTTTGTTTCTACAACTAAAATTTTTGTTGCTATATGGTGTGTACCACAATAGGAAAGACCGCGCTTCTTTTTTTTTTTTGTTTTTTTTTGTATGTTTAACAATTACATATTAGCAAATCAATTTTTATGCTGAACTTTTTGTCTGCAAAGATTGCAGCGCCAAAAGCCGATTGATTTTCCATATTTTTTATTGGAGCCTTTATTTGGGTGTTCAACAATCGGATCATCTCTACTGTGTACCCAAATAAAGTTATTGCATTTTTACATCCTCTCTTTGGAAAGGCAGGCAGGAGCTCCCCTTTTGCCGATTCGTAATACAAACTTTGAGCACGGTTTAAAAGCAATTGATAACATTCGGAGGAAATCTGTATTTTAAGCAGCGTCGACAATACAATAAGTCCTAATGGCGGCGAGGCACCCCGGTTTTCTCCGTTTTCTTTGCAATCGCATTCAGCCAGCCAGTTAGGTAGGTTGGCAAGGTGGAACAGAGCGAAGGATCGGCCATTATCCTTCTTTCTATTAGCAGGCTCGGGTGACGTTATTTATCCGAGAACTCGGCTAATAAGGGAAGGGAGTCACCTAATTCTTTAAGGTGCTCTTGATAAATCACGAACCGGATCGATCGAAGGTCACGTCGATTCATTTTTGAATTTTCCGAGAAGCTATCCCTCCCTCGATAATTGAACCAATTAATTTCGGTTAATACGATCTGGGTGATCGGAAGGACCCATGGTGTGTCTCGAATCGATAGTATCTTGGGGAAAGGGGGTGGTCGTCTACGCACCCCCCAACATAATGTCGCTTAACTTTTTCAAAAGGGAAGATTCGAGAATTCGTCGTCTCGGATTTCATTTCATTATCGTCTGTCGCTTTATGTTCGATTCGTAAATATGGAATAGTTTGCGGGTTTACCCTAATCCGATATCCGACGGGGCGCGGAGCCGGGAAAGTGGCTGTTGCGGATCTCTGTCTCGAACATTTACAACATCCCGATTCGATTTGCAATGTCGTACACAACAATTATCGTCGTCGCGATGAGTTGGTGGGGAAGGTGCGTTGCCGAAACCGAAAGGCATCCGAAGCAATCGGTTGTTTGCTAAACGTCCAATACAAAAACCTCGTTTAATTTTAATCGAATTAATCCGCGTAAACGACTTCGCCCCCCCCCCCCTTTCCCTCCCCCCCGATAAATTATCGCCGCCGCTTTTGTCTGACGACTGTGAAATCGAACCGCGCCGCATAGGTGGAGGGCAATTTCGTCGTCAGACACTTGTTGTAGCACCGCCGCCGCCGCCGCCGCCACTGCCGCAGATCGATACGTAAGAAACAATATAGAGCTATTTTGCTGACGTTGACAGATTGATTCACTGATAAAATGAACAGGATTTGATGGTCTTTTGAAAATTGACGCGGCACATACCCATTCACAGGTAAATGATTTATTGACGATTACACCGTGCGTTCCCCAGATTGCGGTATTATAGGGGAGGGCAGATTTCGCATCGCGTCAGTTATTAGTGTCAATCGTCATTGTGCACCGATTGTAATTTCCTATTTCATTGTGGTGATTTAAATATGACGACAGATATCCATCCATTTGAACGCCTATTACGGTGCGAACATCTCATTGGGAAAGTGGACGCGAGCGGTACGCAACGGTTGAACTAACGTCGAGCGGAAGCGGTTGCGACATTAATTTGGAATGGGTGTCAAAAATGTACAAAGCTGTGTCGCATCTTTCGGTGCTTTCAGGCTCTCCGTCTAGGTGAATTTTCTCTGCGACCTGTTTCAAAATATTTTTCTTGTACGGTTGGATCTTGTGCTCCCGATTGTTTTCTTTGTCTGTTGCAACAGGTTGTTGCATCAAGCGTCGTCGTCAGGAATGTCTGAATTTTTAGTTTCTTCTTTTTCAACACCTTCGGCGAGTTTCGTTACTCGTTTGTTCAAATACGAGGACTGAGATTGAGAAGTATACGAAACATAATTTCATTTTTTTCTTGTTCAATAGTTATTTACAGCAAGAGTGAGGAAGGCAAAGCTTTCGTTCACGCGAATTCAAGTGAACGAAAGCGGCCTTACTCTCGAGTGCTTGATTTGGTTTTGTTCCGTACCTAAAGTGAGTCTGTAACCAAAAAATCACAATTACATTATCACTAAGAATTGGAAAAATTGACGAGTGAATGAAAACCAGTGAGCGAGAAACGTTGAGCGAAAGTGAAGTGAACGAAAGAGAAACCTTCATCCACTGGTAATTATGGATGCAGATTCACTTTCTAGGGAGGTATCGAATAAAATTTTTTTACATGACGCCTTCACAATGTCCGTAAAAATTTTTACTGTACGATGTTCCCCGAGAAACTTTTTTGAACCTTGCTCTCGCTAAGAGATTTTAACCAGGAGAGACAAGTGAAAATTCGCACGAAGTGAATTTCATCCCGGACGGAGCTAATTATTTTAATTTATGTTTTTCGTTTCTCCTTGTTATTTCCAGTATCCGTTTTTCGTGGCGCTTTCCCAGTTAAAATGTAGGAACACGTGTACATCACTCAAGCCCATTATCGCTCCTTCCTATCTTCGAGTAGACAACGCGCCGTGTCACTAATTCACCGGATTTAAACTCAATTGTCAATTTATTCCGGAGTCACCCTCTTTCAGCGCGGGAGTTTATCTCGTCATTAGCTGTTGAATTAACGAGTCTTCACTAATTCATATCTGATTCCCGGTTTGAAAACAAACTTGCCCAAAGAAATAGCAAATTGGATTAAAATCGCAAAACGAATGAATTAGTTGGGTCCTTCGAGGCGAGACCGAATTAAAACTTTGGCGCTCCGCGAGAGAGAGCTTTCGCCAGGTTCCGGTTCGGACATGTTGCTTGAAACAAGCTCATTCCACGTTATCGACTTGTTCCGACAAGTAATAAAATCGTCGTTTGTTTTTAATGTCGGAATTATTTAAGCGACGTTAGGGGAGTTAAACTGGCTGTAAAAGTTCGGGTGTTGTTGAAAGCTCGCCGCGCGAAACTTACCACCGAGAAACACACCCGGAGTAGTGGCGGCAAGTTGGCTCCGGGGACGGAAAGGGGTTAATTAGCCTGTTGATGATGTCCTAACACACTCATTTGTTTTTTTCGGAAGCTTTCAAGCTCTCAGTTTTTTTATTCGCGTGATGCGTGCGACCAATTATCGCCGGATTAAAGTTTCACGTTAAGTTTTTGTGATCACGGAACGGCGTCTGCTCGTAAAAGTACCGTAAATTCTGGTTACGTTTTGTTGCGGTAAAAGCGCTTTTTGAATATTTAACGGCGAAAGCCCGCAAGCCGGCAACAAGGCGTACCTAATCGTTTGCGGAAAATATTTCGAGAGAGGAATGCGCGTCGCTTTTAATCACCGAACACGTATGGAACGGATCTGTCGTTGAAACTTAAGAGTAATTAGCAGAACGACACACGAGAGCACTCTTCCAACGAGCTTTGTCGGAATATTTCGAAACAATATTTCACAGAGTTGAAATGAAGTTGGTTCGAATTCCGGTAATTAATTAAAATAACACGACGCTTTTTTTTGTAGCTTCAGGCAAAGAGCTTTTTACGTGTTGCGTCATGTTATTTCAGCTATTGTGGTGAAATTACACATAGGTTTTGGTCGAGTGAAATATTTGTTTTGATGGCTGTTTAATTAAACAAAAATGGAGGGAGCTCGGTGGCCGCATGGCTGTCGCAGACAGTGCTCCGAGGTCGCGGTCCCGGCGCTAGTGGGTTCGAATCTCACCGAAGGGGGAGGATTTTTTCCAAGGAAGGATCCTCCGCCGGGCCATGGATGTGTGTGTATGTCTTTCAGGGGCTGATGGTAGGGTGGTGGAAGGAAGAGCGACACTCTTCCGACACCACCGCGAGGTCAGCAGGGTTCAAATCCCAGGCCGGATGGACCTCCCATGGATGTTGTGTTGTCCAGAAAGGAGAAGAGAGGGTGGGCGTGGGTGGCCGCGGAAAGTACCCCGGAGCCCCGCCGCCCATAAGGAAAAAAAAGAGAGGAAAAACAAGCCGACCGCAAGGTACCTGATAGGCCAGTAGTGAAAGGGGAAAGGCTATAAAAAAAAAGAAAAAAAAAGTGGAGAGAAGTTTCTTTTACAAAATATCATGTACGTGGTAGTGTGTTGGTCAAAAGCTCACAGTTTAGAAAATAATCATTATATTCGTTTGGGTCTCGTTAAGAGTAATTTACAAACTGAACTAACTTCCAAAAGAAGAAAGTAAGAAATCAGAGGTGGGATAAATAATGAAGGAGTCGTTTCACAACGGTTGCATTATTAATTCGGCATTGACTCAATAAGCAAAGGAAAATTTTATTTATTATTCATGTAAATAAGAACTTTGTCAAGGAGAATTTTTCCTTTGTGATTTTACGTTTGTTATTATTTTGTGGGAGGATCAAAGAATTTGGAAAAATGAATGAGGCGGTAAAGTAATTAAAGTAAAAAAATGTCTTTTGAAGGTGAACGCAGTGTCGTGTTATTTCCACATTCGACTGTCTCTGAAATGGAGCAAAATATTTTTGTTAAGGGGATATTCTAGTCATTCTAAAATATTAATGTTATCTTTTGTGAAGATTAAAAAAAAAACAAACTGTGTATAACACTTTATTAATGTTTGGATATGATATACACATTTTTCCACACGAATAAAATTACAACGAAGCTTGACAAACAATCCAGTACATCTGCGAAAAGAAGTTCCCCATTGGCTGCTAGCATCTCAAAAAAAAAGAAACGAATAAGTTTCTCAGTTAGTATAGGTGTTGGATTCTCTCATGGGCTGTGACCTTGGAAATATCGGAGCGAAGGCGGAGCGATAAACCAGTGAACAATCTGTAAATGAAAACTGGAAACGTCGAGTACTTGCAAATTCAAATAATATACAGGGTGTCCCAAAAATAGCGTACTAACGGTGCATTACGGTGTAGAAGAGATTACCGTAAACATCAGAAAAATATTTAAAAAATTCTCTTGGACTTATTTGCTGAATTGGCGGTCTTTGAAAGTGGCACTTAAGAGGTCAATTATTTCGAACAAGGTTATCGAGAAATCTACAAAGCGATCAAAAAGAAAACAGCATTATTATTATTATCTGATAATGGAGACAAAAATGGATAATCTACCAGCTTTATTGGCAAACGTGACGCCACTGGTAAGCAGATTTTCCGCTGAAATGTCAATGAAACGTCAATTTTACAGTAACGGTGTGCTGTTGTTAACCTAGAAAATAACTTTTCATTTTCGGCAAAGTTCACAGACATTTTGTGAATGTACCGAAGAATTGATTCGATTTATTTCTTTTGTTGCAGGGGACCATTTAGCATAGTAAGACGATGCATCCATCGTCAGACCGGTCAGCAGTTCGCCGCCAAAATCGTAGATGTCGCAAAATTCACTTCTAGTCCAGGCCTGAGTACGGATGGTGAGCACCTCCGTTTCCCTTCCTTCCAACCGCTTCACACCTGTCCGCCTTCTCTTTTTGCAGATCTGAAGCGTGAAGCCACAATATGTCACATGCTCAAGCATCCGCACATAGTCGAGCTGTTGGAAACGTACTCGTCCGAGGGGATGTTGTACATGGTGTTCGAATAGTGAGTAGATTTTGAATCGTCCTTGTAGATAGTAAAATTCGTGCTCACGTGAGCAATGTAAATTGAGGAGCGCCTTCGGTTGGATGAAAAGTGGGTAAACTGAGTCCGGCAAGGACGATACGCCCGGGAGAACTCAATCAACACGTCCAGGATATACGAGCCCGAAAGGTTTATCCTCTCCAGGACTCTTAAAATGTCTTAAATTACCGCGTCGGCGAAACCATCCACGAAGCTTATTTATGGATTCTCATCTGGTCGCACATGATCCTAGATCGGTTCTTGCACCGTTTTGGCTCAAAGCGAATATAAGAAACGTCATGATATATTCGCTAAATAAAATAAAATCGTTTCTGCTTTCCGTCATCGGAGTCGCACCTAGGTCATTAATCGCCCTATCCCGATAATAAACTTTGATGGTTTGGTGGTGTGGTCGTTGGATCGACCTTCGGCGTAACTAGGGTCGATCAGTCTAACAAGATGGACACGCGACGCGCAGGAAAGGTCTTCCTTGTCGATCATTCGTAATCGAAAAACTTCTCTCGGAACACCTGACGCGTCCTACCCTTCGCGATCGAGTCCACGGGGAAGACGGAAACTGGCAAAAGAGAGAGTCGTGGGGTTGGGCGCGGCCGGGAACCCCCGGGACTCGCTGTCGGTGACTCTTGTGCGGTCCGGGACACGTGCGCTAATATCATTTATCACTGTGTTTCAGCATGGACGGTTCCGACCTCTGCTACGAAGTGGTACGGAGGGCATCCTCGGGATTCGTTTACAGCGAGGCGGTAGCTAGGCAAGTCGGAGTTTAGTGCGTGCGGCGGCAGACGTGAACTCGCATTTTTACGATGACATGTTCAGGGTGCAATTTGGGAATAAGAAAGGTGGAGGCGACTCTCCCCGATGAGATTCGTTCCTTCCGGTGTGAATAATTGAATAGGTGAATCAGACGCGGGGGCAGTTGACGTCGGGGATCAGAAGCCTCCGCCCCAGGGTGCACCAGACCGTGTCGAATCACGCCGCCGCCGCCGCCGCTGAGATTATTCCACGTATTCCATCGCCCGTCTGTCTAACCTGTTCCTCTTCCAGTCATTACATGCGTCAGATCCTGGAGGCCATGAGGTACTGCCACGAGAACGACATTGTCCACAGGGACATCAAGCCCGAATGTATACTGTTGGCCACCAAGGAGAACTCGGCGCCCGTAAAACTCGGCGGTTTCGGAGTCGCCGTCCAATTACCGGATAGACATCCGGCTAATCCGGGGGGTGAGTCCGTGTTTTATTGTTTGTCACGTGCCCGGACCCCGTACCCCAGTTTCACGTTCGTCATCGTCCTGTTTATTTGTGGCGACACGACGACCTCAAAGCAGCGTCGGCGACGCCATCTGGGCCTGAAGAAGCGCACGAAAGGCACTGACGATTGTTTGTTTCGGATCAAGTGCAGGAAGGAGTCGATTTGGTCATTGTTCACTTTAACTACTTCTGGAATTTTCGCGTTTTTTCAGCCTCAGGGTGTCCTCCTAGATCGTGTCCCACCATTCAAACCCTGTGCAAATGAATTTTCCTTACCCTTTAGAGTTATACTAAGACATTGGCGCGACCTTGACGCGACCTTGAAACACAACAAGAGAGTAAAAAAGGCATTTGCGCAAGGTTTGAATGGTGGGAAACGATCTAGAAGGACGCCCTGAGGGTGTCTAGCCAGAAAAAACGCGAAAATTCCAGAAGTAGTTAAAGTGAACAATTACCGTGTCGATGTTTTCATCCTAATATTTTCGATTTAATTAGTGCCCGGACGTTGTCGAACATTCGCCGAGTACAAAAACGGACACCACTCGCTCCTCCGACAAATATTTAAAATTCATTTGAGGCTAATTTGAATTCCGAACGGCGGGTCTGGCTCGCATCTGACACCGTTTTTCGATTCGATAATTCAGTGGGGTCTGGAAAAGTTCACCGCTTTCGATTGAAAAGCAATTCGAAACTCGTCCCAATTATAAACAGAAAATGGCGGCAGCTGTTGTAAAATAATCCGGCCATTAAGTGCTAAGTTTAGCACTCGGTTTAGTGGTGCTATCGGTAAATAGGCGATCGTGTTACTTGCGAGCAACTCGAGGTATTTATTCCCGATCTTGTACGTTATTTTTGGATCACGAAGAGTGATTTCCTGTTTTGTAACGATCGATGTTCAAAACGTTCTTTCTACGAGTGCAAAAAATGTTCGATGGTTTTTTTTTGGGAGTTTTTTCGTGGGTTGGAAGCATACGAATGTGATCCTACAGCGATGGGAAAAGTAGGAAAAGGAATACAAATTTTGACGGGGAGAGAACGACTAGGAATGACTAGGTGTCGGATTAAAAAAAAGGGCAACAAGAGGGATGCAGATGTTGTTATCGTACGGATGTGAAGTTTGCAAGATGAGGCCTCTTGTCGAGTTTGTGTAATCACACAAGTGCGATAATAACGTATTGCGTACAAAATTTTATCTGCGAATGTTTTAAAAAATTCAAATTAAAGTCACAGTGATTGTTTTCAAAATCATGACAACGGCGTAGCAAGATCTGCCTTCGGACTCAGAAGTAGCAGTTTCGGCCATTATTTCAGTTCTCTTCCCAGAAAAATCGGGTGTCAAATCAATTCGCCCGTTTGATTTTCTTACTTTTTATGGTTTAGTTACTTTATCCTAAGGGGTGCGGTAAAATGTTTATTATCGCACGGTATGCGGTAATGTAAAATTACCTGTGTGGCGGTAAATAATACGTAAGAAATAATAAGTAGATGACAAATAAGAACAAGAGAAATAAATCGATTTTTTTCTTCAATAACAATTGGGAAACTAATTTTGATTGGATGTCCATGGCTGACAACATAAGTACCGAGTGACTATAAATGATTGAAAATTATTTTGTTATGTTGGTAAGACATTTGAAATCTTTAGTTGGCGACATCGTTGGCATGACACACGTAATTTTTAAAATTGAAACAAACGTCAAAAAAATCTAAATCGACAATGTACTTCGTGACTTAACCTAACCTAAATAGAAATGACTGACAGATAATGCACGACAAGACTTGCACTACCAACTGCATCAGTGTTGCCAATCCACTATTTTCTTTCAATCATTTATAGTCACTCGGTACATATTCCCTTTGATAGATAAACGACTAAAAACTGAATTTATGTGAGTTCATAATTTTCTAACATACCACAGTGTTTTCGAGGATGCTTCTTTTATATTTTTATTAGTTGGTTACAAAGCAGTATCTTTGACTTTTACATCCTACACCGAATTTTCTTTATAAAACATTGTAACCTTTTTTTGTTAGTTGATTTTTGGTTCGGTGAAGCGATAAGAAAATGTATCGTTTTGATAAAGGAAAAACCAACAGAGTAGGAAAAATATTTCCAGATATTGGAAATAACACACACTAATGAAAGCACGTTTACTTTTTTATCGAATTCGTTGGATTCACATTTGACATTTTGAATTTTTTTTTCAGCAAAAGATTGATTGGATTTTTTTTTTGGTCATTGGTTTTATTTATGTTTAGTTTGCACCAAAAACTTTCGATAATCTGACGAAACAAGTTTTATTTTTCAATAGTTAATTACAGTAAGAGTGAGGAAGGCAAAGCTTTCGTTCACGCGATCGCGTGTACGTGAACGAAAGCGGCTTTACTCTCGAGTGCCATATTCGGTTTGTTTGTTCGATACCTCCTTATAAAGTGAGTCTGTAACTTTGTGAGAATGAAAACCAGTGAGTGAAAGTGAAGTGAACGAAAGAGAAATCTTCACCCACTGGTAAATAGAGATACAGACTCACTTTATAGGAAGGTATCGAACAAGAATATTTTTGTTTTGTTTTTCTTTTCCTATTTCTTCGCTTGTGTTACTCTCGTTCTTTGGCCACATTCGTATGCTTCCTGGTTTTAGTCGAAGAAAAGATATGTTCGCGCCCCGTTTTTTACCATCCCTCCGGTCCCCGGATTGAATTTCGCATCGTTCGAACGACCCCAACAAATTCATTACAGAACGAACAGTCTTCCGCTTCCGAAATTGGCGAAGACTTCCTTATCAGCACATCCTAAATAACCCCCCGACACACAACAGTAACAATCCTCCGGGCAATCGGATTAACCGGCGAACGATGAAAACACATTTCATAAAACAAGGAAAGTCCGGAGTCGGAAAATTAAACAGCGCCTGGAACGGCCCACGATTTCGATATATCGGTTAAGGTCGCCGCCGCCCAACCTTCCGCTCCATTTCTCTCCCCCACCCCCGGCTGGGGTTGTTGCGTAAAAAACGAGCGCCCCCCCCGATGGCCATCAATGAAGTTGGACACGATGAACAACGGACGTCGTCGCCGCCGCCGTTCTATTTTTGAGGTGGTCGTGTCGGCAAAAAGTCGAAATGAGAAAATGAAAAGTCGTCGTTTCGATGGTCGAAGGCGGGGTTCGCGTGTGACATTAAGAAATTCGAAATTGGCCGTTCTGCGGAATCGCATTCAAATGTATGCTAATTCGGCCAGGCGGAACGATATTGTTGCACAAAAGAGACCAGCTCGTTCGATATTGGGCGACCACCGGAATCTAAAGGGCCCCGCTCGTGTTTTGCAACATCTAATTTGGAAGGACCGAAAATTTATTTCGGCAGTTTGATTAATTAGAGGATTTGAAAAATGACGTCCTCGCCGCCGTTGTGTATCGAAACCGGGCGGCGGTATCGATCAAACAGACGTAGACACGTCAAAAAGGGACGCTAAGTACTTTTTGATGAAGTTCAAGGATCTGTAGCACGGTCGAGAAGATATCGCGTCGATTCTTCCATCCCTCGACTCCAGCGATTCTCAACAAACCTCGCACGAACGCCACTCTGTGCAGCGCGGTCGCGGCGACCTTGAAACGTTCGCCAACCGCTGGTCTACAACGTCGAGGGGGTGGGGCTTATCAGAGCACCGTAAAAGCGCGTCTCGTTAGACGTTGCAGCAGATTGCGTCGACCTGAATTCGATATCGATCGAACAACAGGTGGATCGTCGACAATTTCGAGCTCATCTCTCGCCGTTCGATCTTTCCTTTTGTGATTGAACCGAGTGCACGTAATCGAGCCGCTTTTGTTTTCCAAATCGTCACTTAACCGATCGCCTCGCCTTCGACTATTGATCAGTCACACCAGCATACCAGTTCATACATTGAATATGTGTTGGCGGCCTGCAGAATGCCTTGTGTCAGAATACCGGACCAACCTCAGTCCTATGGGTCAGCTGTATCTAAAATCTGACAGAGCTGGTAAGCCACACTCGCCAGCGCTTCTCTTGCATCACCCACCATCGTTACCACGCGTGGTCAACAGGTCATGGGGAAATTCGACCGTCTCGCAGGACTACTGTATCGTGGTGTTTGTTACAGGCGTGGTTTTATTTTTGTCGGGTCTGGGAGACCTCGGCGTCGTTGTGTGTGATTCCTCACGGTCTGTTGGCCACGTTGTTTTATCCGCTGACCGGAAATATCGCCCTGTTCACACATCATTTTCATAATCACGATACGAAAATCATCGAGTGTTGCGAGATGCAGGCCGGTCGGGGGTCCAACGGGGATGACTGCCGAAGACTTTCGCCGTTTCGATGTTGGTGGTGAATTACGTGACAGAAAAAACGGAGCAAAATCATGATGATGATGATGATGATGGAGCGTTTTATTTGGGTTGTTTGGTTAATTTGTACAAATACAACGGTTGGATGATTGGTAACGGCAAGTGTGCTTACTCTGATGAGAAAGTTTAATTAATATCCTGGACAAAATCTGTGTTTTCTTGTATCACAACAATTGTCCAACAGGTGTCTGGTGTCGGGTCCTAGTTTGAAATTTGTGGAACAGTTCTCAACAAGTGCAGATTTGTTCAATACTTTATTTACTAAATCCTCACGTTGATGCTAACATCTTCCACGTCAGAGACAATAAATGGTGGCTCGTGGATTATAAACAAGTTCGAAATTATCCACTTTGGAGTTTTTTAAATAGGAGATTAAATTAAATTTCTTCAAAAAATGTTTGAAATGTGGCAAAAAATAAAATAAAGATAAATTATTCTTAATATTCAACGTCAGCTTTATGTTACACAAGAAACAGCTTTAAAATGTTTTTATGGAGGAAAAAAAAGTAATTGAAATAAGAAATAAATTAAGACAATTTGTATATTATACAGGGTGTCTTAAAATTATCGTATTCTGAGTTAGTAGGGAACGTTTAAAAAAAATTGCTGTCACTTTGAAAAAAATATCAAAGTTGCCAATATTTGTTCAGAAGTACCTGATTAATATTCTAGCTGTTGTACACTTTTGAACAAAAATTTGAAAAATAAAACTTATTTTTCGAGATAAAGCTGTTTTTTCAAAAAATGTCTTTTCATTTATATTTTAATATTTTACATAATCATCCTCACCATATTTCAAAATGAATGTCAACCATTTATATTTTTTATTTGAAGAAAACATAATGAAAAGTTTGAACCTTCAGACCCATATATCTTTGTAAAGACCCCCCCCTATATTTTTTATTTTATTTTTTCGAGATTCCTGAGATTTTTCCCTACAAGATCCCCGACTTGGAATACGTTAATTTTGCGACACCGTATATACAGGGTGATTTATAACATGTGTAAAAAACTGTGACATCGTGTTCGGGAAGTCATTTTAAGAAAAAAATGTTAGGTCCTATTTTGTTTATTTACAGAACTACATCAGATTTAAATTTTATTGAAGTAATTATTCAAGTACAACTTCAAAAAATAGGTATCTAACTAGAAAAATATATTACTGTGAAAGAAAAATTTTGCCTATAACGAAACCTGTGAGATAGTCGACGTCTATCAGTAAATCTTCGGCGATACTCTCTAGACACCTGAAAACCGTTACCATCACAATACCCATACAGATGCACCAAACTCATTCATTTTGACTATCAACTAGTTATAATTGTTTCACAAATTATGTTGTTTATTTCCATGGCTACTAGATTTTAAATCATTTGTTTCAATAAATTTTAAATCTGATGTAGTTTTGTAAATAAGCAAAATAGCACCAATATTTGTATAACAGTTTTTTCTTAAAATGACTTCCCGAACACGATGTCAAAGTTTTTTACACCTATTATAAATCACCCTGTATATCTTTTTTGACTAGTAATGTCAGGAAAAATAAAACGATTCTTTTTATCGTTGTGGCGCCAACACTACCAGGTGACTATAAAAGTTTGCGATTATTTTTGATAGGTTGGTAATTCATTTGAAAGACAGCTTCGGCAAAGTTTGATTGATGAACACTGTTATTGGAAATATATCATATCATCAGTTTCTTTTTTTGTACCCAGAAAAAGTGGAATGTCATGTTTTCTTACAGCACCGTGGAAGAGTGGTTGAACGCTTTTTAAATACTCCCAGTGCAGCTACAGGAAAGTCTGCTGGACGTGACACCAGATGTTGTGGAAAATGTTAATCAAATTGTTCAACGAAATCGACACAATTACGTGCGTCGCTGATCCCAACAAGTAGACTTGAATGAACAATTAACCTTTTTCACCCCTTTACAAAACAAATTTACTTCATTTTAGGACTTTCCCAAAAAATCTCCAAGAAAAAATGCGTTTACATCCTTACAAATATTCCTTGGCTCCTGATTTTTTCTCCACGGATCTAATTTTGTCATTGGCACAACAATAATTTACTCAATTATGACATCTAAAACATTTTTTTTTTTTTGTGATGAAGCTTGGTTTCACCATTTTGGTTTCGATAATTTTCAGGATTATAGAACTTGGTCAGCACTTGGTCTCCACAATGGTATTGAGATCCCATTGCGTCCAATTGCAAAAAAAAAGAAAAAGAAAACTTTCCAATTCGATCATTTCGAACAGTTTTTCTAAACACTCATTTTTATGTTTTGTTAAAATATACAGTTTCTTTTTTCACTCAATTAATTCCATGAGTTCATGTTTTTCACAGCACATGAAGAATTGTCATCACTCATCAGAATAACCAACATGTGCGTTGCCAACATAAACATCACAAACCTTTTACAGTCACTTGGTGTGATTCAAAATAGAGCGTTGTAACACGTTGAGCAGACAACAAAATCGCAAAAACTCGTTTGTAAAATCGTAAAAAATTCGCATCTTCGTAATTAATCATCAGCTAAATCCTCGTCGCACCTGCACTGCCAGTTGATAAAAACATTCAGATTTCGGACACCTGGCTTGGTTGTTTCGTCGTGGAAAGCTTTCGCTGTCTGCCCGCGAAGTAATTATTTCTCCATTAAAACGGTGCAATTACGACTTTTTGTGGGTTTATTTACCGTGCTTAATTACGCGCTCACCGGGGTTGCTTTGTTGATGGAATTAAAGAAAATATTACCGTTCTGGTCAACGGCACACATTTTAATTGCATCCGATTTTTCCGAACGAACTTTCCTTCACGTCTCGTTTATTATTTCACGCGGATTTGCGCGGCCAAAAGTGAAATATCCCCGGTGCTCTCCAGACGCTCCCTGATTCTTTTTTTATCGAGTGGGAATATCCTTTTGTTCGATTTAACAATCGTTGGAGGTGCGCGAAAAGTGAAAAGCGCGCCGGGAAATTCGGGGGCGACTCACCCAACTCGCTAATTTATGTACAAACAAGGGTGGGCGAAATTCGGATTTTTTTCAGTTCACGGAACGGCGAGTTTATTTTCGTTAAATTTGCAATCTGTTATTGTTGAGAAAGGCAATTAAAGTAGGTTTATATTGTGTTTTGTTTTAGTCTCTAAGGTTTCTATGTACAACAAAAATAACAATTAATTAAAATAAAACCTTTTCAAGAGTTCACACTCACAACAGGTTATGGGCCCAGTGAGCGCAGTTCGCGACGAGTAATAAGAGTCATAAGTAAATTAACGAACTTAAAAATACGCGTAATTTGTTCTAACAACGTTCGATGGCCGACGACAAGAATAAGGTCCCTCTCTTCGACGGATCGAATTTTTCGAATTGGAAATTCCGCATGGAGACTCTGCTTGATGAACTCGACCTCCTGGACATCCTGGAAACACCGATGAATGCATCAGTGGAAGCCGTTGATGCCTCAGATATCACGGCACAAGATAAAGTAAAAAAGAAGGAGCAACTAAAGAAAAGGGATAAGAAGTGCAAGTCCCAGATTGTCCAACGAGTGGCCGACAGTCACTTGGAATATGTAAAGGACAAGGAAACTGCATTTGAAATTTGGACGGAACTGACAAATACATTTGAACGTCAAGGTTTGGCAGGTCAGTTACTACTACGAAAAGAGCTTCTGTTGATGAAATATAGCCCCGCGAAGGAAACGTTGGAGGCTCATTTTCTCAAATTTGATCGAGTCATGCGTGATCTACGATCGACTGGTGCCAAGATGGAGGAACAAGACATCGTGTGCCATTTGCTCTTAACGATGCCTGGTGAATACGACTCCGTCGTCACGGCCCTGGAGACGCTCAGTTCAGAAAAACTCACCATGAGCTTTGTGAGGACTCGTCTGCGCGACGAGGACAGGAAACGGGAAGGCAAGCAGCGGAAAAGCAAGAATGAAACGCAGCCACCTTTGGCTTTTGCCACACCGGAAGGAACGAAACAGAAATGGAAAAATGAACGAAGATGTCACAATTGTGGAAAATATGGTCATTATCGTTCAGAATGTAGACTAAATAAATCAAGAAGTGAACATCAACAAAAACAATTCAAAAGTAGGAATGCTAACGTAGCTACAAACAGTGCGTCAGATGAAGGCGAAAGTGAATTCTCAAATGAACACAGTTTCTCGGCTTACCTGAGTGGAAATGTGAAAAGCACGGTTTGGTGCCTTGACTCGGGAGCGTCCGAACATCTGGTAAAAAATGGCAACCATGTCAGTAATATACAGAAACTGGATCATCCTGTGTGCATTAAAATTGCCAAATCAGGTGTCACACTCAAAGCGGAAACATTTGGAGAATTTCGAGGCAAATCTGTTGTTGGAAATAAAGTCTACAATATTTATATTTCAAAAGTCCTTATCGTTCCAGGATTAGAAATCAATCTGTTATCAGTGCGGAAACTTGAGATGCAAGGACTTGCTGTTGTCTTTAAGCAAGGTTGCGGACGGATTCTCAAGGGAGACAAAATTATTGGTGTCGCACAATGCAAGAACAAACTGTACGAGCTCAAACTTCAGGAAAATGTTGAGGTGGCAAATCTCAGCAAGACTGACGGAAGTGGGAAACTTTGGCACCACAGGCTCGGGCATATAGGAAACAGCAAACTGCAAAAACTGTCACAGATTGTGGACGGGGTGACGATCTCTGCGAAGAATGCTGAAACTTCACCGTGTGACGTATGTGTAGGTGGAAAGCAAACGAAACTCCAGCACAAGGAAAAACGACCACGAACAAATAGACCACTGGAACTTGTACACAGTGATCTACTTGGACCTGTCACTCCAGAATCTCACGACAAAAAGAAATACATCTTAACCTTCATTGATGACTTTACACATTTCACTGTCGCCTATCCCATAAGTTCAAAAACTGAAATCCCTCGTTTTTTTAGAAAATATGAAGCCATGGCCACAGCTCATTTCAACCTTAAAATATCACGCTTCAGGTCTGATAATGGTCGTGAGTACATGACGAACGCACTCATGGAGCACTTCGAAAAACAGGGTATCCAGATGGAATGCACGGTTCCTTACACACCGGAACAAAATGGGGTCGCAGAGAGGCTGAACAGGACTATAGTGGAGAAGGCGAGATGTATGCTGCTGTCCAGCAACTTGCCAAAATCGTTTTGGACGGAAGCAGTCACCACAGCGGCTTTTCTGATAAATCGCTCTCCAACTGTAGCACTCGAGAACTGCACTCCGGCGGAAAAATGGTTTGGCTTTAAACCTAACCTTAAAAAGGTACGAATTTTCGGCTGCTTGGTATACCAACATATTCCAAAACAGTTAAACCCGAGGAAATTTGACACTCGAACACGGAAATGCATTCTCCTAGGCTACGCACCAAACGGCTACAGGCTCTGGCTGTTGGAAGAACGAAAAGTCGTAGTTGGGCATGACGTCATCTTCGATGAGGCTACGTTTCCATCACCCTATGGTAACGCTAATACGGCGGATCGGGAGGAGGATACGGAAGAAGAAGATGCGGAAGAAGAGGACACCGAAGAAAAGAAACTCGAAAATGAAGAACCCGATGAAGATGAAGAGGAAAATTGGAATGATGCGACGGAGACTCCGGGAGCGAAGACTCAAAAATTCACACCGACGCAGACAAGCTTACCAAGACGCTCTAGTCGAACTAAAAGGAAGCCCGAGTACTTCGACGAGTACACTGTCATAGCCTTGAACGCCGAGGCCTATGTGGACGAGGCACCCCTGGACTATGAGGATATCAAGAACCTAGAAGACAGAAAAAAATGGTACCAAGCTGTGTTGGAGGAATTGCGCGCATTGGATATTAACGAAACGTGGACTTACACGAAATTGCCACCTGGAAAAACGGCTATCAACAACAAGTGGGTGTTTCGACTGAAAAAGGACGCCAACGGAGAACCACAACGGTACAAGGCGAGGTTGGTGATAAAAGGTTGTTCACAAAAAAGGGGGATAGACTACGACGAAGTATACGCTCCTGTGGCAAGGTTGACAACCATAAGAACACTTCTCTCAGTAATCCACGAAAACAACCTACATGCGATGCAAATGGACGTGAAGAACGCCTTTCTTCACGGAAAACTGAAAGAAACAATCTACATGAAAGTTCCTGATGGAATCAACGGAAAAGACGGACTCGTGTGCAAGTTAAATCGCTCACTATATGGTCTTAAACAAGCACCTCGTGTTTGGAATGAACGGTTTGATACATTTATTAAAGGGATTCACTTCAAACAATCCCCACATGACCGTTGCCTGTATATAAAGATACAAAACGGCACAAAAATCTACCTCCTGCTGTATGTAGATGACATAATTTTGGCTGGAGACGACAAAACGACGCTAGACCAGGTTACAGCCGCTCTCAAAAGAGAATTCTCCATGTCCGACCTCGGAGAATTGCGGAACTTTCTTGGAATAAGTATCACCCGGAACGACAACGAGATGGGACTCTCTCAATTCGGATATATTAAGAAATTGCTGACTCGATTTGGCATGCAAGATTGCAAGGGTGCAAAAACTCCGATGGATGCAAAAATTCAACCCGAGCAAGTTGAACCTGCAGATTGCATCGTTGATACAAAACCATATCGCGAATTAATAGGGTGTCTGATGTATCTTATGCTTTGTACGAGGCCCGATTTAAGTGCTGCTTTAAATTTTTACAGTCGCTTTCAAGCAAACGCAACCGACAAGCAGTGGGTTGAGGCGAAGCGTATGCTCCGATACCTGAAGGATACTCAACATTTTGGGCTGATTTACCGCAGGCAGACAGCTCCAGTCCTCGTAGCTTACGCAGACTCAGACTGGGCAGGATCCTTAGACAGAAAATCCACTACGGGATTTTTACTGCAAGTCCATGGAAACGTCGTCTGCTGGTCGACGAAGAAACAGAACACGGTGGCTCTCTCATCCACGGAAGCGGAGTATGTCGCCTTGGCATGCGCTGCTGCTGAGCTTGTATGGCTCAGAAATCTCCTCCGGGACATGCACGTCACCTACGAGGATTCCACCATCATGTTCGAAGACAACCAATCCTGCATACACTTGCTGAGCAAGTACGAGCACCGAAGGATGAAACACCTAGACGTCAAGTACCACTTTGTCCGGGATTTGGCAATGAGCAAAATCATCGATGTCAAGTATATACCATCGAATGAGCAGAGGGCGGATATCTTGACAAAAGGATTACCACGAACTTCTTTCGAAAAATTAAGATTGCTTATTGGAGTAAAAGAAACTCAAACTTAGATACATCCATAAGTTTCTTTTTTGAGAGTAAAATTACTTTTGTTTTCGCCACTCAACATTTTTTGTTGCTATTGTCGAAATGACCTATTGTAATTGTTGTAATATTAACGTAGAGATTATTTGCATTATATAGAGCTTTAATTGTGGGGGAGTGTTGAGAAAGGCAATTAAAGTAGGTTTATATTGTGTTTTGTTTTAGTCTCTAAGGTTTCTATGTACAACAAAAATAACAATTAATTAAAATAAAACCTTTTCAAGAGTTCACACTCACAACAGTTATGAAATCATTTTTGTGTGAGGAAGACGAGTTTCTCTAATGTGTTTTTAGGGAATGGTTCGTTCCTTCCCCGTCAGATCGTTTTATTAGATGTCGGTAGGTAGCCCCGGGATCGTTTTTCTTTGTGTTTGATTGTCCCGATTTTTCCATTTTTTTCTCCATATGATTAATTACCTGTCGATGTAGAGCTCCGACAATACGGAGTCCGAATACCTATGCCTGTCACAATTTAGATACTTCCATCATCTAGTTCTCTCGCCCAATGCACATCATTAGTCGACGGAGATGATGCATCTTCCACTCCTCGAAGGGGAGTCTGGACCCCACTTTACGACTACAACTTGCGCCGTTGTAAAACCACAAATTAAAAATGTTCTCCCGTGTGTTTTCTTATGGAGGTTCGTGCTGCAATTCAGGGTCGTTCGGTTGATTGTCTGGTTGCCTGTTATAACACTCAACGTCGCTTTACAAACGGTTAACTCGTATTAACGCCACTCTCTTTTGCTAAATGGTTTTCAAAGCGTTCATCACTTAACTGTTGTAAACGTATTTCATACTGTATCAAGCGAGCTCGATGACCTTGGATTGCAAGACAAACCTCCACAAGAAAACACATGGAATTGTACAAGTTAGAAAAGTTTATGCTTTTTGGGTTTTGTAACAACCCTTCTTCTTTCGTGCCAAAAAAAATGTTCCTTGACTCTCCTCCGAGGAGATCCACGCACCAACATACCGACCACGTGACATGATCATTTCATAGGCACAATATCATCTGTGTTTGTCGACTTTGTCACCTTTCATCGCAAAGCTTGGAAAGGATGCTGAATGTGAATGTTCCTTTTCCGTTTCGCCGCCATCGCCATCTTCGTTATCTCTGTTCTCATCGTGACTGGTCCGCAGGTAGGGTAGGATGTTCGAGTTATATGGCGCCGGAGGTGATCGAGAGGCGACCTTACGGCAAGGCGGTGGACATTTGGGCGGCGGGCGTGCTCCTCCACGTCCTCCTCTCGGGTGTGTTGCCTTTCCACGGGAGCGGCCGCAGACTGATGGAGGCCATTTGCCGGGGGAAACTGCACGTGAGTGATGTCCATCTTGTGTTTTTTCCTCCACCTTTCGCTGCCGGCGGAGCTCCTTCTATTATTGACGACGATGGCCTCGTCAATAATTGAACGGGGCGAAATTAAGAGATCGATCGGATTGAAATATTGCAGGTGCTACGTCGAGAAACGAGGAGAGAGATTTTTTTCTCGCGTCTTGAGAATTGTTCCAAGGAAATGAAAATGAAAATAAAAATGTAGTTGCAGATCAAAGAAATTGAAAGAAATTATAAAATAAAAATACGAAATGAATTTGAAAGGAGAAAGGAAGCTAAAAAAATTAAGGAGTAGTTATCAGTAGACAGACTATCTGTGTTTTAGCCCAAGATCTTATCTATTTTCTTATGGAGGTTCGTTTTGCTATTTAAGGTTTTCGACTATCGGATGTACAGTAGAATGATTTTTAATTGAAAAACGAACCTCCATAAGAAAATGCATGGCAGAGCTTCTCTCCTCATAGTAAAACAGTGATGTTTGAAGGATTGATGGAAAGCATAACAATGTGTGATTCAGAAAATGGAACTTTTATAGTTTTGTACTACTAGGGGTGGGGGACGTTAGGAAATATGGTTTTGAAAAGTTATAAGAAAGAATATTTACGAAACAAGGTTTACAAAGGTGCAACAAAATTACAGGACATAACACAACATCCGTTATGTAATTTTATACTGGACTGGAGGTCGTTGTAAAGAACAGACTGTTTTCGTCTCCTTACGTAAGACGTAAACCAATTTAAGAGAGTGCTGTTGAGGCCACAGTTAGAAAGTTTGTCTAATAATAGATCGGGATCAATGCGACGAAAGCGTGAGCTATATTGGAATAAAAAGGACGTCCCCCAGATTTTGAATATCTAGACGAATCGAGTAGATTCAATTGGTAGTTCTCGAAAGGCTGCAAAAACCTTGATATTAATTTATATTAAAAAAGTGGTGTGAAAATGGTGGATGCGCCGGGAAAATCTAGAAATATACAGGAAGTATCTTAAATACTTGTAATAATTTTAACAATTGGAAGAACTCGCCAATTTATGAAACTTTTCTCTATAACATTTTTACGAAAAATAAATTAGCCATCAAAGTGTACTGTTTTCTCAATTTCGTTGTAGGTCGTAAAATTTTATTCCATATTTGAGCGATTAACAGGAACAATGGTTGGGTTTGAAAACGTTGGGAAGCGGGCGTGTGCCATTTTTTGTACAATACAAATATACAAAATGTACCGGGTGTTTTTTTAAATTTCACCTCGTGGTAGACGTTGAAGACTCGATTGTGAACGCACCACTCATGCGAAAACGTAACATTTAAAGAGCTGATCCCTGATCCGTAACCCGAATAGTGCGTTCACAATCGACTCTTCAACGCCTACTATGAGGTGAAATTAAAAAAAAAAACAACCGATACAATACAACCCTGCTTAAAATATTACCTGCTAGTGGTAAACTAGGATATATTATTATAAGTATACAGTATCATAAAATTTTACGACCTACAACAAAATTGAGAAAACAGTTTACCCGCCTATGGGTAAGAGTTTTCTGTTGTGGTAGAAACGGAGCCTTGTCAAAAGATTAAATAATGAAAATTAAATTTCTCATGGTTACAAGAAAAATAGAGACTAGTAAATGACACAAAACGACTCGTTTGGTAAAAATTGGGGGGCAAAAAACTGTTGCGAATTTTGCAAAATGTTATAGAGAAAAGTTTCATAAATTGGCGAGTTCTTCCACTGGTTAAAATTAACACACGTATTTCAGATACACCCTGTATATATTTTTTGTTATACAGCAAAAAGGACAATTCCAAATCTCCACACATCGATTGTAGCTTCTCTAGGAAAATTGTCGAATTTTTGGTGTAATAATAATTGTATTTTTTTATTTAAAAAAATGCAATAATGGTGGATGCGCCGGGGAATACATTATTGGAAAGCAAATAAATTTCAGCTTGTAAATCACACGCTGCACTGCAGAACATTGTGGCAGTTGTCTAAGAATATACCGCGTCAGCTTTATCGGTTTATTGATTTTATGCCCAAAAGATATGTTTTAGGCAAATTAAAAACTGCACATTTCCAGTAATACATTTTTTTTCCACCGTTTCCGTTAGTAATATTTGTGGGATCGCTTACACAAGCTTAGTTGTGCTTTCTCACGACAAATAATGGACGCGTATCTGTTACATTTATCTGCATTCCAGATGGACTGTCCGCAGTGGGAGCTCATTAGTGATAGTGCTAAAGACTTAATACAACAAATGTTAGCTGTGGATCCGAAGCAGCGGATAACGATACAGGAAGTTTTAAATCATAGATGGCTGAGGGTAATTATGGCGGAGCCGGGACGATAAGTACGTGCCAACTCGTGCTTTGGGATTTGTTCCAGGATCGCGATAAGGGCCTCAGGATTCATCTCGGCGATTCGGTAGAAGAACTTAAAAAATTCAACGCTAGGAGAAAATTAAAGGCGGTCGTCTTGAGTGCCGTCAATTCTAGTAAATGGTACCCCTACGACGACACGAACGCGGACAGCTTCTCGGACTTCGGAGACGACGAAGTCTCGGCGTGCGGTAAGTCCCATCACGTTTTGTGTTTGTCGTCGAGTTCGTCATCTGACGTGAACCGAGTCGTAACTAGATTTTCACTTTATTCCACGTAATCGGATTAAATTCCGGACCGGTGCAGGAACTGTGATGGATTTAAATTTGCGGCAGGATTGACTGGTGCAGTTTTTGCTCGGCCAGAACCCTGGTAATTGCGCGTTTTGTGTCAGGGAAAAATACGCGACACGTGAGAGGAAAATATCAAAACCGGTGAAACTGCACCGTCGCTTTCCAAACTTCCAGTCGTTGTTAATCAAAATGTTAATTCGGACGGAACGCGGTCGTGTAGCTACCTATTGTGATAGATTATTGCTACATGCTTCTGTTATAATGTAATGCAGGGGGTGGTAGTAATACTGTGCGGGTACTGTGGCCAAGCGCCTAGCGCGCCACTTTACATTCGGCAGGTCCCGGGTTCTAACCCCGGTGCCGCCTGACCAGGTGTGGGTTTTTTTTCAGAGGTTTCTCCACACCATCACATCGTGGTATATCTCATATCACATGCTGGGTCAGTATCAACCTCTAAGTACCTTCCGCACCCATCGTCACCGTACCCATCCCGAATCTTCCCGTCAGTGTGGCTGAAAAGGCTCTGGAAAATGAAAGCTGTCTCCTTTCCTTTCCTTGAGTCCAAAATCCGTGAAACCGTGGGATTTTGGGCTAGACTTTTGATAGCGCTGCGAATTACATTGATTGCATTGCTTTTGATTAGAAACCGTTGAAAAAATTGTCCGCGAGGGTTGAACTCAGGCTTCGTTCAAAATGAACTGGAACCTCACAAAGTGAAACACATAACTTTTTTCTAAAAGATACGACAGAGTTAATTCTGCAACAGGGCGGACATCGTTCCTGTGATCTCCGCAGACTAGTCATACACAGCCTGCGTCATCCATTATCTCTGGTTAATTATTAAAACGATAACCTCCCGGCCGTCCTTCTCATTCGTTCCCATCGACTCGTCCGCGTCACGAAATCAGATCGACGTGAACAAAGAATTCGAAAATTAACGCCCGACCCTGTGCAAAATGACTGCGGAATGTCTCCCGGAGGCAATTAAAGATCCCGATGGAAGAAAATCGCTACGACGCCAAATTGAAAATCGCCAACGTGGCGAGCACCGCGACGATAACCGTCGAAGAGGTCGTCAAATTCCTCTCCTCCCACGACAGCGACTTCGCCTCCGAGGCACTGGAGTATTTCGCGAAATATTAGAACAATTCGGGAAGGAGACGTTGACGTGCGTTCCTGGATGTTACGGGGTGGGAAAGGGAGCGGTGCCATTCATCATGATGGAGGATCTGGAAGGATATTCTCCTTTGAAAGTCGGAGGATCGCTGTCTGCGGACTTGATAGCAGTTATCCTGAAACAACTGGGACGTTTCCACGCCCACTCTTTCGCCAAAGGGGATCGATGTCGCGACGCAACAAGTAAGCGAAAGGAAGCGCTCCTCACGGCGAAGGATCTTCGTCCAGGAAGAAGTGTCTGCGTCTTCGATCACTTGTCGGATTTATGGCAGGACCACGGGGATTATAAAGTTGTGACGCACGGCGATTTATGGTCCAATAATATACTGTGGTATCAAATGCTGTTGTTATTAACCGGACCGCGAGGGATCCGACTTTATCACACCTCTATCCGCGCCAGACTGGGTTGGGCGTCGACCCTCTCATCTTTCTGGGTGTTGAAGAGGCACACCAGGTTCGCGATGGGTGTGGCGCTGTTGTTGTCCGGCGAGGGTCGTGGGTGAGGACAGGATCTGTCAGTTCTTCCAACAAGCCAAGAGGGATAAATCACCGAGGTGGAAGAGCAAGATGCTGGAAATCATCATGGATTGCATCGATCAGAGCTGGCTGTGATGTTTGTTGATTAATTAAAGGGGAGCGTGTTTGTTTTGGCTTCGTTTAATCAATGTATTCAATTTCGACGAACAAAAAGGATGGATTGTTTGTTTTGTGGTAATAATCGTTGCGCAATGACTCCGAGTTAAGGTCAAGCGATTAAAAGATTCGTTCTGGATAAATAAAGCAAGTCGGTGTTGGTTTTTGTATATTTTTATTCGCATAAAATAGTATAAAGAATGATCGACGATATAGCAGAGAGAAGACAAAGGAGCTGTTGCTCGACGAGGAAATTAAAACAGTGGAATTGAAAGAAGTCTTTATGTTTTGAAATAAAAACTGTTTTGAAAATGAATAAAGTCAGTTGTAACAGTAATTTTGTGTGAATGTTGTAGATATAACGCAACTACGTTATTATCGCACTTGTGTGGTTATGCAGATTTGGCCGACGGCCTCGTTGTGCAACCCTCGTACGTGTGCGATAATAGTGTCTATATTCCACTCGTTACGTAAATAACTATTAACGTACGATAGAATGCACAATTTTGGTAGACTTGAAATCATATACAGTTCTCCAGGACAGTATTTAATAGCACTTGAACTATGTGTTTTTTTTGTACTCCTATTGGCTAATACTGTAATTATTAAAAGTGTTTTTCATTGGGTAACAGGATTCATTACCCAAGGCCCGTTGAATAATAACTTCAAAACTCACTGCATATATCATAGCAATTAGTTTATGAAATCCAATCGCGAATTTTAATGTAATGGTATAAAGTATACAAAGTAATAATTTCAAAATGTCTGTTACAAACGTCACTTTCAGTTTGTCTAATAATGAAACTTATCTAGTCATGGTTGTAGAAAAAGTATAGTCTTCTATTCGCGGATAATGGCTATTACTCGCTTGGATGAATTACGCCACTCGCCTGCGGCTCGTGACACAAAACACACGAAAATCATCTCGTGGCCTCTCTGATGACAACGTTATCAGCAGTACTGTCGCTTTCCTATAAAGAAAAAATATTTCTGCGTTTTGATAACATGACGATCTTAAAATTGTGCTCTCACAACACACCCCAAGTTTATGGAAATTGTTTCCCATTTTATTTCCGCTTGATCCAGCCCCATATCATTACTTTTTAGTTACCCTTGCCAAGAGGCGATCCTATCATCTTTAATCTTTAAATATTCCACGTCCGAATTTCCACAGTTTTAGGTTGTAAAATTTTACGACTCGTAAAGAAGAGAACCTTGTATTTTCGTTGCAAAATTCAATATGTCCCGTGAAGAAAATCGATTGTAATTAATTTTTTGCCGGTACTCTCTCTCAACTCTTTGATACCAAAGCCGAGTTATTTTGTCTGTTTTTGAAGTCACCGCCGCCGATTTGTTCTGGAACCGAAGTGGAGGGAGGGAAATGCATCCCCGACGATTTTTGGGTTTGCGTTTTTCCGATTTGAAAAATCTCCCTGAAGTGTTCATGCCAGATTATAGAAAATGGAAATGCACTCGAGGAAGTCTCGGCGTCGGTTAGAGAATCACAAAATAAACGGCAGAAGTTGCAGAGACCGAGCAAAAATTAATAATTTATATGAAACGGTCGCAAAATACATAAAAGTCCCCTTTCGGGGCTTTGCCTCCATTTAAATTAATTACGGCGCCTCCTTGTTGGGCCAAGCTGTTTATGTGGCTCCGCAAACCCGGAAGATTCGTCCGGAATTGTGGAATCCTTGTCCCGAGAAAAAAGCTTCGGTGGTCCGAAGCACTTTGCTAATGCGAGACTGTCGAGGTTGCAAAGTGGCCGCCCCCAGATTTAATTACGACGAGACTTTCCCCCGCTTCTTTCGGAGGTGAAACATGCCCCGGGCCGTGTCCGCGGATTAGACGAGCAGCGTGCTGACCCCCGCCCCCAGAGGTGCGATTGTCCGCCGCCGCCACTCTCTCTCGTTTCCATTCACGCGGTCTTGTTATTGCTCCGCCAATTTTAATATAAAGTGTGTATTTAACGAAGAGGAGCTGTTGAGCGAAAGCGGGTTAATAAATTGCGCTAAAATGTAAATTGATGGGGCACACCTTTTATCCGATCCGTCGTAGGGTGTAATTGTTGTTGGAAGGGACAACGGGGGCGCAAAGAATTTTCTTTAAAACGTGCAAATTAATTTCGTCGGCGGAACGGTGGTGCATCCACACCCTCCAGGCCCCGGGGTTATAAATGCAAATAATGAAGGCGAGCAGTAATTAAGAGTTTTGCAACCCCCGGAAAAAAATTCGCGGAATTAATTACGGCGACGGCCTCTTTTGATTGGTCGTAAATAGGAAGTTAATTTGTCTACGGGGGCGGCTTCGTAAACCGATCTGTCCTTGAGCTCTTCACTCCATAAACCGCGCTAAATTTAGACGCCGAATGGACCATAAAACGTTTACAGATAATTCGAATTTTGCTCGTTGGGAAACTAAATATCAAGACAATTACGCTAAAAATAAATTCCATCACGAGACCAGAGCTTCCACTCGGTTCTCGTTTTCATTTTAATTTCCTCCCCCAGTCGGAGAATTCAATTCGAACACCCAGTATAAAACGAAAAAGAACGACTCGCTTCGACGGATCGAATGTGATGACTTACGACGTACGAGTTCATAAACTAGCTGCAATAAGGAACGGAGAATCTCCGAGTGCTGCGACGAGTATGAGCAAACACTCCCCGAGTTTGTTCCTACAGGATAATAATTTCTTCGAGGGGTGAAAAAAATTCATGAAGTTGCTTGCAGTGTTTCCCCATTCGGGCACCGACTGCGACGCCAATTTTATACGTCCGAAATAAATATTTACGCCTAGGATTATGTAAAAATTTTTATTCGTTCAATTTCACCACTTGTATTATTCACGGAACTTTTCCGATATGTGGGAGAACGACACGGAGTAAAATACGTAAGCGGAATTTTTATGTCACTTTAAAAAAAACTGTCACACACAAGACACAAACGTTTCTGCTCGATCGAGGTGATTGGAGAATGTGTTTTGGTTTGCGACAGGACCAGATTTCACAGTGAAAGAGATATTTTCGTTTTCATCTTGGCTCTTTTAAACTGTGTGACTTTTGATTAAATACGTAACGTGTGCGATATAGGCATCATTATCGCACTCGTGTGAAGTTTGCGCGACGAGGCCGTAGACCGAGTGTATCTGTACATGGAGACATTTCAAAAATGAATTGCATAATAGGATATTTATAATTACGTAGAATGTAATTTTTTTTGACGAGAAAAAAGTCAATAGAAATATTTTACTCACGTTTAGGCAGGTCCAGTCTAAAATTTGTTTAGGGCTAAAGTTGTTACAATAACTTTGTGCAAAAAAAATCTACGAAACGTGCTTTATAAACTTCCCGAAACACGCTTGGAGATAAGAAGAGGAACAAGACAGTCACGAATTGAGACCGATAATTGATAATTAATCTCAATGTACATTTTGAGCCACTGTAATTCTTGTATTCGAGCGAAAATATCGTTAAACTTTTTTAATTTACAAACAAATCTACGGCAAAAGTTCTTAATTTGATATGAAAGATATTTAATGAGCTTATTAAAACGGCGAAAATAATCTGTGCTTGAGTAGTCTACAACAGACTGCACTTTTTTTTGTTTACAATACAAACTTTTTTAAATTCGATCCAACACATGCCAAAAAAAAACCAGTTAGACCTAAGAAGGTCCATCACAATTTGGAAATCTCAAAGACGAGATCAGGTTAAAGAGAGGAGCTGCGAGGAGGCCAGCTCATTCGCCAGATTTGAATTCTATTGAGCGTATGTGGAGCAAGGCGAATTCGAGATTAGATGTTCTTGAGTGTTAACATCTCGTCTGTAATAAGCATTTTTGGCATTTATTTATTTGACTTTTTGAATTTTTTTTATAATGTGGGTACCATAGCACATGCCTAATGAGAAAATTGTCTCAGTTTGTTATTAATTTTTCCACTTGCAGGTGCTTAGGTTTTTACTTGAGTACCTCTTGTAGGTATAAATTGTTTGCGTGCCGGCCCTTTGATGGCGGCGGCAAGTATCACCGCGACCGGTGTTAATTCGCTTTGCGCACGTCTAACCGGCGGCCGTTTCGTTGCAGCCGTGTCAACGATCCTGGACTCACTGGACGACATCTACTGCCTCCAGGAATCGCACCCTCAAGAGCGCGCGCACCTTCTGGCCTTGCTCGAAGACACGCATCTGCACGTCCTGTTGGAGGTAAGCGGCGGGGTTCGGAGCGCATGTCCTCCTAGTACACGACGACAGCTCGCGGCCTCTACAACCGCGATTGATCGCCGCCAACACCACGTTTCCGTTGCTGCAACGGCGGCGGCGGGCACGCAAATAAAATAAACGTTGTTTCTCTATAACGGTTCGTGAATCATCGATGGGGGGCGGCGGGACACGTCTTCCGCCACCATCGATGGGCCACGTGGTCGTCGCCGCTTGAGGTGCTCCCGGTGACGATGCGGCACAAGAACAAGAACCAGGATCTGTTCCACAGTAACGCGTCGATGGCCGTCGACGTCCTCTCGATGATCGGCCTGCTGGTACGACCGGGATGAGCCGGTCCAAGAAAATGCAGACATCTGTGTTGTTTCTGTTTTCGGTTGCAGCTGTACGACAGGATCGCGAGCAAAGTGGTCACGCCGGTGAGAGCGCCACCTAGCGACGCGGTGCAGAGGGCCAGAGACGCCGCCGACGCTCTCAGGGAACTGGAACATCGACGCGACACCGACCACAGGGATTTGCAGGAGCTGAGGGATCTGCTTTGCCGGCCGCACTTCAAGGTAAGTCCGTTATTGATCGTCTAGTTGGTTGACGCCGGTGCGCTCTAGATGGCGCCCCACATCGCTTCGGGGAAATACTCGATTTTGATCGTTGCCACACCACTACGGTGCCTTACTCGTCTGAATTATATAGTGACTTCGCTCCAGGGGGTTGTAAACGCGCCCGCCAGACCTTAATTGGACGTGTAAAATGCCGGTGACACATCCATCCGGTATTCGATTACACTCGAGCCGAAGAGTATTACTGTTAAAGCCTGTCAAAAGCTCTAATTACTCGATCGGACTTACGAAATTATGGAAATCAGACGCTGAATATTAATAAGAACGCTGCAGGCGGCGTTATACGTTGTCGACGTTTTATCACGAGACTTTCTCGTCTTTTATTTGTTGCTTCTGAACCTGAAAAGCTCAATTTTTTATGCAACCGTACGCGAAACGAGCACTTCGCGTACCTAAAACATCCCGCGAAATTCGATTTCGCGGCCGTTGCTCTTAACTTTGAAACCACACAATTTACAATACTTTTTAACTCTGGAGGAGTACACGAAACCTTGAACATCCTCGGGATTGTCATACCTCGGCCGCAAGCCGCCTCGGCAGCAATTTTTCTCTCGCTACGTCACAGAAAGGTTTCGCGGCCGTGATATACAAATAACTATTATACCGCAATTTCTGTTTTCGTCACATTTTTTATAACGACAGCAATACTGTACTAGATTGTTCCCCAAATACACAAAAACAAACTTGCAAATACTAGACGGTTCGTTAAAAGAACCAACTCTGATTTGATAACGTTGCAGCACTTGTAAATATGATGAGGTACGTACAACGCAGTCGTCTTGACTCTCGTTAATATTTTACAGCTGTTACTTAGCAAGTACAATCAACATTTTGTAGTTGAGTGAGAAACGGCGAATTCGAAGCTGCAGCGTCGTTAGTTGCCACCCAGCAGTCGTTAATTATTCGAGAAGAAGCATTAAGCATGCGACATACGTAACAAAATAAGGTCTACAAGATGAGAAGCGCCGAGCTCAATAAGTGCCTAAGACCCTAATTAACACCCTGCATAAATATGTAAATTACAGCAGACACTAACCCTCACTGAAAACGTTGATGAGTCGACTTATTAGGATCATATTTTACAAGAGTAATCGCGCGACGCGTCTCGATAAATAATGGGGTTGGTTTAGAGAATCTGTGAGGGGGAGGGAAGGTGAGATGCCGAAAAATTGACAGAACGAACCTCCGTAAGAAAACGCACGAGATTTCGGGCTGAAACTACAGTTAAGCACTTTTTTGGCGTTTTAGCTGCAAGAGAAGGACACCGACGTCCTCGCAATTCGGCCGGGACGCCTCGGGAGGATAGGGTGACTCTATCATGATTTATTTAAATTGTAAGCCATAGAGACTTATCGGCGACGGAAACAATTTTTTTATTGTGCAGCGTGGGCGGCGGTTGGAGCTTTACTGCAGCCATAACTCCTTCCTGCGACGCTTCGCTTAATAGACGTCGATTAAGTGACAAAAGCGAAACCGGGATAATTCGCATGGGTTATGGCGTGTCGACTACCATAATCGCATCTGACGACGAATGGATGATGTGCGAGACGCATCGTGATTTATGACAACGACATTGTTGTCTTGTCTGACTCGTTGCTGATCGAATCAACCGGTCTCACTTTCACCCCTTGTTGTTGTCGTACGATTTCTGTGATGTACGGTTTTGTCGCGGGAGTGGCTTTTTGTTTTCTAGACTCACCGAAACGATCTTGTGTTTTGCGAGCGAGACAAAGCAGCCAAATTACACAAAACAAACAATAAAGGAAGTCTCACGGTAAAAATGACGAAATTTGTGCGAAAAAGTATTTTGTTCGACTCGCGTGTCATGGCTAATACATACTCGTGAGTCGTTTCGACCAGTACACGCGCAATGAGTGTTGGTACTATTTTCGCCGTTTTCTTAATTTTTAACGTGCGAGATGAAATTCAACTCCAACTCGGCGGAACAAATAGACCGTCGACGCACGAACGCTCCTAGGCCCTTGTGTACAAAGAGATTGTTCACGCTTTTCGGTGAATCGTAAATGTTGACGTTTCGTTATCGAAGACTGGTATTCCGGGCGCGACTTGTTGTCTTTTCTGACCGCCGTACTCGTGCTTTCAGCTCGCCCTCGCTGTTAGTTCTGCTAATGGTCGTTCACAAATCAAGAAAATATCGCGCCGGCGAATTATTTTCGTCGCTGCGAGCGCAATCAGCCGGATTCGTTATCTGTCTCGTTCCATTTTGGATCCGGGACGTTGAATAATCGTGGTGGATTTTTCAGTAGGGCGCGATGCTTTCAAGATCTGACTGGCAGGGTTTCCCAGATAAGTTTTCGCCGGTTCGTTTCGGCCGTATCAATCACGGACGCCGCAGGAAGCGACCTGAGATATTTTTCATCACTGTCCGAGTTCATGTTGTTCTCCCCCTCGGAACCGGGCCGAGCTTCCTTCCTGCTTTTAATATGCTCGTTTCCTCTTTCTAGTTTTTGTCGAATTAAGCCAGGCGAAGACACTAGAAATTTGTCGTGTTGTTGGTTCGGAAGAGGACGTGAAGAGTCGGTCGGTGCTGATAAACGGGCCGCCGCTCTTGATACAGAACAGAACATCAAAGAACACGGTAAAAACAGTCATTAAGATTTCAGACGGCTCACAAGGATCCCTCGAGTAACACAGCGAAACTATTAATTAAACGAAGAACAAGAGATTATCGAGGAGTTGCTGACGGCCTTGGAGGGCCCTGGAAACGCAGCTCTTTCCCTCGTTCGTTCGGAAGATCTCTCTTGATTGCGCTGTAATGTTTGTTGTTAATTCAAAGTCGAATTTGTAGGTCGGAATTTACAAGAAATCTCTCGTAACAACATCTTGTTCTTGGTCGGTTTTAAAACTGCCAAATTTACATAATGAATCGCCCCTCGCTGTTATTTTTAATGAAACAAGGGGGCAACACAATTTTTGTGTAAACAAGCAAAAGAACAAAGTCGAACGGTGTAAATACGAATTATTTTTATTGACGTCCATTTAAAAACAGTTGAAGGATAAACAGTAATTTGCAAAGGTGAAATAAACCGGCGGAACGAAAGAAAACAGCTTAACGCAAATTGTAAAAAGAGACGGCGACTTTTGCAAACACGTTTTTTTCAACGAAAATTAGCAAAGACTTTTCCAGGTGTTACAATTTATTTTTCCTTCGTCGAGATATTTTTTTTTATGTGAATTTGTCGAGCTTTGGAGTGCGATTTGAGAATTAAAATGGGGGTAGCACGTGCATCTGGAATTCGAAGAGCGTGATTTTCCTAAATTATGTCTAGTTTTGAATTAGTTATTTACGAAATTAGTGCGAGAAGACATTTTTCGCGCATGAGCGCATTATTTGAGGACGAGCGACGAAGGAGCGAGTGCTTCATTTGCGCGAGTGTGCCGAATACGTCTTCTCGCATCGAGGTTACAATATTTTTTGAAACGAACTTTATGTCGGATTTGTCGTATACCCTTTGTGAATAGGATGGTGCTTGTCCAAGCGTCCATTTTCATTATCCAAATTGGAGAAATGGCGTTTTGCAAACAGAGTTTATTATTATCACATATTATATCCCAAGTGCAAAATTTTTTATCGGAAATTTTTTTGCTAATGAACGAAAACATCCATAAATGAGGTCAGAAAACCAATTATTAGCAAATAAGAGCACGAGACGAAGTCGAGGACTTTTATTTGATAATAATTGGTCTTCTGACCGAATAATTTATGGATGTTTGAGTCATTAGCAAAAAAATTTCCGATATTAAAATTTTGCACGAGGGGTATACGGCTGATTATTTCCTGAATAGAATGAAACCAAACGCATTATTTCCAATTCTTTTTATTCAAAATAATAAAAAAAAATCAGGTACCGACATTTTTTATCAGATTATTGCACATGTGCATTTTAGAGAAATTTTGTCGGGATATTTTTTGTTTTCTCGTTTTGATTGGTCAATATTTGTCACGCAGTTGGTTGCTAAACACATGAAGGAAATAATCAAGTCAAATGATTTACAGAATGTTCAAAAAGGCGAATGCTTTTTGGATGATTTTGAAGCCTAGTGCGCGAAATCGACGTTTGCGCACTAGTGCTTCAAAATCATCAAAAAACCATTCGCACTGGGACACACTGGGGAATCTTTTTGATCCAAAAATTGTTCCATAAATCCACATATGATGTGGATTATCAAACTAGAGTGCTGTCAGATTTTTTATTTGTTTCTTTCTGTATTTATTTAAACGTTTGTTTTGGTATTTGGCTTATTTTTACCTCATTTCTAAATGTTTTACGTTGTTTTGCTTCCACATTCCGTGAACTTTCAATTAGGTGAATATGACGAATTTCCTCGTTTCTGTTTTTTCCTTTTTGTAATTTCCTTTCGGCTTTGAATTATCCTATTTACCACTTTTAATTAAGTGCTTATCTAACGGGTGACTATTAAAATTTTCACTTGGAGTTGGCTTTGAACGAGTTTTTATTTTTGCTGTTACTTTAGACACACGCAAGAACGAACGGCAAATGTAAGTCAGTACAATTGAAACATAACCTATAATGTTAATTATAATGTCAAACTTGTCAGTGTCTAAGGTGCAACGTAAAACAAAGAATGATCCATAGCCAACCCTAAGTGAAAATTTTAATAGTCACCCGTTAGTTATAAGTGTGCGCGGTTTTTAATGAAAAAAAGCGTCAAGCTCATTTTACCCGACTGAAAGCTTCCAGGTCGAGCTCGTTCGCATTACAACTATTCACTTAACGTAAACAAAATTATATTTTTAATAAAATTTTCATTTACCAGTTCAGCAGGTTGTATTCTTGCATGACCCGCAAAAAGAAGGTTCGATTAAATTCCAACAGCCCGAAGTGCTGTTGCATTCTCATTTTTAGACCTTCATATCCTGCGCCCTTTTCTCTTAAGCTCGTCTCTTTTATTGATAGACTCCAGAGCTGTTGTTGTTTGTTCGTTGTCGTTTGTTATCGTTGCTTCGTCCTGAAGAGGCAATTTTTCCAGTGGCGAGTAAACACCTCGACGCAGCCATTTTAAATTACACCGCCATCTGTTAGACTTAGGGAAACGTATTGGATACAGCATGGAGACGGTAGGAAATTACGGAACAAGCCCCCGTACCGGTGTTTCAACCGCATGACGCCGCCGCCAGCCAAATCTCTGGGATCTAACTGATTTATGGGGCGGCGCCAGACCGGTCGAAATCTAGGCGCAGTCGGCGAACGTTTCGATTTTTCTTCGAGGTCCAGTTTACAGTTAAATTGCCAGTTGGGATGCTGATTCACCAAAAAAAAAAATCTCCTGTAAACAACTGTACCGAAAGATATTTAGGAAACAAAACGACGACGACCAAACCACTTTAATTAATAGCAAGGGATGGAAGTGAATCCTGTTTATTTTTATTCGTTTGCGTAGCTAATACGGTGTCGATAATCACGTGACTACTCCACTGGTTCGGCGCGCCAACTATAGTATTATGTTTCCTGCTGCTGCTGACTTCTTGTGAGGTTGCAGTGGCGACTTTTCGAGCGTGGATTCTTTGATTTGTTAAGCTGCGACTGGCACGATTTGCAATTCGAAAGGAGGAAGATGAAATTTTTTAGATGGATCGAGAGTCCTCCGCGCAGATATATTACGGAAACAGAGCGGCGCATCCGATTCAATATAAATAACGATATGAAATTTTCTCTCCGAATTTGTGCCATTAAATGGGAATTGTTGCCGTGGAGTGGTGAATTCCGTCTCCCGAAAGAATGTTTTTGTAACGTCGCCCCGCCATGAATAATAAAATAGAGATTTCGACGGAGGGAATTCGCTTTTCGAATATTTTCGGATTGACGTCGATCGAAAAAAGTCGACAAACTTGCGTCACGGATTTATTTCAGGAACGGGATTATCCACGGACGGCCGAGCCCGAACCTTCAGACCGTTTCATTTTTCATTATCGTCATTCTGTGTACACTAACGAGTCCGGGATCCGGAACGTAACCGGAGGGGACGCGTGAAACGAAACTCGAGTCGTAGATCGATTCGTACAGTTGTACCAGTTTCGGAAACAAGTTGGTCTAGACGAAACTCCGGGCCTTGCAGTTGGTGACACAGTTGACGATCCTGACCCAATTCTGCGGATCAATGCGCGACCTGACTTTTGTTTGTCATCGCAGAATTTATTTGACATTGGATGACGTGTGTTGTTGGTCGGGAGGCGATTCCTTCTGCGCGGCTGGGTTGTTATCGTTGCATAAAATAAAGAAAAAGCGATTTCGTCGGGAGTTTTTCGTCGTTTTGCTGACGCTGCATCCAGGCAAGAACCGACAACAACACAGATAAAGCCCTGGAACGGGATTAATCAAGTCGTTCCATTCCAATCGAACGCACGGTCTCGGATTATTCCTTACGCGTAAAAAATGCAAGAGCATTAACGCACATTACCAGAATCCTCACGCCCAAATTGCGAGTTTGCGGACGCCGTTAGGGCCTCTCTCTGTGGATAAATCACGAAGGGCTCGCTCGAAGAAAAAACACCGAACGAAATCGTCCTTGCCGGTAATGTCGACGAGGTTGCGCGCAGATTAATTCGGCTTCGGTTCGTCGGGGACCTGTTGCCAAGAGGACGACCTGAATATTTTGCGCGGAAAAAATTCCCGGAACGTAAATCGAGTCGCAGCTTTTCCGGGAGGAGAAGCAGTAGGTGGAAGTTATCGCGTTTCTCT
This sequence comes from Tenebrio molitor, assembly GCF_963966145.1. Taxonomy (NCBI): domain Eukaryota; kingdom Metazoa; phylum Arthropoda; class Insecta; order Coleoptera; family Tenebrionidae; genus Tenebrio; species Tenebrio molitor. The sequence goes on from NC_091053.1 coordinate 1,301,657, forward strand.
ACTAATTGTCATTTATTTGTGCATTTTTGCGATGTCTCCTCTCCGTCCTGGATAATTGTTCTGTTTTCACAATGCTCGGGCGTTGTTGGTCATTAGCGTCGCGTTGTTAATTAAAAATAATTGTGATTCCATTTTATCTTATATCTGCAACGGACGCGGCACAACCGAATTGGACGCTTTTATCTTTTTATCATATTTAAAAAAGAGATCATTTGAACATCGGGCTTTTAATAATTCATGGCCCCGAGTCAAATTGTCAAGAGCTTGCGAATGAATCAACATGCGAAACGATAAATCGAAAAATAAAAGGTTCTTTGAATAACATAAAAGCTCGGGAAAAGTTCGTCTTATGTTTGTTTTAACGTTTCAAATGTGAAAGTTCGAAAAATTTGCGAGCAAAGCCCAGTTTTCTGTTTTTATTTGACTACTTTCCCATTGTAATTAATTCCTGTTTTTATATTGTTGTATTTCTTTTTTTTTTTGTTAATCAAAAGAACACTAAAATATTTTGTTTGATTCTTTTGTTGCAGTAATATTTGTTTTTTTTTGCATATCGTAATGAAAGTATAGCACTTTTTTAAACGAAAAATCGTAATGGAAGTAGTAAATTTTTTTATTCCATCTTGTCAAAGCATACTTACTTTTTTTTCATTTTTCATGAATCCTTTTAGGCCAAATTTCTCAACTCAGCAATATGCAAAAAAATATACTCATTTGCTTGATTAACTCGGGCTACACCCTCGTTAATCAAACTGCAAATTCATGAAAAAAAGTTTGACTTTCATAACTAGTTGTTAAATTTTTTGTTTCTCGAATCTCGTCGTTTGGATTGAGTAGTTTTATTTTTCTTATACAGGGTGATTTTGAAAGTTGTGCAGATATTTTAATCACGAGCTATTGGCTTCATGTGGAACTCGGAAAAAATATTTAAAAAATTCTGTCAAAAAATAAAATGACATTAATTTTTTGAGCTACAATTTTTTTTTTAAATTTCGGCACATTTTAAAAATACACCCTTGTATATCATGTTTTATAAAATGTACGCCAATGCGAAGTAACCTATAGGAAATATGCTTTAAAACAAGGAAACCGCCTTGGTGTACGTTTTATAAAATATGATATACAGGGTGTATTTTTAAAATGTGCCGAAATTTTACCTACGAGGTTTGACAACGTAGAAGACTAAAAGCAATTAAAAAAAAATTAGTTCAAAAAATAAATATTTTATTTTTTGAGATAGATTTTTTTAAACATTTTTTCCGAGTTCCACATGAAGCCAGTAGCTCGTGATTAAAATATCTGCACAACTTTCAAAATCACCCTGTATTTATGCTTTCACAGAAGGAAGTTTTGTGAAGAATCTCGTAACAACTTTTCCATTAAGCGTAGTCCACTAATCCCATGCAATTTCTTATGGATGTTCGTTTTGCAACTCAATTAGGTACATCTGGTTGCCTGTAGTAACATTTCTGGTAACTTTTGGTGATATTTTTGGTACAATAAACGTTTACTTCAGTTAACCGTTGGCTGCAGACTGATTTCAAACCGTAACTTATCCACTAATCACAGCATTTATCATTGTCAGAGCTGTTCTCAGCAGTTCTCTAATGCTGAACGGTATTTATTAAAGAATTAATTACTCACTTTGAGGAACATCTTACAGAGTGTATAAGTTAGAATCTGCTTTGTCCCAGAAAACGTAAATTATCCCACATTCATTTCATTTTATAAGTGTAAACAAGCATTTGTATTTTACTTTAGTAAAAGTCGTCTATAGAATTCGATGCGTCTTTGAAAATTCCCTTTGTAAATATTGACTCGTGAATACTTCTAAAGGCGGCGTATATGTTTTATTAAAATTTTGCGGCAGAATAGAAATCGCAATTTTTGGTACTCGCGATTGAAATATCTGTTCCACATTTCCTTCGCTTTCATTCTGTTCATTATGTTATACTGCTTTCCCGACTTGGAAATCGTCGAAAAGGGATTGTTTGTTGTAGGAAATGGAGTTTTCGCAACAGGAATCGATAAAACGGACTGATTCGAATCCGTACCAAAATCAAAGACACTAATAATTTTCTTTTCATTTATTATAAATATGATAATAATGAAATGAATATGTATTGCACCATTCAGTAATAAAAAGTCACGGCCGTGTGTAATGAATACCATTACTTAACAGTAGACGCACATGTAATGAATGTATTATTTGACAAGAATAGAAATAGTTATTTATTTAACGAGTTCGTGTGTAATTTTGGCTTTTTTTTGGCATGAGTGGACCAGTTTAAAACTCGAGTGAAACGAGAGTTTTAAAGGTCCACGAGTGCCAAAAAAAGCCCAAATTACACAAGAACGAGTTGAATACAACGTTTTTTTGTTCGACGAGTCCCTTAAAGGCTCCAAATCGCTAAAAATCTTTAAAATTAGCTTGACGTTTCGTTTTGACAAGTTGTCAAATTTATCAAAATTCGTTCACACAGGAGAAAATTCTCAAATTCTGACAGTGTAGAACAAAAAAAATCTTTTATGTAAACAGAAATCTTTCGACAACAATTTTGGCAATAATTATCCAGATTTTTTCAGATCCATATTTCAACGAGCCTTAGAAATTTCTTGTTGTGAGAATGTACACACATGTCATAAAAACTGCTGTTTGATAACTTTTTTTATGACACTAGTAACAGTTTAGTAAATTGTTTTATGTGAATCAAAGCATTTCAAATTGATTTGCAATATTCCGAACAAACAGGTAGAGAGAACTAATATCTGTTTATTAGAATCTGTTTGATTTCAAACGCAGATTTAATATTGCCTGATAGAACCACAAAACACGGCAAAATGATTACATAACTTGTTTTATTTTGGGTATTAATAAAACCTAGTTGTTTTGGCTCTGCATAAAAATTTTATGTTTTCTCATAAAGCACAATATGGTACGTAGAAAATTAATATTTACGGTTTGTAGACGTTAATCAGACAACTATTTATTTTTCTGGCGTAGAAAAGCTACCGAACAGTGGTTTTATCCAATTGCTGTTCAAGAATGTGCTGTGGTACCCGATTTATGTAAAACAATGTCTAATACAGCACATTAATAAACACAACAGATTTTTGCTCTCGATAGCAGAAATAAATCAAAAAACAATTTTCAATAGATAAGGGGCAAATCCTGGCGCTAATTCATTATCCTTGGCATTGACAGGTTCGCCTGGTGGCTAACGTGCTAAACGTTTTTTGCGGATTAATTCCCGCCGATAATCGGTTAATCTTGCAGATCCGCCTCTTGTTGTCTTTTTTTTTTTCCCGCCCTCGCTCCGAGGACGGCTTGCCGTCTCCCGTCCGTGGCGGTCGGCGGTGGCAGCGCCGCGGTGCGGCCGTTAGCGCCCTTTGTCGCCGTTCCCGCAGCTCTGCCTCCAGTACTGCAGCGAGCTCCCGGACCGCCGCCGCGTGCATCCACCGTCGAGCGATCGAAGCGACGCCCACCGGAATCCGTCAAAATCGGCCTATGCACGTGGTGTTAAAACCTGGTGCTGCGATGTTTGTGCAACTAGGATGTCACGGTTGCCGCCGCCTCCCCTCGCAGTCTCGGCCGCCGACGCCATCTTATCGGGCCGCCTCCTCGCCTTAACTAAGGGGACCCATCGGCCGCCACCTGTTATATACTCGTACGTTGGGTGTTGTCGACGGCGCCGTCTAGTGCAGGTACTTGGCCACGTTTCGGACGTGAGCTGAAATTATCAGGGATAGGATTGAATCGTGGCGCCGGGGGCGGTCGCTGAAATATAGAACCCATTACGTCGACACGGGTGCAAATAAAATTCTTGGTTTCCAGTGGCAGATTGTGCACATGTATTGCAAGGGAATTTTTTTTCCTCCCTTCTCCAGGGGGTTGAATTGCGTGTGCGACGATAAATTATCGATCCTGTTTCATTTTTGGGGTCGGTAGTAGTAACTTCATTATTCGACGCTTCGTTATGCACATTAATTCATTCCATTCAACTTGTTTTATTCAATGGATGTGCTGTCGTGAGCCGACCCAGTTCGTTGAGCAGGGCTCATTTTAGTTGGTCGCTCAACAACTACAACTCACAATAATTCATAATGTGTCCATTTTGTTCCAACGAAAAAACAAGCGAGATTTTATTTTATTGTAGCAGCACAATTATTTAAATCAAGTCGTGGTGTACCAGAAAGTATTTTCAAAAGTACCCCATAACTACTTTTTCTGTTTGTCCTGAGATACCACCAAGTTGGCACATTTGTTTTTTAGTCACGTGCAGAAATGGCATCCTGCCACTGTCAAGTGTTAGGTCGGGTCGGGTCAAGGTTAGGTCAGGGAATTTCTCTCCAAATTGCGCTTGTTCCAGTCTTCCCCCAAAATGGCTTTTTAATTTTTCTTGCGACCCCTTTCACTTGGTGTTCTTCTGTCGCGGTCTTTAAATCGACCCAAGGTCGACGCAGCTGCTGCTGAAGGGTAATCTCTTGGGAATTAGCTGGATGGTGTTGTTAAGGGAATTCCAAACTTGGACCTTCTTCGCAACCTATCTACCTTTATTATGTTTGCTGGAACAGAAGAAGGATAATTGTAGATAATGGAATTTCGTTGTGTTCCGGATTCTGCTTTGATGATGCTGATTGTGGACACAGAAGGGTCAGGTGAGACCTCCGGAGAGAGCAGAAGTTTAGAATTTGTCGTATCTACATTACTCAAAACTTTAACGTCTACAAATTAGGTTATCTTGGAAACGAGTCCGATTTTGATTGGTCTCTTTGACAAAAGAAACGCTTTTTTTAAATGCTGTGATGGCAAAATCAATCTAAGTAACTGCAAATTTTTGTTTAGCAATTTTTGATCAGTGTTGTTTCTTGAATTACGTTTTGGCAGAGTGAGTGTCTTTAAAATTAGAGCATATGTGCTGTGAAATTGATTTTCTCAGTTTCTTTCTGAGCGTATTGGTTCAAATGACTTTTTTTTTTATAAAACTACTTTAGCTAACATTTTTTAGACTTAAAACATTTATGATCAGCGGGGTTAAGCAACATGGGGAGTTGTTAGCATTCGGATGGGTGGCTCCGGGGAAGCCTGGTTGGTTTCTAACTTCACGACTTCAGTGCTTCACTACTGAGTTCGTGATGATACCTAAATAAATCCGGCCTCGATGCCGTGCCCCCTTGATTTTATAATAATACAGTTAAAATAAACAATCAAGATTAAATAATTACAAAAATGACACCAGATTCCTTACTTTTATAAAACTCTCGAGTCACTAAATTAAATTGTGGCGCTTTTAACGTTTCTGTCTTTTTAAGTAAACGATTACAAAAGTAGACAAATTGTAGTTTATCCGGGTTGCTTTGTAAACATTTGTTTGTCCGTAATCTGTTTCCTTTGAAGTGCTTTTTCTCCACAGACGAGTATCATATTATTATACGACTATTACATGCTTTGTGCATTGAAATAAATCTTTTTAATGTATCGCTACAAGGGAGTTGCATATTTGATATGCCACCGATCTCGGATCCCCAATTTGGCGTAGCCTAAACGTCAATCCCTCAGAGGTCCCGCTCATCATAAATAGAATTATCGGTTTTCACGTTTAATAACTTTTTATAAATCTCTCTTGCTTCTTCTTTCTCGACAAAATGAGGAATGCGCTCTGTGTTTGGTTAATGTGGAACCCAGTGAAATTTTGTTTGCACAAAACTCGGCACTAATTAATGTACAAAAGGATCTCTGCTTGGTCTACATCGCAATGTGATATCTTGTAAACATTGGAAATTTCGTTGTCCATTCAGCACATTTCCGACCAATTCCGCAATATCCCACGATGTTCCAGATATTTACCACACTTTGTTGCGAGGTATATACCGATATTTTATTAGTGTGGCAATCGCAGTTAAATTCGTGGGGCATTTTGAATATGTAATACGTAATAACGCAGCCATGTTCCAAGGTAATACGGTTCAGTCTGCGGTCCGCTGTACCCATTCTGGCGAGTTAAACTCCTCGGTTAAACCGGTATCGGGAATGTTAACTTAAACCTGGGAATTTTCCCAAATCCCCGTTTCAGACGTACGTTGCACGTTGTGTTCGAGCCTGACATTTCGTCGAACCGCAAACTCTTCAGCAACCGCAACACAGTTGCCTGCACTGGAGCAAGTAACGTTAACGTTTTAATAAACCATCGTATCGTTAACGTCATCAACCAGGTTAATAATTTATAGATGTCCGACCTAGTTTCGTCCGTTTTTCGGCGATGGGATCGACTCAGGTGAGTTAGGGTCTACGTGGCTCACATCCAGATCCCGGAGAAAAAAATGTTTGGATCGAGAGAGGTTTCTCAATCGGGATTAATTTGATTATCGAGCGTCGAAATTGGCCGAAAGTTTCTTAACTGGAACGCATTCCGGGGATTGGGCGCCGCAACGGCGAAAATTTGCAAAAGAGCGGAGAGGTTGCCTTGCATGACGGAAAATTAAATAAAACCTTGTGAGAGCCAGAGATCTGAAGGAGCAACGACTCCGGAGTCCGGGGACCTTAAATACATCATAAAAGGCGCGTTCCGGCACCCGAATCGATAATCTCTCACCGTCATCTCCATCTGTCAAAGACGGCGATGATTTATTCAGGCAATTTCTCTCGTTCTTTTCTCGCCGTTAAACAATCCGGTCGAGAGAGGCCGCCATTAAAACTGAAATTCCTTCATTAGATAAATACGGTTTTTACGACGTCGAGGCAAACAGGATGCTTTATAAGCACAAATAAAGCCGCTCAAATAACGAGAACCGCACCGATTGTGTCAAGGGAAGTTCGCTGTGGGGTTTTGGAGTGGTCGACGAAATAACTTCGGAAGAAGGAGATTTCTGATTCAGACGAAGTTCGTGCCAGTTTGGGTAATGGAAAATGTCCACACGACCGACTAGAAAATGTGGTGAATTATTGCCGTAGTAAAATTTGAACTTCAACCGGGAGAAGAAAATGATGCTCTTGTAATTAATGATAATCGCAGAAGCGAAAATGTGGTAGATTATTGCTGTAGTAAAGTTTCAACTTCAACCGGGACAGAACAATTGAAAAGTAGAAAATGATGCACGAGTAATTAGGGTAGCAGAAGCGAAAATGTAGTAAATTATTGCCGTAGTAAAATGTGAACTTCAACTTCAACCGGGACAGAAGAATTGAAAAGCAGAAAATGAAGCACGTATAATTAATTATTGATAATAATCACAGAAACGAAAATATGGTAAATTATTGCCGTAGTAAAGTTTGAACTTCAACTTCAACCTGGACAGAACAGTTGAAAAGTAGAAAATGATACACGTGTGATTATGTATTGATAATCACAGATGCGAAAATGTGGCAAATTATTGCCGTTGTAAAATATGAACTTCAACTTGAACAGGGACAAGGAAATTTTTAAAGTATAAAGTGAGCTGCCTGTAATTATTGATAATCACAGATGCGAAAATGTGGTAAATTATTGCCGTAGTAAAATTTGAACTTCAATTTCAACCAGGACAGAACAACTGAAAAGTAGAAAGTGATCCGCATGTAATTATCGATTATTACAGATGTGAAAATCTAGTAAATTATTGCCGTAGTAAAATTTTAACTTCAACTTCAACCGGGACAGAAGAATTGAAAAGTAGAAAATGATACACGTGTAATTATTGGTAATCACAGATGCGAAAATGTAGTAAATTATTGCCTCAGTAAAAATTGTACTTCAACTTCCACCAGGACAGAACAATTGAAAAGTAGAAAATGATGCACGTGTAATTATTGATAATCACTGATGCAAAAATATGGTAAATTATTGCGGTTGTAAAATGTGGACTTCAGCTTCCACCGGGACTGAAAAAGTGAAAAGTAGAAAATGATACACGTATAATTATTGATAATCACAGATGCGAAAATGTGGTAAATTATTGCCGTTGTAAAATGTGAACTTCAACTTCAACCGGGACAGTGGAATTGAAAAGTATAAAGTAAGCTGCCTGTAATTATTGATAATCACAGATGCGAAAATGTGGTAAATTATTGCCGTAGTAAAATTTGAACTTCAACTTCAACCGGGATTGAACAATTGAAAAGTACAAAATGATACACGTGTAATTATTGATAATCGCGGATGCGAAAATATGGTAAATTATTGCCGTAGTAAAATTTGAACTTCAGCTTCAGCCGGGATACAACATTTGAAAAGTATAAAGTGATCCGCGTGTAATTATTAATAATCGTAGAAACGAAAATGTAGTAAATTATTGCCGTAGTAAAATTTGAACTTCAACCGGGCCAGGAGGATTAAAAAGTAGAAAGTGATCTGCGTGTAATTATTGATACATAATCACAAACGCGAAAATGTGGTAAATTATTGCTGTAGTAAAATTTGAACTTCAACTTCAACCTGGACAGAACAGTTGAAAAGTAGAAAATGATACATGTGTAGTTATTGATAGTCACAGATGAAAAAATATGATAAATTATTGCCATTGTAAAATGTGGACTTCGACTTCAACCGGAACTGAAAAAGTGAAAAGTAGAAAATGATACACGTGTAATTATTGATAATCACAGATGCGAAAATGTGGTAAATTATTGCCCTTGTAAAATGTGAACTTCAACTTCAACCGGGACAGAGGAATTGAAAAGTATAAAGTAAGCTGCCTGTAATTATTGATAATCACACAAGCGAAAATTTGGTAAATTATTGCCGTAGTAAAATTTGAACTTCAACTTCAGTCGGGACTGAACAAAATGATACATCTGTAATAATTATTGATAATCGCAGATGCAAAAATGTGGTAAATTATTGCCGTAGTAAAATTTGAACTTCAACCGGGACAGGAGAATTGAAAAGTAGAAAGTGATTCGCATGTAATGATTGATAATCACAAACGCGAAAATGTAAATTATTGCTGTGGTAAAATTTGAACTTCAACCGTGGCAGAAGAATTGAAAAGTAGAAAATGATCTGCGTGATAATCGCAGGTGCTAGTGAAGAGTTGTTTTCAGCAGTACGGGGAGTCTGAAGGGGATGGAAGGGGTGCTGGCTTCAAGACATGTTTTATTAATGCGGGCTATCAGTTTTTGGCGGTCGAAATCGAGTCGGGTGTACAATTTGCGACAGAAAAACTCCAAATCAATTTCTTACGCCCCACAACATTTACATCAAACTCTCTCCGGAGACATCCGTCTTTGGACAGGATCCCGCATCGCGAGACGTGCCTGTGCCAAGTCAAGATGTTCCGTCGTAGACAGATCAATGTTTCAAATGTGACACCGCTCGCAAACATCTCGAAATGAAGTCTACGGAAAGCTCATTGCGACAATTCCGAAATTAGAGAGACCCTATCGGTCGAAGAACGCATTTGCCTCCGAAAGAAAAGCTTTGTGCACACCAAATTTACGAGCGAAGCGCATCAAAAGAAGAAAAGCTTGCAGCACCGAGTGGAATTTGCACGTGGAAAAGACGGCGGCGTCTGATACCCAAACGACGCCGTCCCCATAAATTCGCGTTTGGAGCGGGCGAGACTCGGCAGTTTCGTCGTCTGCACGGGGTATCGTCCTCCGCCCCAATCGATACGTTGGCCGTCGACGTTTGCGTGCACTTTTCAAAATTGTCGCGGTGAAGAACTGTTGCTCCTCATTTCGATTAGGTCGGTTCGGATCAGAATTCCGGGCGCGACGTGTGCGTGTAGTGATAGATGGATCCGGAGGCGTTAAAGCTTCTGCTCCATTTTCCTTCGCTAATAGAATGACGAGGTGGCGGCAGTGTTGCGTAAGCGATACAGGAGGCGACGGCCTATTTGTTTCAGGTGCGCCGTCAAAATCCATCAACCGGACTCATTTCACATTCTTGACGTGGCGCACCTTCCTCCATTCCTCCACACACGTTCTCCTCGGGATATATACGTTCATGCAGAATATGGCACGGGGCCATTCCCCTTTTCGAAATTGAATATCAGCGAAATTCTCGAACGAAGAGGCCGCGACAGAGAATAAATCTAAAAGGAAAGGTTTAGAGCGGAAGTGGTCTCATTTGTCATCGAAAAATCACCTATATCGGAGGCGAAATTCTCTTCTAGAGAAGATGCTTTTTAGTCCGTCATGTCTTTAACTAGTTGGGGATGGTTTTATATTATCGTAATATTTTTCAAATGTTTCAACAATCCCACTCGTGTGAATACACAAAACCAGCTCGAGGCCTCGACTTCACACGCGTGCGATAATAACGTCTATAACCCACTTGTTGCGAAAGTACCTATTTCCACACAAGCAGTCAAACCTACTACATATTCGCAGTTTCTAAGCGAGTCGTGTTATTTTTGTTAATGTCACAGCGTAAACATCTTGAGAATCGATTTTTCTTCTCGGTTTGGGCTGCAGGTGAAGGGTAATAACAAATAAAAATGGCGCAGCTGTCGTGCACCGAGCTCTGTGATTTAATTTTGCCCTTTATAAACCAATACACTCAGACTGACGAAAATTGAAACTGACAAGAAAGAAATTTTATATGGCGAAAATAACACCTAGGTGATCACTTGACGCTTTTACAATGTGCTTATTCCGGCGTTTTTTAAGTTTTTACTACTACTTTTACTATTTCAAAAATTGGCAATTATCAGATTACACACTCGTGCGATAATAACGTCTATATCCCACTTGTTGCGTAAATATCTATTTCTGTATAAGTATTCAAGCTTATTATTCATCGAATTGATATTTTCTTAACATAACAAACTTGCCCCAAGACAGAAAGAATTTTAACGTGACGAACACACCCCATAGACGTTTTGACCTTTTGAAATCTTTTTTTATATCCTCGATATTGTCCAAATTTTCAAAAATTCCCAATTTTCAGATTACACAAACTCGGTGTGAGGCCTCGTTGCGCAGACTTCACACGCGTGCGGTAATAAAGTCTACATCCCACTTGTTGCGTAAATAACCATTTTTTGTATCAGAATTGTTGTTTTCTTACGAGAGTCGACATTTTACCCGCGACCCCTGTGTTATTTTTCTTAATATGACAACGTAAACGTCTAGAAATTCGATTTTTCTTCTCGGTCTGGGGAGAAGTATAATAAGGAACAAGAACTGTCTTGTACCGAACTGTTTGATTTAATTTCGTTATTTGTAAACAAACAAGCTCAACCTTCAGACTGGCGTTTTTGCTTCGGAAAATCGTAACTGACAAGAAAGAATTTTAATATGGCGAAAACATGGCATACGGCAGAGCACTTGAAGCTTTTCCAGCGTTTTTTAAATTGTCGGAGCCGGTTTTCGATTGAGTAAATTTAGAAATCTTTCGGAGCAACAATCAATTTGAGCTTTGAACCAGAAATGTCGGTACAAAACTGGAAAATGCAAGAGTTATTTTTTCGCTATTTTATTTTGTTCACCATTTACTGAAAGCTTTTATTATATATTTTTGTATTCAACTTTATTTACTTAACTGGGTTTGTTAAACGAGCAAAAATAAGAGTGAACAACATGTGTATGAGAGCTTTATTAAGCTCCACCGAAAACAATGTTTGTTTCTCGAAGTTTGTCTCTCTATCTTTCCCTTTCGTGATTTTTTTTTAATTTCACCCTGTTTTGATGGATCTTCAGGCGAAGGTGAATGTCAAAAACCACCTCGGAACCTGTCCGAAAGGGTGTTTGATTTAATTCATTCGACTCCGGCCACTTGAACGAATTTCGTCGCAGTTGCGTAACGCAGTCCACCCTCGTTTTCCACCCCTGCTCTGCCACTCGACACGTCCATTAAACCCGAAAAAATTGTTACAGGCCAGATGTGATGTCGCTGGGTCGTTTTTTCGCGAGCTTAACGACGAAAGCTCATCGAGCACAATTATGTCAGCTATCAAAACGCCAGATCAGCGCAAACAAAACGTTCTTCCCGGGGAAAAAAAAACGCACGGCCACTTTTCCGGATCGATATGTTCCGGAAACGTTGGAGGTTTTTCGCCACCGTTTAGAAATAACGGCCGATTATCATCTCCAGCAGGACAAAAAGCGGGACGCGACGCAAAACGTTCTGGAGGAAAAATCGTCACCTGCGTCGGAGGGTGCGTTTTTATGGCCGATTTGTTAAGAATTGATGGGGGACGAAAAGCCGCAGTGCCGCAGTTAATTATTTACTCGGTGAAATAGTCGCGCTGTCTCTCGGTGGTGCGCGAAATTTGGGAGGACTGCGGAGGTGATCAGTCTCGAGGGTGCATTTTTTGAATTTCTTCGATGGGAAAAAACATCTTGTGTCCATGAAAAATTGAAAACTGTCAAAGAAATTAAAGATACAGGAGGGGTGGAGTAGGGTGGTGGGGGGAACCGCTCGACTGCATAAATTCGGCAAACTGGCTCAAACGTAATCACCGAGTACTGTGGCCAAGCGCCTAGCGCGCCACTTTACATTCGGGAGGTCCCGGGTTCTAACCCCGGTGCCGCCTGACCAGGTGTGGGTTTTTTTCAGAGGTTTCCCCACACCATCACATCGTGGTATGTCTCATATCACAGATAAGGCGATTGCTGGGTCAGTATCAACCTCTAAAGTACCTACCACCTTTCTTCCGCACCCATCCATGGGTACGAACCCATCCCGAATCTTCCCGTCAATGTGGCTGAAAGGGCTCTGGAAAGCCTCAGCAGCCCGCCCCCCTTCGGGGGAGAATGAAAGATGTATCCTTTCCTCCAAACGTAATCTGAAATAGACGCCCGGAGTCCCCTCTGCATTCGTACCGGATTCTTGAGCCGCGTTGTACTTCCCCGGCTGTACGATTGTCGCCCAACTTTTTTCTATTAATTATGATCGTTAAAAGTCGCGCTGCATCTATTAAGCTAGTTATTTCGACGAGTCGATCCCCATTGGCACGGTTTTATTGGAAAATTGGATCAGCGTCCGAGCAAAAGAGACGAAACAACTCCGCCTAAGTGGAAAATGTGGCGGAGACTCGGAGGAAATTAGAAAATTTCGAGATTCGCTCGAGAAAAACCAATTATCCATCTGGAAAAATAATCCGTTTTTTTTCGTGCATCACAATGATTATTCGTGGGGGGGTGGGGGTGGCAAATCAGAACGATAAGGGAGTCTCGGTGTGTACGTTTTGTGTGTCTGTTTTCGGGGGTGGGAATGTGGGGCAAGGCCCTCGTGGGCCGCATCGATCCGCCGGAGCAGCGCGCCGCACACCGGAGGAATCCGGGTCCTCTCGTTGCCGGACCGGCCAATGCGAAGGAACGCCGCTCCGAGCTTTATTAATAACGCAGACGGTACGTGACGGGTCCACGTGGGGGCCATGAAAAAATCAAACGGGATTTTTTGCCGAGGGCGGCGTGGCGTTCGACAGGGAGGCGCACCGGGACCGGCGCCGCTCGCGATGTTTGTACAAACACAAAGACCGAACTGCGGAACGGGGAATTTAGATTGGCAAACAACATCCAGAAAGCAAAATTATTTACAATCCTAGGTAATGGAAACCTAATTAATTAAGTTAGCGAACAAACATCCGGAGCAATTTAAGATGGTGGAGCGTGACGTAACAACGAGTTTACATGTACGGAAAACAAGAGAACAGGATAACGGGCAGGACGAGGATGGAGGGCAATAAAAGTGAACGGTCGTCCGACTGGCTGGAAGTTGATTCCCGAATTCCCGAAAACGGGAATTAATAAAGCATCGCGTCGTTAACGTCAACAACAACGTGAATATTTTACCGTCTGTTTCGATCAATCGGAAAATCGTCCGGGGAAAAGTCGATGCGCGCTTTTCATCTCGAATGGCCAATGAAACATGTCCGGAAAACTCTACTGGGAGATTAATTTTATTCAAGATTCGAAACGTTTAATTCGTCCGATTTGGAAAAAGAGAAAAGTTGTTGCAATCGTTGAAGTTGAGCTTTTCTCGGGGGGTGTTGAAGCGCCGAAGGGAAACTTTTCCATTACCGGGCAGTGTTTCTAGTCGAAAGTAAACTAGCGTTATTTTAATCAAGTTGAAATTTTGTTGTCGGTTAGAGAGGTTATGCTGTCTTAACTTTCGGCGCGAGTGATTTATGTTGGAACAAGGTCTGCAAGAAGCGGCTGAAATCCGTCAAAATTTTTTTATTGATCACGTTGCGTCGCGATTTCTGAAACTGATAAAATAAATGATGGGTTTCCGTCTGCGAATCATATTTTGCGCGTGTCTTTTTCTCGCGAAATTTTGGCCGCCAAATGACAAATAATTATTTTAGTTGAACGCGCACAACAAAACTCTCCTCAAACGAAATCTATCTGATGGAAATTCCTGCTGTTTTAACGTAACGTTGTTAACAAAACTTTTTTAATTCCGATGCTTTGAGCATCGATCTTCACGGGTTCCACACCCTGCTCGTTACTAGTCAAAAGCAATGATTTATGGACTGTTGGAATCATGTAGTTCAATGATAGATTTGAAATCTATTTCGAAAATTATTAAATATTGCGGGATTATTGATCCTTGGGAAAATTCTCGACGATGCAGCATCCAGAATTCTTTATTTTCTGAGGAACGTCCCTAACCTCCTTACTAGAGCTTTGGTACACTCAATTTCATCTTTTCATTACCTATAAATTACGAGGGTGGATCCGCACGCTTCACCCCATTTAAGAAGAAACGTAAAAGAGGAGAGAAGATTTTTTTTCAAAATAATTCCTCCTAAATCTAATACGCTTGTCACAGAGGTGCTCCGGCATTTCTTTGGTTTCCTGGAGAAAATTGTCTTCTGCCGACACTAATTGAGAGTTCATATGTCTTGCATAGAGATGTCGAATGCACTCTAAAGGATGTTCTGAGTGAGCACTTTCAGGTTTCGAAAATTAATTATAGATTCCTTGGTGGTGGAAATATCAAGGGAGGATGAAATCTCGTATATCTTATATATCGTATATCTTTTTATTGCAGATTTTTAAAATACCCAAACACATTTTTACTTCATTAATAACAAAACGTACACTGGTGTACTGTACTGTACATGGTTGTTTTTGAAGTGAAAACTTCTTTAGGCAGTGAATTAGTTTCATGCGACACGCTAAAATCGTCACGCGATACGCTAAAATCGTCAGGCGACACGCCAAAATCATCACGCGATACGCTAAAATCGTCACGCTCCAGAAAATGGACAAATGATCATAATAGTTCCTATTTGCTTGGCAGAAAAATCAAACCCTTAATTGATTTTTTAAAAACAATATTGGATTTAAATAATATTAATTATTTGTGCCTTGTTCCTGATTCCTCCAAGTACTATCATCATAATAATATGTATTACTTAAAATTACTTAAAATCCGTCAAACATATTTTATTCCCGGGCAGTGAATTAGTTTCATACGACACGCTAAAATCGTTCGCAACACGGTAAGAAGATCGTTCGCAACACGCAATCAATAACGGGCGTCATAGAAGTTTTCACTTCTGTCGTGCGGTCTTAAGGACACATTCTTTTTTTTTCTTCGTTAAATTAATTCCAGATAAAAATGTAAAGATTTATTTGTTTTAAAACTTTGTCCAAAAGAAACGGAGAATAGTTGGCAACAGCAACTTACAGTGCAGAATGATTTTCACAGTTTTCCGACGAGAATATTTAATTATAAAATACATTTCCCACTTAAACAACATTTTTACGTCGTTACCATTGGCGAAATGTTAAAAATTACCAACAGCGAAACCGTTTTTAATCTCATTTTTCAACGGAAAAACATGTTGGACAGTTACCATTGAAATCCTCATGCCCTTATTGTCAATTATTGTAAAAAACGGAGTCAAGGGGCGAAAGTTACATATCATAACTCACAAAACTCCCCGACCGTAAAAATAAAACATTGACCTGTCCGAGCAATTTTTCAAAAAACTTTCGAAACGTGATTTATGTCGTCCATAACATTCGGGATGATCTTTTTCGTTAATTTATGGCAAAGCAAAGAAAATACAAATGTTTCTGGTATCGTAGTGTGCTGTGAAAATTTTCCACCTCCAATAGTGTGTACCTGTGATATTTAAAAGAAAGTCGGTGTGATTAATTGGTTGCCTAAAAAGAAGGGGCTTCTGGATAATATATATACTTTAAGTTAAAAAAAAATCGTAACTGACGTCTTGCACGAGTCTTTTCTGCCAGTTTTGAAACAATTTCTTTCACTTTTTCGTCAGTGTGAGGTCGAGGTCCGCCCTGTCGAGCTGGGAACAATCCCCACCGGGGGAGGCGACCATGCGTCAGCTGCGTTATCCTCGACTCTATTGATTTCGTCACTTGCTCTACCTCTTTCGGAGTTTCTTAGGGGGCCCCGGCGGAAGTGTAATAACTGGCGAGGAAGAAAAAAAAATTAATACGTTCTGCTCGGCTAACAATGCAAACTCGTTCCTCCCATCCAGTTAATGGTAACTTTTAATTTGGCGAGCTTAACAAGAATGTTAAACTGGAATTCCATTAAATTCCGCCCGCCAACTCGATTTGCCCTCTTGCGCAGAACTTCGCCTAATAAATCTCCTCGTTTGGGTACCAATTAAAATTGTTAGGGATTCCCCGGAAAAGTACGGACGTCCGTTTTTGCGTCAAGGATTGTTTGGAAATAAATATGGCGTGGGATATCGACAAATATTTTTTTCTCCTGGTGCGATATCGAAGGGGATTGATGAGGGTTAATTGGCGGTCAAAGCGTAGTTTTTGCCCCGGCGAGTTCTGTTTCCACTGCTGCGAATACAATTTCGTCCCGACCGTTAAATATGTTGTCAGATGACCAAATAAGCTCCAACGAAAGCACTCGGTGTACTTTCGCAACGTACGTATCGAGCAGCACTCTCCTGCGTCCTCCTTTGTGCAACATTTTAATCTCCCGTTTTTATTTTCGCAGTCGAAATCCCATTATATCTGTAATATGTCTCTGCCACGTCCAGGCAAATTGTGTTATTCGTCTGCGTCACTCGCTCATTTAATTCCTCTCTCTCTTGACGGCTGATAATTAAGGTCCATTTTTCCGAACCGTCCGTCAAACGACACATCCGTTTCGAGATAAGCGTCCGCAGATCGGACGCGGGGGCGGCAATTTACCTGTCCGGTGGCGGCTTTACGGTTTCGCTGCGGCAATTCGGAGAGTCTTAATTATCCGTCCCGGGGGACGAGTCCGGCGTTATTGGCCCCGTCGTGCTTTAATCGACGCGTCCGGAATCTTCCGGACTCGCGACTATCAACTCCGGCTAACGACGGTTTGCCGGACAGATTTCCGTTTGCTCCCGAAAGTTTCGCGAGAGAGGGTGATGACTTGTTAATTAAGCGGCGGTGGCAATTTGGAAAAGTCGTCGCCGTGATGACAGAATGTTTGAGATTTTTGGTGAAAGTTTGATGGTGCTGCGGGGTCGTCGGTGGCGGCGAGGCTTAATTGAGTGGTGACAATTTAATTTTCTTTTTCCAAATTCGGTTTATTTTTAATGTTTCCATCGGCAAGTCGACAGGGGGAGGAAACATCTACTCGCGATTTATTAAAACATTTCTCTCGGGGTCCGCGCCACCGGGGATCGAATTTACAAATAAATAACGACGCAATTATTTTTAATGACGCCAGAAATACACGTTTAATGCAATCGAAAACGGATCTGCCCACTCGTGTCCTTTATCAGGATAATTGCATTTATGTTTTTGGAATAAAATGCACAACGGCAACATACATCTGAAAAATATCTCAATCCAAATGTCATCGAGTCAAGGGCGAATTGTAATTGTAAACAATTACAAAGCGTTGCGGGGTTGGTAGAGGTGTTGGATTTTCTCATGGGCTGTGACCTTGGAAATATCTACGGGAAGGCGGAGCCGAGCGAGAGAGAGAGAGACGAAACTAATAGCGCAACGAATGACGATGTTTTCCCGTCGGTTTGTGGTATTTACTTGAGAGTCGTTTGCACAGATATGACTCACAGCCCATGAGAAAATCCAACACCTCTGCTGCGATAATCCTCAATCTCTGCAAAGAGCTTTTCACATTTTTTCAATACCGGAAAGTGTAATAAATAAATAAAGACTCTTGTTTCCCTAATCTAAATTGTCCAATTTATTTGACAAGGAAATCTCTTCGTAAACATTCAGATTATTTCGTGAACGTTATTCTTACCGTCAGGGAAATATTTTGGGTTGCTCTTCGCGTTTCTGCAATGTCTTTAGCATTAGTAAAATTGGTAGAAAATAATTTCTCGTTTCCTCGCGCCACTTGACAACGTTGATGTTTACTCGAAACGACTTCATCTTCTTTAACATCGTTTTGTGCTCTCAATTTCGTCACGATTAGCTCGAGCAGGTACAAGGGCTGTCACAAGTGTTTTCCAAGTGGTTGTCAGGATTTGAATCTGAATCTCCTCGTCGAAAAAATATTTTACGATTCTTCTTGTCCGACGGAATTATTTCCCAAACGATTTAGTCACTGTGACTGCACTCGGCTGAATCAGGGAATCACCGAAATCTTGGGGAACACGTAATGACAGAAACGTTAAAATTTTGCACATATTAAACAAAACAATTAGAAGAATTCGTTTATTTTATTGGTTCAAGTTAAAGCTCTAGCCCAAAATCTCCTCTATTTTCTTACGGAGGTCAGTTTTGCAATTCAAGGTCAATCAGATTGTATGATTCCCTATTTGCCTAGTAACATTTCTGGTAAATTTTGGTGACATTTGCAGGAGGTTGAGCAGCGTTGGCTGCAAATTAATTTTATAAACTGATCACCGCTTTGCAAACGATTTCAAATTAATTCGCTCAACGGTTAATTAAAATGTTATTCGATAGGGTAGTCAACCAGACATACAGTCAGCTGACCTTCAATTAAGAGCAAACATTGTCGGACATTCTTTTTAGTTTTAGTACCCAAAGTCGGTTTTGTTTTCTGTTTCTGATGCCGAATGAGAGACGATTTTTTTTAGGAATCTTTTCAATTTTTGTACTGTTTTCTCGAAATCGTTGTAAGTCGTAAAATTTTATTGCATATTACGACCTACAACCAAATTGAGAAAACAGTGGAAACATCTTGCAGTCCCTTGGCGCAGTAGCAGAAAGAGTTTTAGGTTTGTTGGTGTTCCTCTTTCAGATTCTTCTTCCCCTGAAGTGTGCGCTATGAGTAATGGGTAATCTGGTCTTTGTTTCGGATGTAGACATTGTTGAATCGGTCGTAAATTTGGTAGGTTTGAAGAAATAACACTTTTGCCCAACTGGCGGCACGCGACACGTGTTGCACTCTTGTTTTGCATCGTTTTTAGTGGCGAATAAATCCGCGTCGGTTATTGTCCTTTTGGGCAATTTTTTCCATTGGCCCGGGCGTTTATTTTTGTTTGCGTGAGTGGCGTGTTTTTTTTGGTCGTTTGTTTTTCTTTCCAACTTGGTGAAAATTCGCATTTTCGCCGTGTCGACTAATGGGTTAACACTCCTCTAGCTATTGATAAATCCCGACGCAGCGTCGGGACTTTTATCCCAGCTAAACTTTTTCTGCATCCAGCAGGACAACCAGAAGTAGTTCCCTCCCGTTCCCCCTCCACAGCCGCGGTCCACTCAAGAGCTTAACGGCGTGGAGGAATTCGAACCTGCACCTGCCAATAAAATGTGTTCATTAATTTTACTCGTCGTGCATTCGTAACTTTTGACGTTTCGTGTCAGTGTGCGATGGGCGTAGGACCTGGTGCGCGTCGTCGGACGTCGGCGTCGGGGGTGTCGTGCGTCATTCCGGGCCGGCGGGTGCTATGAGCAGCCGCATACCCCTGGTGAAGGACTACTACCCTCCGGTGTCGCCCCTGTGTCCCGTCTCGCCAGGGGGGACACGGGACCTCTGGATCGGGGAGGAGACGAAACGTTCGATGCCGCCGCACGTCTATAAGTATTACCTGGCGCGCACACGCTGCTATCGTCGACAAAGCCTCCGGGTAAGTACCCCATAAATTCATGAGGGCGATATTAAAACATGAAGGCGTCGGGCGAAATGTCGGCACGGTTTTAATTATGGCCGAACGGGACCGACGAAACGACGTCTCGTCAAGATTTCAAGCAAATTGTTTTTTCTTGTAGCGGACCGCGGGGGCGGCGGATTGGGCCCCAAAAGGACACGCATTAAACGAGTGAAAGTTCGTAGTGGGCGGCGATGAAGCTTTAAACCTACATCGGACGTTGCTCCAGAGTGTGATATGCACTCCCGTCAGTATAGCCAATACACGAGAGTATGGCCGTTACACGCGAGCAAAACAGGTTACTTTTTCTACGAGATACAAATTTCATTACGAAGTGAAGTAGCGAATCGTTACTCACGACCGTGTTGTCTTGTTTTCAGAAATTCGAACTGTTTGAATTGCTTCAGAAAGTTTCTGCGACAGTTGCAAAATGAAACAAACAGATAAAAATGTTCTGAAAGCTTTTGCATTAAAAATGAGCGTGCTTTGTAGTCAGAATTTTCTAGCAATGTTGTTTCACACAAAATATAATAAGATCGCAAGACATCAGTAGAAATGGTGTCTTTCAAGTCCTCAAAATGCTTCTGGGACAGGTCTTGTAAAACTTTCACGTTGCAGTTTGCTGAAAGTTTTAATAAAGTGCATACATTACTGGAGTGCAATTAGACGACCTACGATATTCGTCTCAACTATTTTGCCAAATACTCTCTCTGCATTATTTACTCTCTGTGTGTAACTTTCGATTCTTGGTTACGAAGGAGTTTGTGAGTTGAGACGAGATAGTGGATGGCGCGGAAGTTGCATCAAATGAAGTGATCTTTGAATTGTAATTTGTTCCGTTGCTTCTTTAGCACAGCAGACACTACGTATTTTTTTTTTTAATTCGAGATACATTAATATACAGGGTGTAATCGAAATACACGGAATTATTTTAACCACGAGGTACTGGCTTCATGTAGAACTAGAAAAAAATATTTAAAAAATTTTATGTCAAAAAAATTAATTGACATTTAATTTTTGAGCTATAATTTTTTTAAATTGGTTTTAGTCTTCTACGTTGTCCCACAACCTCGTGGGTAAAGTTTCGGCACATTTTTAAAATACACCCTGTATATCATATTTTATAAAATGGACGCCAATGCGACGTAACCTTTAGGAAATATGCTTTAAAACAGGGAAACCGCATTGGTGTATCAAGACCAAAAAGTGTATTTTTATTGTCTGAGTCTGAGTTTTCTGCCGAGGCGCAGCCGAGGCTTGAAAACAGGCGAAGATAAAAGGCAGTTTTTGTCACAGGTGCACATTTTAGGCGACCCCACACAAAGAGCAAAGGACTTCATTGGAAAAATTACAAATTTATTTTGTATCTACCTTTTTCAAAATAATTTAACCGGAGTTGTGACGCCCTGGATGACTCCGGAACTAGCAGAACCGATTTATATACTTTGCATTCCGAGTTCGAGTGCGTTCCAAGAGACGTTCTAAGCTAGCACTTTCGGCTTTCGAAATTTTAATACAGAACTCCTGAAGCTCTTGAAGTAATTCGTGTAAAGCTGTAAGTGCTTCTTGTGAAGCTCGTGGGGCAACTCTTGCAGAAGTATTTTACCGCAAATGAATTACGGGATTTTTCGCGTGGATTCTTTAATGGGAAATAAAATAGTTGTAAAGTTGACAAACCTGCGGTCCAAATTAAAACAGTCAATTAAACCTGTATCGATTTTTAAACCAATTTTTTGTCGCTCAGAGTGGGTGTAACGCATTGTGCGTTTTCCCACGCACACTTGACGTTTTTTGGATGCGTGGTATTATTTGTCCGTAAAAATGTATCCATAAACTGTGTTTTCAATAATTCTGTGATAGCAATTTTGACAGACAGCGCCATCGTCAAATCGACAAACTACTCCGACGTCTTTAGATGTTTTTTTGGCATCTTATCAGAAGCGAAATTTCTGAGTCGCACAAGAAATAAGTGGAACAGTTCAAGGCGATATCCGAAACCGTGAAAATATTGTCCGCTTTTTATTCTGAACAAATTGAAAGCGACTTCAATCCCGCCTCTTTACATTATTGCCCGGGTAAAAACAAATATGCGCATCTTTTTTCGACTTTGTAGACGGAGCAGCAAAAAGAAATTCCGGACGCTCCCCTCGGCCCGTCCCAACTCGTAATATTAAAAAGTTTATTGTGATTTGCGATAAGAGGATTATGTGCAGAGCTTACGCAAATTACGATTATTTTCAAAGGCCGCGAATTTCTTTTCATTACTCGCCTCCTCGTCCTCGCTGCGCAAAGGGAAATGATAAAGAAAATAGCCTTATATCACTCTTCCCCGCCCCCGAAGGCGATAGAATTATTTTTTATCGCGAAGTCCTGCTGCTGCGTCTCGAGGAAGAAAGACATCCAGTCGATTAACCGACTCTGCAGGTGTAAACTGTTTACTTTTCCGGAATGGTCGAAATTGTTTCTTTCATTCTTGATTCAATAAAGTCGCTCCGGACGGTTTGTAGATGAGTCCGGTGGATTTCCGGTCGGCAATAAAACATTCGCTTCAGGTTTCCCCTTCGGTTCTCTAAATCCGAACACGCCAGGATTACCAAGGACTTTCGATTCTCTTCGTCCTGTAATTAAAAAGGATATAAGTATTCGAGGCTCTCGTTCGCTCGCGAAGACAGATAATCGATCGTTCTGTTTAAACAGGGTGCAACGTTTCGGCCATTTAAGTGAGCTCTTCTGCTTGCTCTCGAAGCGAACGAGCAGACATTCAATATTGATCTTAATTAACACTAATTATCTTGTTACGCTTTTTTGAAATTTTTATTACGCTAAAGTTGACTCCTATCACTTAATCGTTCTCTTTTCGGATTTGTTCTTGCAGCTTCAGAGCTTTTGGTAAATTTGGATCTGGGCGTGCCAAACTACAGTGCCAGGAACGCTTGGAAGCTTGTTTTCTATTTTAAATATCCAATAAAATTACAAAAGTGAGTTAAATTTTAAAACAAATCAAGAATGCTATCTCTTCTTTTGTTTTATCCAAACGACAACACAGTTGCTTTAAAATTGACGTTTCTTTGACAGTTCGCAAAATCTGCTTAGCAGTGGCGTCGCGTTTGGCAATAGGGCTGGTAAATTACCCATTCTTACGAATGTAAAATGTTGCTCTTGTTTATTTTTTTTCTCCATTATCAGATGATAATAATAAAATGCACTATTAAAATTCCAGCGTCTAAAATTCATTATAAAGTACCGTTTGAGACCACAAATTTTCTACGCCCATGCATTGAACGCTTATTTGCACAGAATTCCGCAACGACATGACCGATAATTTGCAACGCCTGCTCTGTTTTCTTTTTGATCGCTTTGTATATAGTACACTACTGTCCACTAAGTTCAGTAAACCTAGAAAAAAGTCTTGTATTTAATTAAATATAATTCTAATAGATTGAAAGTATGAAGCGTCCACCAGAAAAGTGACGAAGTTTTTTAATATGATTAAAATTTTCATGTCTGGGCCTTGGTAACGACTTCGCAGATCCCCAGCATCCTGCGCACAAGTTTTTGAATCACTTCAACTGTTCCTTTGTTCCATTGTTCTTGGAAAATCTGCCGACAGGAATTTTATTTCGAAGAGGGATATTTTCAATAAAATATACCAATGTAACTGTTAGGTGTTTTGTTGTTGCAAAGCTTTCGATCCTTGAAAATCGCAAACGACACATTTATCTCTCCGTTTGGACGGCAAGAAGAAATCTCGAGGTGTCAGATGAGGACTGTACGGAGGATGTTGTGAGAATTTGTTCGTTATGACAGTGCCAAAAGCAGACGTGAAGAAACTTTTAAAATAATAATAAACCACAGCTCTAGAATTGTTTCACAACCCCTCCGTTCGCGACACAGGTGCGGATTCGCGAGAGTTCGGTTACAGCAACCAGAAAATCGTGGTATTGATTTAGTTTTTAATACACAGTAGATTTAAGCAACTGTTTTGTGATGAAGTCCACCAAATTTAAAAATTTAGTTGATCTATTTTCGCTCGGTAGTGCACGCTACGGTTGTCAAATCGGTCGCAGTATGACAATTAAAACCAGCAGACACGACTGTGCTCTCCAAACCGTAATTTTTTCCTTTGTTAGGGAAAATTTTTGTATCGATCATTCCCATTTAACGAACAGCCTGCATTATTCGGAAGGTGCAACTTGCACCAACGCATCCAAAAACCATCATCAGGATCCAACGTAAAATTCGCCTCGTCCCTATTTCGACCGATTACACTACCGGAAGTGTAATAACAACCCCGACCGATACGGTTTTGTTTCGGGGGGCGGCGAACGTGCCGCGGAAATACGACTCGACGTCCAATTACGTCCATGATAATTAATGCCAGGTAATTAACTCGCCGGAGGACGAATTTGTCGCTTTTTACGAGCCCTAAATCTTGCCGGGGGTGTTTACACCGTCACACAACAAACGAATAATTTTATTAACTGCCGCGCGCAGCAACAAAAAAAAAAATCAACGGCGATCATGTCAACGGACAATTACAGTTTGATTTAGCACATGTTGGAAAACGTTCCGGGATTCGATCCGAACAGGCGCGGTCCAGGGCGAGAGGCTGTCGCCCCTGCGGAACGCCGCCTAATCCTTGACGAGGTTATATTTAATTTAATTTGTTGTGTCCAGGAGGGCACGCGCAAGACTTTTCTCCCTCCGTATGTCATCTTTACGGCATTGAAAACGTGTAAATTATCACATTCTGTTTACGTTATCGGCCGTAATGCGACCGTAAATTCGCGATAATACCGTCGTAAATCACCAGCTGGAGTCTCGAATGTGAAGTGTCACCCCCTAAGCGTCGCTAGGGGGTTTCTTACAAAGCTCCACTGTTGTAATTATCGCGACATTTCTGTGCAGGAGCGTGTGCGGAAAGGTTGAACAGTGCATTAGCGTAACGAGTTTACTTTGCATGATTGATAGATCCGGATCGGTTGGCAATGGACCTGTCTGGATTAATCGACAATTTAGAATAAACGATTCCGGATCGGTTGATAAAGCAACTTTGTAATTTGTTCGGTCGGATGATGAACGATGACCACCTGGAAAAGTGGACTAGGATTGGTAGAGTGGTCATGATCGAGGCGATTATCTAGCTTTCCCGGGAGCGTTCCATAAACACCCTCGCCGATTTATCAGCGAAACGCAGGAGAGACACCTACCACAACAACTTTCCATAAATATTGTAGCAGGTCAAAGTGCCACTATTCGTTTTGGCCGGGGTAGGAGGCCAAGAGGTCCTACTTATGCTCGCGGGACAATAAGATCGCTGTTCGAAGCTCAGGAACAAGCAAGACAACGCAAGGCACATGACGTCGCGACGCGCCCACCCTGCCGTAACCCTTTTCGGGACGCTCATTTCGAAATAATTCATTTTGTTTGTGCCGTCAGTCAATTCATTTTGAGTTTATCGGTTCAGGGTTCATTTTTGTTTATCGGATCACTTTCAGTTTTATTTCGGTTTCGCTTTCAGTTTCACTTTCGGTTTTCGTTTTTTCCTGTCGCGTTTCATTTACAGCCCATTTTGTAGAGTCTGGGTGCCAGCCGTATCGTCGTTCTTCCAGTTTCGTACCGTCGTTCGCAGGTGGTCCGTTTTGTGGGGACACGTCAGGATCACGCTGTGATGCCGCGCCTGGTGTCGCCAGCGTAGTAGTATCTCGGCGGGCCCCAAGCGCATCGGGATCATCTGCGGATATCGTTTTTGGGATCGAATTCTGGAAGCAACATCTCTCGTGAATTACGCGTGGACTCACCGACACATTACCGCTTCGACATCCGGATTTTTCGATCGGTGAAGTCCAACGTAAACAAACCGGCGCCATGTTCGACCATCTGTCATTTAGCGTGCAAGTGTAGGATCGCCGGAAGTTGTCATCAAGATGCGCGGTCAGTACAATAACCGGGACGCCTTATCGCCCAACGGAATAAGGTCCAGATCTTTCGGGTTGATCTCCTAGAGCCGGGGGTAGCCAAAAAAAAAAAACCGATCGCGAGCGGAAATTAAAGAGGACTCGGTCGGCGACCGCCGAGCGGGCGGCAGGTGCCGCAAGTCGCGAGCTGCGAATCACGTGCGTGGCGTTCGGGATCCGCAATCATCCCTGTGGGTGGATTGCCGAACGCCATGGCGCTTATCGTCCGGCGCTGCCAGCCTTCGGGGCCGTCGAGGAGCCCGAAGATTTACCGTTTTACCGTTTACCGTTTTGCCGTGGTCGAGAAACCCCTCGTCATCTAGCGAGATAGAGGTAATTATCCTTCATTAGCGAATTCACTTCACTAATTTTCGTCCGTTAGGGGTAGTTCGAGCCAGATTACCGTTACCGTACCGCGAAGGAGAACCGGAAAGTCCTCCTTCGAATTATCGAGAAGCAACCCCTTTCAGCGGAAAGGTAATTACCGAATCGATTGAGTTTCGCAACACTAACGACAATTCGTTAGGGGTTGTTCTTTAGGGTCAGCCGGACCAGTCATCGTTATTTGGGGCGATAGTTCGGACCAGGAACGTTGTTCTTTAGGGTCAGCCGGACCAGGAACGTTGTTCTTTAGGGTCAGCCGGACCAGTCATCGTTATTTGGGGCGATAGTTCGGACCAGGAACGTTGTTCTTTAGGGTCATTCGTCGCCGCGTCGCTTTTAGGGTGATTGTTCACCAGGACTATCGTTATATGGGGTGATCGTCGCCACATCGTTCGTCAGAGTGGTCGTCGCCAGACCGCAAACCGTCCATTAAGGTCATCGGACCACGTACCGTTTCACCAAGGACTAAAGAAAATCGTCAAGGTCACACCACGTTACCGGCGTAAGATAAGTCGCACAATTTAATTGCGGATTTGCGAAAAATCAAAGAACGCCTCAAATATCCCGCTTCTCAATATTTAGAACCGTTTCAATTTGTAAAAATCTCGCATTTCAATAATTTCAAATTTTTAGAAAGACTTCACAAAGCTCAAGTTTTCAAATTTCACATTTCAATTATTAGTAGCAGTTCTTCTACTTCCAGTAAATTTGCAATTTTTTCAATTATAGAATCGATGTTAAATTAACGTTGTAAATTTATGAAAGCAGAAGACTGCGCTTCATTCTTGTTTCACGCATGCAACAGATTTTCCTTTCGTTTTTTTTTTCATCGGAGTTGTATTAATTTTAAGTTTATTCACAAATAAGTTACAAGGTCACCTGTAAAGGAAAGCTTTCTTGATAAGACCAGAATAAGGTATTGAATAAGATCATTAATGTGAACTGGTTCGAAATTTCAATTAACAAAATTACGTAGAGTAACGTTGCCAATTCCACGGACCAGTGCACACTTAAGTAAGCATTTCGAATTTCCTGGACTGTTGGACAAAAATTGAATAAACCAATTATTTAATTCGCAAGGAATTAAGTTCTTTCGTATTGACTCCGAAGCATCCGAGAAACTGAGCACTTGTCCCGGCAGCTGGACAAGCTTAACAACCAGCTCAAGACAATAGCTGCCTGGCGCCCATTTTTTTATAATCCGAACCCACGCCCTATGCCCCGAAAACCCCCTGAGAGCCCGGAGCTGTCACTGGCCAACTTTTGGTCACAATATTCATGAAGATTTCATCAAGCTTCTGAACGTATTCCGGCGGGACCGAATCATAATCAGCATGCAAACTCGTCGAGTGTATTTCTGTTTCGGCCGAGGAACCCCTCCGAGGTGAAAATTCGAGGGACGGCACAGGAGAAAGCATCGAACACGCAGCTTAAAGGTATTTAGATGGGATTAAACAACGAAATTATCTTATCTGTTGAGTAACGACTTGCATTCAAACATCTGCAGAGTTGAATTAGTTACGGGATTATGCACAATACCCGGAAACACACAATTTAACTTGCGAGACTCCAAGAGAGAGACTATTCGAAGGTATTAAGTCGATTCGGGAGATTTATTCGTGCGGGACGAAATTGTTTGAAAAAAGAATAAACAGAAGAGCAGGCGGGAAGGATAAATATGGATGTGTTTTTGCGAGTTTGGAAAAAAAATTCGTCGAGATCGAAAACATTCCGGGTTTTGTTCCGGCTCCCGGAAAAATATCAAACTGGAGTAGAGGTCGAGGAAAGTTTGTGAAGCCAAACGAGAGCGACAGATGGATCCAGTTTGTGTGTTTTTTTGTAAAATGGACACAATCGAAATACGAGTATTTCTGGCGGAAGGATTTGTCACCGCAAGAAATCCATAAGGGTACGTGTGAAGTGTTGCGAGATTCTGCACTCTCGTTTCAAGTGGTCCAGGGATTTTAAACTTGGCAGAGAATCTTGGGAACATGTATCAAGCACTGGACGCTGGAAAATATTGATTTCGTGCAGGAGATATTTCTACACTGGAGAAGACCAGTTGTGATGAATTTTATAACAGAGATTTGTGGGAGTTGTGTTCGTAACAGGATGATTTATGATTTGAAAAATGCTGGCTGTCAATGAGTATTGGAAATATTAAGAGTAGATCGGAAGCATGTTCGATAACTGAACTGCATTTACTATCGATAACTACGATGATGCGGATGAGTGATGGATCAGTCGTCTTATAGATTCGACGACATCATCTTCGTACGCGACACAGGCGCGGGTCAACTATTTGTCTGTCGTCACGGCGGCAATGTTGATTTGGTTTTTATATAAGCTAGAAATTGAAAGGAAAATTAAGATGTTTATCTACGACCATTAAATAATACGTTTATTATTTACGTAACTACAGATACGTAAAGCTAGTCATAAATGACACCCGTGACTTATTATAAGTTACTTGTGATTTATCATAAGTCATAGATCTTAAAAAAAAATGTAAGCCAAGTGTTTTATGAAAAGAAGTCGTAGATAAAACGTCGTATTTAACTCGCGAATAATACCTACAATCCACTCTGGTGATTAAAAAACTCGCTTGCGGCTCGTTTTTTAACTTTCACCCTCGTGAATTATGATAGGCATTATTAGCTTGTTAAATAATATACTATTTTGGGTGCTTGCACATCAAGAAGACATTAAGATGTTAATATCAAGGTGAATTTTTATTTTAAAGTTTCTCCGCGTGAGCTCGACTGCTGAAGTGTTGGGAGAGAAAAACACTTGGAGTACATTTAATTTAATTAAAATTATTTGAAAGAAATCAACTTGTTTAGTGTAACGAATTAAGAAATTGGAATAAATCAGGGAGATAATCGTACCCTTAGACTATAAAAAAATTAAAGTAAGATTCAAATTGACAAGAAGTGAGGTGTAGATTAAAATAGGGGAAATAGAAATAAGCGAGGCGAACTCACTACAGAGCGATTTACTCGGTACAGATTCATCAAAATTACGCAGCTCTCTGAAGTCATGTCGTGTTGCAGCAAAGTGCAGAACACAATCAGGAATTTTCTCTTTGTGACGAACTTTATTTAACGAAAATCGATCCAATAGTTTTCGAGTTGAGTGGATTCAAACAGAGAACCAGACAGACAAAAACTCTAGAAACTGCTAAAGTGTCACGTCGCGTAAGCAACGCAAATAGAATGTAAAAAATTGGGATCTGTTTAAATATCAAAACTCCAGTTTCATTTATACAAAGTGATCTTAAAGAAAACAGAGCAGAGTAGGGGTTGCAAATTATTATCGGTCATGTCGTAGCGGAATTCTATGCAAATAAGCGTTCAAGCATGGGCGTAGACAATTTGTGGTTTAAAACGCCACTTTATAGTAAATCATACCCAATGAATTTTAGGCGTTGGAATTATAATTGTGCATTTTATTATCTGATAATAAAGAAAATTTATAAAATAAACAAGAGCAGCATTTTACATTCGTAAGAATTTATCATTCGCCAAAGGCGACGCCACTGGTAAGCAGATTTTTCGGTGAAATGTCAAAGAAACGTCAGTTTTAAACCAAGGGTTAACCTTGCAAAAAAGTTTTTCTTCAAACGTCCGTAAAATATGACATTGCACTGCTGCATTGACAATGCTAAAGTGTCACTTCATTGTCATGCCATCTAACGAGCTGATCAGCGTCCGTGAAGTTATTATCTCCACTGAGGAGCGTCCGTGAAGTTATTATCACCGCTGAGGGCGTCCATGAAGTTATTATCTCCGCCGACAAGCGGCTGTAAAGTAAACTAGCTAAATCATTTGAAATTCCGACCTGGCTTCTTAACATGTCTTAAATAATTTGTTATGAAGGTTTAAAGAAAAAATAGTACCTATATGTTATTTGGTTTATCCAATCTACCAGCCGCAGCACATAAAACTTCATTTTTGCTCCTCATAACATAATATAATATTTCGATTTCGGCAAAGCTTATTTACACAGTATTGGCGAAAACTTTGTTCTTATTTATCATTTTTAAGGTCCGCATCGATTTCGAGCCTTGATTTCTTCATTTTCTTATCGAGCCTGCACCAAAACGTTCTGGTAATTAATCCTGGAGACGCCAGTTTTTTCTGTCGACAGACCCATCTTGCGAAACGTTTTACATTAGTAGTTAATAGAAGCGGTCTCGTTTGGAAAGACTTATGAAATCGCTTTCGCCATGAAACACACTCGGTTCCATTAATTTTTGTCCAGTACACGAGACTTGGCACCAGGACAAGCGCCGACGTCATAACTGGACACGCAGCACTTTTTGCCAACAGTCTTATCGACGCTTTTGCTAGAATTTCCTAAATACAGGGTGTCGCAGCTAAGACTTTCGAGCCTAATATCTCGGTTATTTGCCAACGGATTTTTATGAAATTTAAAATGCAGATATTTTAGACCGTGAAGGTTCAATTAGTGATAATAAAATTACCTCAAGTTAAAAAATGTAATTTTAATACATGCTTCCTTTATCGAAAATTATGCGCGATTATTATTAGATTGTTATACATTAAAAAATAGGGGTCTACACAAACAATTAAGTAAATCACTTGTCTGATTCAACGAAAAGATTAGATTTTGTCGTTAAAAATTTAATGTAAAATTTGACGGTATTTGAGCAGTTACCTTTTGAAACAATTGATGATTAATTGCCAAGCAACATTTTGTACACCCTTTAAAGTCTGTCAAAATTGGGCGCGCTTTATTAGAAACGTCAGATTGTGAAAATTTATTGAAAATACTCTAAAAATAGACTACAGCGGCGGAAATTTCAATATTGTTGAAAAAGGAAAAAAAAATTGCTTATGGAGAGTGTCCTAAGAAATTCAATGACACAGTTCGTTTTCTCGTGGAACACTATCCAAAGTAAGCTTTACAAAATGTAAGGTTAAGAGAGTCGTCAATTTATTTGAAGACACAGGAAGCGTACGTGAACTAAATTACCTTGCTAAAATATCCCGATCATGTTTTAGTCCTTTATGGAAGAATTAAAACATCCAGTATAATAAATTACGTCCAAATGTTGTCTTTAACTTTGTAAGTGTTTGTAAGGTTAGCAAGATAAACGTCAAATATGTCACCTGCGCTTCTGCGAAAAAGGATGACCAAAATTCTGCAAAATTGCTCGTTTGTTTCATACGCGTCTACGTTTTTGCATTTGCAGCCACGTTTAACACAGTTTTTTGCTTTTTTCTTGCAAACCAGACGTTTTTCAAGGGCGAGTTTTTTCCTACAGCATTTTTATTGACGATCAATTTTTTATGTGTAAATCTTAATTGATTCAACATTTTAAAAAGGCATGTAAAAATTACGTTTTTAAGACTTGGGTGATTGCATTAATGGGATTTTATTCTTCATCGTCTAAAATATCTGCATTTTAAATTTCACAAAAATCCGCTGGAAAATCACTGAGTTATTAGGCTCGAAAGTCCTAGCTGAGACACCCTGTAGAAAAAAAAGGATTCACGGCAGTCCATTAAAACTCTTTGTTGAAATTAAGAAGGCAAATCTGAAATGGAGCGGACGCGAGTCGTCTTTTGTGCCTCCTAACGACATTCTTGCAGCATCGGTTTTCGCTCATGGAAAAAGTAATATAACAGGAGAGCTGCGCTTTAATGAGTTCGAACCGAGTTTCCGGTCGGTGCTCAAAAAGCCTGTCTCTGCGGGACGTCGTCAGCAACGAAGACGCGAGACTGGATCTCCACGTTCTCTTGTTCGAGATGCTGCCATTGACAGATTCGATTAGCCGAATTCGCTTGCAGACTCGTCCTTGCCCTTGACTGCATCAGTTCCGCGTTTTTCTCTCGCTGCAACTGTCCTGAGCTTTGCATTTTTGTTTCAGGTGAGTCGAATGGCGGAGGCGCCGTGACCGAAAGTGAAAATCTCGTTCTTCCTTTGGGTCAGCGGGAGCGGGACCTTCTTCGCGTCCGCCCCCGGAGCGAATCGATATTTCGCTTTCGCCGCCGTTCCCGTGCACTGCGGCCCATTAATATGATTTATTCCGGGAGCGGAGAGTCACCGTGGCGAGGGGCGGCGCGCACCTTGTTTGCAGCAAACACAGCAATTAACGCCGACCATAATTTTGTGTCTCCTGCACTCGCTTTAAACACCCAATTATTATCCTGATTTCACGTGCGCCGTTGAAGATTTACCGCCGGCACCCGGGGGGATGCGTCCGGAAGGGATAATTAATCCCGGGCGTCACGCGGAGAACCCCCGAGCCATACACAATTTCCATTTTGCATAACTAACGACGGTTTTATTTCCACAACAATGCGACGGTGTAATTCGCGGATTGATGCGAGATGAAAGTTGCATGAGACGGGTCCAGAGAGAAGGGTTCGGGTCCGGAGTTCCGGACTGGAACTGCTCGCATCTGTTTACAGCCGCTTTCCGGGTTTTTCCTCCCGCCCCCGACACAACTTTCCACCGACTTTTTTTCTCATACGTCCGTATCATCAGAAATCATAGTTTCCTTTCTTTCGGCGAGACTTAGTCGGTGGTGCGGTTTCGGTGAGGCGAGAAAAAAGGTGACGAGCAACATCTGCTTTGCCTCGAAGTTTGGGGGTTTGAGAATTTGTAAACTCATCATATTACGAAGTCCGACGAAGACGCCATAAATCAGACAACGTACGAACTTAAAGCCGCTCTCTGCACGCCGTGTAATCGTATTTGTTGTGTAAGAAAAAATCCGACAAAGAAGCGGCTCAAATATTGATAAGAGAGCCGCATTATTAATGTTTCTGAGGGATTGCGCCTTCAAACTAGAAGGATTAGAGGCAGATTGTGAGAGAACGGGGGTTGAGAGATGTATTTGTGTCTTGGAAAGTGAAAGGTTTTCATTTGGTTCGTTGGACGAGGAGTCAACTTGCGATTAAGTAGGTAGTTTTGTCGGTTCTTAAGTGACATCTTTTGGGTGTAATTGGCAAAAATCGTGACGTCTTTTACGAAGATTTTGAAGCAATTTGAAGAAAAAAATCCGGAGTTGAAATCTTCCAAAACATGTAGTTTAGATGTTGCTTTCTCAAACCGTTTTGCTTTTTTTCGAATAGGAAGAATCGACAAAAGATAAAAATGTTGATTTTTTTTACGATACATACAGGCTGTTCCTGAAATGCACGGCAAAATTTTAACCACGAGCTACTAGCTTCATGTAGAACTCGGAAAAAATATTTAAAAAATTCTATGTCAAAAAAAAATTACAAATATGATATACAAGGGTGCATTTTTAATAAATAAGTAAACAATAAAATGTGCCGAAATTTTACCTACGAGGTTGTAAGGCAACGTGCAAGATTAAAAGCAATTAAAAAAAATTGTACCTCAAAAATTAAATGTCATTTTATTTTTTGACATAGAATTTTTTAAAGATTTTTTCCGAGTTCTACATGAAGCCAGTAGATCGTGGTTAAAATTTTTCCGTGCATTTCAGGGACACCCTGTAGTATTCTATTTTGAATTTTTATCTGCAAATAGTTATTTGTATAACTAGTTATGAAAGTCATACTTTTTTTCATGAATTTGCAGATTGATCAAGCAAATAAGTGGAAAAAAAAGAGACTTTCATAACGTGTTGTACGTCACACTATTTTTTTGCATATCGAAAAAAGTTGAGAAATTTAATTTATGAAAAATTACAAAAAAATAAATAGGTATACTTTGACAATCATCTCCAAGGAAGTGGAATAAAATGATGCGAAAAAGTACTACTTTCACTACGATTTTTCGTGTAAAAAAGTGCTACTTTCACTACGATTTTGCGTGTAAAAAAGTGCCACTTTCATTACGATTTGCAAAAAAAATATGTTTGAGTGTTAAGAATCTCTCTCTCTCTCGAGCTTAGATCTTTATCGAGTAGGTAGCGAAGATGCTACAAAAGATGAAATCTTCAAGATTTTTTGCCATGGTACTGCGTTTTGAATCTTCATCTGTAAAGAATGTAAAGAATATATTTGACACAATCATCTCTTTTAAGCTTTTTATTGTTGAATTTCTTTTCGTCACAAAGATTTCAAGAAATCTCGAGTGATTCTTTCATTTGACATTAAGATCTTTCTTTTTTGTTGAAATCTTTGATTACGACACTTCAAAGAGAAAACTTTTCTTATGCATCCTGGCAGATGAACCTTTTTTTTTCTACGATTTCAATTATAGATATTCCCTGGTTGAGGAATTTTGCATCTTTATTGAGTGGTGAAGATGCAACAAAAGATAAAGATCTTCCAGATTTTCTGCCATAGTACCTACTCTCTTTTGAATCTCTATCGGGAAAAATTATATTCAGCACATTAAGTATCTCTTTCCAGTTCTTTATTATCGATTTCTTTTCATCAATAAGATATCAATGTATCTAACGATTTTTTCATCTTCCATGAAGATATTTCTTATTTGCTGAAATCTCCAATCATTCCAATAAGAAAACTTTTCTGATGTACTTGATCCTTCAGCAGTCTATTTTTTCTAAGATTTAAATTTTAAGTATCCCCTTGTTAGAGATGCGTTTTGCATCTTTATCGAACGACGAAGAGTCGACAGAACATACAATTCTTCAACATAGTTTTCCGTTTTGAATCTCAACCTGCAGAAAATATCCTCCCCACACGTTGATAATCTCTTCTCCGAATTCTTTATTAACGATTTCTTTTTCTTTACTAAAACATCAAGCGTATTTCAACGTTACTAATGATTCTTTCAACTTCCATTACGATCTTTCTTTTTTCTTGAAATCTTTGATCATGATACTTCAAAGAGAAAACATTTTCTATGCATCCTGACAGATGAATCTTTTTTATTTTTTTCTAAGATTTCAATTGTGGATATTCCCTTGTTGAAGAATTTTGCATCTTTACTGAGTGGCGAAGATGTCACAAAAGACAAAAATCTTCCACATTTCGTGCCAGAGTACTCTGTTTTGAATCTCTTTCCAGCTCTTCCTTGTCGATTTCGTTTTCATGACAAAAATATCAATATATCAATATGTGGAACGATTGTTTCATCAGCCATAAGGCCTTTTTTCTTTGTTTTAATCTTCGCTCATGACACTTCAAAGAGAAAACTTTTCTTATGCATCCTGGCAGATGAATGGTTTTTATCTTTTTCTAAGATTTCAGTTGTAGGTATTCTCTTGTTGAAGAATTTTGCATCTTTATCGAGTGGCGAAGATGCCACAAAAGATAAAGATCTTCCAGATTTTCTGTCATAGTACTCGGTTTTGAATATCTATCGCCAAAAATTACATTTAATACATTAAGAATCTCTTTCCTTCCTCTTTATTGTCGATTTGTTTTTATCAACAAGATATCAATGTTTCAATGTATCTAACAATTCTTTCATCTTTCATTAAGATATCTTAAGAAAATATCCTCCCTGCACGTTGATATACTTCGTTTCTGAGTTCGATGCCGGTAAGTCGTAAAACCGGGTTGTCATAAATCAATAATAATCACACGCACATGCAAATTTATTTTGTCGGAAAGATACTTGCGTTCGGCTCACGTTAAAAAATTGGCCACAATCTCTTTTCCAAGCACTTTATTGTCAATTTCCTAACAAATTAATGTCTCAGTACGTTTAATGATTCTTGTACATATCTTCCAACGAGATCTTTCTTGTTGGTTAAATGTGCGGTGAAGAATGTTTCATGATATTTTTTGCGGTGTGTTTTTTTCCTCCTCGGTCTGTACTTTTTGATTTGAGTTTTTGTGGCTCGCTCGCCGAACCTTTTCACTCTCTGGCAAGAGATAACAGTTCTGAAAGTAAATCTTCCGAAATAGAGGATCATCGTGCCGCAGTAGAATGTGCTAGGGTCGAAGTCATCCGGAAAAAAAAATCGTCGTTATCCCCCCTGCGGGACGAAAGTCATCCCCCGCCTTGGGCCCTTCAGATGACGGCTGATCACCTGTTAGTTCCGAACCGTCGTCGTCGATTTGAATGTCGCATCGCGTCGGTGGCGGCATCGGTGCGCGCCTCCGGGCACCGCGCCGGCGTCGCCGTCCCGTCACGTCGGCCGCCTCTTCAGTGTACATCGCGCTTCCGAGGCGGCAGCGCCGCCCCCGTCGATCTTCCGGTGCTGGTGCGGTGTTCAAAGTGCGTGCGTCCTGGATCCGTACGGGGCCGGCGGATGGGCCCCCCAACCGCACTACGGGGCGGCGGGCGGCCCTCCCCATTGGTGCGAGCCGCGTCCCGGCCGGTCCTCCGATCCCGTGACCCCGATCGGGGGGCCCCTCAGACAGGTGGACAGCCCCTTCCACGCCACCTGTCCGGTGCACAGTCCCTTCAGGTTCCGTTTCGTCAACGGCGGACCCGACTACCACCCGCACCATCAGGTGATGAATTATTCACGCAGGTTTTTGCGCCACCACCACCACGATGCTGCGGCGTCCTACAGGACGCGTTCGCCGTCCTGGTAGCCTGCCAAATCTGGGGGAGGGATGCGTGTCAAGGTCGACGCGACTACGACCGCCCGCCCCCGCCGCACTGACTTATTGACACAATTACTCGGTTTATTAGGGGAATTAATTCGGAGAGCCGGGGACGCCCCTCTCTCCTAATTGTTATAAAATAGGGTGTCCTTAATTAAATTTTGTTTATCGCCCCTTGGTTCTTATCGCCACGGCTCGTTCGTCACCTCGAGACACGCGTGCCAACCCTGGTCGCCAAAAAATCCTAAAACTGGCTTGTTTCCTCAAAACCAGCAGACTTTTCGACTGAAAAATTGCGTCTCACCCTTTGAAGATAACCGCGAAAAGGTCAAGTTCTATATTTACAAGTTGACGGACGCGGAATGCAGAATTTTTACGCTTTTAAAAGGCGACACCAAATATAACACAACCTTTCTTCAATAACGCAAACACTATTTTACGATTCGACCAATAACTGTGACAGATTTGACGTTGACGAAATTAACGCTTTGTCTTTTAGACTCGTCGAATTCGCAGCTGAATCGCTTTTCCACTTGGCTGCGCCGTTTTTAATTAAAAATTGTCAGAATTTTTCCGGCGAGTAAAAAAATACATACTCCGGAATCTCTCTAGAAACTCGACGTATAAAGTTTTTTTTACGCTGGTAAAATATTTACCCCAAGCAATTGATTTTGCATCGCACGTGTTTGTTCAACTTATGAAAACGTTACAGTCTCGCGTGTTGTGTCTTTGTTCCGCGTACGCGTTTAAATTGTGCTTCATTTACAGTCATTCGAGTCATATTTTTATCACACGGTCAAAAATATTCCTGGAATTTTTCAGAAGCGAAGGAATTCTGTTTAATTTTGTGCCGTCATAATTTGGGAGGGAAATTTAATTTTTTAACAAATCCATATTCAGCGTAATCCGAGGATCAACGAACCGATGATGAGTTTTTCAATTACGTTGTATAAATAATTACTCGTTTTGATGTTTATTCGCGCGAATAGGAGAACGTGAAAAAATAAAAATTTGTTCAATTGAAATTGGGAAGTAGTTTTTCGGGTTGAGATTTGTATTAAGTTCAGTTATAATTTTTATTCACGACCGTGAGATAAATCCCGCTTGTCCCACTCATTTCGGACACGTAATGACTCACTTTACCGCATGGAGTGGGGCCTCATTGTGCAAACTTCACACGCGTGCCATAATAATTTTTATATCCCACTTGTTGCATAAGTACTCATAAAATCAATGTGGTGCTTAAATGCGCTGAGCAGTGTAACCAACACTCTAAAAATAAATCAAATTATCAAACAACATGAGATATTTTTATACAAAGCAAATATTTTGTCAAAAACAGGTTCTGGATGTGGCAACTGTAAATTAGGTGGTGGAAAAATTTTAAAAACATGATTGAGAACATTAAATGTAAATGTACAAATTTGGTAATTTTATATTTGTAATTTTGTGGTATGTCCAGGAAGCGAGTGAGCTTATTGTTTAATTTCACAAATATGTGAAAACGTATTATTGTAAATCGTATTAATGTGACTGCGTAATTCCAGCAGCCGATTACAAGTCAGCATTCAATTATTTATTATTTTATTCTGGTGTAGTGGACAGAACGCAATGCCCCATTGACAGATTACAAATTTATGTTTGGTTTTGGAACACATCCGCAAAATTATGTTTCTACCACACCGCGATGAATGTATTCGTACAATACAACGTTGACAAACATGAAATAGTTGTTTACATTAGAGTACGGTAGGGTTTCAGGCACGAGGCGAAGCCGAGCGTCTGATTAGTTGGAGCGGTGTAAAATCCCCACCGTACGAACGTTACGCGATGAGATTGTTTCACTCTTGTTTGCTTTACAATTTTTCTTCGGGTTGAAATGTCGAATCGAGGAAGGGAAAGTTTTGCGCGAATTTTCAACTCGACTGTTCGCGATCAAGTCGAGTTTTACACAATAGTGATTTTTCACGGCGCCGTGACTCGAAGTAAAATTTCATTTGCAAATTTCAAAGTCGACTCCCGAAATTTATTCGGTGCGGATGTACGAATGCTCCCGATTTAATTAGCCGTCTTCAACCGCCCCAATTAATGAACAGTCGATGTCGGTGGATTTTCGAAACGGG
Source organism: Tenebrio molitor (assembly GCF_963966145.1). Classification (NCBI taxonomy): domain Eukaryota; kingdom Metazoa; phylum Arthropoda; class Insecta; order Coleoptera; family Tenebrionidae; genus Tenebrio; species Tenebrio molitor. Next base: position 1,340,525 of record NC_091053.1, read on the forward strand.
GTTGACAGTTTGACGGCTCTCCCCTCCGACCTCCGTCCCGGGAGTATCGCAGTCGAATGCTAATCGCCGGAGAGGTCATCAGGACGAGGGGGAAGCTTAATTGCGACGGCGGAGGCGAGAAGAAAATTTGACGGGGCCCTCATCCGGCTTGTGGAATATCCATTTGCATAAAACCGTTCTGTTTATCCGGTCCGTTTCCGGGACGCGAGTGAGACGTCGAGGAGGTCGCGGCACCATCGAAGGAATTCCGATACGAAAACCAAACAAGATTATTACCGCGAGTTTGTCTCGGGTGCGTTGTTGGGGAGACAAATGTCGGAATAAATCGAGCGGGATGTTTCTTATCGCGATGGTTGCTTTTCCAAGCGCGGACGGCGAGACAGTTTTCGGTTCTGAAACCTTCAAGGACGTCTCTGAAGGACATTAACACATTTCTTCTTCATGTGCCTATATGTTCCAGACGTTGGCGATCATATTGGCTAATCTGACTTTGTTTACTTTAAAAGCAACGCCCGCGAAATTGGATTTCGCGGCATGTTTTAGGTACGCGAGGTGCTCGTTTCGCGTATGGTTGTACAAAAAACCTTCGCGCATCATCATATATCGAGCAGGATGTTTCTTACCGCGATGGTTGCTTTTCCAAGCGCCGACGGCGAGACAGTTCGGATGTATTCGGTTGTGAAACCTTCAAGGACGTCTCTGAAGGACATTAACACATTCTTCTTCATGTGCCTATATGTTCCAAACGTTGGCGATCATATTGGCTGATCTGATTTTGTTTACTTTAACAACCGTCGTTAAAAGCAACGGCCGCGAAAGACCGCGAAATTTCTATTTCGCGGCATGTTTTAGATACGCGAAGTGCTCGTTTCGCGTACGGTTGCACAAAAAACCATCGCGCATCAACTTTTCCGTTCCTTCCGCTGATTTGATCAGAAGATAATTTTATTTTAACTTGACCTTTGGAAATGAATCGTAATCAACAGCGATACACGCGGAGAACGTGCTTCACCGCGCTTGGCTTTATTGGTTTTTATTACATTAATTTTGATTGCGTTCGTGAAAGAGAACTTCTGAAACTGAAGCACCAGAGAGAGGTGAATGCATTCGCGGAATAAATCATTTCGTGAATTAGGTTCGAATTGAATTGCGGTGTTGTCGCGGCCGATCAAACAACGTCGGCTTTGACGTTATCAACGAAAGTTCATTAATTTTTAAAGAGCTCTGTTGTTTTCCCAACGAATTTCGTTGCGTCAAAAAAAGTTCCCGGTGTTGTTTTTCGGTATCTTAGAGAATAAAAAAGCTGTCGATAATTCATCCGACAAACAGAACCGACGGTCATAATTCGATCGTTACAAGTGCGATTCACTCTGGAGGAGTCGGATTTGTTGACTGAATCGATTCAATTAATCCCAACTTTAGGTATGTAATCGTTGAAAAAATGGGGGATGAAGCGATTACGTCCAACGTGCGCAGTCCCATTGACAGCTTCGAATAATATTCGATTGTGATAGCGTCCGAACCGGCTGCGTTTGCCAAATTGAATTAAATTTTATTTCGCTTGAAATGCGAGTGGAAAATATGACGTCCATTGAATCCGAAGGGAAGGTTCATTTTAGATAAGGCATCACGTGTGCGTAAAGGGTGGATTTCCGACGCGGCACCCGTACAATAATTATTACGAAACGAGATAGTCGCCGCCGCAGACAAAAAGTGGTACCCATCGAGAGGAGGTCCGACCTTCTGTTCTGGACGTACCCTTTGTGGCTCGTTCTTGCTCGACCCAGGTTTTTGTACGAGTTTTTTGCCGAAATTGGTCAATATCGCCGCGGCGAGGATTAATGCCAGCTTTAATTGCACTTCGGTAAAACGCAAAGCTCCTCAAGAAATTGTCATCTTTGCTCGTCGTTTTCGTTGTCGACTAGAGATGAGTGGCTCGTCTCGACGGACCACCTTGACGCCGCCCCCGCAAGTCGCTTATTTGTATTCCCGTCACAAGAGTGAAAAGCGAGCTTCTGAACGAAATCGCACAACAAACAGAATTTTTTTTTGGCGGTTTGCGTTCCTCACATGATCGGCGATCCTTCAGCCTGTCAGCTTGTGTAAATTTTGCTGATGAGAACCCTTCCGTGGCGAACAAAAAAAAAGTCTACGTTTTTTTCCCGTCTAGAGGGTGAGGGGTTGTTTCGCTCGAGAAGCTTTACGTCGACAAAGGCGCATTTGAAGGTGTGGTTCCACATGGTGATACGGGAGAAAGCTCTGACGTTTACTGCATATAGATACTACAAATAGATTGAACCCTATTTGGATCGGATTCCAGACGAGTCATCAAAAGACTTTGCTCTTCAGTATTTTAAAAATATTTTGAAAATGACCGTAAGGGTTATTTATAAATGTTTCTTACATCGTAGTTGGCTCTGAAATTGATCCCCACCACTAGAACAGCCTAAATCTGTCCGGTGATTACTTTTGGGTGCCTAAGAATAAAAGGGTCTAAGATATGTCATTTAAAATTAAAAAAATATATGGCAAAGTAAAGACACCCCACAATAAATTTTGCTCATTTAATCGTTTAAAATTTTATTGAAAAATGACAAAAACAGCAGAAAAACAAACGTAATATCCTGCACTAGGGAGTCTCAACTGCGTTTCGGCCTTCAATCTCTGGGCTAGCCACACTTCTGCTCTTAATGATATGATATACAATTTTTTGTACTCATAGCCTTGAAAGCAACTCCAACACTCGCTCCGAAACGAGTGCTTCCCGGTCGACTCGAATGTAAAAATTGCAAAAAACACTGGCCCTTTGAGGCATTCAAAAAAAATCTGTCTTGATGATAATAAAACTTAGTTCATAAAATACAACTTCCCTGGGTTTTCCTCCATTAAAAAATTACGGAAAGATTTATAATCGTTGAAAATTGTTCCTACAAAATTCACAAATTATTGCAAAAATTGAAATATCAAGTGAAGCAATTGTTTCCAATAACCAAATATCCGTTCATTCGCGCATTAATTAAAGGCACTCACTCCTTCGTCGCTCGTGCTTTAAAAAATGCGCTCATGCGGGAACATCGTCTTCCCGCACTTGGTTCGTAAACAACTATTTTTTACTTCATGTCATTTTTAGCACACTTAGCAACTGTTGGTTGCACACTGATGTCAGACCTCGTTGCAAACACTTTGACTCGGTTTAAACTCCCATGGCTTTGCAAACAGTTTGAAATCAGTAAAAAATTTGATCGTGACATAAACTTAAAAGTATAAATATTTAATTTCTCCTCCTCTGTTGCAAACCGAACGACTCTCCGAGGTGACGTTTCGGTGTATTTTTATGTTTCTGTTGGCCGCGATGCAACAATGCTCCAGTTGTTTGAGGTGTCCCTCCGCGTATCGATCTCTTTACGTGTATATATGTGGGTGACATGTCTATTTCGATGCTCTTTCTTCTCGTTCTTCCGCTAGATTTATCAATACACGTGCACACATCCCCACAGCAATTTTAATCCATCCGGTGGCGTTATCGGAGCGAACAGACCTACGTGGTGAAAATCTGTACGTTCGTAAACCAGAATTGCGTCTATCTCGTGGAGACGACTCTAATTGGAACAACCGCCATTCGAGACCATCAAGATAATGAAATCTAATGAGACGGAAGTGTCATATCTTGAGCTCGCCGGTAATGGATGTTTGTTTTCCAGAGGGGACTTGGAACCTCGCCCCCCGACGAAACCCCGCATGACAAATGGAAAAACGGGTGTTTTGTCGTGTTTTCCGGTTGTTCATAATGGTAGACGTTTCGCGGTTCCAGATACGTCCGGAATTAAAATCTGGAACTATTTTCCGGACGCTTTTAAAATGTTCTACTTGAGAAATGGCCAATTTGCGCACGAGCGGCCAATAAAAAAAATAGCAAATTAACGTGGTGGTTTTTTTTTCGGCGGTTAAGCGTGCAAGCGCGGCCGTCTCGTCTTTATCTCTTTAGCAAAACCGAATAAAAGTAGATCCCTTCAATTTGGACCGATATTGCTCCTTCCGCTATAATTTTTACATTATTCGAAATTATCCCGCGTCCATTATTCCGGGGATTTTCGGTAATCTTAATTTACCGCGAGTAGATTGGCCGGCGAATTTTAAATGAAATTTTGCGGTTCTCTTCGAGCAATGTTATTTAAAGTTATTTACTTTGGCGGAGTCGGGCTCAAAGCGAATTTTTTCAAGAGCGACTCGGCAATTTCGCTCTCGTAATTAATGGTCGGCCTAAAACGACAAAAATCGAAGAGAAGCTCATTTCCCAGAAGCAGACCAGGTAGTGTAGCGAGCACGCCAAGACCCAAAGACCAGAGGCGTCAGTTTTGGGGACTCGAGTTCACCTCACGCCGTCTTTCGAATTTGCAGAAGAATTGCAAATTGACCGACCGAAACGTCGGCTCTCGACATGCCGAACACGTCCGTCGACGCCCGTTAATTCACCAACCGTACTGAACTGCACAAAGCAAATGAGTTTGGTCGTTTGAAAAGTGATTATTGGGAGTTCGGTCCGAGCGGAACGTCAATATTGGCGGGGGTTAATGGATGACGCCGCCAAACAAAACAATCGCCACCGGGGAAGAACAGGTTCGGAGGGGATAGCCGGCAGATGCGATGGTAAATTTGGTTTGGAGATTTGAGAAACATCTTAAGAGAAGAGAAGTTGGGGGAGAAATATACTAATGTAAAAATAGTGTAGGACCCAAGGGGCTACCCTGGAGGATACCAGAAGCTGCTGATTGATTATTTATCAGAATGCTCAGCTTGCGACGACAAGATCAGAACCTCGTCGGCATGTTTTGCATTCAGAAAACTTCTCGTCGTCTTTGGCACAATTCCTCTGTTGAAATAGATTGGTTTTGGCACCTAGACCAGCAAGTTGGAAAAGTTGTGATCAATTCTCCGAAGAAGTTTTGGACTCGGAGAAAATTTGTAATGGAAATTGCTCCGTAGCTGCCAACACCGCTTTGACTTTTTTCCTTACCTGTCTAGCTTTAAAGAGATCAAACACTCGACAGGCCAAGATAAGTTCCATCGAGTTTATTTATTTTTTGAGGAACCACTGCACCCTTGCGAGATCCAAAGATTATTGCTTCTCCGACCCTAGATTAGCTTGATTGCTGCTCTTTGATATTGTAATAGTAATAACAACACTAATGATGAATTCTCGTTGGATCGGAGAGGTTGAGCAACGCTCGGTGCGGTCAGAATTTGGATGGGAGGCCGTTACTTGGTTATCTGATTTGAATGAATAAACTTGCAAATAGGGGGAGTACAGTAAAAATAATTATTTGGTAGAAATATGATGATCAATCCGGCCTGGATACCGTGCCCGACTTTTGCAATAAACAGCCCGTTATCCTCGCGTGGGATTGTTGGTTTAAAAAATGATTCGGCAGTGTTGCAAAATGCCGGAGATAAATCCTGGATGCGCAGCAACGGTCGATTTATGTTGCGACACTCTCGTGATCAATTACCGCCCACGCCGGAGAACTGGAATAATTGCACTTTATTTAACAAAGGATGGCCAAATATTAGCATGGGGGAATTACGCCGGTCGCGATAGTGTCTTAAAAGCAAAACGGTGTTATTCGAGAACACGAGCCCCGGAAAATTCTTTTTATCTGGAGCGGCGGCTCTTCTAGTTTACGACGATTTTTGCACTATCCTCCTGGAGGAAAAGGGAACGAGTGTCGGCATTAAATTATTAAATCGGGCGGAATGCAGGTGGATAATGGAAACATTCACGGTCCATCGTCCGATATCGCCCACCCAATCGATCACCAGGCGAGATGATTTTCCAGGAAGGGGGGTTGGTTTTCTTCTTCGCGTTCCCCCGACGCAATCTCGGTTTTGTCTTCGTCAAAACAATAATTAATGTTTGGCCGTCACAAAGGCATTCGGAAAAGTTTCGAACTCATCCATTAATCATTCCACATTAAACAAATTAAAAAGCTCCGTGTACCAGGATTACCGCTCCTCCTGGATTTATGTATTTTTTCCGGAGACACTTTAATTACACCTTTACCGCGAACGGAGACGCAGAAGCGTCCAGCTTTCCAGATGGTCCAGAGGTGATGCAACTCGGTGCCGATCGATGCCTAGTGCATTGCTTTCCACAAAACACCAGATGAAAGGGAATATCAATCATTTCGACCTGTCAGAACCGGGAATACACAATAACGCGTCCCGATCGAATCTCCTCCGCGCTTAACGACCCTAAACTATCAGTTGACAAGAATTCGACCATCGCGGCTTGTTTTTCTTGTTTCACTTGATCGAAGCAGTAACTTTCCAGGCAGGAATCAGTTCTGTTTTACGTCCAGGTGCTCATCAAGGACGAGTCTGTTTTGTAATTTTGAACGGGATCGAAGTGGAGCCCGAGCTTTTTCATGCTAATCGATTTAATGAAGGAGTCTGAAGTGAACTCGAGCACGCGATCATTTTTTATAATAACAACGGGGCCTCCGGGGGTTGAGTGATGATGTATTCTGGATTGTTCGCAAAAGGAGGAGTGCAGGAAGTGATGCGCCGAACTGGAGGATGGGCGATTTGTTGAGGGGTGCAGCTGTGGACGTCGTATTTGGGTGACTGATGGCCAGGAGGGAACCTGAGAGGCTCTCAGACATGAGGAAATTGTTTGACAGTGAGGGATCAAGGCCGGCACCACGACCGGATTTACATCCAATTGACCGTGGGGGTCAACCAATGAGCTAAGGCCAAGTCTTAGAAGTTTTCAGGTCGCGCAAGCGCCTCTAACATGACCCAACGACCACTACTAAGTAAGTAGCCGGCACCGACAGCTTTACATCTCCTCTGAAAGATGGTAGTGATTTGAAAAAAACCGGATGATTTAACCGGGAATCGAACCCGGGCGGTAAGGGTGATAAGCCAGTATCTAGCCCCTGAGCCATGACCACTACTGCTAAGAAGGAACTTATCAGAAGCTTGAATATAGGAATTTGTTTGCAAGTGAAGAGTAAAGGCCAGCACCGTGTCCAGATTTGATTCCGCTTGAGATGCCCCGGTCAGTGATGCTTCACTTGTTGCTGAAGGTTGGGGATGGTGCATCTTTTAATGGAAGAAGCTTGAACAGAGAACGTCGTTTGAAAGTTAGGATCAGAGGCCAGCAGCGCGCCCGGATTTGACCGCAATCGACCGTTCGTAAGAGTTTTGTATTTAGCCTCTGATCAAAGAAAACGTCGATGAATGAAGATTAATGTTGGCAAAGGGAAAGAGACGAATTCGTCCCAAAGGATGTGCTCGATAAACCCAATCGTATAAATTGAGGGGTCGACCATTGTTAAATTCGGCAGTTCCAATTAAGATCTCTTTGAAATATTTTTAAGAGGGTCGCTTTTTATTTCCATCGGTTATGTCGCGCCGCGCCGGTCATGATAATGTATAAAATTTTATATCCTCCACATCCAATAAAGAAGCGAAATGAATATTGCAAAAATGTCTTGTGCCGCTATAAAGCAACTTTTAAAGCTCGACTCGTTATCAAAGGAAGAATAAATAAAACAGTAAAGCGTATTGGGGTAATTCGCGGTAACGAGTCGTTTTTCCCTCGAAAAATCAGCGTTTGTCCGTCGCATTTCCATTGGTGACCGATGGTGCGACAAACCCACCCTCCAACGGACAGATTGGGTTTTCATTATTCAAAAGTTTCCCATTGCAGGAATACGCGATGAGTGGCAACGTAATTATCCTGGTGGAACACACGCCGCCCCCATCCACAAACGTTGTGTCGTGACAATGAATCGCGATAAATAAAAACGAAGTTGAAGTTTTTATCGGCTCCATCGGGCCAGATGTATTTTCAATTACAATCTAATTTGCTCGATTCGATCGTTGCCAGGACACGACTGCGTCCTACGACCAGGAATTCTCTCCCCGGGGCGAACTTGGCACTAATTCGGTCGTTAGTATTCTAATTACTTATTTTCGTTGAAATTTAGAGAAAGTGGGTACGCGCGGGGGTCGTTTTCTGCATTTCAAGCGATCACGAGTCGAAGGATGAGTCTTTCTTCCTCCGAGATCCGCCGCGTCCTGGTGAAGTTAGCAGGTGGAGTCGTTGGGGAATTTAACGGTGAAAGAAACCCGTTGCTTCCTCCATTAGGCGGCGGAGGCGGTTTATGAAGGTGGTAGATATGAGAGGCGTCTCATCAAAACCGCATTACTTTGAATGAGTTTCAATTCATTGTCGGCACGACGGCGCGTCTTACCGAATTGGATTCTATCGACCCAATTTCAAGGGTAATTTTCTAGGTGTCGGCGGCGACGAAGAGGCAGGGAAAGGAGTTGATTATGCCGGATTTGTTTCCTGCGAGATGTATCCGGTTTTTAACTTGTCGATTAACATGTTCGAATTGCTCACCTGTGCGTTGCGATCCTGTTCTCGCAACGAAAATGATAAAACATTAATTACAGAACGAAGAAAAAAGGCACGAGCTTTCGATTAAATCGGTTTTATTATCAATTGTGCTCACGAGCATTAATTACAATGCCATTTGACCTGTTGAAAATTAAATAATCAATATCGTGGTGAGGTTTCTGGTTCGAAATTAATTGTAAGTGGTGGACGATGAGCAAATTCAGAACTTTAAAGTTGAAATCATTAATTGGCACTCGATCGTGGAAGTTAAGCAATGTCGTGCGCGGTTAATATTTGGATGGGTGGCCGAGGAACAATCGCGTTTAAAAAAAAATCGAGAAGGCCGTGATTAATACGCTTCAGTTGGCAACACTTAAAAATTTAATTCAAATGTCATTCCAATGTGATTGTCATTTTTAATTATTGACTATTGAAATTTGCGGCCATTATAATATGTTCACTTGAGAGCCAAAAATTTTCATTGTGCAGTGTTACTTCAGAAATGGAGAAAGACTTGAGAACGGCGAATGGTCCTATTCGATACCTCGAGTTTTTGAGGAATTTCTACAAAAGTTCTGGGCCCAGAAAGTTTACAAATGCGTAAACATGTTTTTGGAAACAAGTAGTGTTCTGCGCAAAAAAGGCAGTGGAAAAGAACAGCTGAAAATATTGAAGAGGTTGACAAAGAATTGCAGATACCTCAAATAAATCCATCCGGAGATTAACCCAAGAAACTAACCTATCATGAAATTAAACCCCTTGACAATAAGAGCCCCCACAACATAACATCTCTGAATATTCATCGTTGGATCGATTTATAAACAAGGTGCGTGCTCACCGTTGAATAAAGGCGCGGGAGTTTTAAATCTCATTGTTTTATTGCACTAGCTGAGGAAATTCTTTTACAACGGACAGGTCACACATAATTCACACCTTTATGAAAATCAAGATTTCAGCATTCTCAAAATTACTAACCTAACTATTGAGACTGACATCTGATAATTGAAATCTTAACGAATTGCCAACTGAAATATTCCTAATACATATAAATAAAATAAAATAAATGCGGCCTCGATGCCGTGCTTTCGTTTTATATACAATAGTATGATAGTATGTTATGCTAGTTTGCAAATTTAATCCACTTATGACAGTAGCTGCGTCAAGTTCTGCCTGGATTGTGAACTTTATTATTAGCAACATAATTACATAAAACCGAAAAAGGCGTTGGAATAATTATCTAAATGTGGATATTATCTAGACGGTGAAGTTACTGCGACGTTTAATAAATCATAAGATTGCCGGTGAATACTCAAGTTTTATTAAGAATTCTGGAAACTTTTTAAGGTCATACTTAATAAAGTTTCAGTCATTTGTAAGGAATCGTCAGGAAGGAAATTACGTATTTTCTACGTACATATTCTGAACGCATTTTGTTTACATCTCACTTGCTAGTAGACAATTATTTTCCAACCAAATTTTGTCTATTTTGTAGTGCGTTGTAAGTTGAGCAATATATCGGATGTTCATTTAAATTTATTTTCAAAGTTGGCGTTGAAGAGTCGATTGTGAACGCACCACTCGTCAGTCTGCAGAGTAAAAACACAAACAAAGCACAAAGTGAAGTTAGATTTAAAGAGCTGATTCGTGATCTGTAATCCGCGGTGCGTTCACAATCGACTGGTCAACCCCAACTTTGAGGAGAAATTTAAATGAACACCCCATATGTTAAATTTGATACCTGACCTACCCGAAGTATTCTCAATATCTTTGCATTTTTATATTTTATCTTTTTTTATTTAGTAAAACCTTCCACAAGTCGGATAGATTGCTTATCTACATTGGTTATTCCACGAAATGCTATAAGGCTTAGATCTGGAGTGGAAAAGGCCAGATTCTTTTTTTGAATTCTCTTTGACTTTTTTTCTAATAATAACCCTGCAGAATTCTAATATGTAGTATATTATTTATATCTCACGACCAATAAATTAATCTTGTCGGTTGTGCTTTTACTCCCATGGGACCAAAAGTACTACTTTCTCTCTTTCATTGGCATTGATGCATTTTACAAATTCGAATAATTTGCTTCTAGATGACATATTTGAATGTATTTCAATATTACTTGAACATTATTTTAACGAGCAATTTACTTATCGTAAAGCTGTTACGGATCCTACGCTTTCCTTTAATTTCCATGAAGAGCATCCGGTTTTACGATAGTTATATGACACTTTTAAAAAATGCCGCATTTTATCATGTTTGGTCGTTACTTGACGGCCACGTTAAAATTGTAAATGAGTCCCTTTAAGGGTCCTACACTCATATTTTTACGAAAGTTATATGATGTTGCCACGGTGGTAAAACTATATGTGTTTACAGCCGTTCCTAGATCACGTACTTATAAACTTTTATTACGTTTCTTGTGCGTAAACCGTACACTTAAGGTGGACTTGGCTGCATAATTCAAATAGGTATACGTCAAATGATATTCCTATTTGAAAAATGATCCGATCCAGAAGTAAATAAAAAAATAATCCATCTCAAAACCTGCGCTGTTGCGAAATTTTTCCTTTCTGTCTTACCGAAAAATTTTCAATTTGGGAGATACGAAAGGCGCTTAGTTACGAAGTGCGAGACACGTGGGAGGCACCCGAGTTGATGAAGTTTTGACACGGTAATTGCCGTATTGTAAGCAGGTGCTGGTGTCTTGAGGAAAAAGTGAATTAGCAAATTGTCTTGTCTAATTTTCTTAGAAGGTTCACGTCATACGCACTGATTTGATAAAACTGAGATCGTGTTGATTGAGCCTTGTCAAAAAAATATTGATTTAAGATGTTCCCGTTGCGATTTTAAACACAACAACCCTTCAGAAGTGACGAGCACTATTTCTAAAGCTTCAGTCGATTCTTTCTTGAGAGTGTCCATTACACTCTACTGTTTTCTCAATTTGGTTGTGGGTCGTAAAATTTTATGGTACTTTGAGTTAAAGATCTTGCGGGGCTTATAAATCCTAGTTTACCACTAGCAGGTAATATTTTAAGCAGGGTTGTATTGTACATTTTGCAAATTTGCATACTCATAGTATGCAATAAAATTTTACGACCTACAACGATTTTGAGAAAACAGTACATCTCCATCACTCCGTTTGACAAAACCAGTTTTTGTGTTGGTTTTCAACGGGTTTTTGTTGAATTTAGATGGTCCCACCTGTTTTTATTTGACTCTGTAACTCTCTATTCCCTTGGTGTGGTACTGAAAGTACCAAGTCGCATAAATTCGGTACCACGACACTTGTTTTATTTCATTTTGAAGCTGAACCAGTTAAGCAAATGAATAACACGTTGAAGTTAATATTGTGGCAACTTTGTTTATTCCTGTTATGAAATTGTTACTGTTATTGGTGGCGTTACTGTTATTGCCCTGTATGGGATTATAGGTACTAGACTACGTTGCGCAGTAAAACCGGAATTGTGAAATTAATCCCGGAGATACTTTCGAAGGTTTCCTCGAGTGCCACTCTCCGAACACGTTCAAACTCCACCGTATTTAATCAAGAAAAGTGCATCCCACACACAAACATCGAATAATGGATTTCCGTTATATCGGGGGCGAATTGCAATCGCACCCCCGTCACTCGAAATGCGTCGCAACGAAAAATTTTTCGCGAGTAATTTCCTCTTCAACGCAATTTGTCGGATAAATTAATGCAAAGTGCCTCATTATTTATTACAACTTGTTCGTGTGCCATCTTGAAACGTCTTGATGCGAGGCACTCCATCCGAGTTTGCGTCTTTATTGCCTCTTGTGCTAAACCGATTAGATGTAGTCGTAGTTGTACACGGCGGAAATTAATCGACGATAAATATTTCACTTTGAAAACAATTATTTCGGTGGGCATAAATTCAACAGCCGAAACTGAGCCGTAATTCACTTTCAACAAATCAGGAGAGAGGGTTGTGACGTGGTTTTTGTCGCGAATTCACTGTCTTTGTCGAGCTCGACGGCTGGATCTAACACCACTCGAAAAACTGTGGGGGGTGTATTGCGTTCCTAGCCAGACGACTAGTTGGATTGATCTGAATGGCGCGGAATCAAATGTTGTTGAAGTGCTTTGTACGTTTGTTTGCGCAGCAGCTTCGGAAAATTCGTTGTGAATCGGTTGAAGAGCTCGTTAGGGGTCGAGTTGCGAGCATACAATTAGCATCGAGTTTCCCGAAGAATCGGAGGAAAGTTTCATATTAAAGCACAAAGACACATTATTCCGGGCTTGACGTTCGCGGAGGCGGCAACTTTCCAGGAAGACCGTTGCGAGTTTGGAAAGCGCCATTAGGGGGAGGAAGTTCAAACAGAAGGACGACTTCGAGGGGGTCCTGGTCCGATTCGATCGAAACATAAAGAATTCACCGACTGGATCGTTGTGACTCCAGAACGGTGTATCACGTTGTTGTAAAGTTGACACAATAAAACTCCACCAACTGTAGTGAAAGGGGACGAAACGGGATTTTCAGTAACTCGAATCCGGGGAGTTTTCTTGGGGAGAACTTGAATAAATAGTCGAAGATTAGAGCCGAGCCTCGGGCGGGATGATTATGAAAATGTTTCTCTCGTTTGTGCGCGTAATGCGGAGTTCTTGTTTTAATTGTGGGGGGTGGACTGGTGGGGGGACGTCGCCACTTGAGCCGCCCGCGATCCGGATCCGTTTCGATTATTGGAGATTAATCATGTCGAGAGGAACGGATCATCTGGTGCTGCGGCAAAGTCCGGGAACTCCGGGTGACGTTCAAGAGGAAATGGAACCGGTCGACGATAACGTCCTCCCACGGCAGCTGTCGATAAGTGAAAAGTTCGCCACTTTGTACCATTGTGTAAACGGTTTTTCTAATAAAAGCCGCGGGGCGGGAGTGTTTGGGGGGGAGGCGAACGCCGCCGCCGTCGCCGCAGCGAGGGGTCAAGGATTTTTCTGCCGTTTAATTGGGTGCTGAAATAGGAAATTAAATGTTCCCTCTCTTTCGGCTCACGATATTGAAGAAAATTATGACGGCATAAAAGGAATATCCTCGTAAGAGTCCCTAAACAATGAGGATAGTTTGGGGGCATAATAAGGGAGGTAATTTCCTGATAAAATTATCATTGACGAGAGTCTTTAATAATGGCGCGTCCTTATTGTTTCGTCGGGAACTGAACAAAAGTGAGGAGAGGAGGGGGGAACTTCTCCCTCAGGCGCAGCTAGCCAGCTACATTTAATTACAATTACCCCAGACAAGGAGGAAATTTTTAATTTTTTTACTCGAAATTTCATTATTTGGATCTCGTTGTTTCCAACAATACGCGAGGGACCCAGGGTTTTTTGCTTTTTGACCGGAGGGGGATCACTACGTTTTACTTAATTTTATTCGTTCTGAGCAATCATCAAAAGTGATCGCACGTGCTTTCTAGAATGCAGAATTAATACTTCCATGATACTTCTGTAGGATTCAAATATGGAGTTGATGCGGCCACACCACGTTCTTTGCTTTTTTTTCCACTTTCTTTTACAAATCGAGATCTGCCTCGGCGAAATGTGGTTCCCCGCCGGCCACCCATCCAAATGTTGACCGCGTCCGGCATTGCTTAGCTTTTCCGATTTCGATGTAGTCAAAGCCCGCATTTGTTGTCGCTGTCGTCATCATCTTCACTGTTATTGTTATCCTCGATCCAAGTTGTAAATCAAACCAAGAGACTGCCTAAAAACCTTTCAACATTAAAATTTACGATTCGTGTCTTGGATTCTGGTCCTGCGGTAAAATGTTGCAGGAAAGCATGTCGGGTCGGAGCTTAATTTTTTTACTTGGGTCTCAATCGAGAGGGCTTAAAGCCGGTTCCGTGTGAAGCTTTCAGTTCGGAAGGCTTGAATTGGTGTCAAGTTGAAAACATAACAATGCATCATTTGCAGCGGCAATTTTGCTCGTTAAAATTGCACGTTATAGCAGGAAAATGCGGTTTCCAATGGTAATATTGAATTTGTGCGGGGAATAAAAAAAATCGCAGCCGATGCATTGTCGAATCACTAATTTAAACATATCCACTGGCACCGGTAAATTTGCAACAACAATTAAAAAAAACCATTGGCCATAAAACCGAAACGAGTGAGTTTCGGTTTTAATAGTTTTCCTCGTAAATCCCAATATGATCCCGATTTTATAATCCCGAAATTGGTGAAAATGTCTTTTTGTTCAAAAATTACCCCGAAGGATTAGCCCGGCCGTTAATTTCGGGCGATGGGTGTGCCACCGGCGGATGTAATCAGCGCACTGGATTAGCGGTGCCGCTGCTAATAAAAAATTTCGTCCCTCTCGATCGGGGATGTTTCCTGTTTGTTATGGAATTTTTGGTGGGAGTCAAGTCGGGAATTCGCCGCCCCACATTAGAGCGATTCGATCGCTTCCGGAGCACCCGAGATGGTTTACTGCCCCTTTTTACGACGGGGCTAATGTTTACACCGAAGCCGTCTGTTTTATTATCGCCGACATTGATTATAATCGCTCCTCCGCGTCTCGTTCTTTTCCTCCGGGGAGGACATCACGTCGCGCAACCTCCGCGCCGGCCATCCCGTGCACTTTATGTTTCCACCGAAGGCATTAAGCTCCATATCTCGATCGAGCTTGGCGCAATAAACTCGCCACGTTATTGGTGATTTTTTGCGTGGACGCAAAGACGACAAAGCTCCCGTCCTAAATTGTTCGCGTGGAATTGAAACTTGCAGGAGCTTTTTGTCGCCGCCGTCCATCCGTCACGCGGTTTTGACGAACTCCCAACTCCGGGAGAGGTCGCCATGGCAACATGCACTTTTTCCATATAAATGCAAAACAGTCGTGGGGGGGACGCTTCATTAGGTTCGCATTTAGGTCGCGAGATGTATGTATTAATATCGATCTAGGCGGCGGTGGAACTCGTGAAAGCTCTCCTCGTTTTGGAGGAGCTTGAATGGGAGCACGTCACTCGATTTAATATATTAAACGATCTCGTGGCCCCCTTGATCGCTTTAAATTGACAGCCCTGGAAGGGAAAGAAAACAAAGTTTCCCGGATTTTCATTATTGACGGCGATTTATGAGCGCGTTTAAGAAAAGCTCCGCGGGATTTTTGCCGAAAGCCTGGGAAAAACACCGGTCCTTTGAAACACGGAGGTGGGCCAATTATCCGTCGACGACGCCGGGAGGAGATCCCCGGGGGCGGCACGCGCCCCGCCACTTACGCATATTTCGTCGTTAGATTCATCTTCAATGGGAGAATATTCCAGCGGAGGTCTAGGAAAGTTTTCCAGTTAAGTTCTGCAAACAAGGCCGCAATATAAATCTCCCACGGTGAATACTCTCGCCGAGAGGAGCAAACACACATCGGGGAGAGCGATTTTATATTTGGTCGGAGGTTTTCGAGGGGAATTGTTCAAGTGAAAATTGCTGACTTCTTTGTGGAAAATGATTTGTGTGTATCGACGGAGTCACTTTCTTCGCCTCGGATTTCCGAAAGTTAAATTTAGTGTCTAACGCGCGCAAATAGACGAGATGCTCCACAATGGAGACAAGGTGGTGGGATGTCGCTGCGCTGCGGAGGCGGTTTCGGGGGTAGGAAAATGAACACCACGTGCTCATTGTTCAAAATAAAAACCAACCACAAAAATATGTACCGGGTGAGTGAAGTTTTACCGCCCGAGCGAAAACACCCACTTCTAATCAATTTAAAATTCTCAAAAAATTCAGTAGTAGAACAGTCTGTAAAATTTTCAAAATTTTTAATGAAACAGCTAAAGATTTTGTTTTAATTCAATAACCGCTACATTAATTTACGTAATTTTTCAATGAGAGAGAGTCCTTTCAAACATTTAGGAAAAATTTGGTGTCATTGAAATCATCAAAACATCACCGGTTTTTGAAATAAATGGAATTTGATATTAAGTGTGTAGCATAAATCACGGATGTAGTACCAAAGCGCCCCGTACTAACCCTTTCGAAGCGCTACCGTCGCCAGCGAGAATCTAAACGCTGGGCCCCTACCATCATCATCAGCTGCGCGCCGTCGGAGCGTGCCGCACCATCCCCAGCCAGGCTATAAAAGGGATGCACGCATGGACAAATCACTCATTATTCATATGATCATCCGAACTCCCTCAAGAGTCTCACTACAAACCTTTATTAACTTTGTTTACCTTTATGTAAATAAACAATTTACAACACAAACACTATTATGAGTGGCTCCATAACGTGGGGCATAATGTTAAAAGTGCAAAATTTAGCTATGATTCATTATTAAATTGGGCGGTCAGTTCCACAAAAGAAGTTGACGTAGGTTGTTTATGGTACCCTGTAGGGACTTAAGAATTACTAGAAAAGTGGTCAACAGATGTTTCCCAACAATGAGATATTTATTTATGACACTGCAGTTGTAAATCTTGGGTCATTTTTCGCTCTTAATGTTACAATTGGAATAATTCAAAAACGAATAATTATCTTTTGGTGCAAATTTCATAAATGTTTTTAATTCTTTGAATTAATTGTGAATTATGAGCGTGTACGAAAAAAAATTTTTTTTTACTCAGAATCGATTTTTTAAATTTTATGACTTAAAAGATTACACACATTTGAAGTCTTACATCAAGGGAATGTAACCCTAAAGTTTCAAAATTTTTACTAATTTTTTAATAGGGTTAATCGTGCGGGCGGTAAAACTTCACTCACCCGGTATATCTCTACTCCTCTACTTCTCCTCTCGTTTGGTACTCTGGTACTTTTTACAAAATATACTCCGTAGAGTATTGTTTACGGCAACCAGTAAATAAATCTCTGCGTGATCCTTTATTGCCTTAATATTTAAAAGTTTTAACGCGGTAATCTGCGAGGAACGTAATTTTTAAAGTAATGGTTTGCGCTATTTCTGCATCGTTTTATTGCAGTTTTTACTGGCGATTTATATTTTCCTTTGGAAAATTATCGTTTCATGTTTATTGGGGTTAATAAAAAAACTCCCCATTGAAGTAATGAAAATTTTGATCGTCAACAACTTGATTCGGTTATTCTCCGACACAGAGCGTGTAATTTTCAGTATCAGAAACATTTACTGTCCCAATATGGATCCTTGTCGTGTTCTCGATTCCACCGAAACCAGCGAAGCGTTTACCGCAGATAAGACGTCTAGAACTGTGCCTTCTAAGGGTGCGTGTTCACTAGTGCGCGTCATACGCATCGAACGGATTTAAAAAATGTATTGTTTGTATTATTTTAGACCTGGTTTCGTCCCGGTGGATTTCACCTCGATGTCAATATTGATTTAGTTTTTAAAATATTACTTGGAATATTCTAAGCAATTTCACTGTAGGAAGATTTAATCGCGGTTAGAACGCTGTCAATTACAGTAATTATTACAGTTGAAAATACATTAGAGTACGGTAGGTGTATTTTCCAGCGCGACAACCAGGTTTCAGGTTCGAGGCGAAGCCGAGTGCCTGATCAGTTTGATACATACATAGATACAAATTTTGCCTCTTATATTAGTGCATATTGTGCGTATTGTTACAAACAAAATCTTCACATTTCCTCATTAGCACGTGCACCATCCGTGGCACATGTTTCTATTTTGCAAAACATTCAGATCCGATTTTATCCGGATTTGTTCCAAAGGATGATATCGGAAGGATGTCATCTGTTCAAAATTGAATAATCTAGAATCTCTGATCCAACCGACATTACAAATATCTTCGGGCAAATCAAACATGTCGATTTGTCGTTCACCTGAAACGGAAAGTTGATTTGGAATGTTTCTGTCATCTGTAATAAGAGTCCTTTCATTCGTATTAATGGCAACAATTTTTCACGGCGTTTTGGCCAAATTTTAACGATGGCGTTTTATCAATATGTACGAAAGGACAACTCGACGGTAAAAATAACAGTTTGACGGTAATGCAATGTAAACACATTTATTTTTCTTTCAAAGAAGAAGCTTGAAACGCAATCTCAAACGCAAAGAAATTGTGGCACACGGATCTGTCTTGTCCCATGGAGTCCGCAATCAAAATATCTAGTTAGCAAAGATGGCAATTAAATCACTAGTGAGGAAATAATATTTTCTCACTAGTGAGCAAAGTGAGTACTCGTGATTAAATGCACTACTTTGCTCTCTTGTATTGAAAATGTCAATTCTTGTAGAAGGATCTGCCGCTACTAAGTTGAAAACAAATTTCTGTATGGTGGCACATGACCCAATTATGTGCCAGCAGATTTTTAAAATTTCCTTGGAGGCGAATTGATCTGTTGCAGTTAAATTCTGTGGGCGTAACGTCTGGTCCAACTTTCGCGCTTTGGCGTCGAAAGTAACTCGGTGGCGTCGAAAACTTTTAATTGAAATTGTACTTTAATTACTCGGTTTTAGTGGATGGCTTGTTTTTTTTTTCCTGATCGAATCCTTGAGTCTCTCCATCTTGCGAGTTGTAAATTTCCAAGTCGGAGCGTTCGTTCGATTTTCGACAACCAATTCCGTCTGAAAAACAGAAAACTTTATTCATCGTGGGGGCAGGAGAGGCCTCGTCGCCGCCCACCCTCCCCCAAATCAACGTTAAATAACCCGGAGGCAATAACACCACCGACAACGAAATAAATTTGCATAAAGTCTCGACGGAGAGGTGGCGCAAACGCGTATCTTCCTATTTTTCCCTCCGTTGTTTACAGTGAGTTTTTATGGGAAACGTCGCTCCTTAAGCCGTATTTAACGCGGGGGAGTTGACACGGAACTCCCTCCTTTGTCGGCGATAAAGTTTCCTGCGGTGTATTCTTTTTGGCATGTACGTTCGACACGACGAGCGGCTTTTGTGCCAAGAAGGAGGAAGTTCTTTTCTGCTTGCAACATTGATATAGTCCTGACGCGGGGCCTCCCAGCCATGGAGAATCGATATGACCACCGCATGATGCGCGCCCGGAACATATTGTAAGGGTCGGGGGGGAAGCGAAACGAGGAAAAAACGAAAACGGGAACGGTCGGGGCTCTCGAAACGTCACGTGGGGACGTAAATTCGGATTAGAACGACCTCTGCTGCCTTTTTATAATGGAAAAGGAGATATTTCCTCCGTGGAGAAGTGGCGGCACTTTGCGACGAAATCTCCAAATTCCCCCGAATTGTCACTCATGAATTTGATTTAAGTCCGAGCGCCCGCTCTAATTGTGCCGGAATACGAGGGCCTAGGAATCCGGACGGAATTTGGGGGCCACCTGAAACAAGATATTTCTCAGCTGGAGACGGTTCCTCCAGCACCGTCCGCATGAAAGGCAAATCACAACAGTATAAATATGTTGTTGACGAATCCGCGAAATTGGAACATTTCGCGACGGCTAAACCGGAACCACTTTCTTGTGTTTGGCACGTCTTGTTTCCCACTTTGCCTCTCACGTCTTCCAAATACCAAAAACAGCTCTAACTACATTTCCATCGAATTATTTCAATGAAGTGGAAAATTAACCAAACATTCAGGACTGTTGGAGTTAATTAGTGGGTCCTAGATTGATTTTCTGAGTTGGAAATGTTTGAATTGGTCAAGGAAAGGTGCTGTCACATCACAGTACTCGGACAATAAGTTAAAATGGAATTACGAATTTGTAAACTAAATTGAGAGGGTGAGTCGGCTGTCATCCATTCTTCTAGCCAGCGCCGAAACGTCGTATAATGTATTAATGTATTCGGTCCCTAACTTGTTAAAATTTGGATCAGCTGCCACAGGTTCTGTCGGTCTGAATTTTAAACCGTTCTTTTTTCCATATCTAAATTCAAATTTCGTTCCGTCACCGAATCACGAATCCGGCTAGAACGTCGTCACCGCCAACAATATCATCCTGAATGATTTATGCGTGCGAGTTATGATCAGCGACACAGTATGTAGATACCGCGGCAGTTGCTTCGTTTCCTCGAGTTTTCAAGAATTCCACACACCTAATCCGTCCTCAAGATTGATCGTGAAAAATGCGCACGAATTGGAGTGGAAGTGTGATAAAACTAACGTGTCAGGAGAGATGATGAACGATGTCACCGCCGCCCGCCGCCGTCACCAGAAAAAGTATTCCCCATCGGTGGTGAACGCCGTTTTAATGAGGTATAAAAATTAATCGGACAGTTCCATTTGCACCATCACCAGATCTGATTAACTCGCGTTGTTGCCCGCGGAACCCGGGAATCGCTCTCCGGATCCGCGGAGATCTGACGCCGGAGCTTTGATTTATTTACGCGGTCGTCAATTTCGGATGCACGTCGGACGGGAATCGTGTGTTTTCGGACAAATTGACCGACGGTGGCGACCTTTCGCTCTTCTTTTCCCCCAGTGGAAGAAGTCGCGACACCGTCGGGAAGATTGACGATCCGCGCGGTCCCTCCAAATTAGATTGCGGTGTTTACATTCGATCCAGCTACGAGTTTACGTTTATCGAAACGTGATATGAAAGTACTCGGACGTACTGATTAGATTTATCCATTTGTTGTGCCGTGGAGGACGCGCGTCGAGGTGCTTCAAGGACGAACGATGACGACCGCATCCAAAACGCCAATAGTCGGTCGAAGCAACACCGGGAGCGGTTAGCATTTGGAGGCACCGGCTCCGTTGTCACTTCGTTCCGCCTCTCATTATCATCATTATTATTGAAGCAAAAGAAGTAAAACCAACACTGTCAGTTGTTGTAAGAAGAGACGCTCAAATCACGATCTCAGAAGATGAAAGGCGCTTCAGTTATCCGAGCACAGAGACTTTTTAGTTTAGATTATTGGAATGAAATGTCTTGACTGCTCCACTAACAATTCCCTAAGCGCGGAGTTTTATTCGGTTTAGAGACGACAGAGCAGCTACTTTTCCATAGATCGTTTTCTTGCAAGAGCATCAATCTGACAACCTTTCAAGGCGCACTCCATGACACTTCATGAACGACTCGAGGAAGAATATTGGAGCTTTCTGACAAATTTTCAAGTCCATTTCAGATCAAAGCTGTTTTACCACCTCCATTTTATCGCCGATCTGGAGTCTAGGATGGTCCCATTGATGAGTAGTAAACAGTCAGGCTTGAAACATCCTGTGGAAGTAGCTCTCGATCACTCATCGCTGATTTTAATTGACCCCGTAAGGCTTTCGACTCGTCCTGCACTCGCATCCTGACGTTGATTAAAAACTTCAAAGAGAAATATTTCTTTGAGTGCAGGCAAATAGGAATCTCGTCTGGTCGATCTGAAGAGCGATGACCAGGAAAGACGTACGCTTTGGCGAAACTGCAACCGTGGGACCTCTGCTCTAAAAGTCACGAACTCGAGCGGAGGTAAAGTGTTAAACCAGCACGATTTACATTTTTGCGAGAACACCGTTTTGCCACTTCCAACGTATCAGAGCAGATGAATATTTCACGTGGAGGACGTGTCAAATCGCACGACTTTTATGAGGGGTTGATATTCGCAGCAAATTTCATTTTGCACTCAAATAATACGAGACGAAAGAAAAGAAACCGTAATTTACTTTAACTGCCGCCGCCAAACGAAAACGTTCGCCCATCGCTAGGTCAAGTACATACGAAATTCCCTCCGCGCTCCCATTATATTCGCATTATCTGGAACGGCAGTGGGATTTTTTTTATTATAGACTCGTCCATAAAACTGATCATGTAAGGTTCGTCGCCACTTGTGGACGCAGTAAAAATGTCCTCTGGAAGAAAACTGCTTAGCGTAACGGAATTCCAGGGGCGGTCGGCGTTATTTTTTTAAGACGTTTTGCCTCGTGACAAATTGGTTCGAGTCGGGGGGAGACAGGTGGGGCGGCCTCGACGATGATGGATGGTGTTTGGTGGCGTTCGGGCGCGTTTAGTGGACCGAAGCGCATCCAGACGGAGGCTTTCGCACCGGAGAAAAATTAAAAAGGGAGGAATCTGACACCTGACCAGAATCGAACTAGTAATTGCTCACCCAGAACCGTCATCTGTCAATAATAATAATATTTGAATTTGGAAGATTTGGGGGTTTTGAAAACTGTCGCTGTTATTGTTGTTACCCAAGAACCGTTTCTGTCGGTGACCTTTGACCCCTGCCCAAAGCCGTCGAGTCCATCTCCTGTGCTGCGTTTAATTAAAATCTGGGGGAGTGCCTTTCGAGTGACGCCCAGGACGGTGTCAACTCCCAAATCCGCACGTCGGATGTGAGCAGGTGTCATCCCGGTCCGGTTGCTTAGATCCGTGTCCGGAAACTTCAATTAGGGACTCCCGGAGCGCAATGTATTCCGCCCGCGGGGCATGATTAAACCGTCCCGCCGATCGATCCGGCTTTTTTCCACCGGAATTCAACGCATCGTGCAGGAGAGCTTTCTGATGACGGAGCGGGATGCGGGCGCCGCCACCGCAACAGACCGCACCGCCATGAATCAACAGTTGCACCACGAAGATCATGCTGGTGCCTGCCGCCGCGACATCAAGGGATGTTTGCGTTTTTCGGCGGCGCGGTAAATTTTTATGGGGGCCGTAATTTTTTCCGACGACGTTCGCATTTTTTTAAACGACCCGTCGGGCCAGGATTAAACCTGATCCGTTCTGCCAAACTGTAATCCGGAAAATTTCCGGTGACGTCGCCGTCGTCGTCTCATATTTATTTGTTTATTCTCCGGTCCGCACTGTTGTCGTATTCCATTTTATCGCAGTAGAGTGTGAAGGATCAAAAATTCATTGTCCTGTCATCCCAGGATTAATGCTACACCGATGATGGACTACACATACAATTTCAGTTGAGACTCGAGAGATATCGCTTCCGCGGCAACCTCCCCGGCATGTTAAAGAGAAAGGAAATAAGATAGGACTTAAATCGCAACCCTGTGGGACACCATCAGGAGTTTCGCGAGTTTTGGATCTTTGGATTGGCAAATTAGTTAGTGACTGTTTGAGTAGCTTCCTATTAGTCCTGGAAGAATGTGGAAATATTTCTGAAAAGTTTCCTAATGCTGGACTGACGGCCCGGAGGACAATACCGAGGATCGATCAGCCTCCGTGAGAAAACACAACTGAGCTCGGAAAAGCCGAAACAAAGTACAAAGACGAATGTTTCGTCGCTCGAAGGGTGATAAATTTGACAAGAAGGGGACGAGAAACGCGTCAGAGAGGCGTAAATAACTCTCCGATCAGATTCCTTGGGAGACGATTAAAAATGCGCAAGATCCATCTGGCCGGAGGTCTCGACGCGGATCGATCATTACACAAATGAACATCCCATTGATTGACGTTTTGGCTCGTGAACTATTCAAATACGATTCGATTAATGAACATTTTCAACGTTGCAACTGGATCTGATTTAATTTGGCGCCGAGCCGCGCAATTAATTATCCCGTTTGACAACACAACACGCAACGGGACCAGGGTGCTTCGATCTGGTCCAGGGTGCGTCGAGACGCTGGGGAAAAATAATTCGGGGGTTGGTGGAGCAAAACTAGATCGTGCGAGTTGTTATTAAATGGAAATTGTTCCTAATCAGTAATCACCCCTGAACTAACTTTAGTTCGAAAGGGTGTGGCAGTCGGCTTGGAGAGAAAAAACGAGAGGAATTAATTTCGAAAAATTCCCCGCCGCAACAGTCGAGAGTTTTTATCTCGGTCCATTTTTTATCTTTACCGCTTCGTTTATTTTGACTTCTTGTTTGCCGTCTCGCCCAAATTACTCCAATTTGTTTATTAAAACGGTTAATTTATGAGCGGAACGGGGAGGGAACGCGACTTCTTCCGTATCACAAGCAATTATTTTAATTGCCGTTTTTCAATTAGCTCGCGAGCCCCGATCATCCTTCAGAGGGATGCAAAGTTGTCGTTGGATTGGATTAAACGAGAAAAACGTCGGATGAGGAAGTCGCATCCGAATCCTTCGGGATCGAGTCCTGGAGAAAAACCTGCATAAATTTTGATTAAGCCTGTCGAGAATGCACCGACGGACGCGGCCATAAAGCACGGCCCATCGTAAAACCTAATCATAATTCAAAAAGCTCGCTGCCTAACCGGTCCGGAGCATGAAAAAAGCTCGCCGCCTAACCGGGGAGAGTGTTTTTTCCGGGACGGCGCAAGCTCTTTTAATTTTGGCCTTAATCTTGGCCGGTGACGATGAAGAATGGGCAACAGATCGGCGACGACCCCAGGAATTAGATGTCAGGTGCCTTTGTTGAACCCTTATCAAATTTGACGCGTAATCTGAATGGGTGTCACGTTTTTAACTGGGAACCCCACGGACGGGGGTAATACGTCTCCCATTAAGTGTGTCGGCATCCGTCCGTTATTGCAGTTGTTGCTCCCCCAGATAAAAACCGCAAGAGCGTTGGCGTTTTGCGATGACGTCAGCGCGAAGGGGTCGGAATGCAAATGGGGGTTGCCCTTTCAGGTGGTCCACGCGCACGAATTTGTGTGCCGATGGGCGGCCAGAGAAGGGAGTGTCTTGCTTTTTCTTAAATATACATAATTCCGATTTTTCTTTGGTGGATGTCGAAAAAATACAAACTCGATGGCAAACAACGGAGCAAGACTCCAAATGGAGTAGATTAGTCGTGTGCTTTGGACACGAGCAATAAATTTCTCTCGGTACTACCGGTTCGTAGCTCGGCGAGTATCGGAAATGCGAACGGAACGGCCAAAACACGACATTACCATCTAAATGGGTTTGCGCGATTGATTTCACGATACATTTCGTTTTAAACACTTGTCCTTTGGCGAGGGCGTCATAAATAACCCCAAAAACCGAAACTCATCTCTGCGTAATCGGAAAAGAAACGCCACACATCACTGAGCCACCATATTTTGCTAAGTCGGCGAACTGTGGTTGCTTCCCCCGTCGGGCGACGGTGTTTGTCAAGGCCGCGTCACGCGGCACGTCGAAACCGGTTGCGGAGGGACGCGGGAAACAATAAGCTTCCACCGGGAAAATAGTTATCCGCCATTAACATTCCCGGACGGCCTCCCATATGGAAATGCGTGCGTCTAACGGTGGGCGAACGTGCGACACCGGAATTTTAATGAATCGCGAGCGTGGCAGGTCTAAACAATATGGCAGCTCGCCCGTGTTCGTGTAAACACGAGGTGAATCGCAATTCGCGGATTTAATTCGCGCGCCGCCGCCGCCATTTCTAACGATTGCCGCCGCCACTTTACGATTCTATTACACGTTGCGTAAACAAAAACAAGCGGACGGATCGATCCGAGGAGGCGATTTTTGCTTTACGATCTTTACCATCCGGAAAAAATATAAAAGGAGACAATAAAACTTTTGTCTTTGGCTTGATTAAAACAAATAAAGCAACGATAAGCGATCGGTTTTATTGGGGTCGTCCGCCGGTTCGCGGATGCGTGGCGACGCCCAACATTTAAACGTCACGCATCAGACTCATCCCTTTCGGGGGCCATAATGAGCCCCCAGTGCGAGTGGGTTCGATCCCCATTAGCGTAATGAACGAAATTATTTTATCCGCGGACCGCGAGAACGATTGTCGCGAGACGCGAAGAGTGAGAAACGGGAAGCTCGTCAGTCGGAGGGGTTACAAACGTTGAGGGCGTCCGGATCGTGTCAATCTGTCACTTATCCTGGAAAAATATCGCCGGAAAATTGGAAAATCGCGGACCCGAGCCGGTTCACGACAGGGAAAATGTTATTAGGGGCGACCCGCGATGATAGATCATCGGCGGCGGAGTCGATCGCTCAGCCTCCACACTACAACGGTGTTTTATTGAGTCGCGTTGTTCTTCTTCGAGATCGGCCAGGCTTGTTAGTGCACTCGGACCCGGTCATAAATCAAGCCTCTTCGTAAGTTTTTCCGCGGAAATGAATGATGATCCCGAGAAAATCGCCGGAAATTTCATTATAAAGTATCGAACGGTCGGCGTTTTATCTCACTTGAAAGAGTGCTCCGTTGTGGCGGTGCGGCGACGTCTTCACATCCGACGGCGCACCGCATCAGATATGCGCGTCGAGTAGGGGTCGGATTACGTGATGTATACGCACATACGCCAGTATGTAAATATTCCACCCCTGTTGTCCTAATGTAAAGATAACTTGGGCGATAACTTTTATGCAAAAAGGATCTCTTCGCAGATCCTAATAAAAATACTCGAGAAGCTTTTTAGGCGGCGTATCACCAATACAAATACGGAGGGTGGCGTTTTACGTTCGACATTCAGATTTACGGTGGAAAATTTGTAACGTGTTTCAACAAAAAAAAATGTCGATCAACAATGTGCAGCATCTTCGATGACTTTTTTGTTAGCAGGCAAGTTGCCTAGTTTCATGCGACACGCTAAAATCGTCACGCTCATCTGCATCAGTTGAAAAGTTGAAGCCATATTTAATCAGTTCCTTCCCTATTTGTGCTATGATGATTGCGAAACCTTACATTTTCTTCGGTTTTGTGGGTCGAGTAGCGTTCCATGTTAGATCCCGGAAGCTTAAAATCAAATCGTGCTACAGTGCGTTATCGAATTTGTGCTTTTCAGGAATTTAAACAGTTTCTTTGTTGCCATCTGCTGTATTTACTCTTGGCCAATTTGCTTTGTTTTCGAAACGAATCAAGATTTCAGAGAAGACACGTTATTCGATAAACGAAACACAATCATATTATGAGATTTCACTTGTTTGTTGCAAACTCTCCCATTAGCAAGAATGCCGTTCGGTAGGTGCAACGCACCTGCAGCGTTTTCGTCGCCGATCGAAAGAAACCGATACGATTTCTAAATGGACTTTGGGAGAGCATAAATCGCGAAGGATTTCCGTCGGGATAGAATCCGCTGTGTATTTTTTGGTCGTCATTAAACATAGTGCGGGATAACCCCGAAATACGTTGTTTATTACCGAGGCTTTCACGTGAAGAAATAAAGCTGGCTTTCGCAGTATAAATCCCGCGAATATTTCTTTCGCTTTATACACATGCACAAAGATGTGTGAGGACTGGAAATTGTAAAATCTACAGCTTAGGAGCTCGTTTGTTTCCGTTTAAATCTGACTGCTCATCTGGCGCTTATTTACAACTGCCAAAGTGGATTTGAACTCGGCGAGATGGCAAAGCAGGTGGGCGGTTGATCGCTTTTTATTTACGACCCGACCGGAATCCTCTCCGGGACGCTTATTGGTTCATAATTGGGTCGGCGCACGAATTAAAACCAATTATCAATTCCGTCAGTTCGATACGAAGAATTGGATTTTTTTGTCAGCGGGCGCGACACGCCGCTCCACCAAACCCGATTCCGGGCTAATGGATCCGGACCGCGCCGGTTCCGGGCTTGAAATCGTGGATTATAATGCATGATTTAATAAAGATCGCCCAACGAATGTAACGAATCGCTTTGTGGACCCACCTTTCCGAAAGCGATGTATTTTCGATGTTGTCGACTCGTCTTTCGGTCCATTGAACGTTCTTCGATCGCGACACGCTCTCATTATCGGTTTTGGAATGTCGCAAGCCGTTAATGGCCTCGGTAATGGCGCGTCAAACCATTAAATGCGGCCGGTGCATTTTGCACCCCGAACGGCATTCGCGGACGCGGAAACGTTGAAACGTGATCATCGATGATAATGATAACAATGATAACAAATATTTTTCTTTTGAAACAGCCCAAGTGTTGCTAATTCCTCCACCAGCACACTCCCAAAATCTTTGACAACCAACGGATTTTATGTTTTGTTCGAAATTAAGCGAATTTCAGCTCTGATAGACAGGTCACTCTTGCTCCTAGCTTTGCTCTTCGCATCCCTTCCTTGACGTGCAAGAACAGGTCCGAATTGATCACCCTTCCACCGCCGGGACAAAGGAACCCCCCAGCTGGATGGCTGACGCAGATAATTCGTTGCTCCTTTTCGGTTTTCCATATTTCGCTTGTGCTCGTTCGCAATTAAACAATTCGCTAATTAAGTTTGTCTTCGTGCTGTTTTTGTGAGTCGACGGAGTGCGACTTGCTTCGGATCAAATAATGAACGAGCCTAATTGAAAATTTTCGCAAATATCACCGAGCTACAAAGGCAGTATCAACATCGCTCGCGTTCTTCGGTCGTTTGACGCGAACGCTAATTAGGAAATCGTAATTGACGAATTAGGGAGTTTTCGTTTTCGTGTTTGTCCGGAAAAATCGACGCTCCGAGACGGAGAATTTTGACAAAACTACGAGAATTGATGCGAGGGAGTGATCTCATCTGGCGGTTTATTTTATGAAGCTGTTCCATTATCGTACGTAATGAGATACGTTCGGAAGTGTTGTAATATGGAAACCATGCAGGTACTCGCGTGTTCGGCGGAATTACATGGAATTTGATCAGTGCAGCGTTCGAAACATGTTAACACATTAAAGTGAAGACAAATTCTTAATTCTGTGTAAAAGGAGTCTTTTACAAAGGTGGAATAACAACGGTCCCGGATTGGAAGCTTACGGCACTCCCTGGTTACAGCTTGGGGAAAAGATCTACAGCTTGACACATGAAATGCGCAGAAGAGGAAACGAGAGAGTGTCTGAAAGACAAGGACAATGTGATTGGCATTTCTGAATCTGATCGTTTCCAAATTGGTTCGTTTTTTGGTCGTTAGGACTGCATTGTTTGCGGCAACGCCGCCAGAACAGTCGATATCTCGGTGGGCGGCGTTGAAGCGACAGGCAAAGACCTCTCCGTCAAATTGACGTGTTTGTGCACCGGAGCGTTCCGTGGAGATGCAATTTATCATCATGATGAAATCGTCGTCACGTTGTTGTAATGAAAATCCGGAACACAGTCGTATATCCCGGGTGTAATTTGTGTCGTCATGTGTGCGCGCGCGCCCCCCCTAATAAAAATCTAATCAAATTCCTCTCGATTTATGCGTTGCATCGGTCCGGTTTCTTCCGGAGGGGGATGCGGCAACAATGCCGATCCACTTTGCTTATTACCGAGGAAACTTTATAATTGCGTTAAAAAATCATTATTCCCCAAAACTGGCAAGTTTCTGACGAAAGCCGACCGAAGGCTTTTATCCGGTATTAAAACGGCGCTCCGGGTCCCAGACATCGATCTTTCGGTGGAGTTGGCACCGTTTATTTTTTGTTGTGGCCCCTTCGAACATGTATAACGCATTCCCCCAGGGTACCGTACGGTGAAATGACTTGCACGCGGGAACGAGGCGGCCAGCGGATTATATTGGATTTTAAAACAGCTTATTTTTTTCCGGTTGCGATACGAGCCTAGGAAAAAAATTAGGAGAAGAGATTTCTCCTGGTCTCCGAAGGGAAAAGCAATCGAGCCGACAAACAAGCCGCCACTAATTGATATTTTACCCACGAAAATACATTCGATGCGAAATAAATTGCTTCGCAGAGACGGAATGATGCCGCATCGTTAAAGCTTTGCCTTGCCGGTGTTGGTTAATTCTGAGGGAACAAATTAATGATTTTTTTAAACATGCGATTTCATGTTTCACTTCCACTGTGGTCGGTTGTGATCTCTTTGTGAAGGATTCGAATTTCGTGAGATAAATAATTAATTCGAGTATTTATACAGGATCCGGTGAGATCACCTCCGTTCGCGACACAGGTGCGGATTCGGGCAGTTCTCGACGCGTCCCGATGATCTTCACGTCTTCCAATATTATTTTCTTGACATGGAGAAATAGATACTTGATGAATCTATCACATTTCAATTTTTTTTCAAGTGACGATCTTTTGCCACTCGTTTTCGAAATCATCCTGTTTAGTGCTGGATGCTTTTCGCGGCAATTTTTAACCCCACATCGCCAATTAATATTGCTCCGTGCGCATTATTGCCTGCCAAATTGGCAGGCAAAACTGTTATTCCAAATTAATTCGGCGTGAATCTTTGACAAGCATAATTCGCCGTTACGAATATATTACCATTATCGCATCCAGGAGTGCTCCTCGCCGCCCCCAATTCCACTGCACCGTTCCCACCGCTGTTTGTGTTTAATTAACAATTACATATAAGTTGTTGAGCAAAGCAGTCGGATTCAGGCTTCCCTTATTGACCTGAGACAACTCCAAAGAGATCGGACCGCGAGCGCCAGTACCTAATTCGAGCGCCAGTTTCTGAGCTAGTGGCGCGACTAATTTGACGGCCCCTTGGGAGAAAAGTGAGCGATCGGAGGGAGCAACGTGTTGCGCTTTCGGCTGAAACTATCAATCATTCGGCGAGGTTATTTGTTTTGGCGGTCGGGAGGTGGAAGCGCCTCGTCCATTTTGTCCAAACAAGGATCTATCGATTTCAGGTGGCAAAAGTACGGCCGGAATATTGGGGTTAATTGAAAATGCCCGGAGCTACCTTGCCATTCCTCTTCTCCTAGGCGCGATCAAAGACGAACGGCCAGGACAAAGAGGTCCGTCGGGATTTCGGATTCCGGGCGGGAATCCTGCAGAGGGTGGTGAACGCGCCTAAAACCCGAGTTTCCAGTGTACCGCAGCAACATCTCCACCGTAAAAGTTGCCGACAGTGGAGTTCGCCGAGACGGCGGGTCTTAAGATGGCTTTGCCTTCGCCTTTTCACCACCTTCGCCTAATAAAGGCGAGGGTAGGGTTGCCGCAAACAAAGCTTCTCGTCTCTACCGGTCTCAGGTATATTTCGTTCGTGTTTTGCGGTGTTTACGTTCTCTTCGGTGCTGTATTTCAGGAGCGAATCGAGAGGGTCGACCCAGGTTTTATTAACTCGAGACGTGAAAGGGTTGTTGTCTTGATTTTTCTTTCTCTCTTGGAGAAAATTCGAATCGCGGCTCGTTTTGGGTGTCGACTCGTTAATTAATTTGCCGCATGCACGTTGCAACTTCTCCATTGTCTCATAGTGTTTGTACAGTTGACATGTTTACATGAACTTAACCTAATTAAGGTGGATTTCTACTCGAAACACTTGGCTAGTCGAGAAAGGCGGTGACATCACCTCCGTTCGCGACGCAGGTGCGGATTCCAGACAGTTCTAGACGCGTCCCGATTATCTTCATGTCTTCCAATATCATTTTCTTAACAGGAAGAATGACAAATCTTCCCTTAAAGAAGAAGAGGAAAAAAAAATTATTTTTGATTTTACGTAAAATCTTGAGAGGAATAACATTTTTTGATTAAATTATATTGTTGACGCATGCACTGATTGTTGTGTTTCTTTTCAGGTAAGCTCTGCGAGTTCGCCTTCGGCCGTGATCCATCCAGGTAGGGGCGGCGGGCGAGAGGAGGACCTCTCACCTGGCGCGTCCAAAGCCGGGGACGAATTCGGGGGTGGCGTCGTTCGGTATTGTTTGAGTTTGGAAGTCGGTGGCGCGGCCATAATCGAACGCCCAGATATTTCCCAGGACCAACAAAACTTCGGTGTATTGTCCTCGCAGGCCTCCGCCGCCTGACAAATTGCCTTGCGGTTTTCGAGTCGTCGCTAATGTGGCCGGCTCGTTTGATTTATGACAGTTTAATTATTCGGGTCGGTGCACGAGTCATGTTTTGTTAACTCCTCCGCAACAGTCCAGTCGATTCCGACTGGGTCCTGGGGGCCGTCAAAATTTGCGCACGCGACAAGACAATATCCGTTCGGTCGGGAGGCGGCGCTCCGACGTGCTGCATGCATTATCTCGCCCTTGATCCCTCAAATTCGAGTCGAGGGAGCGGCCGGTCCGCCCCTCGCCCTCTTGTTTTCTTAGTCAACACGGACGGGTCGCCGCCGCCGACGTAACAACGCCGTTAAGATGCGAGATAGCGGGACCGTCCCTCTTATCCGGCTTTATTTATCGACTGTACCTGCTGTGTTTTTGTTTTATCAGCGGAAACACGAGGACGCAGCATGAAAAACGCAATTATCCTCCAGGACCAAAACAAACGAGCCGCGCCGCCGTAACCGAAATAAATATGAACGCAAACGTCAAAGCTTTAAGAAAAGATTTTCCGAAGGAAAAAATTTGCCACGGCGACGCTCCTCAGACTGCTCGTAGTTCCGCGTCCGTGGAGACCGCACGATTTTCGCTTTGTGACGAACGATTTAAAGCGGTCACCGGACTTTCCGGAATCGGATTTAATTTTAACCGTCCGGAACGGTCTCGAACACGTGACGCCCGCTCGAGTCTCACCAATGAAACTTTCTTTCCGGTACATCGATTTTTGCCGGAGGCTTTTCGCCGACAAGCCGCACTGATTTCGTTTTCATGTTCGATTCATATCCTCGGAAGTTGATATGGTAATAATAATAAACACCAAACTGATAAATAGGCAAGTTTTCGAATCAACAAATATCATTTTTGTGCAACCGTACGCGAAACGACCAAAACAGACCGCGAAATCCAATTTCGCGGCCGTTGCTCTTAACGACGGCCGTTAAAATAAACGTCATTTTAATGTTTTACACAAATCAGAGAAATCCTTTAACATCGTCGAGATTGTCTTGCCTCGGCCGTAAACGGCCTCGGCGACAATTTTTCTCTCGGTACGTTTCGCGGTCTTAATATACAAATAACTATTAAATTAAATTAAAGTGTGGATACATTTTAATAAGTTTTTAATCTTACTTGGGTCGTGAAAAGAATCGTAAATATCCCTCTGTCTACAAATTACACCTCGGGAAAATCATACGTTCCTCTCCCCAGATGTATAATCTACTATTATCCACGACCGTGCGATATATCCTACCTATTTATCCAACGGATTTCAGACAGGTGGCACACCGTGCGGTAATAAATGTTTTACGGCATGTCATGTAATAAAGGGAATAATGTAAAAAATAAAAGAGAATGAAAGAAGCTGTTTGTCATTCGACATGGTCAGGAACAAGATCTAAAATAACAACTGACACTAGATTTTCATAAAAAGAACTCATTTTCTTTTGGCTTTCGTCAAAAAAATCTAAATTTGACTCCGAACAGTCGTAGATAAAATTTTGTAGACACTACGTGTGAAACTACATTATTATCGCACTTGTGCTCATAAGAAATGAGCGAGGCCTCGTTGTGCACACTTCACACCCGTCAAAAAACAAGTTGTTTTATTTTATAAGCTACGAACAGCTCTGATGACGTTGATGGAGTGTGAAACTGTCAAACCTACAGATCTACGTCAATTGGATTAGTAAATGTTCTAACGCCTTTAAGTCGCGGATCGTTATTTATAAAAGTGATTTGCGTTTGAGCATTTGGAAAGCTCATTTCCACCAAGCGGAGTTTGCGTTTGAGCATTTGGAAAGGTAATTTCCACCAAGCGGAGTTGCCGTCCTCGCAATATCGAGTTTCATTCCGATTATTGAGTCGCCGTCGACAATTTGAAGAATAAAGCAACGCGAATGATTTTAATTGACTTTCTAAATACCCCGCCGAGGAAATAACGGCGCGTTCCGGCACGACATTAAGGATCTTGTTCGTTTGCAGGACTTATTTTTTCGGGACGTGATTCCCCGAATTCCACTCGCGATTCTCATAAATATGCAGCGCGATTTTTTCATCGCCGACAGGGTTAAGTTCTCTGCCGTTGAATTTTTAATTTCACATTAAATTAATTTCAGGGAGCTGCTGAAAAATTGATTTATTCCAAATAAAGTGCGCGTCCCCACGGTCCTCCCCCTCCGCCTGAAAACCCCCGAAAATTTACGGCTGTCGAGGACGTCGCGATACTGAAAATTTGACGGCGGGACCTAATTCCGTGATTTCCACAGGATCGGCGTCGAAAAATCCGTTATCCTGGTGAAGCTTACGTCCCGCGGAGAGCTTCGCGCGATTTAATATTCCCTCGGCGTTATTTACAATGAAAACGTGAAATAGTCAACGTAATTCACGTTTCGGCAACGTCATTTCAATATTTGATTACCACTCGTAAACTTTTCAGCGGCGAAAATCACGAGGGTCCTTGAAATAGTTGGCGCGAACTCGCGCCCCGACAAGGCCATTTCAATATTTGATTGGACGCCGTAAAAGTTGTCACATCTGCACCGGGACGACGGCTGCACCTGCAGGCTTCAATTTTCAGTAATTCGCTGGAAATCGAGTCCACGACGAGATTTCCACGTTTCCGTTATCGCTCCGCCTTGGCGCAGATGTTTCCAAGGTCACAGCCCATGACAGAATCCAACACCTCTAACAATCCTGCGGCGACCCGCCCGAGTGTTGGGTGCCCCCGTCGCTGCTTAGCTTCACTGATCGAGGGATTACATCAAAATCGACTGCCGTGTTGGGGGCGGTCGTGGTCCGGGGGTGGTCGCATTCGTTCAGACGTCGTAATTGGAAGGTGGACACAGATCCGGCCGGTTTAATCCTGCGAATTCGGTGATTATTGTGCGATCTCGGGTCCGATCGATACTGTTGCAGGAAAATTCCTGGGATATTTGGCAGTCCACATGTGCCGACGAATCAATAAGCAAAGCTCTTCGGCATATTTGACATCGCAGCTGCAAATTCGGCACCGCCACGTCCTGATTTATTGTTAATCTAGCAATGCGGGTCCGTTGCGGGGTCGCCGCCCCCACCACCCCGCAAAGTGCACAACCCCACAGACAAACGCATAAATTCGGACGTTAAATGAAAAACGGTTTTTCGTCCACGGTAAAATTACGATTTATCGCGGTCCGGGGGGGTGAAAAATCGCGCCACCTCGACCGCACGTTTTTCGCGTTTTCGCTTTCTCGGGGGCGGCGCGATTTACTTTCGGTTTTCGGATCGAATCTCGCCGTTGTGAAAATTCGATTTGCGTCGACGATTGTTTTTTGTTTTGCCGTCTCCTGCGCCGTCCACCCCGAACGATAACAATTTCCCTTTGATTCATTCGCTTCCAGATTTGCCGCTACATTTTTATCGGGACGAGATACGGCCGAGTTGGTCGAGTTTCAGTCGGGGGGCGGCGGGAAATCGTCGAAACTGGACGGACGCCACCGCACGAATAATTCTCGGGGGCGGTCGCGAATACGTGTGCAAATTAATTAATCACGAAGGTGGATCATCGATGATCCGTCGACCGTATCTCGGTGGTGATCCTGCCGATGTTGCAAACGCCGCTCCCGAAGGAGACGGGATCGGAAGGATTCAGTTCGGGAATCCACCACCGCATTACTTGTGATTTATTTTTAATCTTCTGCAATAAATATCGCGAGAATGCGAGTATTAAGGCGGCGAAGAGCGAGGATAATTCAGGACTGCCGAATTCACACTCTGTTCTAATAACTTCAACGGGGGCAAGGGGCTAAAAGTTACATCTTTGAAAAAAAATCCAAGTGTATTATATTGGACATGGTTCAAGAACAAGATCTTCCACGAGTACTTCTATGTCTGAAGATAGATCGTCGTCAAAAGAACTCATTTTCTCTGGGCTTTTGGCACAAAAAATCTAAGTTTGACAGCGAAGGCCTCGTTGTGCACACTTCACATGCGTCAAAAAACATATTTGTGTTACTTTCTAAGCTACAAGCGCTCTGATAATGTTGATCAAGCATCGCAAAGCGAAGCATGTGTCAAAAAATTTTTATTCCACTTCCAGGACCTCCCCCCCCCCTTGATCTTTTATAGAATCGTTTTGTATTTGTCCCGCCGCAAAAAACCTTCCGAGGGCAAAAACCGTTTTTAATTTATTCTTTTTCGTCGTTGCATTTGTTTTAATTAGCAGTAAAAAACCGCGTCCGCTTAATTAAAACCAAATCCAAGGATGTAATACGTTTTCTGGATGATTTATGAATGGGGGGGTTCGTCGTGGGAGTGGATTTGTGCAGGAAACTGCCAATCCCGACTGGATAATACAGCGTCTGCAGTTTCAGGATTCGGTGCGCCCTCTCGCGCTTTCCAGTCGAAGTTGGCGCGTGCAGCTTCCAGCTGGAAGGGTGTTTCGGCGTTCGGCCGTGAGAGGGAGCGCCGTCCGTTCCAGAAGTGTCGAAAGTCTCGTCCGGAATACCGGAAATATTAATCAAGTCCCCTCCAACTCTAATCCAGTTTTAATTAAAATTTCAACCTAAATTTGGCTAATTAAATGATGAAAAGGATTCGACGGCGGTAAATTACAGGATTTACACTGTACTTCTTTTATTGTTCGTCGTTCCATTTCGAAATTAATTTTCGGACAGGGGAGAGGATTTGGGGGCGGCGAACAGACGGGCCCAGGTCTTTGTCGTTCCCTCCGCACAATGGAGATTGTTTTTGTCCCCGATAAAAATTTCCCTTGTTTTGTCACGCTCCATGTAAATATCACTTAATGTAGTGAACGCGATAAATCATCGGGGTGGGGACGTCGGATGGCGGCGTCGTGACCGGAGGGGGCGAATCTGACCTACCATAATTTAAGCCTTGAAGAGCTTTATGCATTTGCGGTTGATGCCGGTTTGTTCTATTCATAAAAGCACGAGCTCTCTAAGGATATAATGGCCATTTGCATGAGTAATGATGGTCTTTGCCTAGGATTTGAATTATTTTGACCGGCGGAACGTATAAATCATCGAGTCTCATTCTTGACGCGCCGATCGATTCCTGACGGCGCAACGGACGAAACGTCGACGAGGCTCGGTGTCCGATCCGTTTCGTGATTTTTCCGGAGCACTTGAGGGTGCCAGGACCCCTGTATTATATAGTCCCCCACCGTAAAAACGTCGACAAAGCAACAACGGATAAAATGATGATACGCTCGCTGAACTCGATAAATCCGATTTTAAACCGCAAGATTTGCATTGTAGCATGTTACGCGGTCGTAATTTCGGGATTCGGGGATTCGCCACAAGTTTGATAATAAGTATTAATGGTGACAAGGATGGAATTCAGTCGAACGGAAACGAATTAGATCGAGAAGTGAAACTCGAATCGTCTGCACAAAGTAAGATTCTTTGTCGTAAATATTAACGGGCTCTGTTAATAATGCAGGGAATAACGAAACCTCCAACAGGATGAGGAGCTAGAACAAAACTTGTAGAACAAGCCTTATGATTATGTGATGGGGAAGTGGTCGAAATAATTTTCGTTTCATGTTTATTCTGGAAGGGAATAATTAAAATAAGATAAGATTTAAATAAAAATATACTGGATATACGGAGTAAATAGATTTTGCTGAAAAAAAAAATATAAATATGTATATCTAAATGAAAAATATGATTTATACAGGGTGTTATTGAAATGTGTGACCAAATTTTAACCACGAGCTACTGGCTTCATGTAGAACTCGGAAAAAATATTTTAAAAAATTCTGTCAAAAATAAAAATGACATTTATTTTTTGAGCTACAATTTCTTTTTTTAATTGCTTTTGGTCTTCTACGTTGTCCCACAACCTCGTAGGTAAAATTTCGGCACATTTTAAAAATACACCCTGTATACAGGGTGTTAGGTAAATGTCCGGCCAAACTTTAACCGCGAGCTACTGGCTTCATGTAGAACTCGGAAAAAATATTTAAAAAATTCTATGTCAAGAAATAAATTGACATTTAATTTTTGAGGTGAGCCATTCCACGATAAATGAAACCCTTTCAACAAAAAATGAACTTAGCTATTTTTTAAAATTGATTTGTTAATAATGTCACTTTGGATTTAAAATGTCCAAAATCACATTTGAATCTGAACATTTAAATATTTTTTTTGATTTAAATGAAAAAACACTTTCGTAATGAGAGCGCTTGCAAAAAGCTTCTAATTCGCATCAAAATCTTTTTGTTTTCGAATATTTTGGCATGTACCACAAATGTTTTTGTGTTATACAATTAAGGCGTAATTGTTCAGTGTGTCTTTGTTACAAAGGTATGTATGCATATTTATTTACACAAGTTTACAAAAAGTATGTTTTTCGTGTCCCGTCCGTCATGCAAAACTCAAAATAATTGAAAATAAACCATAATGTTCTTGAATCGGTTATTGTTACTTTTATATATTAAAGTAGAAGGACCGATATATGAAGAAGAACTATTTAAAAAAAATATATGGTGCCATTTGCGAACATTAGAGCACCATTTTTCCTGTCCCGTCCGTCATAAAATAAATAATAATGTGAAACATGTGATATAAAAATTACTCCTATAATAGTTTTTAGTTATTTACATTAACTTTTGCTACATTTTTTAGTTTTCTATAAACGAAATTCATAAATGGTTTATGCATATTTTTTGTACATATACACAAAAATAGAAGCAAAGAGAAAAGAAAGATTCAAAAAACAAAACAAAGAGGTTTCGCGGCGATACTGACACAAGATTACATCAAGTAATAAGGGAGAAGGGTTTCTATAACATGACGCTCAAAGAAAGAGAGTAGAAAGAGCAGGAGAAAGAGTTTCATTGAAGAGTAATGCTGTTTTATCGAACAAGAAAAGAATATTTGAAAGGGCTCGTAAAAGAAGATTCAGGAAAAAGTTGAAGAAAGCAGGAGGAAAAGTTGAAATTATCAGGTTCTCAGTTGTGTGCGTGGAAATGTCCTCAAACATTGAGTAAAGCCTTAAAAAAGTTAAAAACGCTTTACCGACAAGTACCTACTCATAAACAGAAAGTTTTCTTATTACGATTTTTGAATTTTGA
Source organism: Tenebrio molitor (assembly GCF_963966145.1). NCBI lineage: Eukaryota > Metazoa > Arthropoda > Insecta > Coleoptera > Tenebrionidae > Tenebrio > Tenebrio molitor. Next base: position 1,379,371 of record NC_091053.1, read on the forward strand.
ACTTTGTTTATAAAATGAAGTACGAATTATTGTTATTTTTGTTCGTTTTGTAGTTAAAAGTACTTGTTTATTGTAATGGTTGGTAAAATAAAGTATATTAAAATTGAAAGTAATTATTGTCCCGTCCGTCATGTCCCGTCCATCATGATTTAAAAAAAATCAATAATCACTTATTCATTCACCATTTCTTAAACGTGACTGTTACAATTCATTGATTTAAAAATTACATCAGTGTAATATCAATTCTACTTGGTTTATTAATAAATTCGCATATTTTGTAGATAATACACTTAGAATTTATTTTAACATTATGTTCATGTCCCGTCCGTCATTCTACTTTGCAATTAAAAAAAAAACAAGTAAACAATAAAGGCGATAAAAGTTAGCAATAAAATGAATCATTGGATCACATTGAACAGTATTGTCAAATCTTGTTTCAATATAAGTACTAATTGATTTAAAAAAAAAGAATTTTTGAATAAATGTTTCCGATTTGTCCCGTCCGTCATAATGGAATGGCTGTTGTACAATTTTTTTTAACTGCTTTTAGTCTTCTACGTTGTCCCACAACCTCGTAGGTCAAATTTCGGCATATTTTAAAAATACACCCTGTATATCATGTTTTATAAAATGTACGCCAATGCGAAGTAACCTATAGAAAATGTGCTTTAAAACAAGGAAACCGCATTGGTGTATGTTTTATAAAATATGATATACAGGGTGTATTTTAAAAATATGCCGGAATTTTACCTACGAGGTTATGGGACAACGTAGAAGACTAAAAGCAATTAAAAAAAATTGTAGCTCAAAAAATAAATGTCATTTTATTTTTTGACATAGAATTTTTTAAATATTTTTTCCGAGTTCTACATGAAACCAGTAGCTCGCGGTTAAAGTTTGGCCGGACGTTTACCTAACACCCTGTATAATATTTTATAAAATGTACGCCAAGGCGAAGTAACCTCTGGTAAATATGCTTTAAAACAAGGAAACCGCATTGGTGTACATTTTTTCCGAGTTCTAGATGAAGCCAGTAGCTCGTGGTTAAAATTTGGTCACGCATTTCAATAACACCCTGTATACAGGGTGTGTATAATATTATTTCACGGGAATCTACGTTGAATACCAAACAAAAAATTCTAGTTCGAATTTGGCCGAATATTTTTTAAATTATTAATTATCAAAAATGACATCGATGACAATCCTTTGCTCAAATTGGAATAATCACTCCAGCTTGGTTGCGACGTTGCAATAGATTCAAAATTTATAAACAACATTTTTAAAAATGAAATTACAAATAAGCGAATAATCAAAACAGTAAAATTAGTGTTGGAATATTTACTTTACTTGTTGAGGTCTAGTGTGTTAGCAAATTTCCATGAGCCGAGGGTTAACAGCAAATTGGTACTGGAATTTTTTACTTCTATTTCATCATAGAATCATACGATGTAAATATTATGCGCCATTTTTAATACACCCTATATATATTTTTTGCAATGTAATCTTGCTGTATTTTAGCAGATTTATTTATAGATGAAATATAATATTATAAAAATAGTATCGCACATTTTCGTTAGTGGTTTTATTAATTTTATTTAACTTTCATTACTTTTAGTCGAGTCAAGTTAAAATTTTGCTTCCATTAATTCTAAGTGTAACGAAAAAGTATCTTGAGTGATACAAATCGATTTATTACACTATATTACTTATCTGCACCGGAAAAAATGTTTAGGAAGTTTTATAATAGTTATTTTTCTACTTTGCGTTCGTACTGATGCTATTACGACACTGTTTTGCGTATCGTAATAGGAAAAGGCGTGATATAATAATAATACTAAAAATAGTGAAATTTAATTTTTTAATTTTGACGGATACTGTGGTGTCGCGGCAGACCGCAGACGTGACCTTGGGTGGAATCCTTCAACTTTAACGGTTTTGAATTTAAAATTTTTTTTTTCATTGAAAAAATGGCAAAGTAGAAAAAATACTGCATGACATCTCGTTTATAAGGCATTTTATCGCACTTACTCCTTTGGGGCACTCCTCGCAAGCTCGTCGTGCTCTAAGACCGTGCGTGCGATAAAATGCTTCTTATAAGACTCGTATCATAATATACTATTATGCAACAACTGAGTAAAGTAATACTTTTTTTGCGAGAAGGAAAATTTGCCGCTCGAGCGAAGCGAGTGCGCAAATCCGCCGAGTAAAAAAAAGATACTTTACTAACGAGTTGCATACAAAATTTTTTTGGCGCCCGAAAGTTTAGATAACAATTTTTTCGACACTCAAAATTTGAAAATTTTCTCCTGTGTGAACCCGTGGACCTTTAAAACGCTCGTTTTACTCGCGTTTTAAATTGGCCCACTCATGCCAAAAAAAAACCCAATTTACATACGAACTCGTTAAAAAAAAACTACTAATTATGAATGAAAAAAATTATAATTGCGTTAAAAAATGGCACACTACGGCACTTTTTAACGCAAAATGACGTTAAAAAAAACGTTTTTGGATCTTAATTTGCCTCAGTGTGAAAAATTGCTAGCGATAGAGCAAAATTGTGTAGAAGCTTTTTTATAAAACACAAAATTTCCTTTAAAAAAAAATCAAGAAAGACCGTATTGTATTCATTCAAAAGCGCGCCGTGAAATATTCCAATTTCGCTTGACCTACAGATTTGTCTGTTGTAACAAATCTAAATCTGGATATTTATCGCAAAAATATTATTCCTCTTTTAAATTGTAGATATTTTTTACCTCCAATAGATATCATGTTGTTTTGTTTTGTTCATAAGAAACAAATGAAAAACGATGAGATTGCATCTATTTACTCAATTTAGGAGGTGGACAAGACATCTTAGATCGATCGGACTACTTAAATTGATTATACAGGGTGTATCCGAATTCGACCGACAAACTTTCAGGGCACATTCTACGATCAAAAATAAGCATAAAACTCTTAATACATATGGGGTCAAAAACGCTTAGTTTACGAGATAATCAACAAAAACCTAATCGATCTGATTTCCTTGGATTTTATGGGATGCACTGAACAGGGGGGCCACATTTTGACAATTTTTGTAAATTGTACATAGTTCCTTTTTATTTTTGTACGTTTCATCAAAAAATGTCACCTGATTCCTCTTGTTGAATGAACTTTTTAGTCGATTATCTCGCAAACTAAGCATTTTTGACTCCATATGTATTAAGAGTTTTATGCTTATTTTTGATCATAGAATCTGCCCTGAAAGTGTGTCGGTCGAATTCGGATACACCCTGTATAACCTCGAAGAGTCCAGACAATTGGGCAAATCGGGCACATATCATCGCTCCAAAAGCACAAAACAAACAGGAACGATCGAGAACAACTCTCGAATAATTGTGAGCGACGTAAAACACAAATTGGACCAATCATCGATAAAAACTGGGACAGTATGATGCAAATGTCAAATTTTGAAACCTCGTCAAAATGAATCAAGCAACCGTAGAAAGCACACGTGCGCCCCGCTAATCCAGATGAAAAGTTAATTTACACTTTTCGGGTCTGCACACGTGAGGGTCGGCGGCGGTTATCGGTCCCGCGCCGCCACATAAAAATCCCGAATCGCTCCGCCAAAATCTGCACTTGTTTTGGGAATCCTTCCGGATCTGTATCATAACTTGCGGATTAATTTGCATTACATTCCGTGCCCGATTGAATCGAAATTTCAATAAATGCATCCAAACACATCAGTTATACAGTAATAGACAAACGTGTTTGTTTTTGCATGGTGAACTCGTTGTGTTATAAATGATTCGTGCGAAACGGGCATCGTAATTAAATTATACCGCTTGTTGCGTGTAAAATGCAAATGTTTGCAATTAGATTTGAAGGCAAATCAATTTGGTGCGGTTTTAAATCGACAATGTCGGCGGATTTTTTTTTTGCTTTTGGTAATGCATAATTCGATCAGAGTCTATTTGTGCAATGTGACAACCGAGGGACACCCATCCAAAAGTTGACCGCACGCAGCATTGCTTAGCTTCTCTGATCGAATGACAATTTCTTTTTCAACGTTGTAGCCCCGTCACTTATTGTGTTGCTTCGCCTCGGCTAGGCGCCTCGGCTACGCAATACCACTCACACTCGCAAAATATCATTTTCTGGACTGGTGATCCAAATAACTATTGAAGAAAGTTGGAGTGAGTTGAATTTTTTTCCTCCGCCACCGCTTCCAGATGCAAAGCCCTCAAGGTGAGACTTGTTCTTGGGAACAGCCTTGACTCAGACATTCTCATAATCCCCTCATAAATATTATCAGAACAGGGGGCTTAAAATTTATTGTGCGATTTGCATAGTAGAGAATGTGGTTCGGCCTCTCTCCAAAACAAGTCGCCGCCACCACCCCCCATCGAAAAACACTCCCGAAACTTGGCGGCGTGATTAATACCGGAGGTTTCAAATTAAAACATCATTATCTCGGCGCAGGCGAGCCACTCGGTTTTAATTATTGCGACGCTCCCCCGCCGACGATATTTATTAGCCCGGTTGGTAATGCACTTGCACTATTAATGCACCTTCCCCAATGAAATTAGCGTCGTCTCGGTGGGGGCGGGATGCGAATGAGCCAACCACCCCCACTCAACAAACAGAATAATAAATCGGTCTTGCCGTCGAGATCGTTCTTGTTTACGGACGATTTGTTGCGAGGAATCACTTCGTTTATTGGGCATAAAAGATACAACGAATATTGCCTCGGAGGTTTGTTCAATAACGTATAAATTTGGGGACGGATTGGCGTTCGTGTGGTTTAGACAGTTCGGGACAATTTGAAAGGGTTTGCTCACGACTAGACGGTTTTACCGCAAGATATGAAATTTTTTTGTTTTATGGGGTCCTGTCGTGCGGAACAAATCCGGAGAAGGGTACAGAGGTGAGATTTAGAGCTTTTCAAAAAAAAAAAAAGTAGTCGGTAGTAGAGAAATTTATTTTCTCATTAGCGTGAAGGGATTTTTTTTCGGTGGGCCGTTGAGGGCTCGTCGATCGCGTCTGATGGCGCTTTAATGATGTCTACTCGAAGCTTTATCTGAGAAAGGAGAAAATATCTTGATCAGTAAAGGGAAACTGTCCTCTTAAGGAGCAGGGGACATTTTTGGATAATACATAATACTATAAATGAATGTGGGATCCTAGTAGGCGTTGAAAGTTTGCCGACTCGAAATCGAATTTTTCTGTTTTGTTGAATTGTTGTTTTGGTTTACCACAATCGGGTCATCCCCTCTATACGTTTAGCGTTAAGCTCGACAGCTTCAGAGAGAAGTTGAAGCACAACCCATACCGAATTCCCGTCGGGGTGTCGAATTTTCCGTTTCCAGTAGAACCTCGATAAAAATATCATCTTACAAAGGTATTTGTGTTGCCAACACCCGATAATCTCTAGTGAATCGATCATATCTCTCGGTCATCTAGACGCTGCAGCTTTTCGGCCCCAGTTCTCTCCTTCTGGGAGCTTAATTAGCGACACACCGGACCCTCCCCTCCCTTCGTTCACGGTCACCAGTTTTAATCAGGGGACGTCGCCAAGTTCCAAGTGAAAGTTTCGGGGACGTGAAAAAGCTCTGCCGGACCCGAGGACGCTGGTAATATCCCCACGAGAAATTACCCCGTTGTAAAACAGCGACGATGGCATTTTTAGAATTGCCGCTGTTTATCTATTTGCGGTCGGAGTTCGTCTCGGGGAAAATTAAATTAGTTTGACAATTTGAAAGGGAAGTTCAGTTTCGGGGTAATTTATCCGGAAGTTGCGAACGCGTCGTGCAGCTTTCCAGTCCTTTTATTACCACGGTCCTGGGCACGAATTTGCACCTTAAAGGACCCATCAGGTCCTTCGTCCTTATCGATTCGTTTCGAGTTTGTTTGTTTCGGCGACGTCACATTAGCCCGGCGCCTCCGCCAATTGTCACTTATGACAAATTCGGCAGCTTATTTTCCACCCCCGCGACGATTCATCACGACGGAGCGCGGCGGATTTATTTTCGTCGATTTTCGGGGGTGCGAGGATCCCGAAAAGCTTTCAGCTTTCGCGCAGGAAAACATTCGCTAATTCGATTTGGCTTTGGTCTTTCATTTAATAAACAGTCGATGCGGTTAGGGTGAAATGGAGACCGTGCTTTCCCGAATTTTCCAAGGGAAATGCGTAGATGGGGGTCGTCAAAACTGCAACGTCGTCCGTGTTGCCACCGGCAACCTGTTATCTTGGTTTCGGTCGTTTTCTCTCTTTGATGCGATGGATCTTCTTCAATTAATGTTTGTTAAGACGAAAGACGTCCCGCTTTGACTAAACCCGAAGAAGTTTTCTTTTTTTTTTGGTTCTCTGCTTAGATCTGAATGAAGTTTGCGAAATTGTGCGACCATAATTTACTTCAAAACTTTGACTTGCGCGCTTTATTGCTTTGTAAATTGTTTTTGCCAGGCGGAAAAGGGAAGTTACAGCTGTAGTTAGTTACGTCGCCGATCAAAATGTGCATTTTCACGAACGCTTCAACACGCAAACCCACCGTGTGAGTTAAAAAAATGAACCAAAAATGGAAATGACCTGATTGTGATATGTCAAAAGAAAAATATCAGAAATAAATTTTTCAATTAATTCCCACGTATATCAAACGTGCGTGGTTAGCCAATCAGAGCGCTTGGTTTCATCCAATCAAAAATGTTTATCGCGATAAAAACGCCCTACTACTCTGTCATGTCCCAAAACTGATTAAAATTGCATGCTGCTCCTGTCAGATTCTCAAATTGTTTTTAATAATTGTGTTTTTAATACCTGAATTATAAATAAATAATTACCCAACGTTAAAGTTTGTAACACGTCCTAATTTTTAATATCTGATAAATTTCCCAATTTTCACTTAAACATTTTTGCTCTAGACAATTTTACTCATTGATATTTGGGCATTTTTTATCAAAGATGAAACCCTCGAGCTAAAGCTCTCGGGCCTAACCAGTAAAATTGAAGAATGTATCCGATAAAAAAAATTAGGTCTTGCTATTTTACCTTCGAAGATTTATCTCTTACTGTGTCAGGAACAAATTAAAAATAAATATACAAGGTGATAAAAAAACAAATCTAGAGTGCTACCTCTCTGTTGTTTTATTGAAACGTTTGTCTTAGATTGGGTCCTACGCAAAATTATACTGCTATGCACAGTCGTTTTATTGGTTGCCTATTCACCCCGTTTCGAAAGTAACATTCTTCAATGGTAAAACCCGTTTTATTAATTCCATATTCCAAGACCAGGCTGGATCCTCCACCAATTCTGAATTACCAGACATGGTGATTTGTGTGGTGGAGCGTTTGGAAATGCATCACAAGCAGTAACAAGTTTCCTGGACGTTCCGTAGATTTACTGCAGCTGCGCTACATTTGCGAGACTTTGACCGATGTAAAAAGATCAAAAGCTGTTCTAGAAATAGAGCTAGAAATTTTGGACGTTCAGTAAGAAAGTGAGAAACCAACAGTGATGCTTTTACCGGCAGAGAGACAAATAAAAGTTCTCTTCATCTCGATGGCGCGCCTACGTTTTGGTTTATTTGTTTTGACTTATTCTGACAGCACGAAACCATAAGTCTCGAATAGCGAGGCATTTTTAATTGTAAAACCAGGCTTTGCGTTTATATTTGTAAAACTGTCGACATAAATCGCAAGCAAATGATGATTGGTGGAGGACTTTTACGTTGTTTTATGGTATAAAAGTATTGACATTTAAATTTTCGTCCCAGATGTGATGTTTGCGTTTGAAATAAAAATACAGATATGCACTTTCGTGCAACGATATAAACCCTTAAGCAAAATCTCAACTAATTAATCCCGGATTAGCGCCAGAAACTGTATCTCTCCTCCTAACACGAAAACTTCCAGATTAAATTCGATCCCCCTGCAGGGTTTAAATAATCCAAAACATCTCAGTTTTACTGGCCCGACCTCTAATCCATAATTTTATCTTTTCGCATTAACCGTCTCCAGGATGAAATTTTCAACGGCGCCGCCGCCCCCGACGATCTCGTCTTCAACCTTTCTCATTTTCGATTCGTCCGGAACATTAAATTTTAAATTGGACCGTCCATTAATCAGTGACTCGTGTTGTACACGGCAATTGTCCTGCGGTCAGGACGTAAAATTTCCCACCTCGCCGAACTAACAGCCCACGTTTTATATTTGAATATGCATTTGCGGTCAGTGCATTTTCCCGGGTGCATTTCGCCCCCGAAGGATCTCCGAGGGGTGGCACCGGCCCCGCAACTTGTCTGCCACCAAACAAGCGTATAGTAATCTCAATTTAGTTGTAGGTCGTAAAATTTTACGACCTGCAACCAAATTGAGAATACTATAGGTCTCCTCTGATTCTATTCTTCTCCGGCTTGTGCAACACTGATCCAATTTCCGGCTGTTTTTTTTTTGACATACATAGTTGCTTTTTTCTGTAAAAGAAACGATTCATTCGAATAAGCGAATACCTTGGTGAAATAATTAGTTTACCCCGAACCACCAATATCAGATGAGGACTGATTTAACGAGCAATTCCGAACGGACCAAACCGCGATTGGACAAACTACCAAATAAAATCAAACGATGCCGTTGCAAATTAATGCGACCTGCGGCACAACAGCGGCTCATCAATTGTGTGATGTTATGCCAGTAATTATCGGGTAATGCCGAAAGTGATTGGGGATTAGGGGTGGCTCAGGACGGCAAAACTTGACTCGGGGTTTGATTCATACGCGATTATTTGGAAATATTATATTTGTTCATAAACACATGAAAGTGTCTGTTGGTGTACCGAGTACTGTGGCCAAGCGCCTAGCGCGACACTTTACATCCGGAAGGTCCCGGGTTCTAACCCCGGTGCCGCCTGACCAGGTGTGGGTTTTTTTTCAGAGGTTTCCCCACACCATCACATCGTGGTATGTCTCATATCACAGATACGGTGAATGCTGGATCAGTATCAACCTGTCAGTACCTACCACCTTCCTTCCGCACCCATCCTCACCGTACCCATCCCGAATCTTCCCGTCAATGTGGCTGAAAAAGCTCTGGAAAGTCTCAGCAGCCCGCCCCCCTCCGGGGGGAATGAAAGATGTATCCTTTCCTGTTGAGACTTCATCTCAATCTTGATCTTTATATCATTTGTAAATGTGAAATCAAGAGTGTCAGCTAGAAAAATTCGCATATTTTCATCATCTTTTTCGATGCTTGTCAGCCATCTTGCAAGGTGATGCAATGACTTGTGTGGGTACTCAAACTTGAGCTAAAGAGACATTCTAAGTACCACTGAAGACCTCATCGAACTACGTTCAGCAGTTTTTTAGTTATAAGCGTTCAAGAGATACAAACATGCGTACATACATAGAAAATTTTCGCTTTGCCGTGTGGGGTTCTGTACGCGCGCCCATCTTGTCTACCTGGCGCTCGATTCCGCAATTAAATTTAATTAATTACAGGGAAACGGAAAAAATTAACTCGAACCGTTTCACCGGAACGAATTATAACAGGTTACTTTTTAGGTGAAATTTATGTTAAACAATGCAAAACGGAATAATAAATTAAGCCGCGTCGGAGGCGGAAGCCCTCCTAATTAAATTTATCCTTTCGGTGGCCGAAAGCCACATAAAAAAAAGTAATGCCAGAGCATCCAAAGATGTTTTTGGGGTTTTATGTAAATGAAAGTCGGAGCCTCGTCATAATAATCGAGCGGGAGTCGAGACCTTGCATAAACACACGAAGAGTTCTTTGCTTCCGAGTTTCGTCGGGATTATTTTTCAGGTTTCGGCTAACAGGTTGCGTTTTCCAAAAACGGACTCGTGAATTAATCGCGGATGTGCTTTTACGCGTCGAACGTTAAAATGTGGATTTGGGATCGACGTTTTGTTTGTTCCAATTGATGAACGTTTGAAAGCTTTGGCCTGGAAACGTGCAGACTTCATTTATTGCGATTATGTATAATTTATTTGTTGTGTTTGGATAATGTAATCCGGATAATTATTGACGTGAAAGCGGAAAATGTGAATTGTAGGATAACGATTTGGGAAGCGTCGGAGTTCATAAAAAGCGTCCAATTATTTGCATCGACAAAGAATACAAAATGTAACATCTTAAATTCCACACCTCGATGAGCTCATCGTTTTCGTCTAAATGTTCTAACACTATAGACGTTAGCTAGCGCCACGCCACACGGGCACCACGATGCCCACACAGTCTTAGTTCTTAACTTATTCCACTCCCAGGTGCATCATTTTCCGTCACATTTTCACACTTCAAAAGCAGAAAAATTTAGATTTCTTTCTCTTGGAAGCCTTCGTGCTTTGTTGCGCCCAAATGCGACAACTTTATCCCATTCCAGTCGACACCTATTGTACAGAGGCATCATGTCTTTTGTCTTTGAAATTGTTTCCGAAATTAATTATAAATTGTGAACGCTGAACGGCACAAAGAGTAGTTGATGCACAAACCACAAACGTCAGCAGAAACCAATATTATTACCGTTGAATGTCAGCGTGCTTCTGTTTGTTCGTGTGTGAGTGAAGGGACCCGTGAAAAATGCGGTTTGATTTCAGGTTGATCGTTGTAGCGTCAGAAACACGCGAACACAATATTTAATATTCTGTTTTGTCGCACTAGTGTGTAACGAACGAATCGACATGTTGCATTATGGGTAACATCGAATAACACGTTCGGTTTTGAACAACACCGGTCAACCTGTAGAGTTTTTAGTTTATTTTTCATTTTGCCTTTCTGTTGATGAATTGGACATTTTTTTTTATTCAACATGACTCACGAAAAATGTTTTCCAAACAGCGAATAACAGATGAAATTATTATTTTCCATTCCCAACAACACTGACCTGGCATTGCTATCAAGGATACATTTTTCGTGGGGCGGGGGCTGCTGAGGCTTTCCAGAGCCTTTTCAGCCACATTGACGGGAATATTCGGGATAGGTACGGTGAGGATGGAAGGTATTGACCCAGCATTCGCCTTATCTGTGATATGAGACATACCACAATATGATAGCGTGGGAAAACTTATGAAAAAAACCCACACCAGGTCAGGCGGTACCGGGGTTAGAACCCGGGACCTCTCGAATGTAAAATGGCGCGCTAGGCGCTGGGCCACAGTACTCGGTCAAGTAACGACGAACAAATATATAATTATGTGAAACAATGACAACCTCTCAAACCTCAGCCAATATTATTATTATTATATAGGGCATCGAGACCGGATTTACTTGTCATCACGGATATTTCTATCAAGTAACGAAGCTATGAATTTGCAACGCAGCGCGTTTCCTCGGCGGCCACCCATCCAAATACTGACCGCGTTAAACGTTGCTTGACTCGCCGAAAAAACTTTCTAAATAAATTTCTGAAAACTGATGCGCAAATATTCCACAACATATTCATCTTCCTTTTTGCACATGAATATTTATTTATCAAACAAAGCCGCGAGTTCTACGTGGATGTCTTTTTTGCACGATGTTTTACACTATCGATCCCTGTTCGATAACTCTGATGCATGAATATTGATGAGCCACAACGTACTGCAAAGAAGCAACACAAGTTTAACCTTTTTTTGGTTGTTTTTTCTTTAATTATATTGCATCAATTTTAACGCGTCCCGTTTTCTTGGACAATTTTCTGCATTCTTTCTCTATTACAGCGGATCCTGAATTCATCCCGAGCAAATCAAATCTCGGATTGTTTCTTCGAGGGTAAAGAGAAACTGCATTCGACATTTCCACGTTAGGGGTCACAATTTTTTCCGCGCTCGTTCGAAGAGTCGTTTTGAAATTGAAATTGTACAATTTTACTCTGGCATTTCGATTTCCTTGGGCATATTTGTGAACTGCGCAGAAAAAAATTGCCGAATGCGGTAAAAAAACACAATGGAAACATACATTACAGCTTTTTATTTAATTAAAAAATCGTTTTTGTGGAAGAAATACAAAGAAAACAAAACGCAAATAATACATTATTTTGTTTCATTGTATTAGCCAATATTACCTTTGCATATTCTGAACATTCTACTCGTGGGATGCCTCGAGGCTTTCTATGAGTGACAAATCTGGATGTTATGATGATCGTTTCACCAGTTTCGCGGTTTTCTTGTTTTCTCATTATACCCTCTGCTGTTGCTGAACTTCCGGCCACAAAATGGAAGCTACAAGCTGCTTTCGTTCTTCCAGGCCTGCATCGGTCTCTAATACTCCGTTGCCGTAACGACCGTCTTTTTACTGCAACATCCCCCACGTCACGAATACTGTTGCAATTTGTAAGAATGTTTTGTTTGTCGGTCGCCTCTTGCTTTTAGTTCACCAAATTTTATTCGACTGTGCGTATTTGTGCGTGTTTCTGAAATGTGGCAATTATCAAGAACTGATTAGCTTTGGAATTGAAATCGTTTCAACGAAGGTGGAGGTGGAAAATTAATTAAACATTAGCGGTCTAGACTGTTGAATTTAGTTTATGGCCACAGAATTAGTTTTCTTAGACGATCTGAAGCAACAAGAGAAAATTTGCACAACTGTTAAATCGTGTGTGGTGCTGTCGAATCAACACGCTCAGCGAAAAGTCGAAAGCGACACTAGTGGGAAATTAAATTAAATATCATTTGTACTTCTCAATTTTAATTTGTTTGGTCAAAAAACAGTTTTACTTAAATTGAGAGTCGACCAACACAAAATCACGGAGTGCTGTGGCCAAGCGCTTAGCGCGCCGCATTGCATTAGGGAGGTACCGGGTTCAAATCCCAGCACGGCGTGATCTGGTGTAGGTTTTTTTTCAGGGGTTTTCCCACACCACCACATCTTGATATGAGCACAGGTCTCAAATCAAAGATCAAGCGAATGCTGGGTCAGTACTCACCGCTCGGTACCTTAATTCAATACCCACCCTGACCCCATCCCGAATCTTCCCGTCATCCTCCCTCCTGAGGGAGGAAATAAAAAACACCATAACCCATATATGATATCAAGATATATTTTTTTTTTGACTCCAGATGTCGACTTTTTAATCTTCAAACTCTTCAAAATTACAAAGAATTCATCTCCATTTAATAAGGACGTGTGAGGAAGCCCTGGACCAGATTTCAAACATTGTCAGTATCACTTTTTATTAAAAGAGGGCACGGCATCCAGGCCGAATTTATTCATCATTCTTCATATTTCTATCATTTATCTGCGCTGAACGCCCACTTTTTACACGACATCACTATTATTATTATTATTCCGGTCGTGTCTCGATAACGACTTTACGAATTTCGCTCAATTTTTCCCTCCGGAATTCGGTAAAGGATTAACTAATGAGTCCGTAATTCGTCGGCGCTCATCCCCCGTTTTATTTTTGATTTTTTCGTGGGTTTCCGAAACGATTACGGACCAATCCGAATCATCGAACAGATCTTTTTTCTTCCGTTCCGTCTAATCGAGCGTAACTCCTGCGAGATCTAACCACCATAAAAAATCGTTTTTTCCTCCCCCAAACTTGGCGAATCGTCGTCCAACCCTTAACTGCCGTCATTACCCGTCTCGTTTGCGTCTTTGATTTACCATCCATCACTCCGACCCTCTTCAGACGAAGACGTTTCCAGCGATGAGCGCCGCAACTTTTACCGGAGCCGACCCCGAACGGTCCGGAGTGCCCTCGACACCGGAGTCGTGTTATTGCACCAGGCTGCGCACCCCTCGACTTCGTCGAGTGTTGTACGACCAGTGAGCGTCGAGCTCTCGTGCAGAAACGTGGTGCGCCTCGGCCGGACTGCACGTTATTTATTATTTTTTACAACCCTTGTGTCGACGCCGGAGGGTTTTTTTGACGTACGCCTCGTTAATTTTTGTTGCGCGTAATTGTTGTGAAACGCGGAATTGTGGCAAATTAATTTTTTTGTGGCGCTGGAAATTTGACTTTTTGTGTGCTCTGTGCGGCGTCGCCGCTCCCCAGCTCTCGATTTTGTAATTCCGTCGTTTCGAAAATTTTCCCACCGACGAAATTTGCGGAAAATGCAGCGACCCAACCATAAAATAAAATAAAACTTGCAGGAATTTTTTACCAGGTGCTGTGCTAGAAGCGTTTTTGTCATTCAGTGAGGTAATTGTGTAGGAAAATTTATCTCAAAAAGTACAAATAAAATTGGCCCACAAAGCGCAAATTTGAAAACAAAAATATTCGGGGGAAACTGCGACAGAGAAAGTAAAATCAGGATTAAATTAGAAATTCACGTGTAGGGTTTAATGTTTCGACGTAAATTGGCATCTGTGAGGCGAGCTCGCTACACCGCGGTCTACTCGGGACAAATTTATCGTTACTGTAATTGATAAATAAATCGTGACAAATACTTCAAATGACCTTACATTTGACCCGGTCGAGCCGCCTGTAGTACACTTCTACTCCTAGTTCTTGAAGTACTTCTACTCCGCTCAGAAAAAAAAGAAATTTTAACCGTCTCAAAGGCGCGATTTTCGACCGCTTGAAGACAAAAACTTTTAGCTTTCGAAACATTAAAAGCATTTTCCGCAATCAAATCAAATTTAGTTGAACATTTATGAACTTAGATTTTTTGTGGCGCATTAAGGAAACTTCAGTAAGGCAAGGCAAGAGGGTTTTTTAACTGACAGTCTCATCAAAGAAATTATCTGGAAAAAAGTTATTCAATATCCTAGTGGGCGATACTTTTAGAATGACGTTGGCTTCTAGTTTTTGGGGGATTATTAAGAAACTTTCCGACTTAAGTTGGCAACACGCTTAATTGATTGGGCCACCGATGTATTGTTAACAAGGAACAATCAAGATCCAGATTTTTTTTATATCGTCCAGGCGAGATTAAGGATTTTAGTGAACGTGTTCGCTACAATTTTACGGTTTGCTTGAATGTTTTAAAGGAAAGCGAACGATTCAAAGCTCAGAAATTGCTAAAGTGTAGCACCAACCAGAGCTTAAATATTTTAACGGGTGCTCTGCTCAAAGCTCCACAAGTAAAATGTGGTAGGACGATCCAGGTTTGGTCTCTCGAATTACGCTCGCGGTGAAATTTTAATAACTCTTGATGCCGCCAAGGCCGACCGGGTGCTTCCCCCGAAATGCGACCTCGGGGGGAAACCTTTCGATTTCGAATCGGTCGCACCTGCGGCTGTTACACTCGACCCCCGTCCTAAATTTCTATGAAGCCGTCCGAACCTCGGAAAGCTCCCAATCAGGCGAGCCGTCAGCTCGAGCTTTTCTCTTAAAGCGTCGATCTAATAAATCAGGGCGGGCCCGTAAAGAAAACATATTTTATAAATTCCTCGCGTGAAGTGGAATTGAAAGAATAAAACTTCTCCAAACGTCTCGCCTTATTTATGAGTTTATTATGGTGAAAAACACAGAAACTCCGGGACGGAAGAACAAAAGCCGGACCTGATCCGGGACTCGCGACCGCATTAATCTTCTTATGCAGATTTCTCTAAACTGACCCGAGATCCGACAGTGAACTATGATCTCGCCGTTGAGCTCTAAGACGCTCCGGGGGGCTTGATTGATGTTGTCGGTGCGGGGGCGGAGATTTTTTTCCCGCGTCGGTTACAAGAGAGATGTTTTGAGAATGGCATCTCGGATGAGTCACGTGTTTATGCACCAGTACTGCCAACGTGACGGCCTTGCCAAACCTACAAAACCTAGTTCGATTTCGCGTTTTTACCCCCCCCCCCCCTGGCGGCAAATTTCCGCAATTATCAGTCAACAGTGGTAATTCAAAGATTCGGCCCTCGCATATTTGCGACGGCTTTGAGAGCTGGAGTTGGACTCTTTGATTATTTTTTTTCTGAAGGACGAGTTCGTTATAAAGGTGGACGTTCCGGGCGTCAATCCTAACCGGATAAAGTGTGATGTGAAAACCCGAAATGAGAGTTTTTTCTATCCGGAGTGTTGTTAAGGACAAACAAGAGGAGTGTAAACTGTTCCCGGAGGACTGTTCAACGCTGGAAAAGCTCAACTTTGACCGTATTTAAGAGGGAAAAAGTTATGTGGCAACTCTGACACAACCATGCTATGCTATGTGAGTCGATAATTACGTTTTCTCGTTTCCGAATCGATGCAGTTTCGTGGGAGGCGGTCTTGTCCGGCTCCGGGTCCGTTTCCGGATTGTTTCTAGCACGTGGCAAGCTTTCGGAACTCCCGTTTCACCCTCGTGAACACATTTCACATCGGGAAAAAAATCCGCGCTGTCGAATAATTACCTCGAAAATCATATTGCCCCGGAATGGACGAGAAACGAAAAGTTTTTAACGGCACCGTAAATTCCACTCGCAAATATAAATTAACTTTTATGGTCGTCCCTCCGGGCCGAGATAACGAAATAACGTGCAACGATTTCTTTTCTTGGTCTTTTTTAATTCGGAATTAATGGAGTTGAAGGCTGAGGAGTCGACGATCATCGCTGACAGTTCCTCCGCTTCTACGGAAGACACGAACTAGAAAATTAAATTGTTTACGAATTTCCACCTTGTTACAAACAACGAGGACACCCTTCGTAATTATCTGGAAAAACAACAACTTTTCGCGTCACTCACGTAATTAACAACGTCGATGACAATTCGCGTAATAACGCTCGAGAAAGAAAAATTGCAAAGCAGATCTTCATTCCCCCGAGAGCGATTTTAAATTATGTTAAATTTTTGCTTCTTCCCAGAGACAAAAGCGAATTACTTGGTTGAAGGTTAAATAAACCCCTCGCATTGTTGTACCAGTTGAAGGGGTCACGTCAAAGTCACGCCACCCTGATCAACCTAAATTGAACTGCACTTCAGTGTTGTCAGATTCCTTGAAATTTGGGCGGTAACATTTGTCAAGGTCGCGTCGTTATGACGTCATTACTCCTAATCACGTGACTGCCGCGACCGGTGAAATGTACTGCAGACCCTGCAGGCAAGCACGTTTATGGAGCTGCACAATTCCAGTCGAAATAACAATAAGAGACATCTTCGGAAGTATTTCGTTTATTAAGTCACTTCAGAAGGAATGATTCCCATTCAGCGTTGTCGGAATTTTATGAAAGCGTAATAAATTCTCGCAATGAATGTTATTGTCTCGCGAAAATAATAGAAACTGGAAAAACGCACCAGCTTCAACGAGGGTATTATTCTGTTGTCCATGTGTTAGGTAAAATAGTGAGAGCTTGTGATTTAAAAGCTTTCGAGTGTTCATAGAAGTTGCGGTGAATTTATTAAATTTGTCGCACACCACAAAGCACACAAGCTAGCTTTGCGGGCGCTTTTCTCGCATCAAAGTCCATTTCGTTGTTTTTTTTTTTAATCTAAATGATGCGTCACGGAGTAAAATTTCAAAAGCGAGGACTGTCAGATGTGTTTATTTTTAATCGTTTTGCCTCAAGTTGCCGTGTTGTACTAATTAAAATTATATTAATTGTGCAAATACTGCGTAGATGAATTCGACTTGGTCGTTATTAATGAGCAAGTGATGTTAAAAGGTGGAACAAAATAATTCTGCTGTCATGGAAACAGGAAATGCGAATTCCCGGGAAATTCTATAAGGAGTTTAACAGTAACAGCATGTTGGAAAGCGGAAAAGGAGAGTAAGAGCAAAAAATTTTCATTATGCAGTGTTACTTCAGAAATGGAGAAAGACTTGAGAACGGCGAATGGTCTTATTCGATACCTCGAGTTTTTAAGGAATTTCAACAAAAGTTTCCGGACTTTTAAGGCACTTACCAACACCTTGCCCAGAAAGTCTACAAATGCGTAAACATTGCTTCTGGCAACAAAGGCAGTGGACGACCGACAAAAAGAACAGCTGAAAATATTGAAGAGGTTGACAAAGAATTGCAGAGACTCCAGAGAAAAAAGATTGGAATTTTTTTCCTGATCGTGTGTCTGTTGTGCATGAAGTTAGACCCCTTGACAATAAGAGCCCCCACAACCTAATCTCTCTGAATATTGATTGTTGGACCAATTTATAAACAAGCGGCGTGCTCACCGTTGGATTGCACTATCTGAAGAAATTCTTTTACAACCGACAGGTCACACATAATTCACACCTTTATGAAAATCAAGATTTCAACGTTCCCAAAATCACTAACCTAACTTTTAAGACTGACATCTGATTATTGAATCCTAACGAATTGCCAACTGAAAACTATTCTTTGTCGTCCGTCACTGGAGAAAAAAATAATTCTTTCGTAGATTTCCACAATTTCTGGAATTACCTTGCAGATGAAATTCCATCCGACTCAGTTGTCGACAAGTTGCAATCTGGCGTTTTTCTTCTTCCAGTTAAAAAAAAACAAAACATCCCGAGCAATGGGAAAGTCATCCGACAAATACAACAAACAAAAACTTGAACGGAATCGACTTTTCGAAAGTGAATTATCGTTATCAATATCAAGGTTGAAGCTGCCGCAAGAAAACAAACAAACAAGTTTTAAGCTCTGACTACGAAAGCTCCCCCCAAAAATAATTGACACCTGTTCGACTTAGGGTTGTATAAGGAAGAGTCAACACGGCGCAGGCGTCACCGTCTCTTAAGAGAACTGTGAAGTTCGCAACTTTAACCGTATTATTTTTCGCTTCCACCGCAAGTGAAACACCGATTTTTTTCATGGTTTTGCACAAAGGAATTCCCGAATAGTTTTGCCAACTGGCGGAGTCACATTCGAGCCGGAGGAATGAACGTTTTTCAAGGCTCGTTGAAGCAACTCGTCCTTCCATAATTAAACCGGAAAACGAAACTGAATTTGTTAAACAAACTGACTAGTTTGAGTGAAAAATAAGAGAACTCGTGCTTCCATTTTCACAAAGGACGAGCACTCGGTCCTGAGAGATTGTTTGTTACCTCTCTCACGGCATGCACAAGTCATGATTTATTATTAAAGACGTCCTGAAGGATGCGGAGACCGCGCGACGGAAGTAGACGTCGCGAGCTTTAAAAATTAGCAAGAAACGAAGCTTTGCAACTTGTATCGTACAGCTTTCAGTTGGAAATTCAATTTGCCGGTCTGACTGACAAGCACCGGTTTGCACAATGCTGCCGCAAATTGATTTCGAATAAAACGTAACGCCATTATGGACGCGTTTGTGATTCCGGGGGTGGTTGAAAAATCCCCTTTGTTCTTCCGGATTTCTCACATAAATCACCCTAATCCCGGACAAATGACGGGGATTACGCCCACTTTGAATCAATTAATGTGTTTGGGGTCGACGATTCGTGCAGTAGCTTTTTTTCTTCCTGATGAAAAAGCTGCACACATGGGGACAGTGTCGGGGAGCGATTTCAATATGTCGATCCTCTTTTTTTACGATCCCGTTCCGAAGGGGTTGGTTTTATCGCGACCTTCTTTCGGACGCTCCTCCGGGGCGGAAATTATCGAGGGAATTTAATTAAAGCGTGACCGCATATTTTGGAACACTTGTTGGAATCCTTCTAATTCGGGAGGATAATACCGAATGATCTTCCAGTTCGGAGAGGATGTTACGTCCGAGGCAAGCCTGCAAACAATTTGTTTCCGAAAAAAAATTTACGACGTCGTATGAAACTTCCACCACGATAACTCAACAGGAGAGAATCAATTTCCGGGGAGCGAAGGTGGACAGCTCGAAGGTTATAATGCCGGTCTTGTTTTTGTGCCGATTTTTTATCCCTCCGTGTGCCGATTTCGTCCTGGGAGTATTCTTTCAAGGTCACGAAACACTAATTTTGGTACTGCGACATTCGCAGCATAACTAATTTATGTCAGGAAGGATCAAAGGAAAGGACTCGGCTTGGTATGCAAATCAGAATGCGCCAGTTTTTGAAAATTTTTCTGTGAGAGAGCGAGAAACACTAACGGCCATAAAATGTTTCATTTTTTTTGAGAAAATGGAGAGAAACAAATTTGCATATGTAATTTTAATGGATGTAACGTTTCCTCTGTGTGTGTTAATTTGCAAAATTAGCAATTTATGATAAACTCGTTAAATCCAACGGAGTTTGCAGAAATTTTAATTGAAGGGGCGAACATGGGGATTGGAAATGACGAGTTGTTACGAAACTAGGGTTGATTTTATTTTGAGTGTTATTCTGAAAAATAAACGAATTCCTATCGAGTCTATCGGTCCCAGAAAAAGGTGGAAAATTTTGTGAATTCACGAATGGCACGGTTGAGTGAAGTGCATGATTTTTACCCTCAGTGCTTTGTGGAACTCTCGGGCTTCGCCCTCGTGCTACAAACTCCGCCTCGTGTAAAAAAATATGAAATAAATATGCATCGTAAAAGGTTGAGTTGGTTGTGCTTTTTTCCCAAGAGAGTAAAGTTTACATAAAAGGTTGAGTTGGCTATGCTTTTTTTCCCAAGGGAGAAAAAGAGCCACTTTACTCCCTACAGTCAGGAAGTAAAGACTTTCGAGCCTAATATCTCGGTTATTTGCCAACGGAACTGAGTTATTAGGCTCGAAAGTCTTAGGTGAGGCATCCTGTATAGAGGTCGTGCAAACACAAATTTTTATTCAAACGAAACTACTTCTCTAACTAATTTGGATAATACTGGATCAGTCCTGAAACTTTCCCATCGGTTGGACCGTTTTCAGGAAACTGGTTGTGGTGCCCGTGTGGCGTGGTGTGGGAATGCGCGTCAGATCACACGAAATGTCACACGGAATACTTTTCTTATTTCCTCATAAATCGTGAAAACAATAATACAATTCGTTTGGACGAACAACACATTTCAACAACTGTCACGTAAGATTCATTTCACATCAGTTCGCTCGCCAAAAATATCATTTTTATCAGTGTAGGTTCAACATTTGTGAAATAAAAAGTACTATGATACAAATTCTAGTTTAATTTGGCAGCGAAATATCAAAGAAGGTCGCTTGTTATTATCACAAGATTACTGAGTAATGAAGACAAGATAATCCGAAATGCGTTAGTTCGCGGTACGCCACACGGGCACCGCGTTGTCCACGCCGATTTTTTTACTCTCAGCATCAATTTGTTTCTTGCTCCGGGACATAGTTTTACTTACTTGGATCAAATCTTTTAATTAAAATTTATGTCGCCATTGCGAAAATTTCCAGACCAAAATTGCACAGTACGCTTGCTCTACGCTTCAAACTTGATTAATATTTTGAACTGTTTGCACAGCGTTCGACTCACTTTGAACTCATTTTATATAAAAAGACATTAATAATAGTAAGATTCCAAGCAGTGCGTACAGCTCAAACACCCTGGACGGAATAAAATTAGAATAAAATTTTAATTACCGTGGCAAAAATGTTGGCAGAAAGCGTAAGAGAAGCGATAGTTTACGTTGCGTTGCAGATAAAACTTCGATATGAATTATGCATTTTATTCTTCCGGAGGCGATCCTGATGCACTCTCGATCTCTAGGGCGATTAGTAGTTTGGGAAGTTTGTCAAATTCACCGCTTGCAGTGTAATTGTTAATGCAAAAGAGTGTTGCCGTCGAGAGACTCTCTAACTTTAGCGTGGGATGACAATCTCCAACTTGGGACTAGGACCGTGGTCAACTTTGTTAAATGTTGTTAGTCGACGTAATTTCGTTGTCTGTAAGCGTAAACATTGGCACGTTTAAGACTTGATCTTCTTCCTCTTTGTGCCTGTTCAATTCTGTGCAGTGTTACTTTAGAAATGGAGAAAGACTTGAGAACGGCGAATGGTCCTATTCGACACCTCGAGTTTGGAGGAATTTCAACAAAAGTTTCCTGACTTTCAAGGCACTTACCAATAACTTGCCCAGAAAGTCTACAAATACGTAAACATGTTTTTGGAAACAGGTAATGTTCTGCGCAAAAAAGGCACTGAATGACCGACAAAAAGAACAGCTGAAAATATTGAAGAGGTTAAGAATTGCGGAGACCCCAAATAAATCCATCCGGAGATTAGCCCAAGAAACTCACCTTTCATTTGGTACAGTTCAGCTTATCCTTAAAAAAGATTTGCACTTTTTTCCTGTTGTGCATGAATTTAAACCCCTTGACAATAAGAGCCCCACAACGTAACCTCTTTGAATATTGATCGTTGGATCGATTTATAAACAAGCAGCGTGCTCATCGTTGAATAAAGGCGCGACAGGTCACACATAATTCACACCTTTATGAAAATCAAGATTTCAACGTTCTCAAAATCACTAACCTAACTTTTAAGACTGACATCTGATAATTGAAATCTTAACGAATTTGAAAGAGGCCGCATTATTGGAATCGCTCATCGTGTGGGACAAAATGTGGCCACTGTGTTACGGTGTTATAGTACATTGTTTCATCAACATATGCTATTTCTGGGTGTTGCATTTTTCATGATAAGTCGTATAGTTTTGTGCGTTCTGGAACCATTTTGTTCGTTGCAAATTTTGTCCTCGTTCGGGGTTTTTCTCTTTTTCAGTTTCAATATGGCCTTTTTGACTTAAGCGCCGGATTAAATTAAAATTTGTGAAACGCACGCGAGCACCAGCCACACCTGGGTTGACCTCGTTGGGAGAAAGCTTTTGAACAGTGACAACCCACCGAATCCTGTTGATTTATTTACACACACAAAGCTAATAAACAAGAGAAGGTGCGAACAAAAAACCGCCCCTTCCTCCCCCGTCACTCGCACATTTTCGCGGTTTCATTTCATGTCGCACCGAGTCCGAAAAACTCTTTTGTCGGCGTTTTCTCTTTTGAAGTCCGGGCGAGGTCCTGATCCGGTGTTAAGCCGTTGCAGCCCAGACATTTTTCTCGACCGGAGTTGGAGCTTCCGGAGTATCTCGACCGGGTCTCTCGTAATCAGCTCCCGAAACAATCCGCATTAGTTATGGCTAATTAAGCGAGGAATCGAGCCCCGGAGTCGGACAACGAGCCCGGTCCGGGGGGGGCGGGTGTCGACGGCGTGTGAAATATTCCCCGGTGGATCTCTTTTTGTGCGACACAATGTAACAAATTTGTTTGCGTTTCGGATTCATCCGACGACTCCGCACGGGACGTATTGTTATATGTAGAAAAATGCGTAATTTCCGGGGGCGGCTCATAGTTCTGCGCGCTTTTGACGTTCGACCGAAATGTTCTCGTGATTTATTAAAATCGCGTTTCGAAGCGGTGCCAGAAGCGACGACCGGCTCGATGGCTGATACCTTTGATTTTATATTATACAGGGTGTTTTTGAAATTCGTGCACAAATTTTAATCACGAGCTACTGGCTTCATGTAGAACTCGGAAAAAATATTTAAAAAATTCTATGTCAAAAAATAAATTGACATTTAATTTTTGAGGTACAATTTTTTTAAATTGCTTTTAGTTTTCTACGTTGTCCTACAACCTCGTAGGTAAAATTTCGGCACATTTTAAAAATACACCCTGTATATCATGTTTTATACAGGGTGTATTTTTAAAATGTGCCGAAATTTTACCTACGAGATTGTTTGACAACGTAGAAGACTAAAAGCAATTAAAAAAAATTGTTGCTCAAAAAATAAGGCAGTAGCTCGTGGTTAAAATTTGTGCACGCATTTCAAAAACACCCTGTATAATATATTATACCTGTAATATAAAATCAATACCGATCCTGGTGGGAAAACCGGTGAGGCCTCACGTCACTACCGCACCCGAATCCCGGAGCTTTTTTGGATTTATGTTACGGTTAACTTCTTTCATAACTTCCTTTGAAGTTACTAAAGTAACTTCTTCATCCTGTACCATCATTTCTTCTGTTACTTCTTCTTTTTTTTCTTTTTTGTCACCCTTTCTTTCTTTAACTTCGTTTCTTTTTAGTTTTTGTGCTAGGTTACCAATAAACGCTTCACTTCACCATGAACGCCACTTTCACGGAAGCCGAAAATTGTCCATTACGAGCTCTGATTAAAACGAATCCGACCGGGGAGTCCCCGAACGCATCCGCATTAACCCGGAAATGGAACCGAGAAAACTCCGTTTATTTACCCAAGTACGGTGTGTGCTTAAGTAATAAAATGCGGTCCCGGGGGTGCAGTTTGGTCGTAAATTGCGCTCGGTTTTTTTTCCCGCGTGTTTGAAGAATTGTTGTTATTTTTAATGGCCCGGTCACAATGGAAGGAATCGATGGACTTTAATTAAAACGATAAATCTGGAAACAAGTCCAACAAGGAAAAATTCACTTTATCAGTTAACGAGATTCGAACCTAATAAATTTCGTGGGCGAGGTGCGGGATCGTTTCCGGAATAATCCGGATTTCGAGGTGGACCCGCGGCGGGATTTGCAAATTGGGAATTGTGCAGTTTTTGGGACCTGCGTGGACGCGGTTTTCCAAACGAATTTGTAACGAAACGAAAGGACTAAAGATTCAAATGTTTACCTGCGTTTTGCATCACAAAAGTGATGTCCTAATTGAATTTTTCAGGAGTAGTCGTTCATAAATTCAATTAAAAATTTCAATGGAGGGCCGTTTTTTCGGAGGCACTTAATTAACATTCCTTTCACTTCCGATAATTGCCCGGAAATGAAATGTTTGGGGAGAATGATGGTCATGAAAACTTGAGGAGTGTTTTTGTATTCGCTTAATCCTGATCGTTTCGATTTTTAGAGCTCTGGGGACAAGAATAATACATTCTCGTTTCGCTTGTCCAATTATTTTTTAACTGTTAATAATCCGGGGCGAGTCTGAAAGTCACGCGAGATTGAAATATTTCGCGGCGCGTTTTTGAACGTCTCTGACGTGGCCAACTTTTTTCTACTCCACAAAAAAAATTCTATACAATTTTGTTCAATCCGCCGTGATTTTCTTTACAACATTTTAATTTGACTGGATTGGAATTGCCTCAACAGGGTTGTTACTAAGTCTGCGTCTTGAGATATGTATTTCATCATTTCAAGCAGTCGCAGCGACAATTATTCCGCTTTCACGTATAAGTTGATGATCCGCTTCATTATTACCGAGTGTTGTGGCCAAGCGCCTAGCGCGCCACTTTACATTCGAGAGGTCCCGGGTTCTAACCCCGGTACTAGGTGTGGGTTTTTTTCAGAGTTTTCCCCACACCATCACATCGTGGTGTATGTCATATCACAGATAAGGCGAATGCTGGGTCTCAGTACCTACCGCACCCATCCTCGCCGTACCCATCCCGAATCTTCCCGTCAATGTGGCTGAAAAGGCTCTGGAAGCCCTTCCCCGAGAAAAGGTCTTACAGGAAACCCGACCCCAAGTGTTGCCACCCCTTTCGCGCCGCCCCGCCGTCGCACACTCTATTTATTTCCGGTTCGGTTAATTACCCTCCAAGGTGAGGCAGTAATACGCTCGGTTGCACGGCTGCAACCGCCTTTGAATATTCATAAATAACACCGTTCGGAATATGCAACCTCGTGGAACCACCGGCTGCGAGGTGTCGGCTTTCGCGCGCGTCAAATTCCGCATAATTACGAGTACGAGGGAGTAATTTACGGGCGGGAGCTTTCGTCGAATAGTAACGGGAGTTCCGTGAACAGGTGTTTTTGTTGCAGGCTCTTTTACAAGCACATGATGTTGTGGCGCACGAAATTTACGGCGAAGATGCCATGCGGGTCACGCCCCCGCCGCTGCTGCCGTACCTCAACGGGGGCGACGATCTGGACGGTCCCAACGGCGAGGTGGAAATGGAGAACGTAACGAGAGTGAGACTGGTGCAGTTCCAGAAGAACACCGACGAACCGATGGTGAGTGAGAAAAAAAATTAAAAAAGAGAATTGCCAGTTCGAGGAGTTGTAAAAAGTTCGGAAGATAACACTTTTTGAATTATCAAGAGATCTTATTAACCGAGTCAGATACTGAAACCGTTCCGTTTATGAAAGCACCCTCTTTACATAAAAGATAATTGAAGGACCAGAGTGCTTTAAAAAGAAAAATGTTTGAACAAATTTTGCATTTTAAATTTTTTTATAGCCGCTTCCGCTTCAATGCCGTATCGTTTCGAGTGCCACCCTTTCTTTTTTAATTCTGTTGTACAGTTAATTTCAAAATTATAGAGTACACCTAATTTTCTACAGTGTGAAATGCACTTATATTTTTTGTCAATGATCAATGTCAATTTTGACAAACAAAATGCCTGATCTAACCGAAAACGCGAAAGTGCTCATTCTTTCCAAATTAGAAGAAGGGTGGTCGATCCGAAGGGTAGCCCACTATTATAACATCGCGAAGAGCACAGTGCAGAGGATAAAACAGACACTGTTATGGTGTTCTAAAATATCAGCGACATTTTATGTTGTCAAACTTACCTAACCTATATAAAAAATATGAGACTCAAATTTCAAGAAGGCATATTTACATGTGGAAAAAACTGTAATAAATCGACTTCTTGATTTTTGAGGTGTACTCGATAATTTTGAAATTAACTGTACGTGTATCTGCGACCGTACGACATATCATATTCAGACAGGTAATGACTCACTTTACTGCACGCCGTGCGGTAAAGGAAACAATGGAAACGATCAAAGAAAATCAAACAAGCCAAATAATTTGACTCGTGATTTTTCACCCTTCGCAAACTCTCACAAAAGCGTCTTGGCCTCTTTGTGCAAACTTCACACGTGTGCGATTATATCTGTGACTCACTTGTTGCATAATAATTATTAAATTGTCCTTATTCGACGCCACTGCTTCAAATTGAACAGAGAATCATTCGTAAATGTAAACAATGATTGCTTGGTATCTAAATGATATCAGTGATAAAGAAAACAAAGTGGTATTTACTAAACTGGAAACGTAAGAAAAATTGTGAGCAGAATACGAAATAATGGAGCTTCTTGCCCCGTTAAAAAAATATAAAGAACGTTGATTTAAACGTATGCCAATGGAAATAAGTGTTTTTCAATGTGTGGGGATGAACTCGATCGGAATATTTTTGTTTTGCCTGAAACAATCCATTTTTATCGAAATAACAATGTACCCTAGTACGATTTTAACTGCATATTTTTCGGAATAAATTGAAAAAAGATACCATGGACAAATCTTCAAGTCTTAAAAAAGACTCGACATTCTCAGATTGTGTTGCTCAAGGAGGTGCACCTAAACCGTTGCTGTTTACCATCCGTTTTAATGCGCAGAGGATTGAATTTGGCAACGGCAAAGTAGAATGTTTCAATAGAAATGAACGTTTTGAAATTCATCCGGATGAAAGTCTGAAATAGAATTTTCATAAAGTGATTACGTACGTAAGCGCTCGGTTTGTTGCGAAATAAAGATGAGTACTGGCAATAAATCCAGCTGAAGTGGAAGGTATAAAATCGGTTATTGTGAAAATGTACAAAGCGGATCGGGGTGTCATGAATAAATCAAGATCCGTGGAGTTTTCAAGGAAATTCTATAAATAATAATAACAAGACGGGTTGATAACTATTTTGGATGTTTTATAATCCCTTGAACTCGGCAAATGAAGCACTCGCTCTTTCGTCGCTCGTGCCTCAAATAATGGGCTCACGCGCGAAAAATGTCTTCTCGCACTAATTTCGTAAATAACTATTGTATTTAGTCCTTTGATGTTGACAAATGCAAGATGTGACAGATTACAGTAAGATCGAGCTCCATCCTGTTCAGCTCAGCCGTTGAGCTTGCTAATGCGAAGCCCCGCGTCAATACGCTAATTCGATGCAAATTGGATTCTTTCCCAGATTTCTCCAGTTTAGGGGCAAATGTGAAAGTGTCAAGATCTGATGATACTCCTGTCTTTTGTAGCACTCGGACGTGACTCGATTATTACCGCGTACCAAAACATCTTCAACAAGCACAACACGAGCGAACATTGCACACTTTCTAAGCCCCCTCTGAAGCAGTTTTGATTATTTTACGAGAATAAACACGCCCAAACTTCGTGTTTAATCGACAGCCACGTTGGAGGAACGCCAGCTTTGATTTTTCTCCCCAGAACGTAATTAAATCAATCCGACCGCGTCATTTTTATGCAGATTTTATTTCGCGGTCGTGAAAAGACGAAATCAGATGAACCCTCGTGCGTGCAATATTGATGGGAAGGAAGTCTCCGAAGACTCGACTCGATACCTCTCGTTCGGCTGAGATTTATTTCGCCAATTTGTCAGAATAAAAACGGGGCTGCCGATGTTTGATTTTCTCCGAACTGCTTTCCGAGTGTATTTTAATTGAGTCGCCATCGATTTTCGAGATTTTTTTACCCATCAAACGCCACGTTTCGAATATTTTTTAAATTGATTCTGCTTCCGGTATGTATTTGACGGTCGATGTGTGAAGGTTGCTTCCGAAAAAAGGAATCCAATTTGGAAAAAAGTGTAAATCGAGAGCGAGAGTGGCTAAAAGTTGAGAAAAAAAAAGGAAAAGGAAAAAGAAAAGTAAAGACCTTAAGGAGAAATGTAAATGAACATCCGATGTATAATAGTTATTTGTACAACTAGTTATGAAAGTCATACTTTTTTTCACGAATTTGTAGATTGATTAACGAGGGCGTAGCCGAGTTAATCAAGCAAATTAGTGAAAAAAGAGACTTTCATAACGTGTTGTGCACACTATTTTTTTGCATATCCATGCAAGTTGAGAAATTTGGTCCAAAAGGATTTATGAAAAATTACAAAAAAAAAATAGGTATGCTTTGACAATCATCTTCAAGGAAATGGAATAAAATGATGCAAAAAAGTACTACTTTCACTACGATTTTTCATGTAAAAAAGTGCTACTTTCACTAGGATTTTGCGTGTAAAAAAGTGCCACTTTCATCACGATATGCAAAAAAAGTATTATTATTATTATTTCCGTTGCAGGGCATCACGTTGAAGATGAACGAGGACGGCAAGTGCATAGTGGCGAGGATAATGCACGGGGGGATGATCCACCGACAGGCGACTCTCCACGTGGGCGACGAAATCCGAGAAATCAACGGAATCTCCGTGATGAACCAGTCGGTGAACGCCCTTCAAAAAATCCTCGTAAGTCCCGACCAACCCTCATCCTCTAACCCCCGTTCACTATAATAGAACGCGTCTAATCGAGACGTGATAATCGAGCGAGAGGCGCATTAATAATAATTGCCGTGTCAATTTTCCTTTCCAGAGGGAAGCGAGAGGTTCGGTAACGTTCAAGATCGTTCCGTCATACAGGAGTGCTCCTCCGCCCTGCGAGGTGAGTCTTTGTTTTCCCTTCTCTTCGCCGACTCGATCGATCATGAATTTTTGGTTGAGCATGTTTCGCAACGATCCGGCGCGAAGGACCACGCGATTTTGCATGAGCGAATCGGAAGGTTTTGTTTCGAAAAATTAACGGGCGGGTCTTGTGTATTCGCACCGATCTATAAATTGTGGATTAGGATGATACAAATTCGCAATTTTTCCATCTTAGGTCGGTGTTCATGAATGTGGTGTTCTCTTTCCATTTGTGCTCATCCCCCTATTTTAGATTGTAAATCAACAACGTACGGAGATCAAAGGAGTCATCGCTCTGTCGATGTTTCGTTTAGAAAACAGCTATCGAGAGACAATTAGGCAGAAATGAAATGCAACAGTTCAAGAGGTGAACAAGCTGCTGGGTGCAGCTGGTGACGCGTTCCACGTTGTCGGGGGTGGTCGACGCCCCCACTGCGGATACAATATAATTTTTTGCAAATCACACCGACATCTGTCATTGTTTTTTTGTGTTTTTGTTTTTTGTTTTTTAAAGCACATCCCATCATACCAGATATTATGTGATTGCCCCTCTCACAAACACACTTGTCACTTTAGAATGATTGTTGTTCGGAACACGAAGAGGAATCGTTTTCGGAATCGACCCACGCCCCGGAGGTCGTCACGGGTCGATTCCGAGAAGCGATTTCGGGGGGTTTCGTTGGTGCGTGAAGCCCCCCCGCTCTTCCAAAACACAAAATTCTCTGTAGTGATTAGGCACTGGAGTAATGATTCTATTTTCTCTGTTTTCGGTCCATCTAGTTATTCCGGATTAAACCTCTACCAGTACTAGTAAGTACCCAAATATGCCTACTATCTGGTTCGGGTGTGGTGTGCTTTAGTTTTTTCTAGTCCTAGTTTTTGAAAGGAGTATTTGCTAGTTTTCCTGCTCCCACACTTGGTAGCGTAGTTTGTTAAGCATGGCCCCTGCTCCAGGTGGTGTCTCTCGTTTGCAGATATTCGTGCGGGCCCAGTTCGACTACGACCCCCTCGAGGACGAGCTGATACCTTGCGCGCAGGCCGGCATCGCCTTCAAGACCGGAGACATCCTCCAGGTGAGCGCCACCCCACCGGTGCCCCCAGAGTGTGTTGATCGAGCGTTCTTCGCTTTCAGATCATCAGCAAGGACGACCACCACTGGTGGCAGGCGAGGAAGGACAACGCCGCCGGCTCGGCGGGACTGATCCCGTCGCCGGAGCTGCAAGAGTGGAGGGCCGCGTGCGCCGCCATGGAGAAAACCAAACAGGAACAAGGTAATCCGGTTCGTTGGAATTAGCGCGGCGCCAGTCAGTGTGTTTTCCCTGGGGCTTTTTTCATCCGAAGTGGATATGTTTTTTTTTTTTTTTTTCGTTGAGCTTCTTTTCTTTTCCGGCAGGAGCGCGACAGTTTCGCCTCCGTAGTTCGTCGGGACTCGTTCAAATTTCCAGCAGTTCATAAAACTTCCGTGGCTGACCCCTTCACTGTTGCATGTGTGTTAAAAGTTGACGTCTGTTAAACGACATCGGTGCATTTTCCGTGGAAACGGGACCGGTTGAATCGCTGCTGCGGAAATTACCGCCATCGCGGAACAAATTAACGCGAGTATCGGGACAATTACGAGCGTGAGCGCGATTTCGACGACAACTTTTCTATTTTTTGTTGGCAACGGGTTCGTGACCGGTCCCGAATCGATACCGAATGCACCGACTTAGAATAAGTATACAAAAACTATTTTAAACATGGAGCATGACACCTGTAGTGTAATTAGAAGTGCAGCGCTGGACAGAGTTCGTGACGTGGTTTCAGCGTCGAATGAGCAAAAATCAAAACGAACAAAACCAATTAATTGACACTAATTGTTGCCGACGGCGACTTTTAAAATTTCACCGGCGAATTAAATAAACCTCGTCCGTTATAGACCTGAATTGTGTGAAGTGCCGTCAGGTTGGCACTAGTGATGATGTTACTAAAAGGCCGATGGGTATTTTAATTTTGTATGTGTGGCAACGATTCGAAACAAATTAAATCAGAACTTTTGAGTTCTTTGCTTCCCGAATTATCTGATAGTGAATACATTTCTCCGTTCGTTTTTCATTTTTGAAATAATTTTTGAAAATAAACGTTGCACATAATCCTCTTACATATCTGATTATTGATTTGTTCGATACCTCCCTAAAAAGTGAGTCTGTATCCATAGTTACCAGCGAGTGAACGTTTCTCTTTCGTTCACTTCACTTTCGCTCACTGTCTTTCACTCACTGGTTTTCATTCGCTCATAATTTTTTCCAGGACATCATGAGGAACATATAACTCTTCATCATCCATTTCCACAATTTCCACAACATGTACACAATCACTTTATTGACTTTACATCATTTTGTTCATTTTGTTTTTTTTTTTTCATAGCAACAGATCCGTCCAAAAATGTGATTTATTTTTATTTAAAATTTTTAATACAAAGTATCGAACAAAACCAATACAGCACTCGAGAGTAAGGCCGCTTTCGTTCACTTGAATTGCACGCAATTCGCGTGAGCGAAAACTTTGCCTCCCTCACTCTTACTGTAAATAACTAAACTTTTTTGGTTGATAATGTAAAACACTCCTATGAGAAACCAAATTAAAGGTGTCACAACCTTTATATTTTGACGCAAATGACATTTTTCTTGCTAGATTATAAAAGTAAATTTTGGCCGACCTTGAATTTGACAATTCAGGTCTATAATGGATGAGGTGTAGATCCATTATACATTCTAGTATTTCTTCGCACGTTTCTTCTACATCTTTCTTCACTCTCTTTGCACAGTCTTAATTTTTTCTTTTCAATTCAAAAATTTGTCACCGAATCTTGGAGTTTGTGTTTTTCTCTTATTTTTTTTTAATCTCTATCACGTTTGCTAGTTTTCATTCCAGTGCTAACTGTATACAGGGTGTCCCTGAAATGCGCGGCAAAATTTTAACCACGAGTTATAAAATCTGATATACAGGGTGTATTCTTAAAATGTGCCGAAATTTTACCTACGAGGTTGTGGAACAACGTAGAAGACTAAAAGTAATTTTAAAAAATTGTAGCTCAAAAATTAAATGTCATTTTATTTTTTGACATAGAATTTTTTCAATATTTTTTCCGAGTTCTACATGAAGCCTAGTAGCTCGTGGTTAAAATTTTGCCGCGCATTTCAGGAACAGCCTGTATATTTTCATTTTACGGTTTCTAATGGGTTTTTTCCTCTCAGTTTCCCACTCTTTTCTTCGCCATCTTTTTCTTATTATCTATTATACTTACACCATAAGTATTGTTTTAGATCTTCATTGTTCTAATCGGTTTTCCTTCTTCACTTTTTTAGACATCTTCCTTCACTCTAGATTTTAAAATATCTTCATTTCTTCTTTTAACTCAAAAATGTGTCATTCAAACCTCAAATTTCTTTGTATTCTTCTCTTAATTTTTCTCAAACCTTAACATTATAATATTCTCGTGGTAACTTTCTTCAGTTTTGTTGAGTCTTCTACGTTGCGACTAGTTTTTTCCACTCTTTTTTTCTCTACCTTTTTTTCCTAATATTTTTTCCAATAGGTTTTTCTCTTTGTTCATTCACCATTCTTGGATTGTTACGCACTTTTTTTTGTAGATTTTTCAACCACGAAACTTAATTCTTCTGCCGTTCTTTTATATTATCGCACTTTTCCACATCGAAACCCACGCAAAAAAGTTCAAACGAGATTCATTCGGCGTTACCCAAGTGCAAGTGACGTAATTTCAGAAGATTAAAGAAAAAAAAGTGTGTGCTTAAGACCGCACGACAGAAGTGAAAACTTCTATGAGCCCCGTTATTGATTGCGTATTGTCAACGATTTTAGCGTGTTGCGAACGATTTTAGCGTGTCGCATGAAACAAATTCACTGCCCGGGAATAAAATATGTTTGTGGTGCGCCTAAAGAAGTTTTCACTTAAAAAATCTTCTTTGTCCCAACTCTGCCCGGCTCGGTACACGTTAACCTACTCCGACACTAACAAACAAAAACAAATAAAACCAACTATGATAAACCCGTACTTTGGTGTGACCTGTATTTTTGTTGAATGCTAGACGTGGAAAAAGGATGTACTTCTCATGCTAACGGTTGTGATGGTACCACAGGTATATGATGCCCACATTACGTAGCCTAAAGCATGATACTTAAGCATTATTGTCTTACTTCGACTGTGACAAACATCAATGTTTTCCCTGGTAGACAGTGATTGTTTGTGATCTGCTGGGAAAATAACAGTAATAGTAAAAAAACACAAAAAAGAGAGAAACATAGAAAAAATAATAATTTTGGAAGAGAAAGAAAAAAATCAGTGCATGGTATAGTGATGCATACAGGGTGTTATTGAAAGTTGAGCTACAATTTTTTTAAATTGCTTTTAGTTTTCTACGTTGTCCTACAACCTCGTAGGTAGAATTTCGGCACATTTTAAAAATACACCCTGTATATCATGTTTTATAAAATGTACGCCAATGCGAAGTAACCTATGGGAAATATGCTTTAAAACAAGGAAACCGCATTGGTGTACGTTTTATAAAATATGATATACAGGGTGTATTTTTAAAATGTGCCGAAATTTTACCTACGAGGTTATTTGACAACGTAGAAGACTAAAAGCAATTAAAAAAAATTGTAGCTCAAAAAATAGATAACACCCTGTATATTGGGTAGAGGTTTGCGTCGTCAGCGTCGCGTTCTAATCTGTTCTGTTTGCAGTCAATTGCTCAATATTCGGTCGCAAGAAGAAACAGTACAAGGATAAATATTTGGCGAAGCACAATGCTGTTTTTGACCAATTAGATTTAGTAACGTACGAGGAGGTCGTGAAGTTGCCAAGTAAGTAGTGGTGTGGGAGGTGGAACAGCGAAGTGATCGCGATTTTGCGTGTTGGCAGTGACCGATCCGGCCTTCCAGAGGAAGACTTTGGTGCTGTTGGGGGCGCACGGCGTTGGCAGGAGGCACATCAAGAACACTCTCATAGCCAAACATCCCGATCAGTATGCTTATCCTATACCACGTGAGTTCCCAATAGCATGTGATTACGCAAACTCGGCCGACGGCCTCGTTGTGCACACTTCACACACGCGATACCAAACAACGATTGTAATAATAAAACAGACGACTCGATTGCAGATACAACGAGGCAACCCAGGGCCGACGAGGAGAACGGCAGGAATTATTTCTTCGTGTCGCACGACGAGATGATGGCCGACATCGCCGCCAACGAGTACTTAGAATATGGTAGAGCCAGATCGAACAGTTGTCACTTTCAGTGTAAAATATTGGCTTTCAGGCACCCACGAAGATGCCATGTACGGAACTAAGTTAGATACGATCCGTAAGATCCATCAAGAAGGTAAAATGGCCATTCTTGATGTCGAACCTCAAGCACTAAAAGTGTTGCGTACCGCTGAGTTCTCACCATATGTTGTGTTCATTGCTGCTCCGGCTTTGCAAAACATTGCAGATGTAAGCGTCACACCAGTATTGTCTTTTTGCGTTCTTTCACGAGACGCACACCGTCAAGGTCTCCGGCTCACTTTACACTTTGACCGACGAACGGCGAAGCCTTTTCACAACTAAAAAAAAATCTAATCGCAACCCTGGAATTGTTTCTCTTTGTTAAGCGCACGCCAACTACCGATCAGGTTCAGATTGCAGCGTAATTAGACTTGGCCAGACTATAATTCTCTGTAATATCCGACCGGCTAATTAAATAGTTTGTGCATTAATGCCGACTCCTGCTTGCTACAAACTAGTTGAATAGAATTTCAACACAAATTAGCAACATTAAATTGAATGCCGCGACGATAAATTCTTCGTAAAAGGCTTCGACGTTTGTACCGAACAGTCCAGTCAATCTGCGACGGCACGCGCATTATTCATAACAGGACAAGAAAATATACGATCGGTGCAAAAAAAAATGTCGAAAATATGTAAGTCACGCGAAATCGGAATGTTTCGCGGTGCGCTTTCACATCGGAGGGTTTTTATAAATGTTTCTTACATCGTATACAGGGTGTTTCAGCTAAGATTTTCGAGCCTAATAACTCAGTTATTTTCCAGCGGCTTTTTGTGAAATTTAAAATGCAGATATTTTAGACGGTGGAGAATAAAATCCCATTAATGCAATCACCCAAGTCTTAAAAACATAATTTTTACATGCTTTTTTAAAATGTTGAATCAATTAAGATTTACATAAAAAATTGATCGTCAATAAAAAATGCTGTAGGGAAAAACTCGCCCTTGAAAGATGTCTGCTTTGCAAGAAAAAAGCAAAAAACTGTGTTAAACGTGGCTGCAAATGCAAAAACGTACACGCGTATGAAACAAACGCGCAATTTTGCAGAATTTTGGTCATCCCTTTTCGCAGAAGCGCAGGTGACATATTTGACGTTTATCTTGCTAACCTTACAAAACTTACAAACAACATTTGGACGTAATTTATTATACTGGGTGCTTTAATTCTTCCATAAAGGACTAAAACACGATCGGGATATTTTAGCAAGGTAATTTAGTTCACGTACGCTTCCTGTGTCTTCAAATAAATTGACGACTCTCTTAACCTTACATTTTGTAAAGCCTACATTTGGATAGTGTTCCACGAGAAAACGAACTGTGTCATTGAAGTTCTTACGACACTCTCCATAGGCAAATTTTTTTTCCTTTTTCAACAATATTGAAATTTCTGCCGCTGTAGTCTATTTTTAGAATATTTTCAATAAATTTTCACAATTTGACGTTTCTAATCAAGCGCGCACAATTTTGACAGACTTTAAAGGGTGTACAAAATGTTGCTTGGCAATCTTTCATCAATTGTTTCAAAAGGTAACTGCTCAAATACCTTCATATTTTACATTAAATTTTTAACGACAAAATCTAATCTTTTCGTTGAATCAGACAAGTGATTTACTCAATTGTTTGTGTAGACCCCCATTTTTTAATGTTTAACAATCGCGCATAATTTTCGATAAAGGAAACATGTGTTAAAATTACATTTTTTAACTTGAGGTAATTTTATTATTACTAATTGAATAATACATAGCGGAACTATACGATCGTAAAGGTCAATGGATGTGATTGATTACTTTTGGGTGTCTAAAAACGAAGGGATTTAAGATGGTGTAATTCAAAGTAAAAAAAAAATGTATAAAAACAAAATCGAACACCTCAAAACAAATTTACTTCCTTAACTAACTCGGAATTCAGTTAATACTTTGAAAAATGGTAAATAATGAAAATTGCAAAGTGAATAAAGTGACAAGTGGGAGCTGCCAAATGTCCAATTTCCAAATACATGAGAGGCGGCACATCTATTCGTACTATTGGGGACAAAATACTTTGGTCAT
This sequence comes from Tenebrio molitor, assembly GCF_963966145.1. NCBI lineage: Eukaryota > Metazoa > Arthropoda > Insecta > Coleoptera > Tenebrionidae > Tenebrio > Tenebrio molitor. The sequence goes on from NC_091053.1 coordinate 1,415,848, forward strand.
CATTTTTCTCACTTCAAAAAAAAAAATATGTAAACCAAGCATTAACGTCAAGTCAACATTCATGACAATTTCAAATTATTTACTTTTCTCTTATCAAAAATATGACACCTTCCACCGTTGAAAAATTTATAATCGTCTCCCCTGCTTCTAAGGGATTGTCCATGAGCCAAATTGCTTTGTGGAAACTTTTTCAATACTCCCTCCTTGGAATTTCTCATTCAGTGGTCCATTTTTCGGTATTTAACATTTTGCAATGGCGAGTCTGACAGTGACAGTTAGTGACAATGGTTGACAGTACTGACAGTAGTAAAAAATAAGGTTAACCATCCTAATGCTTGATTTACAACTTTATGTCACTCGAATGACTTTGACGAACAAAGTAATTTGTCCCCAATAGTACACCATAACGTTGCCAACTGTGACGTTCGAAACATTTATAATAACCCTGTATTTATACAGGGTGTGTCAGCTAAGACTTTCGAGCCTAATACAGTGTTTTTCTTTTGGTTTTCCTGTTTTGTCAATTGTATTTGACTATTTCTCAAAACTATTTCCTATCTCTATTAAATGTCGAAGTGACGTAAATTGACAATTTACAAAAGAGGAAAACCAAAAGAAAAACAGTGTATCTCGTTTATTTTCCAACGGATTCTTGTGAAAAAATGTTGTAAGGAGAAACTCGTCCTTGAAAGACGTCTGGCTTGCAAAAAAAAAAAAAAACTGTGTGAAACATGGCTGCAGATGCAAAAACGTAAACGCGTATAAAAACGCGGACTATCGCCAAATTTTGGTCACCTCTCTTCGCACAAACGCAGGTGACATATTTGACGTTTATCTTTCTAACCTTACAAACACTTTCAATGTTAAAGACAACATTTGGACGTAATTTATTATCCTGGATGCTTTAATTCTTCCATAAAGGACTAAAACACGATCGGGATATTTTAGCAAGGTAATTTAGTCCACGTACGCTTGCTGTGTCTTCAAATAAATTGACGACTCTCTTAACCTTAAATTTTGTAAAGCTTACATTTGGAACGAGAAAACGAACTGTGTTATTGAAGTTCTTACGACACTCTTCGTAGGCAAAAATTGTTTCCTTTTTCAACATTGAAATTTTTACCAATGTAGTCTATTTTTAGAGTATTTTCAATAAATTTACACAATTTGACTTTTCTAATAAAGCGCGCCCACTTTTGACAGATTTTAAGGGGTTGCTTGGCAACTTTTTAGCAATTGTTTCAAAAGGTAACTGCTCAAATACCTTCAAAATTTAGATTAAATTTTCAACAACAAAATCTAATCTCTTCGTCGAATCAGACGAGTGATTTAGTTAATTTTTTTGTGTAAAGTCCATTCAAAAATCAAAAAACCACCAACGTCGCATTTTCCTCGATAATTACTATCGGCAACGTTGTTTAGTGTAAAATTTGGTGAGAATTGTAATTTTGAGGTTAAGTGTTTATTAAATGTCTTGTTTTTCTGGGCATGTTTAAGTAAAAATAACAAGAATCAATAAATAAATGAAACGTGCTGCTAATAAAACAATATGAACGGAATTCAAAGCAATTGAATTTTATTTTGAATCAAATAAATGTCATAATTTATAGTTACCAACATAGTATGAAAAAATATCTACCTAGGATTTTTTAAATTTTACCAACCTAAAGCAACAGATAGGGGTTTTTTAATTTTTGAATGGACTTTAGACACCTATTTTTTAATGTTTAACAATCTATAGTCTGTTTTTTTTTAAATCAGCTGTCAGTGTCAAAACTTTGTAAAAGACCAGACTGTGTTACCCTAAAACCTGTACTTTCCGACCAACTGTATAACAATTCCCCCCACGTCAAAATTGAGGTTATGTCTGTCTAACGTAATTGAAATGTCGAACGTACTCACTACTCAGTGTTAAAGGTTTCAATAAAGAGTATTTTGCAGAGCATGTACTTTCATTTAGGTACATTGAAGTGGAATTTGGAACACAACGATTTTTTGTAATGAAACACAGTTTAAACAATGAAGAAAACATTAATTTTTTCGGGGTTGAATACATTTTGTCGTTTTAAAGCCATCACATATGATTGCAGACGTCCAACGTATCTATTTTAGAAAAGTATTTACGGAAATAAATGAGAATTTAGAAAATAGGTATTTAATACGATCCATTGAATATGTTTGAAGCTTTCTCACAAATCGCCTTTTTACTCAATTCAGGATTGTCACCTTTCAACTCTTCGCTCTACCGAATCAGGGCCATTTTTTCACTCTCTGTGCACTACGAAGGCACTTTTTCAAATTTTGTGCGTTAATTTTTCAACGCAAACGCAAATGACAGTTATGCGCAATGACAGCGCCGATGACCTTGCACGGCTCGACGTTGCCAACCTATATTGTGAAATGCACTTTCAACTGCTCATACCAACTTGACAACACTTTGACAGCTGGTTTTAGAAAAATGGACTGCGCTTAATTTTCAATAAAGGAAACGTGTTAAAATTAATTTTTTTAACTTAATTTTATTATTAGGTACTAATTGAACCTTCACCGTCTAAAATATCTGTATTTTAAATTTCATAAAAATCCGTTGGCAAATAACCGAGATATTAGACTCGAAATATTTAGCTGAGACACTCTTTATTTTTATTAATTATGTAAACAACTGTGTGAAAATAAAATATGATCTAACGAATCGACGTGCACCAGTCGTGTATTTTTTTGCAATCTCAGAATGAATTTTGATTTGAATTTGACCGGACTGGAAGTGGTCCCGTGACGAAAAAATGTTTCTTTCAGTACGACGGGAGTCTAGAACGACTTGCCAAGGAATCTGACATGTTGCGACAGGCCTACGGGCATTACTTCGACTTAACAATCGTCAACAATGATATCGACGAGACCATCGCCGCTCTAGAGGCCGCCATCGAGAGAGTCCAGACCACACCCCAATGGATACCGGTCTCTTGGGTCTACTGACAACAACCCTCCATGGAATTTGGCTCTCTCCAGAACTTCTGAGCCGAACACCCGAACATCCGGTTTTATTGAAGTGAATTAACAGTGGATACAGAAGCTGTACACAGACAGACATACACATACACACATTCTCACACACGCACGTACACACTCACACACACAACACTTGGTAGTCTTTCAACTGTCTTTTTTCTATCGTCATAGGACTTAGCGCACTTCTCTTTGTAGCAACGCGACTTAGCTGTACGTTTGTTTTTTAGGTTACGTTCGCGTCTGCGTCGACCAATCGCTCGCCTCGGATTCGTGTCGGGGGGGCGGAGCCGCGCCGGCGCAGATGCAGACATTTTTAATTAGCGAAACGGGTATTTGCAGAACTTCCAAAGATACGCCGATACCAAAGCCATATGTTGATTTGCAAGATGATTTTCTCGTTCGGCGAGAAACGCAATAGACTTTCTACTAGCCTAGAAAAATAGGGTACTCAAGATTGAGATACATTCCACGTTATGTTCACGCGAGCACGCCCACATCCGGTACTTCGTAGCGCAGAACAACCCGAAGTCACAGTAGGCGCGACTTTCCAATCTACACAACGCACAAATCAGTGAAATGTTAAAGGAAACAACGTAACGAAACGATAATTTGCTTCAATATAAAGTTTATAGCAATACGTCTGAAAGTATTAATCGTAATTATTATATAATGTGATTTTAAGAAGTTAAAAGTGCTCACAAGTACTGTTTTAAAAAACAAGCGACGATTAGAGAATTTTTTGAAGAAAAAAAAAATATTTAGGTGAAGAAACGGCGCGAATCAGACCTAACAACATACCGTTCTTTCTGGTTTCATCAGTTTCGCTTCGATTTGATCGGTTCGCTTCCGAGCTTGTTAACATTAAAAACATATCCGATTGGAGGACGGAATTGCAATTTTCGATTGGCGGGAATCGCAAACGAAGACGAAAAATGCCAAGAAACAACCGTTTGTCTAACTGTGAAATAATCGCATCAAATTATAATAGAATAAATAAAAAAATATTGTATAAATTTATTATAACAGAATACTATGCTTTTCAATTTTCATAATGATAGTGAGATAAAATTGTTCTATTTTGAGGCAGTGGGTTTAATTTTGATAATTTTTCTGCTGTTTGTATATTATAGATAAGTGCCATTGTTTGTCTACTTTGTGTGAAGAGATTTAATTGTATCATTTCGGTCATGATCGAACGTATGATTAAAAAGAAAACGAAACACATTCATTAAACTTATACAAGTGATTGCTTCCTTAAATAAGTGTACCTACCTACTTAAAGAAATGAACTAAAGGGTATTCCTAACATAATTTGATAAAAGGTAGTGTAGCGATTTAAAGTTTGCATTTATTTGAATAATAGAACAATGTAGGTTCAATATTTCTGAAATAAAATGTAATATAATACAAAGTGTAGTTTTATTTCCCCCGCCGAAATATCGAAGGGGTTTTTCTGTTGTTATCACAGGATTACGGAAAAACTCCAAGGTCATCGGACAACATGCGAAATGCGTTAGTTAACGTCACGCCACACGGTCACCACACTGTCCGCACCGATTTGTTTTTTCGGTCTGTTTCTTGCTCCACGACAGTCTCCGGAAATTTTTCGCTCGTATCGGCTTCAATCAACAGGTCTGAATTTTCCCGACCAGCTAAGGCGATGATTTTGGGTTCGTTGGATTCGTTTCTCCTTCCTGCTGATCTCGGTACCAGAGAGTCGCGATTCGGTCCATAATTAGCAGAGTTATCGAGTCTCAAACTTGTTTGGCACTCCCAGTTAACGAAATGGCGTCCCCTTTCAAAAATTTTAAACGGCTGTGACTCCCGAATTGAAGCAGCTGGAGAGATTCATTTTATACCCTTACATTCCTCTTTCGATCCTCTTTTTTTATTCAAAGTAGATTCGTTTCGGAGAGTCACAAAAACGCTACTTTCATGTCTTTCCCCCCAACTCTTTTTTTAACTATCTTATTGGGATAGATCCTCCTCCTGTGAAATCTTCTGATTCAGTTGTGTCACTGGCCCGAAATTATTCATACCTACTATCGGGCCTTCAAATAAATATATATTTAGAGTAGGCGTAGGAGACATTCTAATTCTTTTAACAGTGTAAAGTTATTTTTGTAGGTAACCAATTATTATCCGGAGTTGCATAGTATGCATAGTAAGGTTTTTCCCAATTTCATATTGTCATATTCCGTGGAGGGAGAATAGAGAGAATGCACTACAAAAATTAAAAATATTTTCTAACCTAATTTTATTTCGTTAAAATGTCAGGCGTTTCTTGTGTCATTTTCTACGCTGGAAAAATGTTGCAAACAATTGAATTTCCATAGGTTGCTCTAAATATAAATTTATTTGAAGGCCCGTTATAATGGTTTGCACAGGATTTCGCTTATTACATCGGGTGTTCTTTACCTACATTTCCGGTCAAAGTTGGCGTTCAAGAGTCGATTGTGAACGCATCAACTGTTTCAATCTTACCTCAGTTTTTGTGTTCTTTATGTTTTTATTCACAATCGGTTAGTAACGTACAGCTTTGCGAACTCCTTATAGGTTGGAAAGTGAGCGATTACACGCGTACCTACACATCAATCGGTCAGTAATAGTGAAAAAAAGAAGTCAGTAATGAGTCGTTATCGGTCAGTAATGAAATCCATAACCTCGGCGAAAGTATCATTCTTGTGTCTCGAGAACTAGTTCATCTCGAGGACAAGGCTCTCGGTAAACTATTGTTCTCTCAACAGGAATGAAATACTTTCCGAGATTCCGCCTCGGTATGTCATATACCCGGTGATTTTAAATGATTGTGACTTTTTTTCATAGGTTGATAATATTATTGTTGGTTGTTCTGCTTTTTAATGTGATAGTTGACATAAACATAGGCGTCCTCGCCTATTTGACACAATTTATTAATGCATAAAATGTCGAAATGACGTACGTACGCCAATGTGTTGATTAAGGTATCAAGTTTGCCAAAATAATTTATGAAAAATGTTCCCAACTTAAGAAAAAAAAGTCACAATCATTTAAAATCACCCGGTATGTACTATCCATTTACTAAACTCCCGCACTGTCAAAATGTTTGCAAGTTGCCGCACTGCCGTTCTGAGACTAGTAATTTTTACTTTAATGTTGGCGCAAAAATTTGAAATTTCAAATTTGAAGTTAAGTTTAATAAATTCGCTTTCTTTCATTCAAAATATTACATACTTACAAATGGCTGAACAAGAAGAAGATATGAAATGTAAAAGAATACTCTTAACGGCCAGAGAGAAGCACGGTATTGTTAATTATTGTTTGGAAAGAAGAGAATTGACTCCATTAACATAACCAAACTTTTCTTGTTGACGTTTTTATAACTAGATTTTGTGTACAGTACTGTACAGGCAACTGAAAATGTATCTCACCAAGGTATACTCCAAAAAAAAAATCGAAAATTTGACACTGACAGTGCCGGAGTTTAATAAACGGATAGTACTATTACATGCGCGGTGCATTCACAATCGACTCTTCAACGCCAACTTTGACCGGAAATTTATATGAACACCCGATAGAAGATACGGTAATGATTCTTGCACCGTTCGATTCCTCTCGTTATCGTGTAAACTAATCCAGCCTAGAACCGACAGTTGGCGAGTAAAATGAAGTTAATTTTGAGTTTGTGTTTTTTTGACAACCAGACCACAAAATGGCGTCTGGGCGGAACTTTCCCTATCCCTGAATTCAACTCGTCCAACACATCAAGTTAACCTCGATTTGGTTCAGATTCGGGAAAAAAAATATCTCGAAAATAAAACGCCTTCTCTTTTTTTCGCCTAAGAAAAATCTTATGAAGCATGAATATTGCACCATAGATAACCCATTTTTTTGCACATAATTCTAATGTGGCTCCAGGGCGATTACGTAGACGCGTAGACCACCTTTCGTTTGGTCGGATTCGCAATTTTAGATTGTTGAAAATTTTCGAATTTTCGAAACTGGTTTTGGTTTGCACATGATCTCCCTTATAATTGAAGATACGGTAATAATTCTTTCACCGTTCGAGTCCTCTCGTTGTCCTGATTAATTATTTGTAAGGTACTTACCCATAGTTACCCAGAAGATCATTGCCCAGTAATCTAGTGTCACCACCACGTTTTGGGAAAGGGCGACAATGAGAGATTCTTGCGTTGAAGCACTAACGCAGTTTCGTAAAGAAAATACACACTTCATTATTATGGTCGAAAAACCGTTTTGACGAAGATTGAAAGCGGTTCACCATTTTTTTGCTAATACTGGCCTAAGATCGACTTGTTTAATCACCATAGAAACAAAAACAAAAAGTCGAGAAATCGCGGTTACGTGAAAGAACCTAATTGGTCCGTAACAAAACTACGGGATGCAAAACTCGGGGTGTTCTGACTAACACTTCATTGGATTTTTTATTAAATACATTTGGTTCAAACTGCTGACTTGGTTCTTGGTTGACTAGAAATTTCTTCTTTGTAGCTCCCAGAACACAAAGCCGCATCTGTGGGCGGCACATTTTAAATTCAAATCGCAAAAAAAAAACTTAAAGAAACTCGTTTTTTTAATTTTTTTACACATAACTTCCATTAAATTGGCTCTAGGGCGATGATTTTTTGGTCAATGGAATCCTTTCGTCAAGTTCTATACGTAGACCACTTTTTGTTTGGTCTGATTCACGTTTAAATAAATGAACATTTTCAAATTTTGGTCCAAACCAAATCGGTTTACACAGGATCTCCCTTATTAGTTATTATTGAAAATACGGTAATGATTCTTTCGCCGTTCGATTCCTCTCGTTCTCCTGACTAATTTTCTGTAAACTAATTGATCCTCGGACGTAATCTCTCTGCGGAAATCACTCAGACTATACTTTTGGACAGGCCTGTTATAATAATACAGCACATCGTGGGATCATGCTCGTGCCACTAATACTGTCAAAACTACAGCGGTACTTATCGGATTTTTATTCAAACCACTCCCCAAATATTCCTGACACTAATAACAGAACTAATAAGAAACTGTAAAATCATCTGTAAAAGTTTCAACGATTTCCAGCGATTTCAAATTTTACGTGCCCTAGGTACTACTTTTTCTACGTAGAATTTACTAATTTGGTGATTTTTATGTCAACCAATCTCTCGCGGGACAAACTATACCAATACCCTATTTCAATAAAGTGCTGACAATATCCCTGTTCCAAGATTGCACGAAATGAGGATTCGTATTTTCTTGCAAGTCAGCATCAAAATGACAAGTCTTGTAATAGCAGAAAGTGAGGTTACGAATACGTAAGGGCCGCTTTACATCTCATGTCAATGGAGTGACGGCCAAGGGTCAAAATTCCGTGGCCGTAATTGTACGAACATTGGCTTTTAATATACAGGGTGTTTAAAAAATTACGCACTAAAACTACAGTACAGTGTTCAGAAGCATTTGGTAAGTGAGGGAAAAATATTTAAAAAATTCTTGGTGTTAAATTTGCACGTGGATGAAAGTTTCTTTTATCATAAATTTGACAACTGCGTGCACTTACCAGTACCTACCTAATTTGAAATAGTTTCATCGATTTTTGCATAATTTTCGGTAAATCGCATTTGATATTAAAGACCACAGAGATTGGGTTAAAAGTTATTAATCATACTTGCCTTATGCATACTTTAGTTGCAAGTTTTGGGTGTTATTTACTAATAATAAATTACAACTAACAACGTTTAAAGATCTTTACAAAAACTCCCATTGTGCAGAGAAATGAAGACCAAGAATTTTTTAAATATTTTTTCCTCACCTACCAAATGCTTCTGAACAACGTACAATAATTTTAGAGCGGAATTTTTTAAACACCCTGTACAATATAGATTGTCAACTCCACCGCTTTCTAAAAGAAACAAATGTGAAGTTTTATCTACAGTTGTCATATACAGCCGCGGACAAAAAAAAAAGTAGGACTTAAGTCTTATTAATAAATTTAGCCAAAATTGAATTGAGTAAACCGGGGTTATTAATAATAAATAAATATTTTCATAGTAGCCATTGAAAGGGCAATTTAATTGATGTCCCCGGTCCCGACTTTGCATAAAGCGGAGAGAGTAACATTATGTTTGGAAGCTGAAGGCAGACATTTCAAACATTTACTCGAGTTCGTAAATACGATTGGAGCTCCTCATGATTCTTTTACAACCGACAGGTCACACCTTTATGAAAATCAAGATTTCAACGTTCTCAAATTCACTAACCTAACTTTTAAGACTGACATCTGATACCTAATTGAAATTTTAACGAATTGCCAACTGAAATTCTTGGTCACACCCAATTCTAATTTATTTTTTCGATCTCACGGTATATACCTAAACAATGAATAGTTGACGAACTAGTTTCTAGACTGATGTAAAATTAACATTGTCTATTTCAAAGGTTAAGGACAAGCTAATTCCTGTAAATGATTCCCATTAATTTCACAAAATAATCAAATAGGTAAGTATAACTTCCATTTCGTTCTAGGTACTTAATAAAACTATACTAGATACTCATCCAGAAGCTTGACTAACATAAATCCATTTATTATTTAAAAATATGGATTTTACATTACTCTAGTGGTTTTTAATTCAGGCAAGTAACGAAACTTAAATTATTAGATATTAAGTAGACAGTCTAACAAATTCGTTATAACCAGTCGGTACAAGGTGAATATGTCGAGACACAAACATGACCAAATCACTCCATACAGAGGTAAACTTTTAAAATGCACTTCTTTTTTCATTCACTTTTTCATTTCAGAGGAGACCGATGAATGTTTCTCAGTTATATACAGTATTTTTGTAAAATTCGGTTATCACAAAATCACAAAAACGATAAATTTTTGGTGCGCACTTTTCCACTCGATTTTCTACATTCTACAAGTCTACTACCTTATTGTCAAATTTAATCAAAGCCTCCTGATGAAACATTTATTCGTGATGACCATGTTTCTTTATGTGGGTATCTACCAAATACCAGCACTCAATAAACAATTTCTTTTTCCGGTGCGAAGATGATATTCGCAATGATTTACTTAGCCATTTGTGAAAAACGTTACACCGAACAAAGTAGCAGCTTTCACAGATTTGCTTGGTCCATCGACAGTGCTGGTTTGGAAGCAAAACAATCTATCTTGAACAAATCAGCAATGAGCAATGTGATTAACTACATTTCTTTGTTACTGACACTGTTTATAATTGTTCTTAATTTGCCGATATGGGGAAACGAACGAGAACTTTTTCTCAGTGTTGAGGTTTTTGAGTACATTTTTGGCAATTGGGCAAAAATTCCACACACAATCTATTTTGCAACTGTTCCGTATCTAACTTATACTGCCTTTAGAGTACCGTTTATGTTGTTGTACTGCATTCTTCAAGTGCAAATACAAATTTTTCTCGTCAAGGAACACATTTTGCAAATTTCTGATCATTCTACGGACTCGAATAATTTAAACGTGATTGACGATGTGTCGTATCAAAATGCAATACACCAAAGGTTGTGTCGGGATGCTCGTCAACACTACGAGATAAAAAGGTGTTGAACATTATTTTTCATTCAACCAATAATATTTTGATTTACAGGATTATTGAAAGCCTTTGCGAAGTTGTGGAAACCGCGATGCCCTTCATTCTTGTTATCGGTATGCTTCTGGGCATTGGTTTAGTCTTCTTTATTTTAGATGTAAGATATGTATCCGTCACAATAGTGTTAATGGTATTGTATTCTCAATTTGGTTGTAGGTCGTAAAATTTTATTGCATATTATGGGGGATTAACAGGCACAACGGTTGGGTTTGAAAAAGTTGAGAAGCGGCGCGTGCCGTTTTCCGTACAATGCAAATATACAAAATGTACAATACAACCCTGCTTAAAATATTACCTGCTAGTGGTAAACTAGGATTTATAAGCCCCCCAAGATCTTTAACTTAAAGTACCATAAAATTTTACGACCAAATTGAAAACACAGTAATGTTAATGTTAGTGTTAGCCAGAATGTTAATCTTCAGAACATTGGTGAAACGTTCACAATAATGGTGATGGTGATGTTAATGTTAGAAACGATGTTAAGAGATCCAGAAAATGTCTGGTTCTTTACCATCTTCGTTAACATCTACCAATCACCATCGAGAATATCGAGAATTTCACGCACGCGCAGGCTCAGTGACAGTTCACACCACGTTGACAGCTGTAACATTCCATCTCCACTAACATTATAACATTACCACTAACATTAACACTATTGTGACAGACCCAATAGGATGAATTTGATAAGTTAGATTTATTGTGGTATTTTTTTCAGAATTTTTCAAGTATGAGCGATATGTTGAAAATCCGTATATTTTCGCTTTTGTTTTGCACCATGTTTTTAATGGCAGTTTTCTGTAAAGCTGGTCAAGATATTGTTGAAGAAGTACGTATTTAATTCACTTTGAGCCTTTACTGTATCCTCTGTTGTAGACTGATCGAATATTTGACGCTCTCGGAACTTGTTCTTGGTACATTTGGAATATCAAAAATAGAAAAACACTTTTAATTTTTATGGCAAATTCTCTGCAACCTTTCAGTTTCTATTTCGCTGGAATTACAGTAGATTATAAATTAGCCGTGAATGTAATTATTTTACTGGAATCAAGACAATCATAATGACTTTTCATTCTGTAGGTGATCAAGACATGTGTTTCCTATGGGTTGGTTTTGCGTAGCTTTAATGAGATGGGACAGTAAGTTAAGCATAACGACGTTAGAATTTGTTGCATCACTTTCACTGAGCAATTTTTCTTAAATAATTGACATTTTTGACATTTTAAATGTAAATCAAGTATTAATGTCAATATACACGACAATTTCAAATTATTCTTGTCAAAAATATGGCACCTTCAATTTTTGATAAATATACAGGGTGTAACAAAAATAAGTGCATTAATTTTAACTGGTAATAATACTCATCAATTACAACTTTTCTAAATAAAATTTCTTGGAATTTGCAAAATTGAACTGCCATTTGTCCACTTTTTATTTTGACGTGACATTGACGTTGAATGCAATTTTATAAATCTGAACATTTTCTTAGTAATAAGACAGTAATGTCGCGAGCAATAAATTTTGGTCGTCAATGTCATTTCAAAATTTGGCTAGATTGTCACAAATTTAAAAAGTTTCCCTGCCTGAATATGCCCATGTCAACAAGGTGTCAAAAAAATGAGAACAAAATAACAATTAATGTCATACAACATGATGATAGGTTATGACATTTACGACTGTTTTACAATGGAGCATTTTCGATTGCGTCAAAGAATCACCTTGACGACCAAAATTTATTGTTCGCAACTGTACATAGGTATTTGAATTCAAACCACTAATGTAATCTAAAATCCATTTTTAAATAATAAACTACTATTACCTACATAACTATTTTATTATTTCATAAAGTTAATGCGAGTTTGTGTCATTTGTTTTATGTTATTTTAATATCAGTCTAGAAAACTGCAGTCCCTCAATTATCAATTGTTTTGTACACATACTTTGTTTCGATCGCTTGAATTACGTTTTCACCGTCAAAATCAATCTAGGTCAAATTTTGGAGCATTATGGCAACAATAATACTAAGGGCCAGTTTACAGAAGCGAAATTAAGTTAATCGTAATCAAATGCGAGATTAACTGAACACGTGATCAGATTGAACCAATCGAAGTTTCGGATTCATGGGTTAATCGCGCATTAAAATTTAATTCGAATTAAATATTTCATTCTCATTCTATAAACTGGCCCTAAGGCTCGATTGTATAAAGCGATGTCAAGTTCGTTGTTAAAGTTAACATAATGTTAAGCCATCTGATTGGGGTATATTTAACATTGGATTTGAATCAGCCAATCAAATGAACGGATTTCCGACTTGACGCGTTGTTAGCTGACACGATGTTAACTAAGCTTTATCAACCGGGTCTTAGAGTCTCCTTCACGTCAAAAGCAAATCATTCTAGACACGTTCAGTATCCAATTTCGTCCGGATTCGCTACAAGAAATTTTTCCAAAACACCATGAACCCCTCCCTTCTATCGAATTTGCACCCCAGAAAAAACATTTAAACGGCCATAGCTCCCTTATTAAGCATAATATGACAATGAGTTCTACACCGCTGGATTCCTCTTTTCAATGCGCTTCTTTCGAGCCGAAAAATTTTTACCTCGCTTTTTTCGTTTAAGAGAAATCACAAAAAACCCTCGCCGTCATGGTCAACCGTGTTCTTTCATCATGTATTCTGCAGCGGATTATGTGGAAATGTTAATAATTTAATATAAATTTGTGGGCAGGTCAATTACGAAATCCTGTGGTATGTCTTCAACAGAAGAAATTAGTTTTTCTATTTTGCGTTTAGAATTAGTATATTAAAAGACAAGTTTCATAAGACCAGTCTTGAAGCACGAATTCAAGATTAAAAAACGAGTGGCGTAGCCACGAGTTATTTAAAGAATGAGTGCTTCACGGTCTTATGAAACGAGTTTTTTATACTATTTTTTGTAATTTGCCCTTTTTAAGCCGTTTTTAAACAAAAATGTTTACTTTCCTCGATTTAGGGATTTTTGTGGCGGTTGGTAATGTCTTAATTTTAAAAGGAAAATTTGATCAAGTCTTCAAAGTCGCCTTTTGTTTTATCCAAATTCTGTCACAAAACACGAATATGGAAGATAATCTTTCATGTACGCCCGCTGAAATACGTGAAATTGCCAAAAATACAGTCGCGAATTTGTGGCCTGATAAATTCTGATAAATAATTCTTTGCACATTTTGTAATTTAAACTGACACGCATGACGGATCAAGCTTTGCCAACCTAAAAATTTTCGTAAAATGTTCCGTGAAATAATGGCTATAAGGACATCCCAGATGATGACGTCGCGTTCGTTAATATGTCTATTAGAGAATCAAAATGGAGGCAAATTACAAAAAGTCTATTCTAGCACCCAAATGACGTCATTTGAGGTCTTTGGCGTGTTAGAATAGACTAGTAAAATTTACTGTATTGATGTTGGTAGCGTGAAGTGTCAACTGACACGTCAAAAAATAAATCTCGCAGAGAACAAGGCTAATTAATAAATAATAATAAACAAAACGTTTAATTTTCATTCTGGGATTTGGACTTCTTCGGCAGTAAATTTTCTAACGTCTTTTGTGCAATTTGCCTAATTTTCGGCGGCGTTAGTGATAAACTTGCTTCAGCATTCATTTTCAAACATCAAATGCGAAAATAAAAAAAAATCTGACGTTTTCAATTAATTTTTTTCACAGCCGGCTAAAATTATGCCACATAAAAAATGTTACCAACAACACCTCGCCTGATCTGGCGTCCATTGAATTTTTTTATTACAATAAGGGGGAATGTTGGTATCTATGACATTTGACGTAATTTGAAGCAGAAAAAAAAACCTGATAAAATACAAGACCCTACTTACTTACCCTTTTTTTATATGTATTATTTTAACCTCTAATGAATTATCAAATGACTTCTTTATGTAGACGCCTCCATCATTTTTGGGAACTCTTGACGCAGAGTAGGTCAATAATTAAAACAAATTTATCAATCTAAACGTATATTTCATATTGACAAAACCAATTAGTACTGCCAGAGTTTAAGAACATTATCTTTGCCCCCCGATGCCACTTTCAACCCATCCGTGGCCCAATCCACCGCATACACTTCATCCCCGTGCCCCGGCAAATCAACTTCGAGCTTCTTCGTCTTCAAATTCCACAACTTGAGTGTCGAGTCGGCGCTGCCGCTCACCATGAGCCTCGAATCCGCCGAAAACGCAATCATGTACACCGCTTGCACGTGCCCCCTCAACGTCCCGACGAACTTCCCGGTCTTCGCCTCCCACAACTTGATACTCTTGTCGAAAGACGCCGACGCGAAGATCCTCCCGTCCGGCGAGAACTTGACGTCGTTGACGAGCTGCTGGTGCCCCGTGAGTCGCGCCAGCGGCTTCTTGTCCTTCTGGGGATCCCACAAGAACAGCGTGAAGTCGTCGGAACCCGAGACCAGGCGTTCCCCGGTCGCTGCTGCCACCTCGTGGTAGCGCTTCAAGGCGAACTCTTGCGACTTCTTCTTGTCCTCGGCGGTCTTGTTCGAATCGGCGACCGGGTCGAAAGCGCCGATTCTCAAGATGTAGTCCGTGTTCAAGGCTAGGGTGTTGACCCAGTGGGCGTGTCCTTCGAGAGTCCTGCACAGCACGCCGTCCTTGGCGCGCCACACTTTCACTGTCCTGTCTTGCGACGCACTGTACAGCAATCCGGACCCGCCCCATTTCACCACGGTCACGCTTTTCGTGTGCCCCGAAATCGTCAGGACCGTACTGCACAAAACTGTGTCCCAGATTCTTACGTCGCCGTCTTTCGACGAGCTCGCCAACAGTCTGCACTCCACGTTTTGATGGTAGGGCTCCCAAGACAGAGACGTAATCCACTGTTTGTGCCCCACCATTGTCTTCCCCAACTGCTTACCACTCTTGGGGTCCCAGATTATCACACGGCCGTCTTTGCACGCCGACGCCAGTTTCTCGTTATTGGGGGCCCACGCGATGCACAGGACCCAGTTCTTGTGTCCTTTGCACGTATGGTAAGGAGTCTGAGTGTCAACATCCCAGAAACGCACACTCGTATCACCCGAACCGCTCGCTAAATGTTTACCGTCAGGACTGAAACTCACGGAAATGACGGCTTCGGCGTGGCCTGGCATGGAACTGGTGCATCTTGTCACCGGACGCACCCGAAACACTGCCTGCTGCTGGTACACAATATCTACAACGCTTTCTGTGTTTACGGCGTCGATGTTCAACGCTTTCTCGAGAGTGTGGGTGATTTCGGTGTCGTTCACGTAGAATAAATACGGAACTTGGTCGTCTTGTTGCAAAATTGCGTTACAGATCAAGGTTAGCTGCTGGACGGTGCAATCCAAAGGCAGGTCCATCATGTCCCCAGCTACTTCTCCGGATTCTGATTTGAAACGACACAAAAGTCGTTTCTGCTCCGTTTCCTTCTTATCTTCCATTCTTTTTAAACAATTCTCGGCCCCAAAAACATACACATAACCTCACTTTTACCACACACGTGCGACTCGCTGTGACAGGTGGCAGTGGCGTCCGAGCCGAACTCCCCGAAAATTGTTTTATTTTAAATTAGTTATCGAATGATTAGAACGAAGTTACCAGATCAGATCTACAACTACAATATTGAGTTGATTTTAATAAATATGGATGGAGTAGAAGGCTAGAAGGTGTTTTAATTTTTAAATTGTGAATTATTCGGATGCGAAGGTGGCGACCCCGCACGCCTTCGAACGCTCCGTGTTTGGCAACCTGTCAAAGGTGTCAATGATGTGACAGATGGGTTTTGGAAAATATTATATTTTTTTATCGATTTTAAAGTAAAATAAGTCGCTAATCGTCATGAACGCTGAAATCGAAGAAAACATTCGGAAAAACGTGCCATGGTCCCAGCTTCCAGCTCATATCAAACAAGTAGGTCATTTTAAATGTACGCCAGTCTGGCAACTAATTTCCCTTGTAGATTTTAAACAATTCGTTAAAGGACTACGAGAGATACGTAGTATCATTCAGTATTAAGAACCAATTGCGATACCGCGGAAATTTAGGTGAGGCCCCCATGGGTGCACGTTGGCCCGACGTACTGACGGTTTTTTTCCAGTGCGCCACATCGTCCGCGACGAGAAGCGCTACTACGAACGCATCGTCGCCTACAGTAAAGAACGTCTGATGCTCTTCCCATACCACCTGGCTGACATGGTAGTGAAAGGTCTGCGAATAACCCCCTTCAACTACTACATTTCAGTAGTGGAAAAACTGATGCAAGCAGAGAAAAGCTACGACACTTTGCCGAATTTTACAGCGGCGGATTGTAATTTCGTCAATTGTGGTTCCACTCAAATTTATCGCGTCTGTTCCAGGTCTGAGACTTTTGGGAATCGGCCGCAACGAATATATTGAATTGATGAACAAGTCGCGCTCGAATAGGGGCCGCTTGTTTGGAAAAAAAAATGTACGCGGGTTGCTCCCCAAAGTCCCGTGCGACATACACGTCGAGCCTTGGTGGAGAGTCGAAGTAGGACTAGTCCTAGAAGAGGACGTAAAAGTGAGTACAACTGTCCCCCTCGATTTTGTCTACACCTTGCGTTTCAGTTGGTCAACGACGAGGAATTAACCGTGATCGACAGACTAATAGATTTAGGGTCGCAAGCTGCAGGAGAATTGAACTACTACGTGGTGCTGAGCCTCTACAAGTAAATCTACACCACATCACCCGTTCGCTGTCACAGTTTTTGATTTTTAGGAAGGGGCTCATATATCTGGACGTCCCCATCACGGGGGTGGACTGCATCCAAGTGCCCCCGCTTCAAGGTTTCGTCATGAACAGGGTCCTGGGTGACTACTTTGAGACACTCCTGTATAAGATTTTTGTTTCTATTGACGAACACACGACAGTCGCTGAGGTATGATTTTTTCGCCGCCTCCACCACCTAAATCTGTCATTACAGCTCGCCGGGGTGCTTCAAGTGGACACAGAACTGGTAAAACAAGCGGTGTCGCTGTATTGTAGGTTGCAGTTCGCCAGGAAGCTCGATCCGGAGACGGAAAAAGACAGAACCAAGAGACATCCCTCTTGGAATTTACTTCCATCACAGTTGGGGTAATTTGTGAATTTGTTATTTGAAAAACAATGTAGTTTTGACAGTCGTAGTATCGAGGTCACCCCGCTGACTCTCTCGTTGAGCAAAGAAAATCTGGGGGCTGGTCAGGACTTGCAGTCGCCCCAGGGGGACCCCCCGGAGAGCCCCGCCAGCGCGACTTTAACACGGAGAGGCCACCGCGTTGCCTTCCTCTTCGACTCGACCCTCACAGCCTTCCTCATGATGGGAAACCTCTCACCTGTACGTCTCGCCTCTCAACCAACCAACACTCATTGTAGCTTTGCAGGGCCTGAAAAAACACGCCGTCACCATGTTCGAAGTGGGAAAGCTGTGCGACGAAAGCCTTGACAGTTTCCTGACGGAACTGGAGAAGGTGTCGGTTTTGGACGCGGAAGGCGAGGGCGAAGCTCGCCGTTTCTTCGACCACGCGGTCATCCTCAGGTCGACGATTCTCGCGTTGCGGAAGCTTCCCGGGTCCGGACTGGACTTAGTACGCCTGGAGAGTCTGCACTCGCTGGACGAGGCCACTTGTCTGCGCCTCTTGCAGAAGAAATACAAGTGAGTTGGTTTGTCCAGATGGTTTTTATCGTACCACGGCGCGGGGCAGTCTTTTAGTGTCGATGGCGCCGCTCAGCAGGGAGGTGCGACCCGTCATCAGTTTGAATCCGCCACATTTGGGGCCCGCGGTTCCCGAGGTCAATTCCTTGTGGTTCAAGCTGTTCCTGTATCACGTGACGGGGTACGGACCCCCTTCGCTCTTGCTCGTCAAAGGTGAGTCCAAATCTGCGAGAAAGCGAGGGACAAATTATAAAGTTTTTAAAAAGGAAACAAACTCTTCGTTAGCGATACATTAGTACCTATTAAATTAATTCACACTTATATAATTCCGGTGAATCAATACTACTAACGGTAGATTGATGTGTTTGCTTGGTTGCCTAAAACAAGGGGTTTATTATATTTGGGGTCATCCGTCATCACTTCTTCGTTGTCCGCAAACTGAGTACCATGAAAATACGCACCTGGTGCTAGATTTAGCGAATATGGAGTAAGAATCGAAGTGCAGTTCTTGGAGGCAGAAGCGGTGTTTCGAGTGAGACTATTAATTTTCTATATTAATTATTTTGGGAGAGTGATTATGTCAATTCCAACAGTAATTTTTACAGAGATGACACAACTACTTTATGATCTAACAAAGATCTCGATCTCTTGAGTAATCAAAACCAAAAAACAAAACGAATTTACCCAAGTTGAATCCTAACAAGACAAAGTATTATTTTTTCCACAAATAATCGAATAACACACTACCTGCTGTATTTATAACTGGCCTGTTCATTTTATTAAAAATGCGTTATGAAAATGTTTCCGAGAAAAAGCCAATTTCCGCCGATGAAGGCAATACGCAATATAGCCGAGAACAATAACAACACTAAACACAAAAACCACGAACAATAAGGAATTTGATTTCAAAGCAGCAAAAACAAGGAGTTTTTTCACTTCACATTCAAAATGTCATTTGAACAAGAAACATTCTCGGTGGCAAAAACTTAAGATGAATAATATCCCCAAAAAGCGCTTGTTTACTAGCTGCAAAAAAAAAAAAAATAGAAAACTTGTCTGTGTTATTTTGTAACTTTAAAAGCCTACAACGGCCTCATTTACTGTACTATTGATTTAGGGAAATAGTTCATTGTCGTTGACTATATTTATAATGTTTTTTTTTTTTATCAAACAACCCCCAACACCACAATTTACACCCAAAATAGAGCTGGCAACATTGTACACTGTTGACCTAGGGGCCTAGGGTGAAAAATGTCGTAATATGAAAATTGAGGTATCACTAACGCAGCAAGTTAATAACAACTAATTTGACAGTTTAAAAATGACAGTTGGCAGGTGTAGCCATAGAAATCAATAAGTTCCCCAAGTTTAGTAAAATTTTATTATTGCAAACCTAAATCAACAGGTCGTGGTTCTTTGATTAAGAAACAGACAATAGACCTAGGGCCAGTTTACAGAAGCGAAATTAAGTTAATCGTAATCAAATGCGAGATTAACTGAACACGTGATCAGATTGAACCAATCGAAGTTCCGGATTCATAGGTTAATCGCGGATTAAAATTTAATTCGAATTAAGTATTTAATTATCTTTCTATAAACTCACCCCTAGAAAAGAGTTGTAGCGCCGTGCTGTACCTCATTTCAAATCTGGCGCTACTCCTACCCCCACACCGAGTGAGGAGGAAGGAAGAACTCTCTCGTCTCTCGCAAATGAACCAGAAGCTCTCTCGTGCTGTTAGTGTGTTAGTGAACCCAATAAATATAAGCGCGATTGCCAAAACGCAATATTGGTGACCCCGACGTGATCACGCCGACATCTAGCAACGCCAAAATGCCGGGCGGAAGTGACGCGAACGAGCCCCAAGTCGCCGCCTCGCAGCTGACGCTACCTCCGTGCTGGACGCATAAGCCGGAGCTTTGGTTCGCCATGGTGGAGGCCAAATTCAACCTGGCGACACCCAAAATCACAAAGGAGGACACGAAGTTCAGCCACGTGGTCGCCGCGCTCGGTCCAGACCTCGCCGGAGAAGTAGCCGACCTCATACTCAAACCAGATGCGGACGCCCCGTACAGCAGGTTGAAGGCCGAGATTTTGAGCAGGACGACGCTAACGGAGACCCAGAAGCTGAAGCAACTCCTATCGGGACAGGAGTTGGGCACCCGGAAACCCTCGCAACTTCTCAGGCACATGAGGACTCTGGTGACGGACACGCAGTACGTTAACGAATCCGTTTTGCGGGAGTTGTTCCTGCAGCAAATGCCCAGCAGCATACAACCCATCCTGGTAGCGGTGACGGGGATCGATCTCGACCAGGTAGCTATGGTGGCGGACAAAATCCTGGAAGCCACCCCAACGGCCGCCATTGCAGCCACCACACGCAACACGCCGTCCACCCCGCAAGGCCAGTCCACATCAACGTCAGAGGGCGCCACTCTAGGGGCGGTCATGCGGAGGTTGGAGAAGATGGAGCAACAATTGAAGCAGCTAGGCAACCAACGTCACGAGCGGGAACGAAGCAGAGGGCGCAGCCAAAGTCGCAGCCGAGGAGCCCCCGACACGGACACTGGCAAATACTGTTGGTATCACTACAAATTCGGAGACCGAGCACGGCAATGCAAGGACCCCTGCGCGTATCCAAAAAACGCCACGTCGGGGCAGGAGTAAAGTCAGCTCCTGCCACACGGTGTACAGCCCGTCGCCTCTATGTAAGTGACAAACAGTCAAAGATACATTTTTTGGTGGATACGGGGGCGGATTTCAGCATTTTGCCCGCGAAGTTCAGAGACCAGAAACGTTACGTTCCGCGTTTCAACCTGCAAACGGCAAGCGGATCCGGTATTAAAGTGCTAGGTGAAAGACTGCTTCGTCTGAATATCGGCTTAAGACGAGAATTCACGTGGACGTTTTTAATCGCAGACGTGACAGACGCCATCCTCGGAGCAGACTTTTTAGACAGTTTCAAATTAATAGTGGACATCAGTGGTAAAAGGTTAATCGACTCGGAAACGTGGCTAGCAGTGCAGTGCCCCCTAAAACAAACAAGTCCACAGACAATACGGGCAGTGTTTACGAATGCAGCTGACGCGTACCAACAACTGCTGCGGCAGTTCCCCAACGTACTCAGGTCGTCAAACGTGCCAACCGAACCGCATCACACAGTCCTGCATTACATTGAAACAAAAGGTCCTCCAGCACACCATAGACCGAGGAGGTTGCCCCCGGAGAAATACCAGCTGGCCAAAAAAGAATTCGAAAATCTCCAGCGACAAGGCATCATCAAACCTTCCTCATCGCCGTGGGCCAGCCCACTCCACTTGGTGCAAAAAGCTGACAAAACTTGGAGAGCATGTGGAGATTTCCGGACGCTCAACGCCCAAACTGTACCTGATCGGTACCCGATCCCACACATACAAGACTTCAGCCAACACCTCCGAGGCAGAACCATTTTCTCCACCATCGATCTGGTAAGAGCCTATTACCAAATTCCGGTTAACCCAGCCGACCAACCAAAAACAGCAGTAACTACACCATTCGGGTTATTTGAGTTTACCCGTACACCATTTGGTCTCCGGAACGCAGCCCAGACGTTCCAAAGGTTTATGAATGAACTGTTTCAGGGATTAGATTTTGTGTACGTCTACATAGACGACATTTTAGTAGCGTCCCACACAGAAGAAGAACACCTCCGTCATCTCAAACAAGTACTAGAAAGACTTCATCGCCATAACGTGGTAATAAATCCAAAAAAATGCACTTTTGGGGCCGCAGAGATCAGCTTCTTGGGGGTCAAGGTCACGTCAGAAGGCGTAGAACCATTACCAGACAAGGTCGAGGCCATCTGCAACTTGACGTTCCCAACGACATCGAAACAATTGCAACGTTTCTTGGGCATGGTGAATTACTATCGGAGGTGGATCCCACAAGCAGCAAAAACCCAAGCACCCTTAAACGCCCTCCTGAACGGCTGCACACGACGAGAGGTCCCGATCGAACCAACGGAAGAGACAAAAACAGCTTTTGAGAAGTGCAAAGAGGATTTGATGCAAGCAGCCAGGTTAACATACCCCAGCCACAGCAACCCTCTCAGCATCGCGACAGACGCTTCGGACTGGGCAATCGGCGGAGTACTGCAACAGCTCGAAGAGGGACAGCAAAAGCCAATAGCATTCTTCTCAAGGAAGCTCACCGGTACCGAAAAAAAGTACAGCGCCTACGATCGAGAACTTTTGGCGATTTATCAAACCATATTACACTTCCGACACTTCCTAGAGGGTCGCAATTTCACAATCTTCAGTGACCACAAACCCTTAATTTATGCCTTTCAGAAAAAACCAGACCAGTGTACTCCACGACAAGCTAGACAGCTGGATGTAATCTCCCAATTCTCCACGAACATCAGGCACATCAGTGGGGAAGAGAACACTCCAGCGGACACGTTGTCGAGAATACAAGCGGTCCAATCATGCAACTTCACCGGGGATGCAGTAGCTGAAGCACAAGAGCATGACGAACAACTCCAGGCCCTAAAAACAGAAGGCAAGTTCACCTTTGTACAGTTGCCCATTCCGCTGTCAGAGAAAACCCTCTGGTACGAAACGACACATGGAAACCGCCTCTATGTACCTAGACCATTCAGACGACTCGTCTTCGACAAGGTACACAACTTGGCTCATCCGGGGGTCAGGAGTATGACGAAACAAATCACCAAAAATTACTTTTGGCCAAATATGAAGAGAGACACCGCATCCTGGGTAAAGACGTGCCTTCAGTGTCAGAGGTCCAAGGTCCAGCGCCACACAAAAACCCCAATCGGCACCTTCAGTCAACCAGATGCACGCTTCAGCCATGTACACCTAGACATTGTCGGTCCTCTCACTCACTCAAATGGAAAAGAGTACCTACTGACGATGGTGGACCGGTTCACGAGATGGCCAGAAGCAGTGGCGATCAGCGACATAAGCGCCGAAACGTGCGCCAGGGCATTCATCACCACTTGGATGAGCAGGTTCGGGGCCCCAGCCAGAATCGTTACAGACAGAGGAACACAATTCACGTCAGCTCTATTCCGAACTCTGACAGAACTCATAGGCACACACCACATCCAAACAACTGCCTATCACCCACAAAGCAATGGTACAGTGGAACGGTTTCACAGATCCCTGAAAGCAGCGTTGATGTGCCATCAAGCCTCTTGGTCGGAAGCGCTGCCCCTAGTACTGCTAGGTCTCCGGACAACAGTCAAAGAAGACCTCGAAGCTTCACCAGCCGACCTGGTCTACGGCACTGCATTGCGATTACCCGGAGACATGATCCGAACCAGCACGCCCGCTTCCAGGGACAACCAAGCACCAACACCCCACTTTGTAGAGGAACTGCGGTCGAAGATGAACGCGATCCCCTATACGGCTTCACAGACACACGGCGAGCACCCAGTTTACCTCCCGAAAGACCTGCAGCAAGCCAAATACGTATTCGTCCGAGTCGACGCCGTGAGGAAGCCATTACAGCCCCCTTACGACGGCCCATACAAAGTGTTGGCAAGGAACCCTAAATATTTTTCGTTGCAGATCAAAAGCAAACGCAGTAACGTCTCAATAGACAGGTTGAAGCCGGCGTACCTGGAAACAACAACCAAGAACCTGCCAGGGGACAAGAGCGTGAGCTGTCAAGGATCGACCAGTTCCGGCAGTACCGACCATGGGACCAACGCAAAGCGGACAAGGGCAAACAATTCCCCAGACTACGCGCAGAGGAACCGCACAACACGATCAGGTCGTCATGTGAAATTTCCGACACGATTCGGGGACATGGTGCAAGTGTACTGATAGCGAGCGTTGCTTTTATGTTACCTTCTCCGTTTCTATCATTTGTCAATCTAATTTTGTAAAACTTTGTAAATATTCGTTTCTATCATTTGTCAATCTAATTTTGTAAAACTTTGTAAATATTCGTTTCTATCATTTGTCAATCTAATTTTGTAAAACTTTGTAATTTTTCGTATTCGTATTTCGTATTCGTTCAAATGGCATTTTCACTGGGAGGGGGGTACTGTAGCGCCGTGCTGTACCTCATTTCAAATCTGGCGCTACTCCTACCCCCACACCGAGTGAGGAGGAAGGAAGAACTCTCTCGTCTCTCGCAAATGAACCAGAAGCTCTCTCGTGCTGTTAGTGTGTTAGTGAACCCAATAAATATAAGCGCGATTGCCAAAACGCAATATTTCTCTCTCGTGCTGTTAGTGTGTTAGTGAACCCAATAAATATAAGCGTGATTGCCAAAACGCAATAAATTGCTGTCGCGAGCAATAAATTTTGGTCGTCAATGTCATTTCAAAATTTGGTTAGATTGTCACAAATTTAAAAAATTTCCCTGCCTAATTATGCCCATGTCAACAAAGTGTCAAAAAATTGAGAAAAAAATGACAATTAATGTCATACAGCATGATGATAGGTTATGATATTTACGACTGTTTTACAATGGAGCATTTTTTATTGCGTCAGAGAATGACCTTGACGATCAAACTTTATTGCTCGCGACTGTATACCCCGTGAGCAACAATAATTGTTTCAGTTGGCAATAAAAATTGGAAAGACAATGAATTATACCTACCGTGTGAGCAACAAGTACTGATTGAGTTGGCAATAAATTCTGGTGATTTTTGGAGACTTTTATGTCATGTTCCAACGAGAAAACCATTTTATTAATAAAAGATTACAAAAACCAAGACGTTTAAATTTGAAATGTATACCAGCTGTCAATAATGTCAATAAAACAAACCGAAATAGGTGCAATTCACAGTCTTATAAATTTTATGTAAATTTTTTTTTTTGCCAACTGAAACAGTTATTGTTGCTCACCCTGTATTTCCCTTTGTTTTATTGTCATTATTGACATCTGATATAAATTACAAATTTAAACATCTTGGTTTTTGTAATCTTTTATTGGTTTTCTCCTTGGAACATGACATAAAAGTCACCAGTTTTATTGCCAACTCAAACAATAATTGTTGCTCAAATCTCAAATGCTCACGCGGTACAGTTAGGGACACGGAATTTCGAGCACCATTTTTCTGTCACTTGAAATAATTGCGATGTAAATCACTCTTTATTGTCAACGTGAAATTCAAAAGTCAAATTTTGAAATGTATTTTCTGTTCACGTCAATAGCATGTCAATCAAAATCGTCGCAAACGGTAAAATTGAGGTTAATAATTTTACATTTTTTGACAGTACATATGTAATTATATTGACAGTGATGCCCGATATTCCGTGTCTCTAACTGTATTAAATTCAAAAAACAACTATAATCTGTTTCAAAATCAAAAATCCACCAACAGTGCATTCTACATCGAAAATACAACCGATAACGTCGCGGACTTTTGTTTTTAGTGTGTCTGCAAGTGTCAGAAAAAAGTGGGGTTATGAAAGAAAACTGTTGGACAGTCGTTTTGGTCATAGTTCATCGTGTTTTTTATTCTCATTTTATTATTTCACTCAAAAAGTATGATACGGTAGCTAAAACCTTGTACATAATAATTATTTTGTGTTTCGTAAATAAACTCAAGAGTTTAATGTCAAATTTTGGCGGGATGTTGAGGCAACCCAAAAAAATTAAACTTTTTCTAGGGATTTCTTTTTTTCTGCCAACATAATTCAACAGGTGGTGGATTTTTGATTTTGAAACAGATTATAGGCTGTCAAAAAAAAATTAATTAGTTATTTTCACATCATTCGATTGGTATCCATGATTTTTGAAATTATTCTTTTGTTGACATTTCATATTGTCAAGCAAATTGCAAATTTAATCAAGTTTTGTTAAAATAGAAAGGAAACAATTTTCAAAACGAATTAAGACGATTTCATTGTCAGAGAGAAGAGGGTCCCAGCAAGTTTTTGTGTGTAACAAGGTTAAAAACAGAGAAGTTACTAATTTGTGTGAAGCAGCTCTATCTCTTAATTGATTCGTTTCACCTTAAGCATCTGCCTTAAGTGTGTTTAAATTAAAACATTACCCAAATTTAAATATCTTTTGATCGCTTCAAAACTTTAAATATCAAGCTGCACAATGAAACCGTCCCATTGCGCTTTGTCCGGCAAAATTAATAAAATCTTATAACATTCAAGGATCTCTTGAACATTAGTTTTGACGTTCAATATTATTGTTAAACGTTTTTATTTGGTAATTTTTGCAATGTTAAAATTGTGCATCACCTGTAACGTAATTTCCGTATCGGTCTATCCATGTTCAGTTTTGACAAGTCTCCATACTCACGCATTCCAGAACTCCAGAAGACACCGTATATTATTCTATTCTACAGTGTACTGCACTAAGTAGTCTCGCAAAAGACTCTTTTGTTGTCTGCACTAACTCGGAACACCACAATTTACACTTTGAAAAATAATAAACAATAAAACTTGCGAAGTGACAAGTGCGAACTGTCAAATGTCAAATTTACTTTCTAGCACAGAAATTCACGTCTCACCTGCCTCACGTATTCGCGAAGACAATAAATATTATTCTGACACGTGTTTTACGATCGTGTTACGTGAATTAGGAGTGAAGAACTGTAATAAATGTAAAAAAAAACAAAAAACAGGAAAGTGATTGTGTTGGTAACAGTTATTTTTCCTGTGACGTAAACATGAAAATCACAGCCATCTACGATGTTAAGAGATTAAAAACATTCGCATTGCAGCACACAGGTGATCGGATACTTCTGAGGCAAAAAAACCCAACGGAAAACATCGTAATGATGATAAATAATGAACGACAATTTACATTCAATAAGAAACGATGAAAGAAAGCAAATATTGCAGCACACCAAGTTTGAGAGGCGGCAAATCAATGCGTACAGTTGGTTGCAAAAAAAACGGAAACTGTTAGAATCATTTTTACAATTTTTTCATAGTGTGAAACCTTCTTTCGAGAGATAGGTTAGAATTACGGTCAAAATTCAATGACATTTTTAAAAATTATTTGATAGGTATTGTCAATTAGACAATTAATTGACAAATAGACAAAACCAAATTTACATTAGGAAAATTTTCCGTAAATCACAGCCAACCGCGATAATTGCGTTTGAACGTGTGACGTTAGAATATGAGCCGGGTGTACTAGAACCGGGCGATGTGCAGTGCGAACACTTGACAGTGTCGATTTCTCCATTGCAGGCACGCAGATCACGCAGCTTCCTCGGATGTTCCTGGGCTACTCCCGCCTCCTCGTGACCACGTGGCTGCACGAACCCGCCGTGATCCCCATATCGAACATCCTCCACGTGAACGCCGCCGCACAGTATTCCCCCGTGCTGATCCAAGCGTACGGGGTGCACCACCCCGCCGACACCCACATCATTCCGTTCCCGTTCCGTCCGGACACCCCGTCGAAGAGCCTGACCGAGGTGCAGACGGACGTCCAGTTCAGAACGCACCCGGCCGTCGGACACCTCTCGAATCTCGTCGACCTCGAACACAACTGCGGCTTCCTCACGTTCGCCAACGTCGGCGTGTTGGACTTCGGCTGCGCCAACAAAGAACCCACCGTCAGGCTGGGCAAGAATCGCAGACATATCAACTCGACCGTCGTGAGACGAAGCTCGAAAAGCGAGCCGCTCTCCATCACCAACGAGAACTTCAGCTTCACCGCCGCCGACAAGCCCGCAGAGGACCTGCTGCAGTCGCCGGACGAGTCGCATTTCGCCCTGACGCCGGTCTCGGACAGCCAGCGCTCCTCCCCAGCCAACGGCTTCACGAGTAAAGAGTCGTCGGAGCTGCTGCGCCGGGAACTCGACGAGCTGGAGGAGAAAGAGACTAGGCGGATGGCGCACGCGGTCTCCATCGACGGACTGATGAGCCCCACCGACGAGAACATCAGCATGTTCTCGAGGGACGACAGCGAAGAACCCAAACCCCACCAGGACGACAACTACGGAGAGGTGAGTCCATCTCTTTGTTGCGTGTCAAGTGTGGCGTCGACTACTCACTAATCCGCTTGTGTTGCGATTTTTCAAAATAGGTTTGGACCCTATTAGATTGCCATTTCGGAATACCCCTGTTTGACGTTAACGCGAATACTAAAATTTGTGATACCATAGTGACGGGAGGCTTGGCCGAAGCTACTAGGTAAATGGCGGCTGCGTTCGAGCGAGAAGTGCACGTCACGTGATCGCAAATATACACAAACGCCATAGTGTTGTGGCCCCGCCCATGTACTTCTCGCTCGGAACGAAGCCGACCCCTCAACTCGAGCGCGGCGTACCTCTAACGTTCCACTCGTTGCAGTTTGGACAATCTGGTCGAGTCCAGTCGCAAGTTGGGGTCGGCGTTGCTCGACTTCATCTCCCAGTGTCAAGTAAGTCCAACGTTTTGATGAAAAAAAAATCATTGATCGACCACGAGTCATGTTGTTTTCAGTACCACGCCGGAGAGAACATGGAGATAATGAAAAGGGGTCGGTTGGTACCGCCCCCAAGGTACAACTTGGTCTTCGACAACGGCAAAGTGAGCGAGTGGTCCGGGAAATAGTAACATAAGCAATACCGATTAACTTACTTAAGTAACTGATGGGTACTTATTATTTGATACAATAATTATTGTATATTAACAGACAATGTACAAATTATGTGATACCGGTAATTTTAAGTTGAAGACTACTTATATTTGTAAATATGTCAGTATGCATTTACTACGATGGCAGGGCTAGGTTAGGAAGGTTCAATACAGTGCGCGATTCGCTTTTTTTTATGTTTACACAAGCACTCACTGGCTTAAGCTGAGACATCAGGAGCAGGGTCTCAGTTCGATCAGGACCAATCAGGAAATCTTGGGACGTTCTTTTTTTATCGTGAAGCTAACTCGAAGGCAGTAGACGATTTAAACTTTAGATTACTAATAGAAGCAAATGACGAAATATAACTACTTCCTAATTGAAACTGTGGTTTTCTTGTTCCCTAATTTCCGATTTCACGAACGCTAGTTAAAGTTATCTGTAGTTAGTTATCTATTGTTATAAGAATGTTCTCGTATATTTTAACCTGCAGTTAACTTAAACGGGGTTGGTGAAATCGGCCCTAAATGAAAGAAAGGCACCTTAAAAATGAATTTATGTGTATAGTATAAAAAGCATTTTTCCCTCCCAAACTAAAGTGTACAGACATTTAATAGTTATTTCTAGCCCTGTGTAATACACAAAAAATTTATTTAAAGCAAAATATAATTATTTTTGTTAAAAATTACCAGATGGGGAATTTATTTTTCTTCCATTGGCAACATAAAAGATTCAAGAAGCGCCTGTCACGACAAAAATCAACCAATTCCTCAAATATTCAAAACCGTCGTCGTCGTCGTTTGTTATTCCTAACCCATCGCTTGATACCCCCCTCGGCCCCTACTGCTATACACAATGCACTGCTTGCGGTAAAGGATACAAATTTGCCCGACATCAATATTTTACACTTAAAAAATTGTACAAAAATGCCGCATGACACTGACATTTTGTGCTGCCAACCTAAAATCTTTCATTAAAAATTCCTGTGTCGATTTTCTTGCCTATAATACGTATAATACCGAGTGACTATAAATGATTGAAAATTATTTTGTTATGTTGGTAACATATTTGAAATCTTCAGTTGGCAACATCGTTGGCATGACACCCGCAGTTTTTAAAATTGAAACAAACGTCAAAAAAATCTAAATCGACAGTGTACTTCGTGACTTAACCTAACCTAAATAAAAATGATTGATAGATGATCCACGAGAAGACTTGCACTACCAACCGCATCAGTGTTCCCAATCCACTATTTTCCTTCAATCATTTATAGTCACTCGGTATAATCTATTCCATCTTTAAAAAAACGATAGGTTGCCATGCTTTAATTTTGTTAAATTGGCAGTACTGAGGAAAGCAGTAGTTATTGTAGTTATACAGCGTGATCAACAATGACTGAGTCTGTTGGCAATGAAACAATTGAAAATACTGGTGATTTTTGTCTAGTAATTGGCACTGACCACGCACTGACCGAATTTATTAACTTGAGATGACATTAAAAACATTCTTGGTTATGCAGGTTATGTTTATACTATTACAAAAATTAACCTTCGTTGGTAAATTTTAAATTTGCAAAATTTCATTGTTACCAACAGACTCAGTCATTCTTGATCACTCCGTATTTCATTTCGTTTTGGTTGTAAATTTTTTGTAACTAAATTTGAAGTGCTATGTTGCAAGATAATTCTAAAACAAAAAGTAAATAAAGTTGTCAATAAATGTCATTTTGGCGTTTTTCCAATTTATTTTAAATTAGACAACACAAAGTAATAATTTAAAGGGTTTACTACAAGTGCATGTACATGTTCTTGAAACTCATTCAACGACTAAAGCCTCCACCAGATGTTTATATTTTGATTTGTCTTTTTTTTCAATTGCTATTTTTAATAAAAAATGCTGGGTTCACTATTAATTTCTTGTAATACAGTTTCAATCGATTCGCGAAAAAGCGGAACCTAAGTATGTGCCCAGTGTTGCCAGATTGGGGGTTTTTCCCCTAAAAATGGGGGTTTTTTAGAGAGATGGGGTAAATTTTGGGGGGTATAAATGTTTGGGGGTTTTTGTTGAGGGGAAATTATTTTTGGTAGTGAGGAAGAAACTAGCATATTATCAATATTCAAGATAAAAATACTATTTAAAAAAATGTTTTCATATTTATTTACATGTGTAGCAGAGCAGAAGAACTTTTTTCAGGAATACCCTAAATTGATAAAGTCTATTTTTTCCTGGTAGGCGCGTGCGTGCGCATCTCCGAAAGGTAGAATCACATAGCTAAAATTTTTAGCAGGATGCAGGAATTATTAGTATTTTTGGTTGCATATTATCTAGGGGGATCAGTATTTGTGGTTGCATATAAAACTCATGTTTATGATTTAATTTTTGTATAATTTGTAAAATGTAAACAAAAAAGTTTATGAATAAACTCGTGGAAAATTTGATAACAAATATTATATGTACAACATTTTTTATTTATATTTTATACATACAGGAGTTTAATTGGGTACAAAATAACTCGATACTTTTGGATTCAATCGTTAATTTAAAAAACAAAAATAGAAGAAAATAATCATCAGCGCACTTTTCACTTATAATTACACGAGCTTTTTTTTGCCGAAGTAAACTTGACATTTCAATGAGAATTTTGTTGCCTGGCAATTCAACGAAAAAAACTCCCTCTGGCAGTTTTTTGAGTTTAATTGCAGGCAACAAAACTCGAATTATAAATGTAAAGTTTACTTCGACCCAAAAAACAAAAACTTGAGTGTAATTCGGTAAGACAATTTAATGAATACGGAAAAGTACGATGATGCAGACCTACTAGAATCAAACGCTCTCAAAAGTTAGGTTCCGTTTTGTCGCTGGAAAAGTTAGGGCAAACTTTTTTCGCTGTCATAGTGACAAAAACACCGCTGCTTATGGGATTTTTAGTGTATGAATTAAATTGTCACATACAAAAAATTACAGTGACATCGACAAAAATTGACAGTTCACATGAAAGCGGCAAAAATTTCATAACATGGACATGGCCTGCTTCGACTACAATCATTTATAATAACCATGTATCTTGCAAGAGAAAAGGAGATATTTTTGATGTTCATCCAATTGAATCATACATTTGCTATCAGGTTTCTTCGGTGCCTTTTCTTCCGCCAAGTATCGTTGAATGGTTCTAAATCCACAACCTTCAACACAAAGTAATTAAGCTGTGATAAAACAAAAACAAATCTGAAATCAATACCAGTATAATCTGCAGTTTTTTCCATTTGAGCCGTCTTGGTTAACTCGGCAAAATCCTTGAAGATCCCACGAAATACTTAAACGATCTTTCTTCTCTTCTCTTCTAGATCTTCTCGGCTTGTGGGAAATTTGCTATAAATATGAATTTATGCATTAATAAAAAACTGTTACTTGCTGTTAGCATAAATCCAACTTACGCCGTTTATTTGGTGATCGAAATTGAGACATCTTGTTGACATATAAAAACTTCTTAACCTCTAAGAACTAAAACCTGTTTTTTTAATAAATAAACGGACACAACAGAAAACAGACACGAAACAGAAACAAAACAGACACAAAACACGAACGGAAAAGTAAGACACTATGAAACAAAAATGGCAGCTTGGACCTGATTGACAGTACAGAACACTGTAATATTGCACATTTCTCTAGTGTAAGTAGAAAAATAAAGTAACCAATAGGAAAGTCGCATTTCGTTGCAGGATTTTGTAAATGCGCACGCACGCGCCTACCAGGAAAAAATAGACTATAGGTAGGTGAACAGTCGAATGCAAAACGTTTTGGTCGTCAATGTCACTAAAAAATTATTCGTTTATGTCAGAACTCAGAATTTTGTAATTTACACTGTGTAATCAAGCCTTATTGTCATCAAAAAATCAGAAATAATTTAAACGTCAACAGTATCGTGCGTTCATTTAAATTTATCCTCAAAGTTGGCGTTGAAGAGTCCATTGTGAACGCACTATACGTATTACGGATCACGGATTAGCTGTTTAAATCTTACGTTTTTACACGAGTGGCGCGATCACAATCGACTCTTCAATGCCAACTTCGAGGATAAATTTAAATGAACGCAGGATAGCATCATGAGCCTGACATCGCCGCACCAATGTCACAATTAACGCCAAAGTTTGTCAAAAAATAACATAGACGACCAAAATATTTTGAATTTAACTGTACAACTTTCAGCTCTCTTTAATCTGATGATTAATTTAATTTGTATACCTATTTGATTTATATTTTTGGGACTTCCTGTGCGTGCCTGAAGGCGCATATTCGGTTTTTTTCTGCGTTAAGTATACATATTTGAATTTTTTTTGTTTTTTTTTTAAGTTGAGTATAATAAATAAATGTTTTATTTATTGGAAATTTTGGGGGTTTTTCTGCAAAATACCATTATTTTTGGGGGATTTCGTGCTTACAGTTGGGGGATTTTAAAAATATCATCTGGCAACACTGACTGTGCCTTCAAAATTCCTAACCAAACTTTTATTCAGATATACAGGATGAAATCTGTCAGATTGTCATGGCCAAGCATCGTTTTTTTAAAGTTGGAATACATTATACATGGAATGTTTTTAAATATTGCCACATTTAGTGTAACGAATAGGTCCCAAAAAAGATTGATTTTTTTAAACATTTTTACCTGATATTTTAATGACTACTTAACAACGTACTGCTCACCTATTCCGCGAATTTTGGGACACCAGTATAATCTGTATAATACAGAATCATTATAAATTATTGTCCCATCGCAGTTGGCGTTGGTGACAGGGTTTAATCTGCCGCAAACTTTATAAGTTTATAACACGGCTTCCTAGATTAATAAGAGTCGAAGCCTCTAATACGGCTGGTCGAGTTCCTTGAACTGTCTGTTCCTTCAAAAGCCAAAAGTATAGTAGCGCCCTCTACCAAAAAACGAATATTTTTTAAATTAAATTAATGAAAAATCGTATTAACGTTTTCTTTTCTATCAATAATCTACTTTTTGAAGTAGTGTATGTGTATGTAACATACAAATTACGATTCTTTTTAAAATGAGATTTGTACGCGGTTAAGCAGCCAAAAACACAAATGTATAGTGGCGCCCTCTCAGGAACAGAAAAAATGCTTGCAACTGATGAACTCGACCAGCCGTATTAGAGGCTTCGACTCTTATTAATCTAGGAAGCCGTGGTTTATAAAATGAGTGAGACTAGTATCACCGATAGGTGGCGCTCCTGGCGGTAGTGGAAATAAGTTTAGAGTGCCAACACTTTGAGGAGAACACACCAATAACGATGCGCGGCAGACGTAACTACGTTGGTCGAGTCCATTTTTCAATTTCTAGGGGGGGAAGGTAGAACCGCTTACCGCCAAGCGGCGTCAGAGGCGTACGTTCATGTTCATTCGTAATCTGCTTTGCCAGTGTTCGTTTCGTTGTTTCGTGATTTCAGGGTTGTTTTTGTGTTGCATTAAAATCAGTTCTTTTCAGAACTAAATAATTTTTATTGTTCGTTGAAACATGACATTAAAGCGGTATCACAATCATTCAAATAAAAACGTATGCCCCCATTTCTGAACACAAGTGATACGCCACTGGACAAAACTTCACGGACAGATTTGGATGACTCGACGTGTTCACCTTAAAGTGTGCGGACTCTACTAGTTTGGCTAACGTTGCGAGGCTGCGGCATATCCAAAATTTGTGTGGGTTTTCAACGCCAACTGCGATGGGACAATAATTTATAATGACCCTGTACATGCAAATGACGAAATATAAATACTTCCTAATTTTGGTTTTCTTGTTACCGAACGAAAATAAAGGCGTCTTAAAAAATGAATTTATTTATGTATATAGTACAAAAAGCATTTTTGCGTCCCTAACAACTAAAATAAAAAATGATCCACATGCTTCTTTTGAAGTAATGGTTTCTCAAACTAAAAAGAATCTTAAAATAAACCATGATCATTAGTGAGACAGAGTTCCCTACCTAATCAGTACTTTATACAAGGATTGAATTAATAAAAAAAATAAAATAGGGGGGAAACTGACGATATACAAGTAGTGTATAAATAATAATAAAATTTTACGACCTGCATTCATAATATAATACATGATTTAATGTCGAATTTCCGTTTAAAATGTGCGCAACAACTATTGAAAGACATCCTAATTGTTCCCAACGGAATGTGCTTAAAACTGGACCGTAAAGTACCTAAATAGCTTTATCAAAAATATTAACAAATCTAAAATATCATATATTTACTCGATATTGTCATACAATTATTGTTCTGTTTTCACGAAGCGGTCCGACACCTGTGTATATCGTTTTGTTTTTTGCCGGATCGTCGTCTCTCGCTCTTCGTCGAGTCCACGATGCGGCCTCGAATTAATTATAAAATCTTAATGGAAAAGGGACGCACACCAGCGTGTTGGACCGCTCGTGACATCTTCTGAATCACAGACACGCCATTAACGTAAATGAGAATTCTGAAACTCCCTACGCTACACATCATCATCATCATTATCATAATAAAATTGAAATATGTACTTAACGCTATTTTCCGAATGTCATGTGATTGGAGACAGTGAATGAATCTGTGCTCGCACAAATTTCACAGTTATAAAAAACTAATAAAAATATAATATAGTAAACTATGTACAGTTTATGTGATATAAGTAATCTATAAAATATTACAACACTTCAACAAACGCGTCAAGGCACGAGATGAATGGATTTCGGTTAAGGTACAGGTGATTTCGACCGTTTGGCATTTATTAAAAAATTGAGACCATTACGACGGATGTCTGTCCGACATCCGGAGAGAGCCCGCGACGACTTCTTGTACTTTAAATGTAAATAGCGTCGGAACCTTTGTTGGTTTGGTGTCCCCCTGAGGAGGCGTACGTGTTGGGACTGGCGATGTTCTCCGACCAGTCCGAGTTGCAAGATCTGGGCGAGCTCGACGACCAATGTCCCGGACTCTCCGGGCTCGGCGTGGGAAAGTTGTCGGGCAGCAGGTGGTCAGAGTGCTGGGAGGGCGGCGTCAGGTAGTAGTTCTGCTGGAACTGCTGCTGCGGCTGGAGGTTCGCGTTGGCGGCGCTGTTCAGCAGCCCCGTCGGGTACGCCATCGGCAGCTCGAGCCCGGTCTGGCTGAAGTCGAAACCCATCTGGAGGTTCTGCGCTTGGGGGACTCCCCCGTGCTTTTGCTGCGTGGCCGCCCGCATCGCCGCTATGTGCGTGGGGCTCGTCGGCAGGGAGGGGCGCGTCTTGGCCGGCGACGGCGACCCGTTGTAGCCTTGGGGGGAGAGCGACATGTTCGATTGCACCGAGTGGGGCGGCGACTGGTTCGAGTAGGGCGGGCTGAGCGTGTTCGGCTGCTGCATCTGCCTCTGCTGCATCATCATCGTGTCGTGGAAGTTCCCCAGGTTGAACGGGCCGTAGTTCTCCAAGCTGACCAAATTATGCATCGGAGGATTGCTCTTCACCACGTCCTCGTAGCTGGGCGGCTGCTTGCTCGCCATCAGGCTCTCCAGGCCTTGGGGGGTCAACCCCATGTTCGAGTAGATCGACGCCGTGTCGTACGGGCTCGGCAGGTTCGTCATCGGCGACTCCACCGGACTCAAGGTCGAACCGATCGAGTCCACGCTCTGCGGGATCTCCGCGTGTTGGGCGTTTTTCTTCGTCGACTTCTTCGCGCTCGCTTTCCTTCGTATGCTCCCGCCGGTCGCCAGGTCCATCTCCGGACTCGTCGGATCTATCTGCACGTTGTTGTTGTTATTATTGTTATTGTTATTCTTGCTGGGCCTCTTCGACTTTTGCCGTTTAGGAACGATCACCGTGGGCTGCTGCAGTTGAATCTGACCTGTTGGCGAAACCAAGCTTACTCATTAGAAACGACCCCACTCAAATTGACGCACAAAACTTACTCATCATCGAACTGTTGGGGATGACGTTCACCATTTGCGGACTCCTCGGCACGTGCTCGTCCAGAAGCCGGACGATGTCGTGGTGCAACCTCTCGCTGGCCACGTCTCTCGGTAACCTGTCCATGTGGTCGGTGATCTCCCTGTTGGCGTACGCCTCCAGCAGCGCCTTGCACGCCTGGTACGACCCCTCACGAGCCGCCAAAAACAGCGGAGTCTCGTCCTGAACAAGACCAAACGTGTCACCCAACATTTCCCCCACGTCAACCTTGTGTACAAGGTCATCAAGACGGACTGTTTTAGTTGGCAATACTGAATTTTTTGACAGCCGTGACATTTGACATTTCAAGTCCTTCTTGATATCCGTAGATTCGGACCGAGAGTTACCTTATCATCCTGAGCGTCTCTGTTCGCCCCGTGGGCCAGCAAAATATTGACCGCCTCCACGTTGTTGACGGCCGCCGCCCAGTGCAGCGCCGTCTTGCCGGAATTGTCGGCGGCGTTGATGTCCGCCTCGGCGCTGATCAAATCTTGCACCATCCCCTCGATGGCCAACCTGGCGGCCAAGATGAGCGGCGTCGTCCCTTCGTGCATCCTCGCGTTCAAGTTCGTCGCGCGATTCCTGAGCAAGATCTGGAAGACGCCGAGAGCGTCCGCGGCGACGGCGGCGTGCAACGGCGTTCTGCCGGTGTTGTCTTGGGCGTTGGCGTCGGCGCCGGCGTCCAACAGCCTCTTCGCGGCGTCGGCGCGCGCGTACCTCGCCGCCAAGTGCAGAGACGTCTCGCCGGTCTTGTCCATCGTGGCGTTGAGCTCGGCACCCTGGGCCACCAGTTCTTGGATGACGGCGCCGGCGGAATCGTCCTCGTCGTCTTCGCCCGTGTCCATGCCGCCGCCCCTCGTCGACGCCACCATTATCGGAGTCATGCCGCAAGGACCTGGACACGATTCGCACCACCGTAATTTCTCGTTGAACCGTCTTAAATGTAAATTACCTCGAGCGTTGACGTCCGTGATGTCCCCTTGAGGCGGCGTCAGCATCGAGATGGGCTTCACGTCGGCGGCTTCCAGGTGCTGCTGCGACCACACCCGAGGCTCCGCCTCCTCGTAGTCGGTGATGCCGGTGTGGTCGCTCGCGTAGCCGGCTTCCAGGCCGCGGAATCTCTTCGGCTGGGGCATGTCGGAGTCGTCGTCCGACCATTGCGGCACGTGGCCGTGCTGGCCGTGATTGTCGATCTCTATTCCGGGGATTGATGCGTTTTTGCTCATGTTGCGCAGCTCCTGGCCCTCCGGGCCTCGCCTCCTGGATCTCCGCCTCGGTCCCGTGTTCGACAACGTCCACCCCTCCGGGAACCACGTTATGCCCGAGGCGCGCTTCCTCTGCGTGGTCACGATCACCCCGATCGCCACGCTTATCGCGAACACGATTATTATCCCAAAAACCACGTACTTGGCGTTGGTGGGGGTGTCGATGTCCTCGACGACGCCGCTCGAACCGTTCACCTGGTATATCGGGAACGACTGGGACAAAGTGTGTTTCGAAGCTTTCGCCGCCAAAAACTCGGCGGCGGCGCTCGCCGTCTGGAAACAACTCTCCGAACTGTCCGACAGAGTCGTACACTTCCTGTTGTCGATCTCCAGGTACACGATCACCCCAGACTGTCCTTGTTCCGAATACGCTATGCGATGCTTCCTCGTGTAGTAGTCGTCCTGGAAGGTACTAGGACCCGTGCCCATCCAAGGATAAATCATGTCGTGGCCGTTCTGGTCTTTCTTCACCCTCACGTTGGTCCTCAACTGGTGACTGGTGTCCCTCAAGAACGCCACCAGATTCTTTCTGAATCCTTGCATGTCCATCAGGATTATCATCGAGATGACACCTTCGGCGAGTTCCGGAGGAGCTTTCTCGCAATCCAAACCGTCCCAGTTGCATTCGGCATTGTTGCAACCGTAATCGCAATATCCGTTGGCGTAGTGTTTCTGACAGTAGGCGTCGTAGATGGGGTTGCAAGGCTGGAGAGACTTCTCGCAGTCGCGTCCGTCGAAGAGACACTCCGGATTGTTGCAGTCCTCGTTGCAAACTCCGTCCATGAAGACTTCCCAACATCGGATGGACGCGGTACAATTCGCCCAAGGATTGATACCCAAAGAACAGTCGTTACCGTCGAATTCGCAAGCGTAACTGTTGCATTCTTCGTCGCAACGACCGTTGCCGCGCTTCGAGGGGCACTTGTTTTGGTTGCACTGTTGTCTCTGCTTCTCCTATTGAACAAAATTCATTATTAAACCATCGTTGTGATAAATATTTTTCAAACAAAATTTTTGAACTTGAGGCGCATCTAAAATGGGCCGAATATTCAGTTTCTCTAAATCAACATTGGCTATCGTCCAAAAAAATCAAAAGTATTTTTCTTAGGGATTGCACTCTTATAAATCATTTTTCTATAGGATTATCATAAATGATTCTTACATCGCAGTTGTCTGAGATTTATTGTCCGCCTGTCATGTATTCGCAAATTTGACATTTGACAGCTCGCACTTACCACTTCCCAGTTTTTATTATTTACCATTTTTTAAAGTATTAATTGAAGTGTTCAGAGTTGGTTATGGAAGCAAAAGAATTTCTTACAAGACTCTCGTGCAGGACATTAATTTATTGCGGTAAATAGTAAACATTTTGTTTACATCTTGACAAACTTTCTTACATCAGCAAAAATAAAATTGGTTTATTTCCTGACACTACCTGGTGTATTATAACCGGCCTGTTTGTTCATTTCATTAAAAATGCCTTATGAAAACGTTTGCGAGAAAAAGCCAATTTCCGCCGATCAGGACGCCACAAAACGGGCGCTTCACGTTTAAATAATAATGACTGCGCAACATAACAAAGAACAATAACGACACTAAACACAAAAACAACGAGGAATAAGGAAAAGATTCACGAATTTAATATGAAAGCAGCAAAAAACAGAGTTTTTTTTGACTTCAAATTCAAAATGTCATTTGAACGAGAAAAACTCTTGGTGACAAAAACTTAACATGAATAATATCCCCAAAAATCGCCCGTACACTAGCGCTCTGCGGGAATTACTCAAACTACATTTTTGAACAGGCCGGTCGTATAATTGGGGTTTTCAGAGTTAATTAATGAAGCAAAAGAGTTAATAGTTGTTTTAAATAAAAGAAAATCAACTGGAGGGCTTCCAGAATCTCAGGAAGCTGTTGAGGATCAAAGAAATGGACCAGCACGATCTATAAATATTCTGCAATTTTTTGAAAAGCAAGCGTTAAAATGACAGACAAGAATAAAATGCACATTATTTCCACAATATTGGTCACATAATGAGGCACAACAAACAATACATTGTTGTTGTCACTTTTCAGCAAAATTTTAATCGATTCAATAAGCGAAATTTCTTGTTTCGATTTTATTTTGCAACATTTTTTTTTTAATTTAAATAACATCATCTTCACTCCCTTCGTTTTTAAGGACCCAAAAGTATTCATATCAATTGACCTTGAGGATAGTACAGTTACGCTATGTACTACAGGCGGCCAACTACGATGTAAGAGACATTTATAATTATGTATCCTGTATCAAAAACATCTTCTTAATAACTCTTTTTGTACTTCCGTGGATTTTTACAAAATGCTACTTCACCCCGGCGTCTAAAACTCTTTTAATTTTATTTCTCTCCACGCCACTTACCAGATCTTTAGCATAGAAATTGTTGATGTCCATCTTGGGGGTGACGGCGCGCCCCTGTCCCGCCGGCGCATTCCTGTCGTAAACCTCGCAATTCTTTCCGACATGCTTCGCCGGACAGTAACAAATATAATCTCCCAACTTGTCCTGGCAGATCGCCTCCGGATGCTTGCACGGATTGCTGTTGCACTCGTTCAACGAATCGATCTCGCAATTCGTCCCCGTGATTCCCACTGGACAATCGCACGCGTACCCGCCCCCGTCCGAGATGCGACAAACGCCGCCGTTCTGGCACGGATCCGAGTCGCAATCGTATCCGCTGAACTCGCAGTTCTTCCCGTAGAATCCCTCGGGACAGGTGCACTTGTGTCCTGCGTGTATCGTGGTGCACATGCCGCCGTTCTGGCACGGTGCGGTCGCGCAAAAGTTGACTTTGGACTCGCAGTGGCGCCCCATGAATCCCGCCTTGCAATTGCAGTGGTAGTCGTTGACCAGCTGGACGCAGTCCAGAGTCCCGGCGTTCGAGCACGGATTCGACAGGCACTCGTTGATGTCGCCCTCGCATCGCGGCCCCACGAATCCCGGGGGACATTTGCACTCGAACCCGCCCACCCTGTCGATGCAGGTGCCGTTGTTGTGGCAAGCTCCCGGTCGGCAGTCGTCGATGTTGATCTCGCACAGCAGTCCCAGAGTTCCTGAGGGACAGCTGCACAGGTACTTGTTGACGAGGTCGTGGCAGGTTCCTCCGTTCTGGCAAGGATTCGGCTTGCACTCGTCCACGTTCAGCTCGCAGTCCTGGCCTTGGAAGCCTTCGGCGCACTGGCAGGAGTACGACCCCACCAGGTCCTTGCAAGTGGCGCCGTTCTGGCAAGGTGCTGAATCGCACTCGTTGATCTCTTGTTGGCAGTAAGAACCGGTGTAGCCGTCCGAGCAGTGGCACCTGTGCGAATTACCGATGTCTTCGCATGTTCCGTTGTTGCAGAGGGACCTCAAGGGGACGCTCTTTCGCAACGCGGCGTCCTTGCAGCTGACCATCTCGACGTCGCACACTTTTCCGGTCCAACCCACGCCGCACAAGCATTGATAACGATTCTTGATTTGTCTGCACGTCGCTTGGTTCTCGCAGGGGTTGGTGGCGCACCAGTCGACGTACTCGCCGCAGTCTTTACCTGTGTAACCGTAGGGACAATGGCAAGTGTAGTGCGTCGTGTGGTCCTGACAAGTGGCGCCGTTCAGACATGGCGAGCTGTCGCACAAATTGATGCGATTTTGACAGTTGGAACCGGTGTAGCTGCAACAACAACACGCTTGAAGAACTGTCGACGAAGAGTCCAAGCCGAGACTCACCTAGGCCTGCAGATGCAAGTGTAAGAGTTGATGCCGTCGATGCAGGTCCCGTTGTTCATGCAACTGCTTTCGGTGCAGTCGTCGTCGTTGGTCTGACAGTTGATCCCCGAGAAGCCCAACGGACAAGTGCAAGTGTACGAATCGACGTACTGGTTACAAGTGGCGCCATTTTGACAAGGATTGGACAGGCACTCGTCGATGTCGATGTCGCATTGTTTCCCTTCGAATCCGTTGACGCAGAGGCAAGTGTAGTCGCCGATGTCGTCCAAACAAGTGCCACCATTTTGACAGGGATCTGTAATACCTACACCATCAGACACCTAATCGACGGTAATCGATCGATCGACTTACACGAAGCGCAGTCGTCGGTGTTGATCGAGCAGTCTTTCCCTTCGTACCCTCTCGCGCAAATGCAGTGGTATGACCCGTTGGTGTTCCTGCAGGTGGCGCCGTTGCGGCAAGGCTTCGAAACAATACACTCGTCGACATCTTGGTCGCAGTATCTCCCGGTGTATCCCCCGCTGCAAGTGCACGCGAAATCCTTGTAGTTGGAGCTCGGGGTGCACTTGGCGTTGTGCCTGCACCTGTTCGGCAAGCACGGGTCCAGCTTCTCGTCGCACTCCCGTCCGGTGAAGGGCAGCTCGCAGACGCACTTGTAGTCGTTGACTTGGTCGATGCAAGTGCCGCGATTCTTGCACGGGTTGATGGCGCAGTCGTCGATGTTCGTCTCGCAGTTGATGCCGGTGTAGCCCGGCAGGCATTCGCACGTGTAGGAGGCTAGGTGGTCGTGGCAGATGCCCCCGTGTTGGCAAGGATTCGACGCGCACTCGTCGATGTTGATCTCGCATTGTTTGCCGCTGTAGCCGGGCAGGCAGTGGCAGATGAACTGGTTGACGCCGTCCTCGCAGCTACCCCCGAACTTGCACGGGTTCGAATTGCACTCGTCCACGTCGCTGAGGCAGCGGGCGTCGTAGTAGCCCCGGGGGCACTCGCAACGGAAACCGTTGACCATGTCGATGCAGACGCCGCCGTTGGCGCACGGGTTCGAAGCGCATTCATCGATGTCGTTCTCGCAGTGTTTGCCGGTGTAGCCGGGGAGGCATTCGCAGTTGTAGCTGCAAGAAAATGGACAAGTCAGAAAAACGCGTTGAACGCTTTTACGACGTGCGAAGAAAGTCTTAGCGCCACAAGAAAAATACCAACTTCTCGATTCATTCAAATGTCCAGTACCGGTCGATAACTATTAAATTGACAGTCACTTTCATGCTTTTTAACAATTGTTACGGTAATTTCCGCATTTATTACAGGTTCCCAAATACATCTTGACGTCTAATTCACGTAACATAATTGTAAAACACTTATCAGAATAAAGTAATAGATATTCTACTATTTTGGTGTCACAATGAGCATTTTATGACACTAAAAACAGTTGCACAAATTTCAATTTTCTAGTGATTATTGAATATGGTATTGGTATCGATATTAAATGGGATGACATTTGAATCTGAATCCATGTTGCAGGATCAAAATAAACTATTAAGGGGGTGTAACATTTGGGAGACAATTTGAAATTTAATTTTCAATGAAATGACATTGTTTCATCAATACCAACCCAATTCCATTAAAATAAAAGTCACTAGGTACTTAATTTATATTAAAAAAAAAATACATTCATTGTAGAGCAATGAAGCCGAAATCTGCCTTATGCAACTGGTATAGTAATATACCGAGCGATCATTTAAAAAAATAAATCGAGTTTGCTTTGGAGCCTATGCTATAGCATGGGTTGCCACAGGTAACACGCCGACTCGATTTATTTTTTAATTGATCGCACCGTAGTATTGGTACTACCGCGATCATTAGATTTTGGACATCATTGTTCTGTCACATAATAGTATATTAAAAAACAAGTTTCATACAGTTGGCTTAAAAAAAAACGGGAAATGAAATTTGACCTAATGTGAATTGGAAATTTAATTTGGCAGTTTATGTGAATTTGTGTCTGTTTGACAGATAAGTGCAGTTTTTTAACCTAAATTCTAAAAGGCCGTTTCAAACTATAAAAATTTAATAAAATCCGACAGAATTTTTTCTGACAATTCCCGTTTTTTTTTTTTTGAAGCCAACCGTAAGACCAGTCTTGAAGCATGAATTCAAGTTTAAAAAACGAGTGACGTAGCCACGAGTTATTTTAAAGAATGAGTGAGTGCTTAAAGGTCTTATGAAACGAGTTTTTTTATACTATTTTTTGTAGTTTGCCATTTTCAAGCCGTTTTTAAACAAAAATGTTTACTTCAGTCGATTTAGGGATTTTTGTGGCGGTTGGTAGTCTTCATTTTAAAAGTAAACATTTGATCTAGTCGCCGTTTGTTTTATCCAAATTGTGTCACAAACCACGAATATGGAAGATAATCTTGCATGTACGTCCCTTGAAATACCTCAAATTGCTAAAAATACGGT
Source organism: Tenebrio molitor (assembly GCF_963966145.1). NCBI lineage: Eukaryota > Metazoa > Arthropoda > Insecta > Coleoptera > Tenebrionidae > Tenebrio > Tenebrio molitor. The sequence continues at coordinate 1,460,123 of NC_091053.1, forward strand.
CAAATTTTTCCACTGGAGACTTCCTGTTCTTAACACATTTTCTATATAATTTAAACTGACATGCATGACAAAATAATTGCGTATCAAGCTTTGTCAACCAAAAAATTTTCGTAAAATGTTCCGTGAACATCGGAGATGATGACGTCGCCTTCGTTAATATGTTTATTAGAAAATCAAAATGGAGGCAAATTTGAAAAAAAAAACAACTAAAATCATGCTTTATTGAAATTGTCACAAGTGTCAAATAACAAAATAATTCAAGTTTTTAATTTTTATTTATTTTATATTTTTTATTAATTAAAACCTCGTTCTATTCCATTTGACATTTATATTTTCATAATTGCCACAACAATTAAATTGAGGTTAAATATATAAAGGTCGTTTTAGAATATATGACAGCACGAAGGCACTATCTCCCAAAATTTATTGATCGCGACCGTACTATTAGTTGTTTTAATTTTTAACACATTTAGGCAATTTGTTTGACAATATTAAAACAAACAACTTCAAAAAAAAAAAAAAAACCAGGTACCAACCGAGTAATGTGAAAATAACTTGACTTGACGACCACTACGATTTTGTTTTTGACAGCCCACACGTTTTTTAAATTTATATAGTACAGTTCCGGCCACTGAATTTTGGTCGCCATTTGTTATTCCATTGTCATGACATGTAAAGCGACCCTTACGTATTCGTAACCTCACTTATTGCAATTACAAGACTTGTCATTTTCACCATCTTGGAACAGGGATATTTAGTGCGATTCTGTTTCAAAATTTAGCAATATTGTAACTGAACAACATTGATTTTGCATAGATCAAACCAATCAACAGCTTCATATCATAGCAATATTGGTAAATTTTAAACAGAATCGCACCAATTATCAGCACTTTATTGAAATAGGGTATTGGTGACATATTCGCAACTATTTTGACATGAAAAATGACGGTCAAAATTCCGTAACCGCAATTGGATAATGGCTTTTTTAGTTTCTTTTTAACCCAAACGGAACCTTGTCATGTGTTATTCGATTAATTTGTGGAAAAAAAAATGTCTTTTGTTACGTGCCCATCGTTCAGCTCCTTGTATTTTTTGGTTGTTTTGATTATTCGAGATTTTTGTTAGATCACAAAATAGTCGGCTGGTCGGCTAAGAACGGCTCCGTTCGTACTGCGTTTGCTCCCAACTTTCCTATAAATAGGTGACGCCAGCCAAAATCCGCCTACTTTCGTTCACGCTCCGAACGTGTTCGTATCGTTCGCTCCTCTCCTCTCCCTCTACAAAAAAGACTGCGGCTCCGTAAAAGCGAGCTGGACAAAAAAGCTCCACTCCGGCGTGGAAGAGGCATCGGTCAACAAATCCCAACACCGGCCCCCAAGATGGAATCGACAGTTTGACCGTTCCAGAGGGCCGGTGGTAACAAAAGTTCCTGTTGGGGAATTGACATCATCATTCATCACTCTCCAAAAGGTTAGTGCACATCATCTTGTGTTGCCGAAACATCGTTACTCAAAAGGCATTGTTTTTTTACAAACTTGGGTAAGCCGGGCAATTTTGAAGCATTCCGGGAATATGTCCGCGTTTAACAAATATGTTATAAAAGGTCTAATAATTACATTAATCGTTTTTTAATGATGCTGATATTAATGTTTAAAATACCCATTGCTAAATACTTGACGTTTTTAATTACTCTAAGATTTCAGCTGCATCGGAAGGATAGTAATAAAAAAAACGTATCGTAAAAATTTATATTAGAATTAAGAAATGTCATAAGGTCAGATCTTTTAGTTACGAGTTAAACATTTTTTACACATATTTCATTAACTCTTAAGCTGGCAGCTTGCTGCGTTATATTTCTTTCAGAGTTATTAGATAACAAGCACCTTCACAAAATAGTATTACATTTTTCTTTCGACTTTTTTTTTCTATTCTTCCAGCGCACTTTTAAACATGTCAAGATCAAATCCATCTTTACTAATGTTACAAGTTTGTTTGAGAATCATGTTTGTGTGGGAAGGCGGATCCATTGGAGACCTACCGGCTTGGCACTTACCAACGAAAACGTTTCGTCAACATTAACCAAACACGAGACAAAATCCTGAATGCTTCTCTCCAATTAAAATTTTATAATCGCTCTTTTTTTAAAACCCTTACTAGCTGTAACATTCGCACCTTAATACCTCAGTAGTGACTTCAAAAAACGCCTGCAGAGCTTCTGCATTATAAAACACCTGAACATAACAATTTGTCAGACCAAAAATGTCGGCGTGTCAAAAGTACTTGTTACGGTGAATCAAATTTTGATTCTACGACTACAACTGGTAGAATGAATTTCGTAAATTAGCTGTTGGTGGTGCAGATGGCGCTAAAACTGTCCTCGCTCGGTACAACGTAACGTCATGAAAATATGCATGTAAACTTACAGGCTGTAGGGGTCGTTACTGGTTGCATGTAAGAGAATAGTGTTAGTTTAGATGAGTGCGACAATCTCAAAACGACTGTTAGAGCCCAGTTTAGAAGCCTCGTCGGCAAAACGTGCCGTCGTTTAATTCTTGTCGCGCGACAATTCTCGTTTTGCAGACGGGCCCTTCCGCCCCGGACCCCAACCTACCTGTTGATTCCGTCCACGCATCTCGCATTGTTCCGGCACGGATTGCTGTAGCACTCGTTGACGTTGATCTCGCAGTTGTGTCCCGACGTGCCCGCCTTGCACAGGCACTGGTACCCGTTGACCAGATCCTGGCAGAGGCCGCCATACTGGCACGGGTTCGACTCGCACTCGTTGATCTGGTGCTGGCAGAGGTAGCCGGTGTAGCCGGGGTGGCACGTGCAGCTGAACGAGTTCTCCCCGTCGAGACACTCGCCGTGGAGGCACGGCGAGGACTGGCAGTCGTTGATGTTGGTCTCGCAGGACAGGCCGGTGAATCCTGGGGGGCACTCGCAGGTGTACCCCGCTATGGAGTCGTGACATATGCCGCCGTTCCGGCACGGGCTCGAGATGCAGTCGTCTATGTTGATCTGACACCTGGAGCCGGTGAAGCCGATGGCGCAACTGCACTTGAACGAGTTGATGAGGTCGTTGCAGACGCCGCCGTTCAGGCAGGGCTTGTCTTTGCACTCGTCGATGTCGATCTCGCATTGCGTGCCGGTGAAACCTGAAACGTTCACAAATCTAGACGAGGGAAGATGGCTGGCTGGCTAGCCCACATATGTGACCTTAGCCACTTGATGGCCGCGCCGGGTCGCATACCGCAGGCTTCCGTCGACGAAAACGTCGACCACATTCGAACCGATCCGACCGGGATAAGATGCAATCACGTTGATGGCCAATAAAAACATCACAAGACCGCATTTGTCCGGTTCTCATTTAATCCGTAATAACGGGAACGCAGCATGTCATACCGAGTCGAATATGTCAGCCATGTTTATAACGTCGTCGCACTTAACTCGCTCATCTAAGCCGAATTAAAATATTTACACGGACATAAAAAAAATCGCAACTGTTCCAACAAAACCGAAAGTCGACGTTACCTATCGATAAAACGAAATTTTCCGAGAAGCTTCCTGTGGAAAATACAGTTACTGGATCAGACAATAAAGATGTTGTGCGGTTATTAGTACGTGAACCTTCGCAAAAGGCCAATTGAAGCCCGCGCTGGTCATGTGAACGTGTCAGAGTAATAAATCAACGCAGTTTAAACGTCGATTTCGACCTGGTTCGAGTCGACAGTAGGACACCGGTGTTTTATTGCAATTATGCTCGCCTGAAGGCGGTCAAAATTGGGCGTTTCTGATTTATCTCGTGAAGATAAGAAAGGTGATTTTATTGTTGCAAACTCAAACCGATAAATTGCCCCCGAGCTGTTTCACTCATTTTCTAATCTTCGCACAATTCTCAAGCTTTCTCGGTGATAAATAGAACGAAATAAGATTCAAATTGTACTTTTTATTTAAATAATAAACTGATTTCGATCACCGTCAAAGAAGCACCGATAACTCACTGTCCCCTTTCCGGTTGCACCGCTGCTGCTATTATCTGTTCGAGTGTTAAATCTGAAGTCATTATTATCCGTCCATTCCCTCCGAGTGTTAATTTTCCGAACGGTGTGGTGGAAGTCTTTTTGGGGGACAAGCAAATAAGGTTAAAACGTCATCAAAGTCTGTCAAGTAACAAAAACATCAAATTAAATTATGCGTGAGCATGAAATCAAAAGTATTTTTATATAAAATGCAACTGTACCTTCGGTTTCGTTCTGGAATCACGGTTTTTTGGCAAAAAAAAAAGTAATTCAAAAACTGGTTGTCTGTCATTGCGTCAGTAAATCAAAGTTGCCAACACTACAAAGCAGAAAGTACTAGATGGTAACTTTGCGAACTAACTTTTTATCGAGTGGACGGACAATAATGAACTCAACTTTGAAAATAACAATTTTATTTATTCATTCCGTCGTGAACTGTTACTTTTTCTATCCAGAAAACTTGCACGAAAACCACCAAAAACGCATTTTGAACCTTCGAATATCAAGATAGATTTACGACTTTACCGACCGAGTCGGTCAAATTTGTTCTGTCACTTGTCATTAAAATGCAACTTAAAAAAACAAACACATTTTTTTATTTATTAATGAAAAGTGATGATTTATCGATGAATATAAGTTATGTACCTAAGTAGTATGTAAATTCGCTTTTTTCGTCCCATCACCAAAGAATTTCAGATCGGAACGAGATCCGACGCGACAAATTAGAAAAATTCTTTCGTAACGCGGGGTCGACGGTGCACAGCCGACCGCGTGGACAAAAATGTCTCATGGCAGCGTTAATTAAACCGTTTTAATAGCGTTGGGACTCGTTTACATAAAATCCCATCAGGCGAACGTATTAGAAAAACGAAAAACGACGTGTCGGGCAGTGAATCTGAAAATTTTCCTTTTAATTAACTCGAGATGCAGATTCAATGGAGGCGCACAGTTTCACTGAAAAGATCGCACCGTTATTATGAGAATGGGGCCAATTATCATCCCGGCCAAACACAAACGGACAGAGAGAAAGAACGGGGAAAAAAAACGAGTTTCGCCATGGGTATACAGAAACCACTATGCAAATTAATTCGCTGTGCGGAATCCGCCGTGAAAGCATTTTGTTTTTGTTATCCCGCCGCCGACTCCGGGATCGCTTTTCTTCGACGGCCGGACTCGAACGTTGTAATTTACTAAACAATCCGAAGACGTTTGTGTGTCATTGAACGCGGATTCTAAACGCGGCGCATTATTCAATTACAGGTTACAATGCCCTTGCGCTTGATTGTGTTTTGGGCGGCATCGTCGACGTTGTCTCGTACCCAGCAAGATGCATATTAATTATTCATTTACGACGTGATGAAGCATTTCTCTGTTGAATAGAGGCGCTCTTCTTGGCCGCGTCTATCTTCGATCTGGCGTTTCGTCTAATTCGGCTGATTTGCCCGACCGAAAAACACTCCCTCACGACCCGCGCCAGCACAAAGACTCGACTGTGCATGATGAACATTTTTTTCCCGGGCTCTTTTGCGACGTTTCAATTTGTCCAGTAATCTGCGGTTAATGATATAATGGGTGTATTAGAGTGGATGTTTGGAAGAGAGACGGATCTAACGCTGCGGGTTATTTCTAACGTGGGAGTCTTATAAAAACACACCGACCCAAGAAGGTGGATACCGTGAAAGCTTAGGTATGGGCGTGTTTACAAGAGACTTCGTTGCACAACAACCGTTACCGATATATAAAGGTTTATACCTAATTCATAAGGCGATTGTGGACTGCATGCGAGATTCTCTTCTTCCACAAGTGCATGATTGGCGAGAGGTCACTACGTTTTGACCGTTTTTGTTATTACACAAATATCCGACTTCGACACAAATTGACTTCGACATTCTTGCAAGATCCGCCTCGAAAATTACAAGAATTCGACTCCATCCAATTTTTCTTTCGGCTCCGCCACTCTTTCGTTCGACGAATCGACAACGTTCATTGTTAATTGGACGTTACATGTGTTCGGATTACGGTTATCGTGCTTTTTCATGTTTGCGATAATTAATACAACCGGTACGATAAATTAAGTAACTCGAGTTACTCAATTCCGCCGTGTTCTTCGGGGAAAAAAATATGCTTTCGAAACACGATTTTCGACCGTAAATGGCACTTCTCACATTTGACGTTGCCAAAAACAAAAAGTCACATTGTGAAACGAGCACGCGAAAATCGACTCACTTCGGTAAATGTCAAAAATTTTCGGTAATTTGACGCTCAGGGTCGAGCAGACTTAACTTATCACGTTACTCAAACAATACGGCCTAGAGCCGAACTGTTGATTCATTTCCGCTTTTCCAAACTAATGGACGCAATTACTGACGAATTACCGAACTAACTACCAAATCTCGTGTAGTGTCTTCAGTTTTCATCTTTTTGTGTTTACTTTCATATTGTTAAAAATACTTCTACCATCTTATTCTTCCACTGTAAAATAAAAACAGATCAGATTGTTTTTCAAAATATCACTGCAAGAATCAATTTGGCAAAACTGAACTTGTCATTTCAGTTGTGCCAACTTGTATCGTCGTCAGATCCTAGGGATATTTTGTGTTTAACCGGGTGGTGGATCTTTGACGTGTGAACGTAAATGAAAGCAGCAGAATGTTTCTTTTAAATTGCAAAAGATTATTGAAACGTCTTGGAATTTTTCTGAGAAGGTAGAGTACACGTCGGACCCACCGTTTCGTCATCCGCAAAACAACAATGTAGACTTTGAAGTAACATTTTTCTCACATTTATTCCTAGCGCAACCTTTAATCAGCAAAATCCTCGCTAATATTAAAATTGGTTACCTCCTACGTTGCCGAAACGTACAACTCGCCGCTGTCGGGGGGCGGCGAGTTGACATTCCGGAACCGCCTCGACTTTCCCTCGCACATGTACAATAAGCTGGTCGACACGAGCGAATAAAAGGCGGCATGGTGTCATGACTCCAAGACAATCTAAGACCTCGCGAATATCGCTCCATCATCACGTCCCGTTCCTCAAAACGTCCATTGTTGGTCATTCTTGGTCATGACTCAGCCGGTCGAGGGGGTCACACATGAAAAACAATCGCGGTCCTCCTACTTTTCGTAATTTTTTCGTACAACAGCGCGATCCGTCGCGATAACGAAGAACAACAAGGCAAAAGGCGATCCTTGAAACCGGTGCCATAAATGGGATATTAACTCGACGAGTGAGTCTCTTCGGCGAAGAAAAGAACAAACCGGTGAACTCTCCTTCGGTTTTAATTAGGTTTTTGTGTGGAGACTCACCAGGCATACAAACGCATCGGAACGTTCCAGGATCGTCCAAACAGGATCCGTCGTTGTGGCAAGGATGGGATTCGCATTCGTTCACGTTGGTCTCGCATCGTGGTCCGGTGAAGCCCTGGGTGCAGTTGCAGGCGAAGCTGCCGGGGGTGTTGACGCAGATGCCGTCGTGCTCGCAGGGGGAACCTGCAAAATTAACACAATGCACATCAACATCCACAAAAAAATATATAGTCTCTCAAATATTATTTAACTCTTGAATTGAAATAGTTATTTACGCAACAAGTGGGATATAGATATTATAATCGCACGTGTGTGAAGTTTGCACAACGAGGCCTATCCCGAATTTGTGTAATCACGACTAACTTATTTGTGTTTATTAAACAGATTTAACGTCCAGATATTACATAATTTACGATAAAATGGAAGAATAATTCTCGTGTGTACAAATAAAAATGTTTGGCGTGCTTTCCCGGCTCATTACACGGTAAAGAAACTTTTCAAAAAACCCAATTACATAATTACTTTTTTTCATCATCTTAACAATTTAAAGTGATTCGTTCATTAAAGATTTTTCAATTTTATACAATACAAACAATTCGAAGAGGCTGAATTTAAGTAAGGAAAAAAAATGTTACACACTTAAAAAAAAAGTGTTTTAATTTAATTAATTTGATGACTTCACAAGAATTTGAAGATAATAAAAAGAAAAAAATTGTCAGATGAAGGTACAAAGAGTAATTAATGCTGTAATAAAATATTCTTATTAATTTATTATGAATAATAATTACTGGGAAAAATTAATATGAAATGTGCTCGAGTCTGAATGTGTGCGGTAATAATATGCCATAAAATAAATAAACATGAGTATAAAAACTACAATCTTATTAACGCCTTATTTGCAATAACAATTTTATTAAAACAATCTTTACGTTTCTACTTTTTGCAAAGTAATGAATGAACAATACATTGATTCGGATTGATATCGTAAAAGTGTACAATCTGTCAAAATCAAACTTATAATTGCTAGGTTGGTTCATTCGATAGTTATTTTCACGTTACCCGGTTACCATCTCTGATATTGTCAAACAAACCGCAAATTTAATAATATTTTGTTAAGGTGAAAAGTTCTAAATGTTCATAACGAACTGGAGTGTTTTTATTAGCGCGAGAGAAGAGGGCCATAGCAAATGATTATGTGGAGCAAAAAAAAAAGTTATAAAGATTGGTATAAATTACAAACTTGTGATACAGCAGCTCCTTAGCAGTTTCTTAGTTGCTGCATTTCTCACTTAAAAAAAAATAAAAAAACAAAATCAAAACATAACCTCAATTTATTTTGTTATTAGATGTTACAAATCGAGACAAACATTTTATTAAAAATTTCATTTTTGACAGTCCAGAACCACCAACCTTGCAATTTACACCGAAGATACGACAGCAACGGGCTACTGCGAGTTTCACGCCAGCATCCAAGAGATTTGGTAATTTCCGGAGTATTTTGAAGTCGAAACAGAAAAAAATCGAATTTCAAAGTTTATTTTTGTAAACACGAGTTTGCATAATATCGCATGATATTTGAGAATGACAGACGCCAGGTACAGTGTAGCCAATCAGACAAAATTATATCCACTAACGCCAAATTTGGTAACACTTTATTTTTTGCCAACATGATGTAACAGGTGCTGGTTCTTTGATTGAAAAACAGATTCCCAGTTTTTTTATTATGCATTGATTGAAATCAGTAATAACTGGACAATGATAATAATGAAATAAAACAATTTTCAAAATCTTGATGCCATTTTATTTTAAAAAATATAACGAAAAAGTTGTGGTCAACACTATAAGAAGGGAAAAAGTCAGCGAACCGTTAGAACTGTCCACAATACAGTTACGATGAAATTATCTTCACCACCTGTTGCTGAAAATTTTACTGCAGACAAATATGCGACTGTGATTTTTTAACCCTGGAACGGTACCCATCAAAAAAACTCCATAAACGGTACCCTGGGGTACAAATGTACCCCAATTTAAAAAATTATATTTTCCAACTGAAACTAGATTTATTAAAATATTTAACAAGGGAGAGTGAAATATCATCCTTAATTAACACAACAACAAAAATTATATTTATATAATTTGAAAAAATCAGTAATTTGGGCACACCTTTTTGTGGTGTTGTATACAGTTAAACTGATTGCTGGTGGTGCACCGAGTTCCAGTTTTTCGGTTTTGGTCCTGGGACAAAGTGTACACCAAACAGAGGATTGTTGAACAGAATTTGGGGCTTCCTCAGGTAGTTCAGTTTTAGAATTCGTCAGATAATTTCGCGAAGGTGAGACGGCAAATTCGACGTTTCAAGACTCGCAGTCATGTGAGTGTAATTAGATCTATCGAAATTTTTTTAGGGAAGACCTTCTATGTATTTGGGAACTCTTCCTTTCTTGGTGTATTAGGATTAGAAAAAAGCACCATATGGATCAAATTTCAACGGTGTCAAGCAAGTTATAAAAATTCGAAAAGTCTAGCGCTTTTTTTTCTTACGCCATTATTATCATTAGAAAAATTAGCCATGCTAAATAATACAAATTGGTTAGCTATACATTGAAATGTGCTACCATAAAAATGAAATTTAGCACAAATGTCCTAGTGTTCAACAATTTTATACCACTCTTATTTTGGTACCCTGGGGTACATATGTACCCCAGAATGCCTGAGAAAAAAAAACAACACCTGCTAGGATGACAACTATTCGTTATAAATTTAAGTTAGTTTATGTAGTGAAAATATGAGGAGTTTCAAATAGCTGCTGCCATTAATTAAAACGTAACACAACTTTAAAAAAATCGTGGGGTACTCCAGTACCCCGGGTACCGTTCCAGGGTTAATATTTGTTATCCTAGTTGGCAGCTGACGTTTACATAATGTATGCAATACAATAAAAGATAATTATTTCCATAGATTTCAATTTTGACAGTTCCTATAACCACAACTTATCCAACACACCGAAATCCTTTTTTCAACAATATTATTGTATTTTGTGTGACTGCTGCACAAAAACCACAAAACCCATCTTAGTAAAAACAAACTTTTTACTGCTTCTGCTAATCAATTAGGGTTTTTTTTTTACTAAATTCCTTAACACACCTTCCTGTTTACAAATCAAAAATTCCCCAACACCGCAATTTACATCAAAAATACACGTGACAATCCTGTTGAATTTTGTTCTAGGAGAAAACAAAAATTTAAATCGACATTTCAGTTGTGCCAACATTTGTATCTGCGACATTATTGTGAAACCAACATAACTCCACAGGTGGTGGATCTTCAAGGCGTGAACAAAGTTAATAAGTTTTTTTTTCTTCGTCTTAATTCACATATTAATTTATAATGAATAAAAAATTATTGTTATTACATAATATTATCATTAGTATTAATTCTTTTGTTTCGTTTAAATAAACATCCGTTTCGTGCCTTAGTTCCGGATACTTTATTAAAAACTACCTAATTATAATAACAATCATGACGAGCCAGATTAATTTCAAAATTAAGGAAGAAGTACACCAGCGGAACAACGGTCCACACAAGTCATAATTTCTTCCATATAAAACCAATTATTGGAACTTTCTATTTACACACCGATCCGATTATGTATTTGTACATTTTTCGAGAGACCTTGCACGTCCACATAATCTGACAACAAAAAATAAATATTTTATCCCTCTTATGTACTCAGAGAGATTACACCGAACAAATAAATATCAACTGACAAGGACGCCGCTGATTTATTTGTGAAAAAGCCCCGTAAACAATTACGCGGTCCTTACGTCATTCAAGCATCTAACGTCGATTAATTAAACTCTTATCGTTCTGATCTCGCGCTCGAGCCCAACCACGAAACCGTCCATCCGCCTCTTCCATTTTCCAATTTTCACCGGAGCGCGCGATTTTCGCCGCACCGGATTCGTTCCAGAAGCAAATCTCACGACTCATTCATCGCGTTTCATTAACTAAACACAACACAACAACCGATATATTTGTTTTGTCGTGTTTGTCCGAGGCTATCGAACTCGCCGTTCAGAGGCTCAAATTGATGTTGAATACGGCAGCGGTTGACATTAATTTGCATGGACGTGCTTGACGAGCCAAGTCGACATCAACGCGAGAGCAGGAACGGGCGCCGGTTCTTCTTCGGATGGATGTACCGAAGACTTCTTCAGCTGGTGACAGCGAGCGCAACAAACACTTTTTCATCGTTTCTGCGTTTCCCTCCGTTTCTTTGGGACAAAACACTGAAATGAGTTTCTCGCTTGAACGCCTCCATTAGCATAAAGTTCTTTCGACGTCTCCAACTAAAAATTCGCTGTTAATAAATCACCGGGAACGAGAACGGTCGGGTTGAGCGATTCCGCGAGATTCCCCGATTTGACACCTACGGATTACGACACCGGTCCACCTACGCCGCCGCGGAATGACCTCCGCACAGCCGGATATCAATCGACGAATTAGCCCCGAATATCGGCATGACCACGCTCGTTATGCAACGATTTTTTGCCGAAACGGAATTTCGAAAGAGAAAAATTGTCTTATCTGCACAATTTCAAATGGCAATCTCCCGTCTATCCCATATTGCGGATGGATAATTATAAACATGATTAATGGTATTCAAATCGTAAATAGCCGCAACATGATATTCGTTCGCCTCATAATAAGGCTGAACGGATTAATTCCAATAAGAAGAGAAAGTTGACCGCGCTACCACTTCCATATAATCACTCCTAATACTACAACTAAATCATGTACGTTCTCGAATGAGTTTCATCTTAAAACTACATTTTATTACAATATTATTCATAGACCGGACTGTTCGTTACAATTTATGTAATGATTTAAGAAGCCATTTCCACTTGCCTCGCGTAATAACTGGTTACCGCGGTTAATAACACGATCGGCAATATTAAACACAAATCGAACAGCACACCTGAAACGTCGTCCTTTACCAATGACTACGCCACTGACTCCTTTGTACAATTACGCCGCCGATTCACCGAGTTTGTGCTTACACAATGCTACCGATTCGATTGTACCGATCAACAACAATCGACGGCGCCGCCATTTTACGCGAATATGCTCGATCACTGCAAAGGGCCACACGATTAACACTTTCGCCGGAGATGAACTATCACTTCTCGTGGGGCAACTCGTGCGTTAAGTTCTCCTGATTCTGCAAAATTTATTGTTGTTATTAGTGCATTTATCTAAATGCGGGATTTTACACGTTTTTGCGTCGCCTCGGCAAAGCACGAAAAACCCTCGCATTCTGGTGAATCACCACGAAAATCTCTTCGAAATAAAAACAAGTTATGATTAAAGTTTGGAGCGGAACTAAACTAAAGAAATAATCATCCACTCTCACACAAGTTTTATTTGCCATTTATTATTGCTGTTGTTTACAATTTTGCTTTTTTCGCCTTTCTATTGTTGGGACCCTCCAACAATTGACTTAATCTGAAACAAGAAATCACGCCCTGCTTTCACCTTCGATAAAATTCCAAAGAGAAACGTCTATAAATTACCTGATGGAAATTGTTGGTATTGGTGATACGCCACTGTCATCGGGCGATTTTTTTTCGCGAATTAACGTCAACAGCTTATTGGAATCTGGCTTGGTCAAATAATACCAACAGATTGATTTATTTTAGATTCATGCCCACAACAGCGCAACGAATTTTAATACGTGACCAGGTCAATGATCCTAGGTCTCTCTCTGGCTTGCGATACCTGCTTATGTTTTTGTCATCTCTTATTAAAAAGTGTAACAAACGGACGCTGCGTTATTTAGATTGCGATTATGAATCGTCGAGTCACGGTCGGTCGACCTTTCCGCGCCGATTTCAGTCCGTAGGACCGTAAATGGCGTCCCCTTCTTACCTTGTTCGCACTCGTCGATGTCTTCCGAACAATCGATGCCCTTGTATCCCGAAGCGCAGCTGCAGGTGTACGAACCATTGATGGGACTGGTATCACAAATCGCATCGGCGTGACACGGATTGCTGGTGCATGCATCGTCCAAGTGACACAGGAGGCCTGGAAACGACAAGATTTTAGTGTCGGGGGATACGAGGACAACGTGGAGCGTCCGACCATCACTGTAAATCTTTCGCGATGGACTGGAGCGTCATAAATCAAATCGATGGCTCTCTACGATTCACCTCAACGTGAACGCTCCTCGACAAGACTAATTGCCACAATGTGAGCTCGGAATTAATTTAAATTGCACCTTTAAAACCAAACAATAATTACGGACGTTCAACGAGCCAATTACGAATGATATGCGATTATGGAAATAATCGACGCGATGCGAGGATTGAGGAAGCGGCACTTTTCACGTCTTCGTGATTTAGCCGTTCTTCTCTCCATAAACTCTATTTGAATGGAATCCGAGCCTCAAACGTGGAAATCACAACAAAATAATAACTTTTCGTTTCTCTGTTGACACACGGCAACTTCACGTCATACAAACGTCGCCAACAGTTCCTTACGTCACTGTTACCAACATGCAAATTAAAACTTCCTAATTAATTTCGGTGCAATTAAAACACATTTATTAATTGCACAAAGTTAAACGCGTACTCACGTTGTTTTCCTGGACTTGAGGATTATTAAGGGAAGTCTCCATTTTTACGAGGTCAAACTGTGCAAACAGTGTTTCATGCGTGCCTTTACAGAAATTTTCTTCAAAATCGTTACAATTCATCTTGTTCACACTACTACCTCATAAATTATTGGTAAAATTGATTCGATTAACAATTAGTCAATTACTACTGGGAAAACACAAATTTGAAACAAAATTTTTCCGACATTTGCGAAAAACAAATCGTACCAACCCTACGTTGTAAAAGTTACTAAAAAACTGTCATCGAATAACAGATAAAAATGGAAAAATCGACGATTTCGTTTGCAGCAGCATCCGACGTACTGTTGAAACGCGAAACCTACCAAGATCGAGTACGTCTCAGAGCGTGATAATTTCCGATAGTTGTGAGGAAGCATTCCTAACCTCACTTTTGTGCAGGTGTTAGGGACCTCTCGAGATTGTTTGCTCGTCCCTCAACTTACCGGTCTTCCCCGGAGTGCACCGGCAGTAAAAGCTGCCCACCCTGTCGATGCACGTGGCCCCGTTGAAGCACGCAGCTCCGGCGCAATCGTCGATGTTGACCGAGCAGTCTGGCCCCGTCCATCCGTTGACGCAAATACATGAGAAACTTCCTATGCTGTTCGTGCAGGTGGCGCCATTTTGGCAGACGGAAGGCCGCAACGAGCACTCGTCGACGTCCTGGGTGCAGAACCTCCCGGTGTACGTCGGCGGGCACTGGCACGTGTACGAGCTTATGCCGTCGACGCACGTCCCCCCGTTTTGACACTGATGTCCAGGACAATCGTCGATGTTCTCTTCGCAGTTGGTCCCGCGGAAACCTGAAAATCGACACAATCGTTACGGAAAAAGAACGCAAACGGATGACCCACGGGTTAGGAAAAAGTGATCGGGGTCAAGCGGTTACTCAATAACCGTATACGAAGCGTGCTATCCCCGGGTGGTTCCCGCACAATGCAACATCACAACTCAGACATTCCTTCGTTATTGATGGCTTTGCCGATATTCATCATTCAAGTGGGGAATTCAACGGTCTCGTTACATTCAAAATCGAGACAGCACTTGGAGGAAGAAAGTGCCACCAACATACTAATTCTCACAAATTTACGACGAGAAAGGGGTCAAATAAATCTGTCAATCTGTCTCGATAGGTGCATAAATCCTCATTTTATTATTTCGTTACACTTTAAGGTGTCGACAGAAGTTTTATGCTGGGAACGGGGCAAGTGTAGGTTTTACTTGAGAAAAAAACCAGACTGAATACGATTATATTTTGCAAACAGTCGTAAAATCAATGACTATCAGTTCTTGCGCAACTGAGATCGAACGACATTTCTCAATCTCCAATAAACTTTCGAAATAATAGAAAATGTAAAATTGTTGTCAAAAACACAACAGCGGTGTTTCTTTACCATTTGATTAAATTTACATTGTAATTCGTTTTTATCGGGGCAAGATGACGGTGTGCCAGTTGTGAAATTGGTACAGAACCACCTGCAGTGAGGACTCCACTCCTTCGGAAATGCCTCTCCGACAATAACTCCGAAACAATTATTTACATGAGTATCTCGGAATGTTTAAAATGTGTCCGGAAACGAAACCGCAGTTAAAGAATATCTCTTCGTCCTGATAAGCGATAGAGCGAGCGAGAAAGAGTGAGAGAGCGTGGGTTGCAGATAGTAACCGTGGGAAAAGCGAATCGCTCTAGATAGCGCCGAGAGAGAACTCCTAAACCGGCACTGGTGCGAAACACCTCCTCCGGACGATAACAGTTTGACATTTGACACGTAAAACGGCCGATTTAATTGTCGATCAATCGGTCTCAACCGGCGACAATGTCCAATTGCTCACAATTACAAGATGCGTTATGTGTATTTTATTATTATGATCGCCGAGCGCAACACAAAGACTCGGTGGAGCGGTGGTGGGGCGGCGAAGAAACCTTCCCACAGTCGTGCTTCTTCAGCCGACTTCCTCGCGGCACTCGACGTACGCGCGCGCACTGTTCCCGTCCCAGCGGGGGCACTTGTACCGATGACTGATGACAACCACGTGTTTTGATTGCTCAGTTGACTTCCCCGACACACGAAAACCACCTCTTCGAGATTCTGGAGGCGCTGTGCACGACACTCCGGCCCTCGGGGTGTCTCGACCAACCTTCGGACGAAATCCACCACACCCTTAGGCGAGAAAGAGAAAGAACGCCGGCCTAGGTCATGAGAACGATCGCTCGCCAGATATGCAGGCTAATATTTATTTAAATTAGCTAATTAAAGAATGGCGCTGTTAATGCGAAATTTTTTGCCAAAGACAATTCTGTCATAACTGACGGTTGCGACAGCGACGAGTCACCAAGACACGCCCGCCAACCCACCGGCTGTCAAATGTCATTGTTACACTTCGTGCATTCGATTCGAATCCAACCCCGGACCGCGCTCACGATTCATTTGTAATTGCGCCATGATCATTTCGTCCTTCGCCACACACACAACCGAGGAAATTCGTACTGTTCGCAAGAAATGTCAAAAGTGACAGTTGTCGAAGTTGGTACGATTCGGACAACAAATGTCAAAAGTGACAGCGTCCGACTCCATCGATACCGCAGCTGGGGGCCCCCAATTACGCTAATTATCGGTTTGCCGAGTTACTGCCGGCACCCGACACCGAATTAAAATTTCTCCGCTCCCGCGACATGTTTATTACAGGATGAGCGGCGTTCCATGTAAACGATGACCATCTCTCGGAGAGCGCACACGACAACGACCAGAGATGCATACGATTTGAATTAAACACGTCAGATCGTGCGTTACTTTAGATTCAAATTGTTTGCCCGTTTGACCCACAACGGGGCACAGCTTTCGTGCGTGAAAAACACCGAACTGGTACGAATCGAGGGCCCCATTTGCAGGCGAAATCGTTTTTTACTTGTGCTGGTGGAATGCCGAGCAGTGTCGGGGAATGGACCCGTTGTAATGTTATTGCGGCCGAGCAAAAACATTTGTAACCAATAAAATTTTATTACCCCTCATAAATACGGAATATTACAATGGATCGCAAAAAGTACCGGTAATGATTCATCGGAGCATACTTCGGCATCGTCGTATATTACTGTGAAATTAATTGGAAGAGTCATAATGCGACGCATTAGCAGCGACACTTTTTGTTGACGCCAATTTGTACCAGGGCGAATGATTGGGACATTTTGAATTTCACAGTTGGTAGACATGTACACACAACAGTTGGAATAATTAAGACATTTTGAATTTCACAGTTGGTAGACATGCGAAAACAGTTCTAATCACAATCTGCAACTTGCTATTGCAGTTACGTCATTCTTTGTGTGATTAAAAATGCAAAAATAGTCTTAAAGAATAAATTAACTATTTATGATACGAATTCAGTCAGTTGGGTTGATTAATTTCTTGTAAAGAGGTAAAAAAACAAGTGACTGCAGATTACAGGACTTTTTTTAATTTCAGAAACAGTGGGCCGTATGATTTCCCTTTCATTAAAGTTAAAGAACGTCGTTAAATTGTTTTGTCTCTGTCTAACATAGTGCTTGGCATATACCCTCACTTTGTCTAATCAATTATTTAGCTAATGAAAGGCTTAACGAATGGGAAATCATACGGCCCAGTGTCTTTTTATTTCGTTTATGAAGTTAGCCGACATTCCCTGAGTTTTACACGCTTGCCAAATTTAAATTGTTATCCCTAAAATTGTATGTGTTTTCATTGAAACAAATTTGTTGTTATTGTTATAAATAAACAGTGTGTTAAAACATCACTTGAAAATCATATTTTTTTGCAGTGTTGTAAATTGTAGCCTTGACAAGAAACTTTTTAAACAATAAAACGGTTACGGCCCATCACTCGTTTCTTATTCACGCAATAACTTCCCTTATTTACTACTAACAATAAAATTTTATTGGTCAAGTTCTTTGATTCGTAAATTTAAAAAAAATCGCCGTTTGAAACGTCGAGTAAAATGTCTGCCTTACATTTTTGACATGGTTACGATATCTTTTGTTTGTCACCAGAAACCACATAGCCTCCAACCTAACCAAATTTATGTAACGAATATCCCTAAATCCTAGGGAGAAATCTCTTGTCGACATTCCTATAATTTCTAATTATGTCTGAGGCTATTCGGTAAGTGACTGATTTATCTGGGGCCACCGTTCCTTACGGATCTCGCAATACCGCGAAAGAATCTGTCTGTAGAAAGTCCCACAAAAACTGAATCACGCCAAATCTAGGCGAATTTCCGAGCAGGAAGCCGTCTCTGGAAAACCGTCAATTAATTCGACTTATTAAGACATTTTAATTTGAAGTAAACAAGTTTTTACGGACAAACATTCCAATTAAATAAATTAATTTCCAAAACGAAACCAACAAAACTGCATTATTTTCGAATGGAAAAACGTTATATATTTCGTTTGTGTTGCTTTTTTGCAGCTAGACCCCAATAGCACGTGAAAGGTGAAAGTGAATTCGCAGAGATAATGATCGAAGAGGTACATTTTTTTCGGTTTTAATGACTCCGGTGAAAAATGAGCAAATCGTCGAATGACTTACCGGTCGGGCAATCGCAGGTATATGTATGCTTATCACGTTGGCGACACTGTCCGCCATTCAAACATGGACTGGGATCGCAGGGTATGTACTCGCTCTCGCAGTTCTGTCCTGTGTAGCCTTCGTCGCAAGTGCACCTGGAAATACAACATGAAATCAATCAGTAATAATCGGTAATTAGACATTTTGGCGGTGGCGCTCTCGAAAGTCAATTGTCAAAACCGTGGGAAATAAAATAGATTGGGGCACGCCACTGTTCGGGGGCAAGTTTTCGCGAGCGCCCAAGGTCGCACCAGGTGACGTCACACCGGTAAAAAGTCCGGTCGGTTCCCATAATTAAGCGGTGACAAATTTCCAGTCGATTTTTCAGCTTCGACGGACGATATTTTTGATGGGATTATTGTAAAAAGCAGAAACACGGTGCGCCGGTCAAACCAGTCCTCGCCGGTTGGAATCTCGAGAACTATAATTGCCAAGTCAAACACAAAAGCCGAGGAACACTAAATATGTACGACAAACATAGACCCGGTGGAAGAAGGAAAAAACGAATAAGACGACATAAAGCGGTCAGTCAAGCGGACCAACGTTTCGACAACATTCCCGGTAATTTATCGCGATGAATTTCGGTTTTTCCGCGACATGGTCATGGGACGACGTGAAGATGGGCGTCTCGATGGGTCTCGAGAGAAACAAGTGCGCTAAGGTAAAAAAGCGCCGACAGGAAATTAATCGGACTCTCGGGTTTTTTGAGGCGCCCGCATTTAATACCGGAGAGAAGGTCGGAACGGAATGAGCATTTAGAGAATCTCGACAGGAAGGCGAAAAAACGAGCAAGCTTTATCAGACGATGACCGACGAAGAATCGAGATCGCGAAAAATAAAAACGATCACTGAGGAATGAGATCTCTTGGGCGCAATGGCACTACAATGCTGGTTGAGGTACCTATCCTTTTTTTAGCTCAAAGGAAGCGTCTCGAAAAGAGGAAATCAAGGACTTCAAACTCAATGCCATAAGGTCTATAATTAGGAAGCACTAATCGGTTGAGTTTTCTTTTGTCAAAAAAAATTTAATCTGTTTTTACGATTTTCCTGACAACGAAAAGAGTTAAAATATCCTTTTTTACACTGAAACCGAGGCATAGTTCGCGTCTCGGTTTTGTTCACGCTCATTGGTGGACCAATGAGTGGGCTCCGTTCGCGCCGCGTTTGGTCCCAACTGTCCGATAAATAGGTGATGCCGGCCGCAATTCGTCCCACTTTCGTTCACGCCCTAAACGTGTTTCTTTCGTTCACTCCTCTCCTCTACCTCTACAAAAAAGACTGCGGCTCCGTAAAAGCGAGCTGGACAAAAAGACGATGTTATTCTTTGAAAGGACATCGAGAGACGAGAGATTTGCTTTAGTCGTTCAAAACTTAATCTGCTGCCTCTGTTTTTCGCGATTTTCTTAAAAACTAAAAGTGTTAGGGTATCCTATTTATAGTTCAACGGAAGTGTCTCGAAAAGAGGAATCCAACGAAGTCAAAGTCGATGCCATGGAGTGCCAATGTGGTCAAATTAAAAAAAATTAAAATTATTTTTAAAAATGAAACTGAAATTGACTGTTTCTTAGTTATGTTTACGTCAAATCTGGTAACAATAGTATATTATGATACATGTCTTATAAGAGACATTTTATATCACGCACGGGTTTAGGACACGACGAGTTTGCGAGGAGTGCTATGAAGGAATAACTGCTTCAAAATGCCTTATAAACGTAACATCATACACATTTTTTTCTAATTTGTCCCATTACGCCAATTTTAAGTGAAAATTGACAATTTTCAAATTTGGGGAATTTTGTCGTGGTTGGCAATGTTAGCTTTTAATCTTAAAAGCTTAAATAATAATGCGTCCGCACTGATCGAGGCGCGTAGTCAATCTGCAGGGGTGCGGTCCGCACTTAAGAATGTGTAAGACTAGCACTACTATACAGAATCACCACTTGGACACGTAATGCGGTACGTCTTGGCGCTAACAGGCAACACATGTCATATTGTTTGGAGGATTCGAATTCTAATTCTAATTGTTATTAACAAATTAAAAATAAGCGAAGACAATTTTGTATGTATCCCACCAGAAATGCGAGATTAGGATTAGTCTCTGCGCAAAATATGTCTACTGTAACGATCAATGTTTACAACAATAATTGTTTTGTAACAGCAAAGTAGAAAAAACACATTTACAAACAATCCAGTATACACCAGAATTGTCACATTCAAGGTCGGCGAAAATTTAGTAACTACCGTTTATTTCATGGGTGATTGAACTTTTGCTGAGAGTGTACCTACTCAAAATACCGGGTGACTTTTAATGATTGAAACTAATTTAGTGGGTTGGCACTCCCGAATAATTGGCACCTCTAGTCATTTGTCAAAGAGTTGACTGTTGATTCGGTTTCTTGGTTAAGATTCTAGAATTTTTGCAAATCAATAAATCGTGATAATGACAATTTGATTTATTTTGACTTTTGAACTGTCATATTTGAATTTTACCAACAAAATCGTAAATGTGTTGCCAACCGAACAAAAATAATTTCAATCATTGAAAGTCACCCGGTATTTGGTAACAAAAATGTCCTGTCTGTCAAAATGTGAAATAAAGGTTATGAGATCTTTGTCGCCATTAATTAAAAATGTAAATACCTATTGTATTGGCATGGCTAATAAATGTATCACTAGTGCCAACAGGAAACAGGTAATAAAGTAAACAACATACGTAATCACAAATACCGGGTGATTTTAAAAGATTGTGACTTTTTTTCTTAAGGTGGGAACATTTTTCATAAATTATTTTGGCAAACTTGATACCTTGATCAACACATTGGCGTACGTACGTCATTTTGACATTTTATGTATTAATAAATTGTGTCAAATAGGCGAGGACGCCTGTGTTTATGTCAACTGTCACATTAAAAAGCAGAATAACCAACCTATGAAAAAAGTCACATTCATTTAAAATCACCCGGTATTATGTAATTGTGCTTTATCACAAATTTGTAATTGCTTCACTTCTTATAAGATTTTTTTGTTGTTCTGTTACATGATAAAACTACTTCAGTGGATTTGAAAATATGTATGCAATTTTCCATTTTAACAAAATACGAGGTAATCAAGAAGGACTGTTTGCGTTGGTAATACTGAATTTTATTTTTAAATGGTACAACTGGAGTAGTAACTTCTGTCGCTGTTATGTTACGCCCGATATCTGTCAAATGAACCAACAAAACATACAGATGCGTGTTCCAAATAGCCAAATAAAAAAATCTTCTTAATAATTGTATTACCAACTGAAACAGTCCTTCTTGATCATCTTCTACCGGTCTTTTTCTCATGCGTTGGTAAGACCGTGAGGTCATTTCAATTTATAATTAAAGTGGACTATGACTTCAAATTATATTGGCAACACTACTGACGCCTTGATTTGAATTGTCAGTGACGCTTAAAAATTTTATACAAAATATGAAACGGCGAGTTGACAGCTGTTTTCTATGATTTTCTAGGATTGTCAAAAAAATTGTATAATTGTCTAGTGCTTTATTTTTTTTAATTAAAACGACTGAACATGAAAACCCTAAACAACAAAATGTTTACATAACCTCTAATTTACACAGCGACTCCACTGGCTGGATCCGCAATCGAAGAAAAAAAACCGCCTACTTTAATTATAAATTTAAATGATCTCACGGTACTATCGTTGGTTATTCTGCTGTTAATTCTTTTCTAACGTGACAGTTGACATAAACATAGGTGTACCATCTTATTTGACACAATTTATTAATACAGGCTGATCAAGAAGTACAGTTTGAGTTGGTAACTTCCGGTTGTTGACGGCTTGACACTGACAGTCGCGTCATTGACAAGCAACATTTGACATTTCAAAATAAACTAAACACGCTGGCGAATCTGCTCGAAAGCCTAAAAAAGTGTTAATCTATGTTTAGAGCCAAATGAGGGGCACTTCGGGCTTAATTTTTAGCAAATTGTTCTGCATTTCACGGTTAATTTTTTTTACCGTTAATTTTTACTCTCATAACCTAAGTACCATTTTGTCGCTATTAATGTTACGTCAGATATCTGTCAAATCAACCAACAAAACATATCCGGTTGCAGTGCTGCAAATAGTCGAATAAAAAATGTTCATACTCGTAATTGTATTGCCAACTCAAACAGTCCTTCTTGATCACATCGCATGTAAAATGTCAAAATGACGTTTTGTACGCCAATGTGTTAATTATGATATCAAAATGTTCCCAACTTAAGAAAAAAAGTCACATTCATGGATACCAATTCGGTAATATGAAAATACTAACTAGTGAATTAATGAACCCCACACCTGCAGTTTTGTTTTTGACAGTCCAGACGTTTCTTTGTTTTCTTAATTGGGCTAAAAAACTGCCAAAATGTTTGCAAAATGTATTCCTATTGGGAGATACTAAGGAACCTCTCATGGTATCTGTCTGGATGCTGTGTCTATTTGTCTATTTTGTTTGATTTGGCCATCAAATCCTTGACGTAACAGTAGCAAGAAGCAAAAAGAAACAAACAAGTATGTACGAGTACTTTCCTTGTATTCTTGCAAGTTTCTTTGCACCATTCGACGCGCTGTTGTTTCTGTTGTTCATATCTTGTAAAGGAAATTTTCTGAAATATGAAGCTGGAAAGAGTTTTTGCAGCTGTTGAGCAAGAAAAAGTTGGCGCCCGCTTCCGTTATCTTTCCGTTGGTTCGACCACGATACTATCGCGATATCAATTAAAAAATAATAACACGCTACTCGAAGTGCGGCACTTAACAAATGAAAGGCAAGGCCTCTCTAGGGAAAAAAAAAAGTCATGTTAAAACCAGTGCATATGTATGTAACGGGTTCGTTAATTGACTAGAACAATCGACCCATTATGCATACATTGATCACAACATCCCCCCCGGGAAGGTCGTATCTGTTCATTACGACAGTCGGTAGCCTCAGGTCCTTCTATTTACCTAACCGGATCTATATTACTATATTTTCTATGAATAAGTCCGTTATGAATGGTGTCGCCACGTGAAAACCTTGCAACAAATACAGAAAACGGTACGACAATTGTTGCAACAATCTCCGCACAAAGCATCTCCGATCGCAATCAAACTGTCAAGAGATTTGTGCCGGCCCCACAACTGAATGCCACACCAAAGGTTAAAATCATTTGTTGGTCGTGATCGTCATATGCTTTTGAAACGAAGCTCGTTCGCGCTCCCGACGTCCGTAACTCAAAATGAATACTTTTTTTATTGTGATAATAACGAGCTCGAAACTCGTCCTGCTCGATGAATAACACTGATGAATGCGGTACATCCTTTTATGGCGGCAGCACTTTCGGTACGAGATTTTTCCATCGAACGATGATTTATCGAGCGCACCGGATCGATTTTCGCCACTCGGAACCGCCAAAAACGACGAAATGTGGCCAGTTGGTCGGCGAAGAGGATTATGAAGAGCACAGAAACGACACGTAGATCCGACACAACCGGTTGTTCCATTCCACCAGTGATTCAGTCGTACTAAACCGGAACCATTAGACGGGGCTGAGCTGACCCCTGGGTCACACAATGGGACTGGTATGGTCGGGGAATTTGTTGGAGGCCGGCTTGTTAGCAAATTCGACGCTAGGAGATCGTAGGTGATGGCTGCAAGTTTCGTTTCTGACAAGAACTTACATCTGAAGAGTGTGGAAGATTTCTTACTTTCTGCTCTGAATTTAAGTCAATTATCCACGACCGTGCGATATATTACACTTATCACACGCATTCCAGACGCGTAATGACTCGCTTACCGCAACCGTGCGGTAAAGTGAACAAAAGCAATAATCCAAGGAAATTAAACGAGATAATTGATTTGACTCGTGATTCTTCAAGGACGAGACTAAAACGCCGATTAATGCTATTACTTCCATGTCTTGCTCCAAAGAACTCGTTTTCTCTTAGCTAACTTTGCAAACACCACAACGAAAACGTAAATTTTACTGTGTATCAATGTCTCTTTCTTTCTTTCATTCTGAACGGTCGTACATGACATCTGCTATATTGTGATTACATAAACTCAGACACAGCCTCGTTGTACGAACTTCACGCTCGTGCGATAATAATGTCGACATGGCACTCGTTGCGTAATAAGAGATTTTTTGGAAAATAACTTCTCCAGTCTTATTTTATTATATATTTCTTGTTACACCATTTTATACTTTCATTAATTCAATTAGCAAGTTATCAGGTTACTTGATATAAATTAAGCAACACTTAAATTAAACTCTTTGCACAATTTTAATTTAGAAATAAACTACGCTAAAAAAACATCACTTGAAAATCGCATTTTTTCAACTGCTAAATAACGAGCCTTCAGAAAAACATGTGATCAAGCAGGCCTTCGTTTCCTCTCTTTTCCAGACGCTGATCTTTTTGGCTCTCACATATCCTTCGCACACATAACCCCACTTTAGTCATCATTTTATCCTTTATTCATTTAAAAAAACCATCACGTGGACTACGAAAACTAGGAAAGCTTGTCGCTCAGTTCTAAAAAGAACTGTCCTTGTCGCTCAATTCTAAAAAGAACTGTCCTTTACGAAATAAACAATTTACAGAATTGCTTGTTGGCGGAATAAATGACGTTTGACATGTATGGTTTGACAGGTGGTGGAGCTACGTCAACGGAAACAAAAGCGAGCACCAAATTCTCTACAGTAGAACAGGAAGAAGATAAAATCTTTCAACTGAAACAGCTTTAGAGATTTTCTTCTTTTCCTTCATTCTTCACAAGTCTTTTCGTTTCTTTTTTTATTCTTACTTAGTACCACATCCAACAAGCCGAACCTCTTTGAAACATTTCCTTCAGTCTCTTAACCCCCCTCTCCAATTTACCAACATACCAAGAACCTAACAAAAACCGTCTAACAGCTCTCCTCCTCCTATATTTATAACTGTCTCTCGCCTTCTTCTGTTATCCCATTCAACTATTTGTAATAGACGGAATGGAAACCAATCCGGCGGAACCGGCGACCAGTTCTTGTCACCTTCGCCGTCGACTCACCTTGCCCGCTACAATCCCTCCGACCAATCCACAAATTACCTCCAATTACGCCACCACCCAACGTTTTTACATATTCCGTCCACTTACGTGTAGCTGCCGTGTGTGTTGTGGCACTTGCCGTGCACGCACGGTTTGTGCCTGCACTCGTCCTTGTCGTCCTTGCATTCGGGACCCGTGAATCCTGGGGCACATTTGCACTTGTATTCCTCCCCCAACGAGGTGCACTCGGCCCCGTTCCTGCAAGGTTGGGACGCGCAGTGGTCTTCCTTCTCGCAGTGTTTCCCTGAAACAAAGATACTTCAAAGTGACTCGCTCGATCGAGATCTGCAGAGCTGACGATTATCGTTAGGAGAGTATCGAGAGAGAAACTAAATTGCAGTTGTCCGATTACATCCTGTTGGGACCGAAAATGACGGATGAGCTGGTGTTGCTGGTTTAATAACATTAGATAAGACCACCCACGTCACACGACGTGATTAATTATCAATCAGAGAAATGAATACGTATTTGCAGAGCAGAAATTCCTTCACACGTCGAACGGTTTCAATTTGAGGGATTCGTCTAGCGCATCCAAATGACACCGACAAATTGGAATTCAGTTCGTCTATCAGCCACACCCGAGTTTGATAAAACGGCGTTTTCAAGATGTCTCTGCAAGAAAAATCTTGGGCGATGGTATCGTTTCCTTCGGGTCGCAGCGGTTTACAGTTGTGCGCCCGAGGGGCTCACATTTGAAGCCTGTAATTATTGTGTGGATTTGCCATCGTTATTGGAATTGCGCCATTAAAAACGACCAACGGTGCGTTATTTATGGAAAGTTCGGCGAGCGACTGAAGTTTAGAAATTTCGGGGAGATAACGAATCCATTACATAAATTACCAAATAAACAAGACTAGGTGGGCCGATAAAGACGGACGAAACTCCAGGACCATCGCCCCGGGCAAGACATTTCAGTTCGAACTCATAAATACGAAACACTTTTCACTCTGCTTTTCGTGGTTTCAAAATTTTGTGGTTTCCGCGCCGAGATTGTATTTTTTTAATTGCGTTCAAACTGAATTTTCTCAACGTTTTATTGTCTGAAAGATATACAAGAGTGTAATTATCGAATTAACGGTAATAAAAATGGATGTAAAGTTTGATTCGGACTGGGTTTATAATGAAATTTGAGAAAAACTAAATAAAACGAAGTCGTAAAACAAATTTAGACAATTTGGAGTTTTATTGGCATGGGAAGAGTGCGTAAGTCTACGAACAAGTGGATGTGAAATATGAGGCCGCAGAAGGAAGATAAAGGGGCTTTGAGAGTTGTAGTACAATGTGATCAACAGAAAAGGAGGGGCGGCTATGGAAAACAAAACTTCTGAAAACGTGCGGCGTAGCTTCAACCATGCCAACAAATAAATTGAGGTTTTGTTGAAACTGCAACAAATAAGGTTTGTGTGTGGTAAATCCAGTCACTATTTTCTTCGTTTTCATTTCAAAATTGGAATATTTTGTATTCTGGAGTGAAATCATTTTCTAAATAAATTTTACGTAAATGTCAAAATTGACAGGTGACAGTTAAATCGCACGTTTTGCTTTCCACAAATGTACCTCATATGTTTTTGTGTTGTGGTTTTTGTTATGGAATAAAGAGGGAATGGAAAAATGCCAAGAAAGAAGAATATGCAAAAATTAGAAGGAATTCAAGAAAATTCAAAAGAAACTCGACAGAGGGCGCTGTGCAACAAATTGTTGGAATATACAGGATGTCTAGATGAAAATCTGGTCAAGAACGCTTTGAAAATTTGACGGACGTATGTCTGGCATAATATGTTACGTTTAGCTTTGTGACAAACCAATAACCATGCTCTTTCTGTCGTGAATGTCTTGTCCAGCAAATCATCGACAGAATGTGGATTAAAAAAAAATCGATACCCGAAAGTCGAAACAAATTTTAAACGTAAAAACTTTCTTTTTTGAAAAATCAAAATGTTTTGCATTTTGCTGTGGTGGCCAGGGCCGGTGTAACATAATTTTGCGCCCGAAGGCAACCGTTTTTATGTCACTCCTCTTCGTGGTCGTTTAGTTAACTATCCTGTTATGGACGGGTTCCACATCCTTATTGCTGTATTTCTGGAGTCGTTTTCTTGTTTTTGTAAAAAAATTCTAACAGTGCGTCACACTTTTTACCACTATAACCTCTCACGGCTTGATTGCACTTAATCCGTTTTATTTTCATAATCCAACTTTTAAGGCTAATGATGTTACGTGTTTTTACAAAGTTGTAGAAATTTTTAAAACACATGATTATCTTTCTTGTTCGACTGGGAAAGGTTCAGATGATTACTTTGTTAGTTATTACGCGATTAAATATAGATTTTTTTTATTGTCAAACCTTGTCTTCTTTGTGCCCTTTTACCCCTCGCACGATTAACCCTATTAAAAAATTAGTAAAAATTACGAAACTTTATGGTTACATTTCCTCGATATAAGCCTTCAAATGTGTGCAATAAATTTTCCCTTACCACTTCATTCAGAGCCATAAAAATTAAAAAATCAATTTTGAGCAAAAAAAAATTCGTACAGGCTCGTAATTGACAATTATTTAATTAAAGAACACGTTTATGAAATTCGCATCGGAAGAAAATTATTAGTTTTTGAATTACATATTCCAATTTTAACATTAACAGCGAAAAATTACCAAGATTTACAACTACAGTGTCATAAATAAATACCTCATTGTTGGTAAACAGCCAACAAACATCTGTTGACAATTTTTCTAGTAATTCCCATGTCCAACCTCTTTTGTGGAAGTGACCACCCAATTTAATAATAAATCACAGCTAAATTTTTCACTTTTATATCAAATTCCATTTATTTCAAAAACCGGTGATGTTTTCACGATTTTGATGACACCAAATTTTTCCTAAATGTTTGCAAGGACTCTCAGTGAAAAATTATGTAAATAAATGGAGCAGTTCTTGAAATAAAACGAAATATTTACTTGTTTCATTAAAAAAATGTTCTACAGCGAGACACGATTCCTGAATTTTTTGAAAATTTTAAATCAATTAGAAGTGGGTGTTTTCGATCGGGCGGTAAAACTTGACTCACCCGGTATATCGTGATCATGACTCAAATTATCCCCCATTTCCTTTCAAATTCGTATAACAAAAGTAATGTTTCTATTTTAGTTGTTCCAAAATACAGGGTGTTATGGAAGTCCACGTAATAAATTTAATCGAAGGTAAAATAACAAGACCTAATTTTTTTTTTGGATAAATTTTTCAATTTTACGAAAACTTTTTGCTTTGACAATTTTACTAGATGAATTTGGACGTTTTTGGTCTGGTTAGGCCGAAGAGCTTTAGCTCGAGGGTTTCACCTTTGAATAAGTGAAAATTGGAGGAAATTTATCAGATATAAAAAATTAGGTCGTGTTATTTTTGGCAAGATTAATTCCAGAATACAAACTTTAACGTTAGGTAATTATTTATTTATAATACAGTTATTAAAAACATAATTATCAAAAAGAATTTGAGAATCTGAGAATCAGGAGTAGCATGCAATTTAATCACTTTAGACAGATGACAGAGTAGTAGGACGTTTTTATCGCGATAAACATTTTTGATTGGATGAAAGCAAGAGCTGAACACGCACGTGGGAATTAATCAACAATTGAACTCTTTAAAATAAACATTTTTTACATACGAGTATTATTGATCTTTTTTTAATCGAATATTTTTTTTACATTTTTCTAACCCCTAATTTGACATTTCGATCATGAGAAATAATCATCAATTGAAACGAAAGAGCGCGTGAAAATGTTTTTGTGCGATAAAAACGACCGCTGTTCTGATACTAACAGTTTTCACGGCTTTTCATTCGAGTATTTTATTCTAGTATTTTTTTTTCGTGCTGTTGGTTAAATTTATTAGTTATTACGTGGACATAACACCCGGTATAGGTTAAAAGAATCAAAGGACTACGAATATTTTCCGTTATACTTAAGTATTCAATACCAAATGTTTATATTTACAATATACCGGGTGTTACAACAATCAATGCGAACATTTTGACGGGTAATAGAACTGACCAATCTAAAGTCCATTCAAAAATCAAAAAACCACCACCTGTTGATTTAGGTTGGTAAAATTTAAAAAACCCTAGGTATATATTTTTTCATACTATGTTGGTAACTATAAATTATGACATTTATTTGATTCAAAATGAAATTCAATTGCTTTGAATTTCGTTCACATTGTTTTATTAGCAACACGTTTAATTTATTTATTGATTCTTATTATTTTTGCTTAAACATGCCCAAAAAAACAAGACACTAAACATTTAACCTCAAAAATACAAGTCTCACCAAATTTTACACTAGACAGCGTTGTCGATAGTAATTATCGAGGAAAATGCGACGTTGGTGGTTTTTTTTATTTTTTAATGGACTTTAAGTAACTTTCCTTTATAAGAATGTATCCAAAAACCCTTCCCTCAACAGATGAAATTCAAAATAGATTACAAACCTACACATTTCAGTGTGAAATGTACTTTCAATGTCATCTTTTCATTTTCTTTTTATGTTCCTTCTCAATTGTAATATTTCAAAAAAAAAAATGTGATCTCATCCACTCCTAAAAACATTCCACATGTTGCATCGAACTCTCTGGTGTAATTAAACGTTTTTAGAGATTTTTTTACTTCAACATCTGGTTTTTCAAATATAATACAACAAAACCAAAATACCTAACAAACAAAAAAAAACACCCTTTCATATCGTAATTTTTCCCATTTTAGCAATGATGATTTGTATACCAAATTTCACATGAAGTAATATTTTTCAAGCAAATTTTTTTTACTAACAATATTCGATCGAAAAGTCATCTGGTCTCTTCCACAACACCTTTTTCTGGTCGAATTTTATTCCCTCATTTCACAGCAAATATAAATTAATCTGTAAATACCAGTCAATCTTTTCTGCTCTGATTCTTCAACAAAAATGCTTCTTTTTGTATTTGGTTGCTTTAAACTTTTATCACCACTTTTTCACTGTACCACAGAGAAAAAGAAAAACGGAAATTCTGTTCGACAATTTTTACTTTTTTGGTTCTTTATCCATTTCTTAAATTCTTGTTGATTTTTTAGTCTATAAACTCTTTCTTAAGACACTAGATTTTTTTCACTCGGAATGTTTTTTGACCCAGTGTTCCGAATTTTGAAAATCCATGAAACTTCCTTGACCACTTGTAGTGATTGTAATCGTACCTACAGTACAAGGCTGAACTGTTTCTTTTATTTTACATCATTGTTCTGGTCTGGTTACGTGGAAAATGGTCATTTAAAACAGCAACAAGCTCTGGACCGACAAAACAAAAGGATAATCGACAGCTCTACAATTACCACAACCCAGAGCGGATTCCGGTAAATAGGGACACAGAGAACTGGACTGATTCATTTCCACATTAAATAGAAATTTTTGTTCCAATTCAGAGGCATCAAAAAAAAATTACTTATTACATATTTTACAGATTGGTTTTTGTGCACTTTGCAGAAACTCCAAAGCTCATTACCTGTGTATCCAGGTGCGCACGAACACTGGTAGGCCTCCAGAGACCTCAACGAGCAAGTGCCCCCGTTCAAGCACGGCCGCCGGTCACAAGAGTTCGCGATCGGTATTTCACACAACGACGCACTAAATCCCAACGGACACAAACACGTAAAACTAGGAGATCCCCCGGCCGATACCCGCACCTGACACGACCCGCCGTTCTGACACCGAGGTCCAGGTCCTGTATGGCAAGGATTCAAATGCTGGCAGTACTCGCCCACGTACTTCGACGTACAGCTGCAACAAAACAAAACAAATCATTTAACAAATCGAACCAGTTGATTTACGAGACTCGTCGGCGATTTAGATATTATTCCGTTGGGGACGTGATTAATGGAACCAGGCGAGGGACCAGGAGGGACGGGGGGAGCTGATATGGAACTCATCTCACCAAACCGGCTCGTACCATACATATCTGGATAAAACACGGCGTTTTTTGCTCCTTTTTGAATTTATAATTGAAACGTGAAACTGCTTCGAAATGTCATTGCGCCCCAGAACATAACCTCAAAATCGCACAACCCCGAGACGCAAAAACAACGATCTAGTCCCAACAATCTGTAATTTCACCGCGTGATTACAGGTCCAACCGGTGCAGGTGTCAACTGTCAATGCACAAAACGGCAACAAAGCACACGCACAATTTGGGCTAATTGAATTCTACCGTCCCGCGCAACATGTTGTAAACACGTCAAATTTTGATTGACATTAAAACGAAATTAATTTCCTGGAACCTTGATGAGTTTAATTAAAAGCTGTGGTATTTATGCAAAGCGTTGCCGAATTCGTAATGTTTTTGACAGTTGTGTGACGACAGGTCAACCAACCTGACTCGATTGTTACACTAAACAACAAACGTCATAATTACAGGTCGTTTCTTTACGTTTCCTGCCAATTTGACAAGTAGTTGATTTGAACATTTGTAGCAGTAGTCTTTACTCTCATTAGTAAAACTAACATGTAGACGTCAATCAAGACGGTTTCTATGGGCATCTAGTGGATTTCGTCGGTTAAGTTGGCACTTGACCGGTTGGCAATACTATGACGTGTCTGATTTGAAATGAGACGAATCATGCAGATTTAGGGCTTCATTTTTATTGGAGATAGTGTTGTAGGTGTGCGATTGTACACACGCCCATCCATCATCGACGGGAATATCAAATGAAATCAATTGTCAGAGCAGCATGAGAACACGAGAAGAATGACTCAGAAGTCTATTAGTTCGGAAAAAATCTCGTCGATTGGAGATGTTGAACTATCTAGTTTTAAGATGCAGAAGGC
Organism: Tenebrio molitor; assembly: GCF_963966145.1. Lineage (NCBI taxonomy): Eukaryota > Metazoa > Arthropoda > Insecta > Coleoptera > Tenebrionidae > Tenebrio > Tenebrio molitor. The sequence goes on from NC_091053.1 coordinate 1,492,653, forward strand.
AAAGGTTAAAGTGGTATCCGCGTTCGGCATACGTAGATGTGCAATAATTAATTGAGTGTTCTTATTTGATTACTTCATAGAAAGTTCAAGAGTCAAGTATGCCCCCATAACGATAAGTTCGGGTTAACGTGTTTATAATAAGACGTCTTATTCCACGACGTCCACCTCCGACAAAAACTCTTCAAACCTATGTGGGTCCATTCAAGCATTATAATAACACTCTTGCTTGATTGGCGAGCAAAGAAAGACGATCCTCGACGAAATAGCTTCCCACCGAGATCTGATGTCAGGATAAAGCAGCGTACCCAAAACGAAAAGTGCAGACGTGGATCCGTCAGTACAGCAGGAAAATGAAATTGATGAAATGTGGAGTTCGCGATCGTAAATCACAACAAAGCAAGTGGATTTGTTGGGCAATCTTTATCGAAAGTTAATAGAGGGTCACAGGTAATGTGTTGCGATGAAATTGCGATGAAAAGTGATACTTTAATTTTGGGAATTATCTCAGAATTGAGAAAATCAATTAGTTGGGTAAGAGGTTGGGTGGAGAGGCGACGTGCCAACATGTTATCGTACAAATACCATGGCGCACTCCTGAACCAGAACCACTCTCCATCAGGTTGTCGACGTTTTTTCTAACACGAGCAGATAGGCAATTTACTTTTACAATAATTAGCCGCAACTAATGCATCGCGTCACGAATCATTTTTTCTCGATTAGTGGTGGCACGCAGAGGCGGTGACCTCCAATGGCGGAGGCTCGCCTCCAACCACCGATCCCATTCCGAAGATTCTCTGGAGTGAGTGCGCAACTCCGAAGACATCGCGTGGCGGATCCTTTTCGCCAGGAGCGGATTCGTTTCGTGGGAACGGCCGCACAATGCTCACCAGCTCCACGTTATTTCCGCTTTCCTGCATGGGTCCGTCAGAGAGAGACGGAGGATCGGTGCGGCGTTGCCGCGCTCGCCGTTTTTTGCCGTTTTTCCGTGGGGTACTGGGGACACATGTCGCAGAAGGGAAGAATCCGAGAGAGAGCGGCTGGGTGTGCCGCTCGTGCTCCGGCCGGAGAACAAGATAATAGATAACCCATCCTGCCCACACGGTCGACCCATTATGTACCTGTGCGTTCCAGCGTGCGGCAAATGATCCAACGCAAGAGGTAGAACCAGTCGAAATTATTTCGGTAATTACAGAGTGAGTCACTTGGTGCTGTGGAATGGTGGTCCAAGAGGATACCATCAGAGACGCACTCTGTGTGTTTTGGAGTTTTGCCACGCCTTCAAGAGACCATTGTTCGCTCAGGGTATACATTATTCAGATTTGATATGGTGACCACGCACTTTCTGGGACGCCAAAAAATGTGTCACGCCGATTAAGTCTGCTCGATACGAGGGCAACACTTCGCCGAAAAAATCTTGTGCTTCTCACGCGACCAATCCCCGAATTTCACTTTGTAACACAGGAAGAGTAGTTTACAAAAGATGGATCCGCCGGACAAAAACGAGCAAACAAACACCGCGTGGAGCGTTCCTTCTCTTCACTTTCTTCCTCTTCCACTGGTAGCACATTTTTTCCAGCAACGCAAATAAACAAACTCGATTTTCAATTAGGCGCACTTCGCCACAATCACCAATTAGCTCCTCCCGAAGAGACCAACCGATCTGTATCTTTTGTTTCAAGCTGAATCGCAAGTCATCCAGCTACCTGACTCCTCTTAATGCAGCAGACCCATCAATTCGTAATTGCGCCATTCTGCCATCGCCACATCCATAACGCTCCACTTGTTTTTGTAACATTTAAGAGCGCCATGTGACGACCACGTCCACATGTTCGATCACTTTTTACACTCGGATTGTGAACATGTGTGCCAACCAACAAACACGACACCCCTTTTCGGGAAAAAACACTGACAATGTCACGAGGGCTTTCATCGCGACCCGGAACAATGCCCTGATTAAGGGTGCACATGCGGCGATCCGTTGGGATTGTTGGGATAGCAAGGGCGATCGGTGGACAAGTGGAGATGGGGATGGGTGGAACGAGATTGATGGGACAAGGGGAGCGATACTCACTTGCAGAAGGAGTCGCTTTTCGGCGACGATATGCAGGTCCCCCCGTTCTTGCATGGGCTCGGAGAACAAGAAATGAAACCTGAAACAACATCCAGTGTCAATATTGTAGTACTAGAGGTGGTGGTTATAAATGTAAAGATTATTGTTATCATTGTATGTCGTTCGAAAGTATTCGGGAGAGTAGAAGAGAGAATGCGGCCAGGCAGGAAGAGAAAAACAAATGTTAGCACACGAGAAATAACGAATGGAATTGGAGCTGTGCTGTTTTCACTCATTAGGAGCCTCTCTTAAGCCAATAATTAAGCTTAATCAAAGACACAGCGTGGCTCTGATCCCAATTTGTGTTCGTGTTTCGAGCGTTCGGATCGTACCGAATTGGAAATGATTATATAAGTGACCCAGAATTGTCACATCCCGGATGAATTCATTATTTTGTTTGATGGCGTGTTGCCGAGAGTACTATCTGACACTTGCGCGACCGGGATTAATATCAATTGGGAGGCTTGTGTACATTTTCAATTTCGCTTAATCCATGTTATTGTTGGGCGTTGGAATCAACAACTGTTTAAATTTAACCATCCGTTAATTAAGCCTCTTATCTACGCCCCCTTCTATCGATGCGTGACCGAGTGCATGGGGCGAGACTGCATTGAAGTATGGCAGTTGTTTGGTGCTCGAAATTTAAACGTCCGATGATGCTTGGATAGCTTTTTCGCAGACTCTCGCAAAATCTCTTCAAATGCTGCAGAGGCATTGGAAAGAGCCTGAAGACTTTTCCAAATTGTAACGAAGAAACTATCTCTTGTACTACTGTTGTGGGAGGTCATCGTTATAAAACGTTCAAAAGAAAGTGTTTCATTGTTCACAGAATAAACACCAAAAAACCAATGTAGTAGTACTTGTGAGAAAAAAAAACACACTTCTTTCAATTCTCTGTCGGTATTTTGTTTCATTCATCTCTAAATAGATACAAGTTGTGCACAAAGTTTGTCCACAAACCTTCAATTCTACTTAAATCTGGATTTTGCAATGGTCACCTCAATATCAGAAGCTTTTTCTTTCTAAACAAAATATAACAATGTCAAAAAATCAGAATCGCCAACCAACCAGATATATATCTAGTAAAAACGTTTTAGATGTGGACTGTCAAACTCAAGGTCGCTTAAAATGTATTTAAAAAATATGATTCTGTCATAAATTCCAAATACCTAAAGTCCGTTTTTTTTAATAATCAATTGTCAGTGTCAAAATACATAAAAAACCCAAACTGTATATTAAAAATCATTGACACTTGGTCCAGTTCTATCTCAATTTCACCCTAGATTTCCCCTAGATCATTATTGAGGTTATGTTGCAGATGTTTATGAGTGTGAGACACGTGTTTAATTTTAATTTAAATTGTCAAATGTGACAATCGGTGACAATTTCAAAAGTCAATGTTTCAAACGTGATTTATAAAATTCTCTGTTTCGAATTTTCTGCCAACCTGACAACACTTTGACAATTGATTATAAAAAAACACACTTTGGTTACTTTTCCTGGCCGTGCCAACTTAACGACAAGTCCCCAATCCACATCTATGACGTTCCAACCATAGAACGCTATGATTTTTTTTATGTTGGCAGTGATCCTAACAACATAATCTTTACAATTTTGACAGAATCACTTGTACAGAATGTTTAATACTACTGAAGGAAAGTTACTTTCGAAGAGGTATAAAGTTTGAAAATGGAGAACTGTCATATTCCTTACTACCAACCGCACATGTCTGAATTTTTGTATTTGTTAAAATGACACTCTACTAAACCATAGAACGTGTTTTTAACAACCATTATTCTTCTTCTTTCAGACGTGCGTACTTTTTGCAAAGCAAAAAACATCTTCCTGAGAGGTTTTAAAGAGTCTTGCCAATAGAGAACGACTACTTGAGTATCCAAACTCGTGCTCAACACTGAGCCAGTTCTTGACTAGTTTTTTACGTCTTCTTAGAGTCGTCAACTTTAAATACTTATCATCGAATCTTGTTTGAAGCGTTATTTGATCTGGTTATATCGGGTGTTCAAATTGTTGAAGAGTCAATTGTGAACGCACCACTCGTCAGTCTGCAGAATTAAAACACAAACAATGCACGAAGTAAGGTTAGAATTAAACAGCTGATCCGTGGTGCGTTCACAATCAACTCCGCAACGCCAATTTTGAGGAGAGATTTAAATGAACATCCGATATTTTCATTTAAAGAAACTAAACATAACTGCTTGGTAGTTCTTTGTTGTTGTTCGGTTAAAATGGCAGCAACGATTAGATATTTTATTCTTTGGGCAATAGAAACTTTTCACTGCTTTTCCCCTAGGCATTCCAGGTTCCAGAAGTCTAAGATTAGAAGGAATGTATTGACCAAGACACAGAAGATTCCAACGGAACAATTGCGTATATCTGTTCTAAGTCGTTGAAGAATATCCCCCCTCAGAGGTCGAGGAGAGTAGGAGGAGTTAGAAACTCCCACCAAACATTAAACCTAAGTATAGTCATTTCTCATAATCCTGTTCTTGAACAAATATATCATCCTGTGCTAAATAACACAATTAATTGTGTATAACAGTAAGGACATTAAACACTCATCATAATTATCCTACAAAGTTTGAGCATTCTATTTGCTGAAATCTTCTCCATAAAAGTATTATAGTCTTTATTTTTTTAAATGATCGTTTAGAAAAAACTTTAATACCTTGAGGTGTTATAAAAGTCAGGATTTACCTAATTAGATCCAGTGACCGAAATTCGTAGAAAATAAAAACAAAAACCATCAACGCCATATTTGTTTACTTGGTTTTTTACTGGTTCGTTTTATTTTGATCTCTCCTTTCTCTAAATAAACAAATAAATATGAAACACTAAAATATAAGAAACGACATGTGTCCATATTTCCTGAATAGATAATAAATTGAGTGAGTACGTTATTTTTCCATAGAGAAAAGATAATTAAGTAGATTTACAGCTTCCAACATACATTATAAATGCAAATATGTAAATAAATAAATAATACAACACAAAACCATTAAGTTTTTACAAGGAGCATAACCTGAACTAGCAGCAATTCGCACAACTCCTGTTTCCCAAAGATCGGTCCTATTGTGAACAGAACTGCACCCACACCCTTTACTTTTGCACTTAAGGAAATCATAAAATTGACAACTCCTGCAAGACCTCTGTTTAATAAATCGTGGAGCAATTAAACGCCTCGTCCGCGAAATTCACCTTGTTCAAGATGAATTCCAATTTCACCGGAAATGACTGCAACTCTTTTCGAAAAATGTGTCGATCTGAAAGTGCGAGGTCAGTTCAACGTTCTTGCTTGGCAAAAGTCGCTCTTTCAAAAATTGAGATTGCGGTAGTAGTGTTTGCAGATTGTATGCGAGGAATCTGGCAATTGGTGACATTAAAAAGAATCGAGTCAATGACGACCCTTCCAGTTCGAGAATTGGACGAATTAAAATGCTAATTCTACGAGTTCGGATAACCTCCAGCAACAATTAAAAGATGGATTGATTAAGAAAACAGCGATTTGGTGTTTCCGACATGCTTTTGCACAATGCAAGTGCAAATCGCGATTCGAGATAAATGTTCAAGAATGGTGTTCTTGTAATTGTGAAGGAGACAAGAAATGTCCAATTGGGCTGGTCATGTGGATGCAGACACGGTTTGGTAATTGTTTTTTGTTGCATCTAAATCTCTGAAATTTCAAGATTAGAAAATGTGTCAAAAACAGATATTTCGGAGATATTTATGTGAGAATTTGTCTATTAATATCAAGAGAACTTTACTAATTAAAGCAGATAACTGGACATGCCATAATAAGTGACGTAACAGACTGGACCAAATCTTTTAAATTCAAGGCCATTAGATATGATTAATTGGCAAAATGTTACTAAAAAATGGGTCCGTTAAAATATTCCGTTTTCGCAGAATCGGAAAATAAGATTTTAATTGACGAATCAAATCGTTTGACAATGTCAAGAAGGGTCAAGATTTTCGAATTGCGAGACAATATTTTTCTACAAAGACATCATAAGACAAGTCGCCAGATTGCGAGACCATCTGCTTGATATAATTCTTTATTAGCTCAAATAAAAAAAAAAATTGGCCAATTATATTAATTTGTGGTTGTACGACAAGAAGAATGTTTCCACGTTGACCTCTAATCCGAATTGTAATTTGTGTGACAAGGCTAGAAAAATGACTCTTTAATTCAGATGTATGTACTCATATGTTTATTAAAAAAAAAAATACCAATAAACTTTCTCAAAATCAGAGAGCATCAGAGTAAGCACACTTGCCGTCACCAAAATTGCTTTGTACAGTAGTTGTGTCTCGTTTTTACGAATTCTTGGAGAATGAATTCCGACAAGTTTCGAAGGAAATTCTTCACTGAGATTTCTTCGAAGAAGTACAAAAAAATTTAGAGGGAAGTATGAAATGGAATATGATTTATGCAAAAAATATATGACGGAAAAAAATGCCAAACAAATTTTTAGTTTATTTTTATTAGATATAAATTGCTCAGACTGTTAATTTGTCAAATTTTCTAAAAATGTCCACCTGACGTTTTTTATTTTACTTTGCAGGGAATGTAACACTAAAGAAAAAAGAAAATTGTTACTAAGTTGCTACCACTGCCTGATAAGCAAATAAAACAAACTTTGATGAAATAAATTACATACGTCAAAAAAAATACACAATTAAGGAAATATGCAAACGCCTTAAATTCTAATTTTATGGACATTTTGTAAAATGTCATCTCCACAACCTTCGTCGCAATTTTACGACAAAGTTATGATTTTCTTCTATTTTTGGCCACAACTCGTAAATTGTGCCATTTACAACGTCCCACAAATTCTCAGTAGGACTGAGGTTTGGCCAATCGGCTGGCCATTCCAGTAAAAATGATTTTCCAGTTTTGGTTGTGTACTTGGCCATATTGTTTTCCACAAACCATTACAATAAATTAGAAAGAGAATGCTTTTTCATCCCTCGTGTTATTATTGCCCTCGTTGCGCATTTTAGTTCCTACTTTTTCTGTCCAACTGTTTGGCCAAAAAACATTGTTACAAAACTAAAATCTGTGCAATGAAGTGATATTTTTTTTTAAGTTGGCAGTAGAAAATTTGGCTGTTATAGTTGACAATACTCGTTGAAACATCCATTCAAATTAAATACAGATTAAATGACAAAAAATTTACAGAAAAAGATAATAACAGTGGCTTTTGAGTAAGTTTTATTGAATTGGTTTATATTATTAATCTGTCAATGCTTTAAAAACATAAGAATAAATAAATAATAAGTCAACAAGAAATGAAAAAAAAATTGTATGTAATACGTTGCAAAACTCACATTTTGCAATTTATTGCACAAATGCAAGCAGGCCTGTAATAAATGTTTTACCAAATGAGGTGTGGGAAAGTAACTCACGGAAAAAAGTCTAGAAAAATATACAAACCATTTGATAAAAAGATTTACTTTAGTTTAATCATTGCTTTTAAATAATTTAGATAAATATTTGTCCTTTACTTATTTTAATGGTTTTAACCGCTTCTGCAATCAAGTACATAACGGAGTGGCAAGATAAAATGGATTATAAAAACCCTTCAAATGCAAATAACTCCTTGACAAACTAACAATTTATAGAAATTGTTATCTTCTGTTAAAATCACACTCAAAGTTTTTCTTATCTTGAAATTTTTTAATCGTAAAGTAGCTATTTGTCAAACTAGAGAGGAAAGTGGCTCTTTTTTCCACTCGAGCTCGAGTAGAAAAAAGAGCGAGACTGAAAAAAGGACTTTCCTCTCGTGTTGGACACAACATTTTTTCTACATGTTACAATTTTTTTTCTCTTTTTCGTCTCATGAATATGTCAAATGGCCTTACGTCAAAAAGTGACAACTTGCAGGTTAACAGTTTAACAGTGTTGCCAATATGCTCTGATTGTATCATAATCATAAAAACATCACCAGTTTTTGAAATATCTAAATAGAATGTGATACCGGGTGATTTAATTTTTTTTTCTCAAGTTGGGAACATTTTTCACAAATTATTTTGGCAAACTTGATACCATAATCAACACATTGGCGTACGTGGGTACGTCATTTTGACATTTTATGTATTAATAAATTGTGTCAAATAGGCGAGGACGCCTATGTTTATGTCAACTATCACATTAAAAAGCAGAATAACCAACCTATTAAAAAAAAGTCACATTCATTTAAAATCACCCGGTATTAAACTGCAAAATTTAGCTATGATTTATTATTAAATTGGGCGGTCACTTCCGGAAAAGAGGTTGACATGGGTTGTTTATGGTACCCTTTAGGGACTTAAGAATTACTAGAAAAGTTCTCAACAGATGTTTATTGGCTGTTTACCAACAATGAGGTATTTATTTATGACACTGTAGTTGTAAATCTTGGTCATTTTTCGCTGTTAATGTTAAAATTGGAATACATAATCCAAAAACTAATATTTTTTTTTGATCCGAATTTCATAAGTGTGTTCTTTGAATTAATTGTGAATTATGTATGTGCGTGTTCGAAAAAAAATGTTTTTGCTCTTTTTTTATTTTCTGGCTCTGAATGAAGTGATACGAGAGAATTAATTGCACACATTTGAAGCCTTATATCAAGGGAATGTAACCCTAACGTTTCATGTTTTTTACTATTTTTTTAACAGGGTTTATCGTGCGGGCGGTAAAACTTGAATCACCCCACGAGCCTCACTGTGCCAACTTCACATGCGTGAAAACCATCAATATTCCACTTGTTGCGTAAGTAACAATTCTGTCAATACTTTTCAATTTGTCAAAAATAAATTGACAAAATCATCGGATGTACGACGAAATCGTTTGCTTCCTTTTGTTTTCGGGAAAAAAATACCCAGAAGTAATAAGCAACACGTTTGTTTATCCAGACCATTAGAAAAAATGTCTTTTACTTTTACTTCTAGTGGAGACCAAGCTATTGTAAAGACTCGGCTAATTTCTTCCACGAAACCTAGAACAAAACGTCGGTACTTCTCGTTCCTCGTCACGTCAAAGCAAACACCATTCTTATCGAGAAAAAATCACCGACGTACCATCAACAAATTTACACAACCGTTTACACTTCCGCCAATCGATCCGTGCGTAAATCTCCGCCCAGCAAAGCGTCCCTTCTAATCCAATCCATCCAATTTGCATTGTGTTGCGTCTGCAGCGCCTTAATTGAATAAGATCGAGATAATTAAGCGGCTTATAAGAAGATGACGTGCACTGTTAACTGTAACGAACAGGTTGTATTTCCGCGCTGTTGTGTGTGAAACCGCGCCACTTCTGCCCAAAGAGATTTCAACGATGGGTGAGAACGCACATTTAATTGTTTGTGACATAACACGATTATTATTCGCACACTCGGCCACCTCCTCGGACAAGACTTTTCGCTTCTTGTCCCGATCAATCGCCGCTTGCATCACAGATTCTTGTGTCTTCGGGTGCACATGTGGCGCAACAATTTTACTCGGCCTCTCGCGGAACCGATAAACTATAAAATATTTTATTAATTAGTTTGGTTCTCAGAAGCTCGCACCGAACCAGTTATTTCGTTCACGCAATCCGGCGAGTGTCTCGTGTTCCCAGAGCTTTTACTCGGACGCGGTGCGCTCTTTGTTTGGCGGCTGCGATTTCCTCCAATTTCTCTAGGGAATCCCATTATGATCCAAATCGTCTCATTATTCAGCAATTTATGGCGGTCCTCCTACGCTCGCCTCAAGAATTCCGATCGCGACAATCCCAAAATGCGACGCTGCGGGAACGGTAAACGATTTTTCGGGGGGCTGGGGAGATATGGGGTGCCGCCGCCAAGGGAGCCACCACCACCTGTCGCGACCGTTACAGGACTAGGGGAAGGGGGCTCGAGCGTTTGCTCTGACGTCACGCGGACAGCTGTGCACACCCAACACTGCTCCTTGCTCCGATACGAATTTCACCACCGAATACTACGGAAAAAACAGTTATCGAACTCGATGACGTCACGTCATTATTCGCCAAAATAAAAATGTGATCGCGTAATCGACTGGAATCTGTAAAATTTTTCGCTCATTTCCATAAATTGTGACGACAGATAAGAAAAAGCGTAGGACTTTTGCAGCGCTATCAAAATAATTATCAATAGGAAAATAATTGGGAATTTTACCAGCCGATAAACAATGTTGGCAGCCCTGACACTAATCTGAAGATAGCGAATCCCTCCGTCGTTTGTTCGACCGTTGGCAGAAAGCTGTGCAAATTATTTGACAGACGTTTGTGACAGTTGACCTGTCAACGTCATACTAATTGAGGCTTGAAAATAACAACGAGATGCGATATGGGTTTGTTTGTTGCGCGTTCGAAATGACAATTCGACTCGTAACAAGAATCGGTGATAAATGACAAAAATGACAGTTGAGTCATTACTAAAAAAAATCTTCTCTTTTGTCGATTGTATTAATGCGGGAACAATCGAAATTCTATTGATAACTAACAAAGTGGACGATTGTGGAGTGACTCTTGACAGGATCTCCTTCCAAGCTTACGTAACTGTTTAAAAATGAGTTGTAGAAGTCACAACATACATAATACAACAAAAACTTGCAAGAGTGAAAACAAAGCGATTTGCAACTAGCAATGTTGGCAACCCTGACACGAAGTTGTGTCTTTGTCACGTCGGTTGATGTTAAACCGTGATTGGGATTTTCCAAATTTTCCACTGACATTTGTGTGACATCCGAGCTGTCAACTGGGACACCAACATAACCAGAGATGGCAATTTATGACAGTCAAGACAAAAAAGAAACTGTTTGGTGTCCGTTGTGCTTTGGGGAGAGATCTGTCAAAGTGTGTCAAACGTCAAATTTTGAAAACGTTAATACCAAATTAAGGATTGTAAAGGCGATTGCAGTAACTATGAAACATGCAAAAATTGATTGAAACTTCCTGCAAACCATCTGTCAAACATATTGCAGAAATAACTCCGCCAACTTTGATTTTTATCTGACAGGACCGCAATTTACGTCGAAAGTACATCTGGCAACACTGTTGATCTAGGGGAAATGAAAAGTTAAGTTACAACTCTTTTTGGTTCTTCCAGATACAGCAATTTTTAATTTTTACGAACATATTTCTTTCTCCTCGGGGTATCATATGTTTCTAAAGTACGTGCGTCAATTTGACGTCGTTTCAGTTGTGCCAACTTGTATCGCCTTCAGTTACTACACACGATTTTAGAGTATTTATTGTTTAAGTCAATCTTTGTTTTGCCAACAAGGAATAAGGTACTTACCTGTTCCTGTTATTATTGGTTGAAAAGTAACATTTTTTAAAGATAGGTAAATTGTTTTCTACGTCTTCTGTCATTTTCAATTTTATCTACTGCGTGATCAACAATGACTGCGTCTGTTGGCAATGAAACAATTGAAAAATATTGGTGTTTTCTGTTTTGTAATTGGCACTGACCGGATGTTTTAACTTGACACGACATTAAAAAAAATTAGGTTATGTCGGGTAGGTTTATGCTATTACAAAAATGACCCTTTGATGGTAAACGTCAAATTTGCCTGTCAACTCTGTCAAAGCTGACAACCGGAAATGTGTTTAGTTTACAGTGGTACCAAAATTATTCAAATTTTCATTGTTACCAACAGATTCAGTCATTCTTGATCACGTTTACAATCAACACTAAACTTCTATTAAGAACTGTCACTTGACGAGACCCAACTGCAACCTGGCATTGCAATTGTTTTCAAAATTTACATTTCTTCAAATAAAGAGTTTTCAATTTTTAATTCCCAAACGAACCACCAAATCTTGTCAAAACTATCAGTTAAATTTTGTTTCCAATAAAAAAATGTTGGCAGCCATGACGAATGAGCAAATTTTTGACAAGACACTGATGTAACAACGAACTTGTCAACGTCAAACGTCTTTAATCGTAACAAATGGTCGATGATGACAAATGACAAAGCCTACTGCGATTTTAACATCTACTGGTATCTTGATCGTGTTTGAACGTTCGCTATTGGCAGTAGCGTCATATGTAATTACGATCCTACAATAAATCTCTTTATTTGTGCCGATTACTTCTGCTACTGTACCCGCGAACTGGTTTAAACTCATTTGTAACAAAGAATATCCGGTTATGAACTGTCACTTTACAAGATCTGCCATCAAGTCAACTTGGAATTAAGTACGAAAGTATGGTATAAATGTTACAGGCTTAAAATAAACATTTTACAAAGAACGACTTTATTTTCTTACTTGTTGAACAAGCACAACTCGTTTTCGGTATAAAATCTGGTACTTTTTGACAAGCTTGTAAATAATGTTGGCAGTGCTGGCCAAATTTGAAAATCTCAAACCCGTCGCGTTATCACACCAAAGCAAGCGGTGCAAATCTGTCAAAAGTGACAGTCTGAACGACACGAACGCAAGTTGAAAAATGACGATTTTTGGGCTGTTCGTAAGTGAAATGTCGCCTTTTTTGTAAGTTTATTGTTATAATATGTGCGCAGCAAGGTAAAGAAACATTTTTTCAAACACAAAAACATTTCAATTACATTTGGTTTATCACTGCAGCCTCGACGATAATGTGAATAAACAGATAGGAACGGAAATGTGTCTAGTTGTGGGATTACTTTTTACAATGATAACAGCTGATACAATCGAACCGCAGACTTGGTCCTGATCGTCGCTGTTGACCGTTATGGCGCAATTTTCTCCGAATTAATCCTCAACACTCTTAATCTCCGCACAGTTAGGAAGAAAAAACTGGAAGGCAACAAACTTGACAAGTTCCTAATCAACATTTTTGCCGAACTTATCTCTCCCATCTACCGAAAAATATTATGATTAGTCCAATAACTGTCAAATGTGGGACTTTACGGCCTCTAATTGGTGACGGTAAAGCCGAGTTATGTGCTTTTTCGTCTCGTTAAGACAAATTGTTTCAGGCGCCATTTTGTATGGTTGGGCCCCGTGAAAACCGGTGCCCCCATCGTGGGTAGATCTGAAGGTGGTCGTCTCGGGGGGGTTGTCTTGGGAGTTTAGTCGCGACAACAACCGAGCGACCGTTACGGCAACCACCCCGTCAGACACCAGTTGCTGAGACAAGCAAAACGGGCCGGAGAAGTGCCCGAGACTGTAATGGCCGGTCGGACTCACCTGTTGCTGTGTGCACCAAGAAGAGAAGCAGAACCGAGGAAGACACTATAATCCGTAAATCATAATCCCTCCGACTGTTAGTAATCCGCATTTTAGTGTAACTTCCCTCATGGGGCACTCAACACATCTCATCTGAATCACTCGCACCACACGGATCGAATAAGACACCCAGCACTACGTCGAGCACATGTTTCCAGCAACGGTCTCGCCACTTTTCCAGTGTTTTTCATTGAAATTACCACATTCAGCGCTGAAAATCCGCACTCGTACACAACCGACCGCAGTACACTCCGTTCTGAGAGGGGGCTTTGTTCAAGACTTCAAGACGCGCCAAGATGGCAGCCGATTGTTCTTGTATTCCTACGCCGGCGATCCCGCTCGGTTTGCCCCCGAGAGTCGACGTCCCGCCGCTCAAATTCCTCGCAGAGTGGAGAGTGTCGTGGGGGCGACGTCTTCGCGGGGTTGCGTCGCGCAAACCGCGCGAACAATCGAGAAATCCGCGTGAGAAAATCCCAACGGTACTACTTTTTCCTGCAACATGTTGGAATGCAACCCCACCGGTGGTTATTGAACCGACCAATCAGGAACCAGAAGTGAAGTTTCGCGTTGCAGTTGCATTTTGGGGCCTATCTCCTGTTTATCTACCAGGATGACAACAAAAATCTTCGTTTTGTTTATTATTTATCTTATCTTGGTTGTTTCGATCGATTGCTCGACGATCTGTTCCGGGAAGTATCGATTTTTAATGAGGCAGTTCCACGACGTATTTCACGGTGATCTCGATGATGGGTTACGATTTCAACAAAAATTTCGTTTTCAGATGGAAAAAACATACCGGGAGCACGTTCGAATCGTTAAAGACATGATTAAAGAGAGAAATGTATGGATTATTGCGGTACCGTTAGGTAGGGGAGATGACGGCGGATGGGACGGCGGGGCAGAGTGGAGGAAGATTTCGTCATTTTTTTGTCATTAGTGGTTTTAATTTTATGGTGAAATACTGAAGAAAAATCCACTCGATCACATTTATTGATTGTTATGCATGGTCACGTTGTGTAAGCTTTTTTCAATAGTCAAATTAAAAAACGTCTGCATTGATGGAATGAAGAATGACGATGGGAAAGATTTTGTTTGTACCGTTTCATAATTAATGGGAATCTGTTTTGTGGAGGGTGTTGCAAAGATGTTCTTCATTGTTCGCCGCAACGAAACTTCTCTGGTGCAATGCAACTCTTCAAATGGTGCGCTCTGCAAGTTCTGACACCGAATTTAAATTACATTGGAATAAAGAATATAATTAACATTCTTTTTAACACCTGAACATCTACCGAGATCCAATTTCAAAATAATATGTACAAAGAAAAGAAATAAGGAAGCAAAAGAAAAATATGTACATATTTAAAAATGTATTTTTCTACTTTGCGTTCGTACTGATGCTATTACGATACTGTTTTGCGTATCGTAATAGGAAAAGGCGTAATATAATAATAATACATATTAAAAACAGTGAAATTTAATTTTTTAATTTTGACGGATACTGTGGTGTCGCGGCAGACCGCAGACGTGACCTTGGGTGGAATCCTTCAACTTTAACGGTTTTAAATTTTAAATTATTTTTTTTCATTGAAAAAGTGGCAAAGTAGAAAAAATACTGTATGACATCTCGTTTATAAGGCATTTTATCGCACTTACTCCTTTAGGGCACTCCTCGGTACGCTCGTCGTGCTCTAAACCCGTGCGTGCGATAAAATGCTTCTTATAAGACTCGTATCATAATATACTATTACATTATTCTAAATGTTATCTGTGAAAAGTTAATTTGGAAGCTTTATTTTATTTGAGCCTTAAAAAAAGAAAACAAGACTAATGGTATGGTATTATAAAACATATTCAATACGAGAGCGATGTAAATTTAACGAAAGAATGAGAAAAAAATTGAATTTAAAAAAAAAATTATACTAACTTTTACTAGGCTCACCTGTCCATAATTTGAAGAATGTAACAACAACAATCAAAGTTTGAAAGTTTATTCAGCTACAGAAGCGTATTGAATGAAAAAACAGCATCTAGGGTAAATTTAAACCAATTTAAGCTCGTTTAAAAAAAATTAATGCGCCAATCTACAAATACAAATAATTTACAAAATTAAAGTAATTAAGAGTTAAAAAATTAGAAGAAATTAATAGTCTGGAGGAACAAAGATAAGCGTGCGGTGAGGTCACTATATCGCGATAAACTCTGCACAGATTTATTTTTATTGCACAGCTTCTTGATGTCATTCTGTAATAAAACAATGTGCAAAACACACTTAGCAATCTCCCCATTTATTAGAAATTTTGTTCGAAGAAAATCGTTCCGTCAGTTTTTAAATTAACTGGATACAAATAGATAAATAAACAGACAAATATTTTATAAACTAATATCGCGCGTTCAAATGAAATCCTGGGCTGAGTAGGCGTTGGAAAAAGTAAACCGTTTAGACCAGTGTAAAGTTTGAATTTCCCTCCATTTGACACGAATGGCATTTGTTTATGTTTAATCGGAACATAATTAATCATTTTGTTTTGAGCAAAAGGTGTCCTTAGATATTTGCTTCGAGAATAGGAATCGTTAAGTTATTCTATTTTTAATGTAAATCATTGCAAAGAAAGATTTTTGGGCTCTAAATTTTAGGTTAGCTGTCAACATGCTCCAGTTAATCTATGCTTTAAAAAAGCACAACAATTGACGGTTTCCAACGCCTTCCCAGCCCAGGATTTCATTTGAACGCGCGATATAATGTAAATAACCAAAAAACTACAAAAGTGTGTAAGGTAGAGTTCTTTCATTACAGTCCCGCCAATAATTTCTTTAATTGCTTATGAGGGGAATACGTCACACCCAGACCAAAAACTTTTAGTAAAAACTGTTATGTATTAAATACTTGACTACCCAATCGTGGCAACGCTTAAATACGAGTACGCCCACATCTTATAAACAGATGCAAAATGCAGAGAAAATCTTGCATTATCCATTTATTTTAATTCATCTAAATTTATTTCACAAAGTTTTGCAGAAGTTAATGGGTTGGAAAATATAAATGGAGAATTGTTTGTCTGTTGTAAAAGAATAGTCGACTTCATTATATTAAGAAAGAAGAAATTTCTAGTACTTTTCAGTCTTTCGTCAAAGCTGTCTCTTATCTTTAATCCCAGGATCGCTTAATCCTTTTTAGTGTCCTTGTTTACAGTTCTGTACTATACTAACACCAAAATCATCATGAAGAATAGTACATTCTTCAACGAGCGCATAATGATGGCTACTATTCAAGAGGATGAAAATTCCAACACGAGCCGTAGGCGAGTGGTGGAATCGTCCGAGTGATTAATAGTCATTATATGCGAGTTTAATTTAATTTGATTTTTAATGTTTGACAATTAAAATTATGCCTCATTTAGCGGTTGCTACGCGATGCGCGACTTGTTTACAAACGCATCCGACTGACGACCTGCCCGTGATATCGGGCGTTCAAATGAAATCCTGGGCTGAGTAGGCGTTGGAAAAATTAAACCGTTTAGAACAGTGTAAAGTTTGAATTTCCCGCCGTTTGACACGAATGACATTTGTTTATGTTTAATCGGGACATAATTGAACATATTTCTTTTCAGCAAAGGGTGCCCTTAGATATTTGCTTGGAGAATAGGAATCGTTACATTATTCTATTTTTGATGTAAAACATTACAAAGAAAGAAAAAAAAGAAAACATTTTTGGCTCTAAATTGTAGGTTAGCTGTCAACATGCTCCAACTAATCTACGCTTTAAAAAAGCAAAACAATTGACGGTTTCCAACGCCTCCCCAGCCCAGGATTTCATTTGAACGCGCGATAGAATTTACAAAATAAAATACAGTGAGCTTTTTGCAATATTTTAACTATTTTTGTTTGTTTCAAGTCTCTTGTTTGCCTATCCATATTGAGCATTTCACTCTAACAAATCTCCAAATATATTGTTTTTTTTTTTTAATTCGAACCGATTTTTCTTTTTTGCCCATAATGCACATTTTAATACCAACCTCCTTTTCCAAGCCATAAGAAAACCTCAGTGGTTGACAATTTTAAACACATCACTTCTGGATTTACTGACTCCTTATTTATACTCGAAAAACAAAAGGGAAATTTGGAGTACCTACATATTTTCCTTAGCAATGGATTTGCTTCAGAAATTTTATTGAAGCATTATATCAGGCAATTTATTCAGAATACAGTAAAAGCTTAAACAACAAAGTAAAAAGACTGTAATTGTGAGTAAAAGCATAAAATGAAAGATCAAAGCAGCGGCATTTTGAACTTGTGCTTGGTTGGCTTTCAATTTCGTGAAGAATTTCTTCTTCAATTGAAATGCGATCTTCTCGTTGGCGACCAAGATCGCGCTTATTGATTTGGAAACGCCCGAAATCGCGAAAATGCTGCACATCGTTTACAGAGGTTCGTGCTTTGGGAAGTATCTTTTGAGAAAACCGTAGATTGGCCGCGCTACCTCTGAATGTCCACAGGCTAAATTGAGGTTAAGATCGAGGTTCTTGTCAGTGACTTAATTTTGAATTAAATGACAACAAAAAAGTCTACTATGATTTTTTTTGACCAATTTTTTCATAACATTCAGCGACTCCCAAACTTTTTTAGAAAAACATTTTCCTGAAAAATATCGACATTTGTATAAGGCTTTTTAGAAAAACTTTTAGCCCCTTTTTCTCTAAAAATATCACCACTGGTGGATATACCTGCACAACTTTCAAAATCACCCTGTATTTTTGTATTGTTGGTACTGCCCTTTGTACCTCGTACATAACGGTTTTCTTCATGACTTGCCAAATAAAAATTTTACGATCTTTTTTCCCAAGGACAGTTATTGTTAATTCTCATGAAAGCAACAAATTCTTATGAAAAACTGAAAAACTTCCGCTTACTAATAGCATCAAGTAAATTTTAATTTATTATGGTGATTATACACAAAGTAACTGTTTCAGTAGAAAATAATCACATTGCTCATGTTGGCAGCCATGAAATGAAAACGCTCGTAACAATTTTAGTACCGAACACATCTCAACTTTTTAATTTTTTGTTTGTTATCAACATGTTGGGAGACATCTGGTTTCAATCTGAAACAATAATTTACGTCACCGTTAACAACACATCCTGCTTGGTCGATACTGCCAACTGTTGGTGCAAATATTAAAAATTCTCGGGTCCCAACAAGAGTGCCAAAAATGAAGACAGGACCGGAACAAGGGGCCAATTTGACTCCGGCCGACATCAACAAACAAATGGTGGAAATAAAGAAGAAGATCCAGCTTTCCGGTGAGTGTCACAGAAATTATCTCCAGATGTAATTTGCGAAATTGTACTGTGCGATGTAAAAATAAACGCCTCGCTCGCACATGAGAATAACACTAAATAATCGCAGAGGAATTAACGGTAAGCTGGTAAAGTATGTGAATAATGTTCCGTGTGCTCCGCTTACCAGAGCCAATTCATTTGCTCGGCCATTTCTCACAGGAAAAGGCGTGATCGCCATTTTTCTGAAATGGGGGCTACACGGGAGCCGTATTGCGTAACGCCGGTGGCGCATCAAAGCTGTGGGTTGCAGAGGGGCAGCGGAAGGCGGCGTTCGAAGACTGCGAGGCCGAAAGGAAGTCGAACGTCGACGAGATTCACAAGCTCAAGAGGGACATCGCCGAGCTGGTGAAGGAGCTGAAGGAGAAGACGGAGGCGACGGCGGCGCTGAAGGCGTTCGCCAAGAGGCTGGAGGCCGTGGTGGGGCCCTTTGATGATAAGGGCGTCGATGACATACGGGGCCTCCTCGATTTGCACATCATCGACAAGAATAAAGTTTTCGATCTGGTACAGTACAGGATCAGGAAGGTAAAGTCTGAAAGAGGAGATAGAAAAGTCTACGGCGAGAAAGTGAAAAGCAAAGATTTATGAGAAATCGATGGGATAGTAATGTAAAAGAATAATAAAAAAGAAAAAATAGGAATTTCTAGCAAGAAGTAGTCATTACTAAGTCCTCCGGGGCTCTGGCATCCTTCTGAGACGTTACTTTTTACTAAACAAAACAAACAATTTTTTATATTATCAATAAATAGTCTTTTACATTGACGCTTAATTAAAAGCAAAAATAGAAAACCTTAGAACATAAGAGAAGCGGATGGATTTTGTAGAGCAAAAAAGAACAAACCGTTGTCGCTCGTTCTTCAACATTTTGCATAATTTTTTAAAAATTGCCGCAACTTTATATTTTTACAGAATTTAACCACAAATACTTCAAAATGTGAACGTCATATTGTTTGCGTTAAAATCAACGTAAAGTGTCAATTTAAAATGATTATAAATCGTTGGTCAGTTTCTAACCTCAATCAGCTGTCAACACCGTGGAAGTTTGGCAACGACGCGTTCAGAGACTAGACGTGTGAAAATCTTTTTTCTTTGCTTGTTGGATTCGCTTGTGTTGATTTTCCATTCCACTTTTTTCGTTTTGCAAATCGCCCGCTACGTCGAAATTATTCATTCTTTGGATACGTTTCTTCAGCGCTTTCAGCTTTTTACGATCTGACTTTGTCAACAGTTGATTAGACGCGGTCATGCAACGGTGCCACATCTATTTCACGGAAACGTCAAATCACTTGTAATTATTAATTTTCACTGGAATATTTACAAATTCGATGGTGAGGCCTGCTGTAATGCAACTCGGAAAAAATAAGTACTTTATGTGTGCGGATATCTTGTGTAACAAAAAAATTAAATTAAAAATCTAAACTCTCATCTTGTCAATAAATTTACATATAGTATAATTCAGAATAAGTGGCATCGCGGTAGGCGTTGATTCTCTAAAGTGAGCTTTATGTTATGTCAAAAAATTTAGTAAACATGTGAAACCGTCATTACTTTATTCTGAGGTTATGCGTTACATAATTTTGACATGGTTTTCACCCACAGCAGAGATAACCCCCAGACAAATAATAAACTTTTCATAAATGAAACAAGGAAATTCCAAATACTTATAACAAGAAAATAAACACAAAACGATTCCAATGATAATACCAAGGCCAAATTAAAAGCGAAGGTTACCAACAGCATCGAAACTAGGGTATTATTAGCAAGGGTCTTGCTGCCAACGTAAATTTGAATTTCCAAAGCCTACCGCGATGCCACTTATTCTGAATTATAATATATGCATTACGTCAAATATTCTTTATTACACAAGCTTCAAAATAATCGGAGAAGCAAAAACAATTTCCCTTATTCATAGTAAGTAGTTTGGAATGATGATAACATGTTTAGATCCGCTGCATATTTTTAATTTTCCGCCGTTTCCGTTTCCACGCAAAGACGTCACCAACGGTTTTCAAAATTGTGTCTCCATTTTTTGCAGTGTAGTCTGTATCCGAATCAAGAATCTATCACCTGATAAATTAATTTATTAAATAAAAAAAAAATCTAGTTAGTAATTTTTATGTTTTCAAATTCAAGGTATTCTAAGGTAGTGATAGACCAAAGTGAAGGCCTGGATCAGTATAACAGCACTATTAAAGAGTCTGGAGACAAATTTAAATCAATTATAGCTAATTTGCAATAAATTGACTCAAGTGACAACCACTGACATAATAATGTAACCCAACTTTTTTCATTTCGCATTGAATAGCGCTCCCCGTTGTAATCTTGAGTAACAATCCAGTGTTGGTGTTTTTTTGTTAATTTTAGCACAAATTGCGGGATCTTTGAAGTGACAATTCCTGAAATATCGATTTTTCAAGATGAAAACAAAACGAAAATGACGTTTCAATTTCCAAGAATCTGAATTTCTGTATTTCAGTATTAGCAAAGCATAAAGCAATTTTGTCGTCAACAAACACAAACTAAAACGATACCTTAATGAACAGAACAGAATTTTTTGAAGAAAAAATCAAAATTCTTTCAAGGTCACATCTACCCCTGAGAATTTTATGTGTAAGTACAGTTTTTGGTGGTGTGGAGCCAAAAATATGAGTTTTTTTGGTTTTTTGCAAATTTCAAATTAATTTTTGTTGATATTTTTGGGCGGAAAATTGTGGATAGCAAGAAAGGATAAAAAATACAATCCTATAAATAAAATAATAATGTTTCAAATATTTTATTTAAATAAAACATGAATATTCAAAATTAACAAACCTTAAATTAATTTTTTCAATGTTTTTCCTTACTTAATGTGTTAATCTCCCTCTTCGTACTTTCTCTCCTTTATCGTGTTTTAAAACTAATTTCTTAAATTTAATGAAAAAATAAATTTGGAAAATTAAAAACAAATTAAAACCGTAAAAAATATTCTACAAGAAAAAACTCAACTTGAAATATAATTCCAAATACAGTGGATGTGTCATTATTAACTTTTCACTTTGGTAGATTGATAAGAAAAAAAAAAGGTCCAAAAATTTTAAAAATCTAATTTTATTTTTTAAATAAAAGTGGATTATTTAAATTTATCAAAACACGTTTGACTGTTTTTTTTTTTTCGTTTTTAAATGTTTACTTTTTTATTGTTATCTAATAAAATTTGAAAAAAAAATTGCATCGAAAAATCTCAATGGAGAACATAACTTGAACTCTGCAGAGACAAATCTTTTCATTTTTCACCACAAATATTTTCGGTTCAAATCTAACGAAATAAGTCTCAGAACATCAACCTGATATTTCTCTACATTTTCCACTATTTTTTAATGCATCACTCTACACTACTTGCATTTTATTCAATTTTGAAACTTTTCAATTTAAATTATTATAATTAGTCGGAATCGTCGCCGGCCATTTTCTGCAATCAGCTGTCAACAATACGTAAGTTTGGCAACGTTGAATTCACAGACAAAATGCGAAAATCTTTTACATTTCGATCATTTTTGTCGGATCCACTTACGTCATTTTTCTTTTCGCTATGTTTGTTTTGCAATTCCTTCATCTGCCAAAATTGTTCCTTTCTTAAATCCATTTCTTCAAACACTCAACTTTTTGCAATTTGACGTCAACAGCTCATCACCCCTATTGCCACATCTATTTCACACAAAAAGATAACAACTGGATACTGGAGTCAAATCATTTACAAGTTTTTATTTTCGATGACTGAAATATTAAAAATTCAGTCGTGGATTATACTGTAGCGTAGCTAAATGAAAATAAGTATTTTATATAGGTAGGTATTAGACATTCACGATCTTTTTGGGACTGGGATTTTTTCTTTTCATGTTGGACTAACTGACTCAGTGATGCAACGGATGCAATTTTTTTTCCTGTCAGTGTCGACATTTTCTTGCCACCGCATTGCCAGATTTATTATTTTAATATTCGTAAGAAACTAAATGATTTATTAAGGGTGTAAAAATAATTTAAATTTCCGTCAAAGGAACAGTCAAAATTGCCAAAATAATTTTATTAGGATAAAAAATTTCTATTAAACGATTTAATTTAATTTAAAAAAGACAAACCAGATTTAAGACATCCGGAAACAATGTACCTATTCAGAAAATATAACCCTAAACTGAAAACAACCTAACCTAACACAAAAAGTGTCAATTTCCTTTAGGGAATTTAGTTATCACCGACAAAAAATATTGATACTGCCAACAAAATCACTAGATGGTCATAGCCAACTCGGTCCCAAAAAGATCGTGAATGCCTTATACGCGATGTGTGGATAAAAAAAAATTCTGTTCGACACTGTCAGAATTTGAGAATTTTTTTTTGTGTGAACGGATTTTGATAAATGTTACAACTTGTCAAAACGAAACGTCAAGCTAATTTTAAAGATTTTAAGCGATTTGGAACCTTTAAGAGGCTCGTCGAACAAAAAAACGTTGTATTCATCTCGTTCGTTAAATAAACTACTATTTTGTAATATAGATGTATTTTGATTTTGAAATATGTTTTTTTTTTCCTGTTACGCAGTGAACGATAGGTCCATGTAATTTTCGAATAATACCAACATTTTTCAAGCTTTACACTCTACAGTTATTTCAAAACAAGCGATACTTTGCGTGGTATGCAACCAACAAAACATCACAGCTCCAACAGGCGAACCAGTGACGTCGTGTGGCTCCATTTTAAAATATCGTTTGATCATTACTCCAACAATTTAAATGTTTCGTCCGTTTCGGATTATTATCGATTAGAATTTAATTAATGAATATCTTTTTCATCAATGAAAATATAAATTGTTAAATTCTCTTCCCCCAAAACTCCTGCTGCTTGGAATGTTTAGAGTAATTGGCCAACCCAATTTTTTTACCCACGAGACGCCACTGCTGTTATGTCATTCTGCACCAGACCGAATTTCAACACTAGGTACTCAAAAAAAGTATCCGTCTAAATATTATAAGATTTTTTTCTTTGGATAACGTACCTACTTAAGTTAAGTGTCTGTCTAAAATAGGTAAAGTAAGTCACTTGTGATGAGTCAAATCTTAAAAAAAAAGCAAGCCCTATGTGGAGTTCTTCGTGGAATACCACAGAGTAGTGTATTTGGATCTGTTTTATTTCAACTACATTTATCTTAGATCTGTCAACGTATCGAGAGTCACAGCAGATAAGTAATTATGTTGTGTAAACTTACTGTCAACAAGATTTGATAAATTACAGATTAGGATATTAAATGCTAAACAGATTCTTTTGAAAAAATTACACATTTAGAATGCAAAAGAATGTACAAATTGACACGACGCTAAATTAGGACCAAAGCGAAGCTGTCAATTAGTGTAATTTATCAAACCTAACGATTAAAAACTTGTCCATATTTTCTATCCACACGAAAAATTTGGGTTATGCGACTCTTTCACTCCACATAACTTAATTATATCTGGCGCTGTTAAAAAAGAGAACGTTATGAAATAATTTATTCTAAGACCCGCAACGCTCTTCGCCAATTAGTTAGCGTTCGATAAATAAAAAATTCCCGTTCGGCGGTACGTCTAATTAATTTCTTTCAGCGGCAAGATCTGCTCTCCCGGCTGGGCAAGGAGTACCAGACGCTGCTCTCGCAGAAGTCGTTCAAGGAGGTCGCCGAAAAGGTGGACAAGCCGACCAAAAAAGTACACACGGAAGACGTGCTCGGTGATTTTTTTTGAGCGAGTGGAAATTTCAGGCGACATGCGATCTGCAGAACAGCATCCATGCCGTGGAGGTCCAATTGCGCGAAGCCAACCACATCTCGGTCCGTTACAAAGACATAAAGAAGTCGCTGCAAAGAGATGCGGCCAGGTTCGAGAGCAACATCAAGAGGATCGAGGAGGAGTTGGAGGAGCAGACTGCTGATGTTAATAGGTTGCAGCAAGTAGGTTGCCTTGGAGGGTGAAGTGGTGTGATCGTTTGTTTCTATTCTTGGAGTATGAGAAAGTTATAATTGAAGGGAGGAATTTTTTAAAATTATGTTTTGAAAGACGGAGCGAAATTATGTAGGTAGGAACTGTTTTCTACGCCACAAAACTTCATACAAGAAGTCAGAAACCACCATTTTGTAGTCAAAATGATCAAGAGCAATTGTTAAGTTGGCAATACAATTTTTTTTATTTGACTATTTGCAACACTGCAACCGTACATGTTTTGATGGTTTATTTGACAGATATCTGACGTCGATATCGACAAAAAGTTAGGTTATGAGACGAAAAATCAACGGTAAAAAGAAATTAAATTTGAAATACTGAACTACCAGTTGGCAATGTTGTTTAAATACACCGGAAATGACCAACATTTCCGGAAACTCGGTCAAATGTTATTTATCATTTTTCAATGATGTCAGTGTCAAGCCGTCAACAACGGGGAGTTACTCCAGTTGTACCATTTAAAAATAAAATTCAGTATTACCAACTCAATGAGTTGACAATGCCAAGGGATTTTAGTTAGTTTTATTGGACAACTTGAAAAATATGACAAAAATACAGAGAACTTAATACAATATATTTTTTTGTTCGACACTGTCAGAATTTGAGAATTTTCTCCTGTGTGAACGGATTTTGATAAATTTGACAACTTGTCAAAACGAAACGTCAAGCTAATTTTCAAGATTTTTAGCGATTTGGAGCCTTTAAGGGGCTCGTCGAACAAAAAAATGTTGTATTCAACTCGTTCTTATGTAATTTGAGCTTTTTTTGGCATTCGTGGACCTTTAAAACTCTCGTTTCACTCGAGTTTTAAACTGGTCCACTCATGCCAAAAAAAAGCCAAAATTACACACGAACTCGTTAAATAAATAACTATTAAATTTACACAACCAAAAAATCGCAAAAATCTCTCTCAAGACTTGTATGCTTTTTCCGTGAACAGAAGTGTACAAGTATGTACGAAAATTTATATGGCAACTGTGTGGGTAGGATAGAGTTGACATTTCTTTGACAGTTCATTGTCGCGCAATTTTGAAAATTGTCAAGTCAACGTGCAATGAAATAAAAAAATCAAATGAACGCATATGAAATGTCATACAAATAATGTCAACTCACTCATCTCTACGCCACCTACACAGTTGCCACATACATTTTCGTACATAGTTGCCATATTTATCCACAATCATTTTGAATCACCCAATAGAACTCGACGAAAATAGTCCAATGTTGTAAGAATCATCGCCCTCTGTGCAAAAATATGTTTTTTGTTCGACACTGTCAGAATTTGAGAATTTTCTTCTATGTGAACGGATTTTGATAAATGTCACAACTTGTCAAAACGAAACGTCAAGCTAATTTTAAAGGTTTTAAGCTATTTGGAGCCTTTAAGGGGCTCGTCGAACAAAAAAACATTGTATTCAACTCGTTCGTGTGTAAATTGGGCCTTTTTTAGTACTCGTGGGCCTTTAAAACGCTCGTTTAAAATGGTCCACGCGTGCCAAAAAAGACCCAATTTACACACAAACTCGTCAAATAAACTACTATTTTGTACTCGAAAAGATTTATTGACTGAATTAGTGATAACGTGGTTTTAGCTATCGTGATTCAAATTGCAGTAATAATTTAATTAATAGTGTTTCCTTTTTCTAGTCCGTACTTTTCGTAAAATGTTTTCTCTTTTTCCGTCTCGTTTACAGTTTCATTTTATTTAATGTTAATTTAAACGTACCAATTACAAACCTTGAGCTTTATTTACGAGATCGTTTGCATTTAATGTTGCAAAATCTCACGATAAATTTGTCGCTAACTTGCAAAACTTGTTCAGGAGTATTAAAAAACAATCGCATTTCCTCCTAGACAACTTCCCTGTTGCAAAAATTTTTCAACAGGTAATGAACGAAGCCACCCGCAAGAGAGGTACCGCCCGCGGCCACCTTCTCCGCGAAGAGAAGGCCGCGATGGCCACTGCCAACTCTCGAGAGCGGCAAACCAGCGAAGGCCGTCGCCTGGTGACTCGCCGCAAACAAGAACTAGAGCTGCTGGAAAAGCGGATGTTCCAAACCGGAAAACCGCAAATACGACCGTCGACAGCCACCGCCGACGACAACACGGTCGCCGCCACCGACGAGGAAACGGGCACGCCGTCCCCACCCGAAGACGTCCTGGCCCGAGCGTTCGAGGTGCTCAAACAAGCCACCGGCGCCACCAACTCCGACGAGGTCCTCCAGAGGTTCAGCGCCCAAAAGGACACCTTGGGACGGTTGATCCTCTTGCGGAAGAAATCGGAAGCGGACAAGAAGCAGCTGGAGAAGAGCCTGGAAGACCTGAACTCGCAGCTCGAATACTACAAATACGCCGAAGCGAAAGAGACAGAACGGTGGGTGCCAAGTGCGATAAACCAATTCCCTTGAAATTGTCTTCAGGAAGTCGACGAAGATGGAACTGACGCAGAGCCTCATCGAAGAGGAGCAGCAGCGCTCCAGCAGGGCCAACACAACCAAAGCAATCAAAGACAAGGCGCTCAAAACCGTCTTGGGGGCCGTGCGAGAGCTCCACTTGTGCATCAATCCTTTGGCCATGTCCGGCGACGACGTCTTGGGGATAATAGAACAAATCACGAGCGACCTTCGAGGCGTTCTGGACAAAATCAAGAACGAAAATATCGAAAACGTCGTGGAGGAGAACGTGAGAGGATTGTTGTTGTTTGGGGAAATATTGGTGTTGTTTTAGGTGGTGACTGTCGAAGGGCTCGAAGAGAAGTGGCTCCCGGCGCCTTACAGTGGCCTGGTGCGCAGGACTCCTTTGCCTCAAGCTGGCGCCTCTCCGGCGCCTCCTCCGCCTCCAGGTTCCGACGAAGAAGAAGAGGTACCCTCGCGCACCTACCTCAAGCGGCAGGCCCAGCTGGTGGTGGACGCCAAGTCGAGGAGAAAAAACGTGCGGATCCCGCCGAAGAGGAATTAGTTCAACACGTACAAGAACTAGTCTATACTCCGTTCGATTCGGCGATATTGTAATCACGTGATCAGCTCTGGCATTACGTACAGTATATAGTCTTTCTAACTCACGTTGAGCCAGCAATAAAAATAAACTGCGTACCCTCATTACCGCAAGTGCCATCATACTCTCAACTTTTAAATAAAGATGGATTTATACCGAAAAGAAGCCCGGCCTGTTGGGCCCGGTGTAAAAACTGTACACCGCGTTCAATAATGTCAGGGCTGACTTGTTCCATTTCAGCGCGAATTCTCTGTCGTAAATCTTCTAAATTGTTTGGTCTATTGAAGTAAATAAACCCTCGATTTTAAATAACCACTTAGAAAAAAGATTAAGTACATACATTAAAAATTAAATTAAATTTTTGAAGTAAAATTTTTCATTTTCTCAAAAAAAATTGTCATGTAAGGTACTAAATTTTTTAATTCATCATTTAGGGAGTATGAAGGTCTATCAGAAACAAGAAAAAAGTGGGGGTTGTCATTTAAAAAAATTGGTGACGACGTCGTAGCTCAAAAATAGATGACATTATGAAAAAAAATCGACCTGTTTCAACGTTTTCGACAAATGTCATTAGTTTTGAAATTACTGAATTTATTCCATTAGTAATTTCCACACTGTATACAGTGAGGGGCAAAAGTAACGCAACAATTCGATAAATCATAAACTGTTGAGTTTTGAAAAAAAAAACAAAAACAGGTCGATTTTTAATTCCAATTTCACGTTTATTGACGTAACATTTTTTTTATACAGTGTTCCTTGTCAAAGTAATGACGTCATCATCTACTTTTTTAAATAGCAACCTATATTTATTCGTCATCATTTTGATAAGTCTTTTAACTGTCAATATGACAGTATAAAAATTTTAACCCTTACATTTAAAAAAACTTGAGAAAAAAATTCTGGTGACTTTTGGTGACTTTTATGTCATGTTCCAACGAGAAAACCATTTTATTAATAAAAGATTACACAAACTAAGACATTTAAATTTGAAAAGTATGCCAGCTGTCAATAATGTCAATAAAACAAACCGAAATAGATACAATTCACACTCTTGAAAATTTCATGTAAAATTTGTTATTGCCAACTGAAACAGTTATTGTTGCTCACCCTGTATTAGATCAGTATCATTTGGACTTGAAGAAATTATTAATCAACAGGGAATGAAATAAAACAAACAGGATTTTTCTAAAGTAATTTTTTGTTCGTGTTTGATTATTGTTGAATACCTTCAAATAATACTGACCTAATAGCAATGCCTTTCTGAACTAACTAATTAATAAATTAATCATTAATAAAGAAAATAATAAAAAAAAAATTTCTACTCCCTTCTCTAAAGTGTCACATTTTGCACTGACAAATAGTGTATAAAACGTCACTTTTAATACGATTGTTCATTAGTCAGAACTTGATGTCCATTCGGGCGTTTTCGGCATATTAAACAGTTACTAAGTTTTTTAAACACGGCTTGAATTTTTTGGATCAAGTTGGTATTTTGACGTTTATCAGTTTCGCATCCGGCGTAAAAGAAAACGTCATTGCAGTGAAATAATTCGTTCTATTCTTCAAATATGGTTTCCTATTTTGTATGTTCATTTAGTTTGTATGTTTAAATTAACGTTTAATAAAAAAGTTGCTTGTTTCATTTGTTTATTTGGTCGTAGAAAAAGTATAGTATGCAACACGTTTTATAAACTTCTCTCGACACTCGTTTATTAAACACTCGTTCCGCTACGCGTCGCTCGTGCCTAACATAAAACTCGTGTCTAAAGTGTCGTTTATAAAACTTGTTGCATAATATACTATTTTCATTTTCAACAATTTTTTTCCCAAGTTTTTTTAAATGTAAGGGGTTAAAATGTTTATACTGTCGTATTAACAGTTAAAAGACCTATCAAAATAATGACTAATAACTTATAATAAATTTATAATATCCAATAATTTAAAAAAACTAGATGATAACGTCATTACTTTGACAAGGAACACTCTGTATAAAAAAAAATGTTACGTCAATAAACGTGAAATTGGAATTAAAAATCGACCTGTTGTTCTTTTTTCAAAACTCAACAGTTTTGTGATTCATCGAATTGTTGCGTTTCTTTTGCTCCTAACTGTATAACCAGCCTGTTCAAAAGTGTACATTATTAGTTTTGATTTATCCCGCAGAGCGCTACTAAATGGGCGCTTTTTGGGGATATTGTTCATCATTTTTGTCACCGAGAATTTTTCTTGTTCAAATGACATTTTGAATTTGAAGTCAGAAAACTCCGTTTTTTATGTTTTATGGTCGAAAAACCGTTACGACGATGATTGAGTAACGTTCGCCTAAAAATCTATTTGTTGTTTTTTATCTGCTTGGAAACCGAAACAAAAAGTAGAGGGACGAGGGTACGAACGTGAAGTGACCTGATTGGTCCTTGACAAAACTCCGGGATGCAAAACTCGGGATGTTTGGACTGGCGCTTCCTCGGATTATTTTATTTTCATGACTTTCACTATCCATTTTCACCGTCCGTCGCACAGTGGGCTGAAACGCCGAAAAGCTGGCCATAATACAAAGAAATCGATCAATTTCTGTTAAAATTGTTTCAGGTCGCTGATTAAGAATCCGAAATCTAATTTTGAAAAAAAAAATGGCGGCTACAAAACGTCAATATTAATTCAAATAATATACAATATTCAGTTGTGCATAGTGCTTAATCGTTATAGGAATTGTATACATCATCGTCATCATCACTTTCAACATTTACATCGAAATGAGAGCTTGCTGCTGCTGTTTTGAAAGTGGGTCTAGCACTTTAGCAGCTCTGTTGCGTGTAGCGACAATTATTGTAATTTTTTCACAGGAGTTTTTCGCAAACTAGAAAAGATTGGATCCCATGATATTAATAATCGACCGAAAACGTCTTCAATGTGTTTTTTTTTTGCGATCACATTTTCTTGTAAAATCTTCGCGGAATCTTTTAATAATGACTCTTGAGCTTCTTCGGACAAGGATTGTACAATTTGATGACATTTCTGCAAA
This sequence comes from Tenebrio molitor, assembly GCF_963966145.1. Classification (NCBI taxonomy): domain Eukaryota; kingdom Metazoa; phylum Arthropoda; class Insecta; order Coleoptera; family Tenebrionidae; genus Tenebrio; species Tenebrio molitor. The sequence continues at coordinate 1,523,339 of NC_091053.1, forward strand.
AAAAGTGCTTCGATTTACGCGCTTCCTCGCATCAACGCACAAAAAGTGTCACAAAAAGCAAAGTTGCAGAAATATGCAGCCAGTTCTTTGTAAATAGTTAAAGAAATGTTCAATAAACAATTTGAAATTGGTTTCCTGCCTATTGCCTACTAATGACGTAACTTATTGCGTTTTTAATAACTAATTTTCATAACGAAACCAACAAAATTACGAGCGACTTTACTGTTCATTTGCTAATTGACATCATTATAAAATGAAAAACAAATTATACATTTTAATTTTGCTTACTTCCAAGAGAAGAATCCATTTTAAAACAATTGCAAAAACTTTATTGAAACACATTTTTTGAACTCATTAACTTCAAAATGACATTTCGCAAACGCAACAGTTAACCGCGAACGTAGATTTCGCGCACTAGTGCTTCAAAATCATCCAAAAACCATTGGCCTTTTTGAGCATTCTGAAAATAATTTGACTTGATAATAATAAAATCTGGTTTACAAAACGTCATTTCTCCAATTCGGATGCTGAAAATTTCGAAAGAATGAAGATACATCGCTATTAATTCGATTGACACTTGGGCAAGCGTCATCTATTCACTAAATTGGAAACTATTGGGTAATAATTTAAAAATGCTAATGTTCGTTTCAAAAAATATTGTATGTGTGTGACATAAATGACATTCAATTGTAAAGCAAACTTAAGGATGTTTAACCTTATTTTTTACTACTGTCAAAATTATTTTAATCTGTCAGTGTCATACGGGTGGGGTAAATCCCAGCTGCGGAGGCAGGGTTCAAAAGCAAAAGATCAACATGGTCGCGGTTTAAACAACCTTCAGAAGCAAGTAAGACGATTCTATATTTATCAAAAACTGAAGGTGCCATATTTTTGACAAGAATAATTTGAAATTGTCATGTATATTGACATTAATAATTGATTTACATTTGAAGTGTCAAAAAGTGACGACCAAAGTATTTTGGCCTCGATGCGCAAAGACGTATTCGGCACATTCGCGCAAATGAAGCATTCGCTTCTTCGTCGCTTGTGCCTCAAATAATGCGCTCATGTGCGAAAAATGTCTTCCCGCACTCGCGTCGTAAATAAGTATTACACGCGTTTCCACATTTGCTATTTTTCTCGGCGCTAGAAACTATCCTGACCCATGTAGGGTCTCCAGTCCCTCATCAATGGTCATTCCAGATACTAGGGGTACCACTACAACAACTATTTCCAATGTAAAAGTCTTAGAAAATGTATTTCATTTTTTTGGATTTTGGCCAGGTTATCGGCGTTTCAGCCCACTGTGCGTCGGTGAGTTTGCTCCAGGTAATTGCTTCTTGTTCTTGTACTCAGTGCAAATTCGCGACCAAAAAAAAAAACTATGGAGGGACGGAAGGTTTCAGTGTGGTCAGATTGTGGGAATTAAAATGTGGGGTATAATACAAGTTGCTTTATTTAACAATTATTGTTATTATTAATAAAAATACAAATTTTGACTGAAGATGTGGTGCGTTTCTGAAACGCCCGTTCAACACAGTTGAAAATATAGGGCCTAGGCCAAATTATTATGTACAAAAAAATTCTATACAAATAAAGGGGGGGAAGGTAAAAATGGTACTTTTACGCCGATTAAAACTAGTAAAAGAATTTCAGTCTCATTAACTACATACTTAAGATAAGAAGAGATGACAAACAAAAAAATATACTTACATGTCCCAACTAATATTATTGAAAATGCACCTCAATTTGTGTATAGAAATGTCAAGGCCATATTGATACAATTATACAATTCCAGATACACTTATGGCGAAGAATCATACTCGATTAAATTAGTAAAATAAAATTCCCTAACTTTTCATTATTATATATCACAACTTTAGTTGGATTACACTAATTCTCTGTGTTTTATTTACATCACACTGGTTGCTAATAAATTTGAATAAATAATACGCTGACGCCGGGTCGGGTGCACGCTCCTTCAGGCGCCACTCTGTATATGAAAAAAGTAACGATAAGTTATTACACGAAAAATTAATGACAATTACACAATTAGGACTCAATATATTGTTGTTAATTATTAACAATGGCAGTGACTCATAATATTGTTTGGCAGTAGTATAAAGTTACGGTAAACGACTATATACATTTGATTCTTAGCTAGGCAAATGTGAATGAAACGAACGAATCGAAAACAACGGCCGCCATTACTACTTCTCTGATGTGATCTTTGGCAACTTGGAAATTTTTAATGTAGTCCAACTATCGCAAAGGAACTGTCGAGGAAACGATCAGATCGTTCGAATTTCGAAGCTCCGCGTGTGACCTCGACGACGGTCTTTCAGATCCGGATTTAAGTTGGTATGGCAGTACGAACTAAAAATGACAGGTGTCAACGTGGTACCAACTTAAAAGCGGTCTGGTCGGATACAAAGCAGACATCACTTTATTAACGCTCACACAGCCTCTTGTCAAACCGATCGATTCCGCCGGATGGGTTTTTATTATCGTAGAAAAAATAACAACAATCACGTTCGAACCGGTCGCTCGTTTTGCCCCTTGCAATAATAATAAAAAGCCAACGCCTCCGCGTGACGTCCGCCTTAAAATCGTGTCCCCTCTGTATACAAAACAATTTGCACGGAAAATAAACCGTCTCGCCACATTTCTATTTACAAAGCACCACAATTTCAAAATAAAAACCACCAACAGACAACAGCTAACAACTCCTGCTCTATGACGACGATGTCGCTTGATAACATTTCTAATTCAAGTGATGGCCGCGTGGCGCTCGCTTCGCGCCGATAAAAATAAATAAAAAATAAACAAGTCCATTGTAATATTTGTCGACGTGGATTTTCTCCCGGCACGGAAGAAAATGGTCACATGAACACAATAAAATCTAGCGATTGGTCTGTTACTTGATCAAGTCATGCCGTTCCCTGGTCCGTCCCATTCGATCAGAAACTCGAGCTTCCCGGAGGGTCCGATGCGTTTCGCTTTGACTGTGAAGCGCTCGCCTGCCGCTATCCTGTTGGCGGCGCCGAAGTAGATGTTGACGGAGCTCTTCAGATCGGTCATGCTGATGTCGGGCTCTTGCTTGACCGGACTCGGCTTGGAGGGAGGCTGCGCCGGCGGCTTGTCCTTGTCCTGCGCTTTCTCCGGCCGTTGACGCAACCTGCAATTTCAGATTGACAATTCGGCTCGATCGGGATCGTCGGTGTTACCTTCGTCCGTTGAAGGCGTAGTCGACGCACGAGTTGAGGTTGTTGGGGGGCTGGGTGGCTCGCTGTCCCCATTCCTTCGCGTCCGGCCTGACCGGCAGCACCGTCGCTGTTTTGCTGGCGGTTTGGCCCGCCGGGTACAACTGGTGGCAGGTCCTGTTCCTCCGCAAGCGCCTCCGCTTCACCTCCCCGTTTGGTCCGATGAAAATGTCTTTTTCGCTCAGCTGACGTTTGGTCGGTCTCATGAGAGGCTTGCCTGGTATCACAGCAGTTAAGGGTAATGGTAGGGTGATGGTGTCTTTGCTCCTGCGCTTCTTCGGTCTGTCCTCGCTGCCCCTGAGCAGCGTCAAGAACGGGTTGTTCTTCCCCTCGAAGTCCTTCGGCGGCGGGATGATCAAATCGAGCGTGCTCTTCGACGAGGTCTCGTCTCCGGAGGTGTCGCACGGCGTGTTCAGCTCCACGTTGTCGAGTTTCTTGTGGTTCTTCAGCGGCTGGATGATCGAGTGCTCGGAGAAGTCGTCCGACATGAGCGAGTTGGAGCCGGAGGCGGGCGGCGTCGGCGGCGCCGACACCGACGTGGGCGGCGTCAGCGACAGCGCCTCGCTGTTCTTGTAGCTCTTGTTGTCCAGGCTGAGCCTGGTCAGGTACCCCACTTCGCTCTCGCTCCTGCAGACGCCGTCGTTCGTGTTCCGCCGCTTCGGCCTCCGGAGGGCGCTCTCCCTGTCCCTGCCGCTCACCGACATCAGCCGCTTCCTCCTCTGCACGCTGATGTTGGAGAACGGCACCGTCTTCTTGGCGCAACCGGCCAGGATGTGGGGCGGCTCCTCGCGCTCCGCCTCCGGGCTGGGGCACGGCGAGTCGGTCTCGGACGGGTTGTTGTTCTGCTGGTACGCCAGCCCCATCATCAAGCCCCGCATGTGGTTGTCGCTGGGCACGACGCCCTCCGAAGGCGACAGGAACTGCAGGCGGCGGTTGCCTTGCCACATCTCCCGCAGCTCCTCCTCGGACACGCGCCCGGCGAACGTCAGCGTCACGGTGGGGGCGGGCGGCGGCAGCCGCACCCGCAAGCCCCAAATCGTGGTGCGCTTCTTGATCTCGCGCCCACACTTGAACCGGTTGCGGTTGTTCGTCAGGACCGAGAGGATGTTGTCCCTGCGTTCCGTCTTGTTAACCGAAGCGATCTGAAATAAAAACGCACACTTGGAGCTGTTTATTCTTTGATAAAAATGTAAGCAAATAGTCCGCTATCGAAAGAAAACTAGGCCGTCAAGTTGGTACTAATGACTGTTGACAAACTGGGAAACTGATAATCGCATCAACTTGCCTTACCACTGTTAATCGAATGTCAAGATAATGCAAAAATTTACGAGATTAACAAACATATTATTGCAATCCGAGACGTAAACGTACCAATAAACAAAAATGTCGAAATTCCTTTCAGACATCTTAACATGCAGCGCCAACGGCTAAACCCCAAACTAATCAAACCGTCAGATTTGTTTTTTCGATTTTATCTCGGTTGGCTGTGACCACCTTATGTCAAAAATTCAAAAGTCAATCGCAAGGCTTTTTCTTTAGTTCAAAGTGCAGTGAAAAATCACATAAACAACCCGACAAGTAACATCTTTACCTGCGCAAACCATTTTGTTTAATTTTTGATTTTAGCTGTCGCTTTTAACTCACCTTTGGTGGAAGCTGTAGGGCGTGCCAGTTGTCGTTGATGTAAGGAATGATGGTCGTGTCTAAATCGTAATACTTTTTACTATTATAAGCGGTCAGATTGAACAGCATCAAATGGACAAGATCCACCCACTTCATCTCCAGTCGCCTCAAAAATTCCTTGCCGTGGTTGCAAATCGAACACACGAAAACGTAAAACCTGGAACAAGCGATTGAAGAATCGAAATGATGACGTCCGATCGTCGGTACCTGTCGCCGCAGTACAGAGGATACTGAAGACAATCGAGACACCTCTCGTGGAACCACTGTTTGCACCTTCCGCACTGCAACATTTGTTTGTACCATTCTCCGTTCTCGCCGCAATAGCAGTATGTGCGTTCTTGATTGACTCTATGATATGTATCCCAAGTAAGCGAGTTTAACTGAAAAATGCACGTCATTTGGGGTCGATTCTACTCATTTTTACTTACTTCATAAGGTAATACTTTTGTAATGGGAGCAGAAAATGGACTATCACTACTAGACGAAGCTGTATTTCGAGAAGACTCTCGTCTGAGATGCTTCGAATCACTTTTTCTCAGTCTATGAGGTTCGTTATTCAAACATCTTCTACACATCCAAACCGAATCTGCTTCACCCGAAAAATATGTTCAATATTAATGTTGTCGTTCACACAAAATTACGCTAATGCGTCACGTTCGTCTTTGATTGTACAGGAATTTTGTAAACACGCTGAACAAAGTACAGACACCGTTCTTGTGAATCACTGAATGCCGAAACGGGTGTCGTTCTTGTAAACTTTGTTATGATTGAGAATGACTCGAGGGGACCACGTGACGCAAATAATACCCACCCCTTGTGAAATTGCACCACTGGAACAACCGAAACAACCGTCCTTTTGGGTTTAAAGCGAAGATATTCGACTTTTGGACATCCTGTCTACCCGCACGAATTAGTGAAGCGTTCATTTCCTCATTCTGTCTTTTTCTTACGCACTAGTTGGACATCTAACGGTTATTTCCGGTCGAGTCGTACAAAATTACAGTTAAAATATGTGTGATATCGGCGATAAACTTTCCGTCTAATTAGGTATAATCTACAACGGCAAAATTTGGAAATGCGAAATGAATGCGGTCTTAATGCGCCTCCCTGCACCGACCTTGATGCTAATTGGCCAGAAACTTCCCAAATGAGGGAGATAACGCGGTTGCATGTGCATTAAAAATACATTAACCCCGATAAGGAGGAATTTGCTGTGCAAGTTATTCGAGTGGTGTAAAAGAGACATGTACCTTCTTTTTGGCATTCGATTGGAATTTCTGGGTGGTGACACTTCTGGTGGTACCCTCTGCCGCACTTATCACAGACGGTGATTTCATGTTTGTGTTTGGGGGCCGACTTCTTGCAGACCACGCAGAGGAGATCCTCCTGGTGTGGGGCGGTCAATTTGGTCAGGTCCTTGAAACTGGACCAGCTGTCGGTGTTGTCGCCGAACTTGACGAGGCACTGGTCCCTGATGGCGTCCACCTCGACGACGGTCCCCAGGTAGTAGCGCCCGTCCTTCTGTTTGAGCAGGACGTCCTGGCCGGCGCAAAAGTCGGCCTCCTTCTCGGGCGTCGTGGTCGAATCAGGCACTGCGGCCTCGTCGAGGTCCGCGTTGCTCCTCCTGCCCTTGGCCTGGTGCTTGAGAGACGTCATCGCAACGGGCTTCGGGGACGTCTTCACTGGAAAAATTCAAACCGCTCGGTCAGAAATCGAAGCAGCGACGGTCCGCATCGCCCCCAACGCGCTCGACTTCCTCCAACGCGAACGATACAAACACGGCGCAACGATTCCGTTCACACCCCATGTGCACCAACGGGAAAACTCGCCCTATTTCAGCACACACTGCGACACCCGCCGGTTTGGGCATCTCTCGCGACCGCCGGCCCACGGCCTCGTGTCATTTACCTGCTGTAGCGTCGTCGTTCAGCACACAAGTCCATCGAGAAAGATTACATTTGCGGCCATTAAAACAACTGTTTGTTCAAAGCGCGCCAAACCTAACGTCTAAACTGGGGCGACGAAATCGCCGCGGAAATTCGACGCACGGGAGCGCACCACGACCGCCGTCACCCGCGAAACGCCAAACCGAGGTGGTTTAGTCAAAATACAGTCGAAAATTAAATACTACGATCCCTTATTTTTAAAATTAACGACATTTTCGACTGCTGACACTTTAACGTCAAACTGGACCGCCAGGCGGCGCTGCGGCTACAGACACAAATAATAAAGTGCTGCCAACCTAGGTCTCATGAATATTTGTTTTCAATCATCCATCCACTTTCTTTTAAATAATCTACGTAAATAATCTCGTTCGGACCCGCAAAATAATCGTGTCGTTTAAAAAAATCTCAACATTTCGGCTCCGTTGATTATTTTATTTATCAAACGCGAATTCATTTTGTAATACCAATATGACAAAACCGACATTTGTGTCAACAACTTTAATCACCGCAAGATCTTATTTTGCAAAAAAGGATAAGAAAAACGCTCTTTACGAAAAAAAGTTTATTGTAAACTAAAAACAAAAGATAAATTCTGAAAATTGGACTTATGTGTTCAACTAATCTGTGAAAAACCCTGAAACTTCACGCTCATCTGTGGTGGTGCCCCTTTCTGTTTTTACTATATTCTCTATCTCCGCTGGGCGGACGCCTCCTCTCTCTGTACGGACTCCTCGCTTTCTGGGGGCTCCTTTCTCTTTCGCGGTCCCTTTGCGGACTTCTGTCTCTGAATTTCTTGTCGTGTCGCGGCGGTCTCTCTTCGCGGTATCGCTCTCTCCTGTCGTTCCTCCGGTCCCGGTCGTTGTCGCGCAGGAAATCCCTCCTGATGTCCTCCCGGACGTTGTGTCGCTCCCTCTCCCTGGGCCAATCTTTGCGCTCTCTTTCTACGTTTCTTGGACGGTCGTTGGACGCCGCCGCCGCCGCCGCTGCTGCAGCCGCTTGAATCGCGTGGGGCGGAAACCTCTCCTAACAAACAATCACATGTCAGTGGAAATTCGTTTGGATCGTGCTTTCTAGACCAGTTGCAGATGGAGCCTCTGTTGCCGACATCAGCGCCATCTACAACACGACACTGTGTCCCACCTGTAGGTGTTTTTGGATTTTTTGCTGTATCGGTACCGGTATTCGCGGGAACAGCGTCGAAAACCACTCCAGCTTGACCAACCATTGTCGCAGCATCGTACCGATTGTCATCGTCTGGCCGCTACCCGCTTTCACGTCCAGCTCCTGCAACACTCCGATTAATCCTTCTGTGAATATTGTCGACAAAAAACAAAAGTATCGTTTGGTTTAATTATGATAGATGGCACTCTACCTGTTCGTACGCACCTCTTCATCTTCTAGGTAAGGTTCGTACCATTCCAGTAGGTCTTTGGGCGGCAGCGTGTATCTGATGTACATGAAACCTAATGCTCTGATGTATGGCGAATCGCAGTGATTGATGAGACCGTTCAATTGTTTTCTCGTTAGTTTCAATGTGAAGAGTTTGTACAGGAGACAGTAGGCTGTGGAGACTATTCCGCCGGCACCTACCCCCCGGACACCTCCGCACATTCCCGTCTGGCCGGAGGTGCGTCGCGAACCTTTCTCCCATGGTTCCAGGTGGTTCACTTTGTAGTAAATCTCGTCTACGACCTCGTGATAGGTTTTTAATTCATACAAGTTCACTGAAATATACGAAAAACTGTAGGAATTCTTTCTAGAAGTAAGGCCGGTTTGAGATATGACATTTGGTGGGGGAACTCTGCGCGGACAAAATATTTCAGTGGCGTAGCAAAACCGGTCACAGTAACAATCAGCTGATTGGGAATCTATTGAACACCCCTATTTTATGAAAGATGGACTCGTCCGACTATTTTCCGTCCCGATCCCGGCCTTACTTTGTTTACATGTGAACTTCGTTCACTCAAGCTGTACAGTCCGTTCTCAGTATTTTATCCACAAATTTTTATTAATCGCGAATTTCAGAATGTCGTATGTTACGCCACTGGAATCGTATTTCTTCGCCGACTTGCTACAAGCGGAGCCTCTTTGACAGCTGCGCACAGAACTACGTGGTGCGCACGTGATTATTACATTGCTCAAGTAAACAGAGTATAGGTGAAACATATTTGGGAAAAAAATAAAATAAAAATGTTGTCTTGTGTTAAATTAATGTTAAGTTCTACAGATTCATAGCATTTCAGTACGGCTCCTTAATATTCTTTAATAAATAAACAACAAAACATCAAAAGTCTAGTATGGTCATTATCTGTCTGCCGCTCTCTTACCTTTAAAATAATGGGAACTCTGTATATTTGTCAAAATTAAAGGATTAAGATTCATAGTCCGTTCGTTACCCCAAAGCGGCAACATGTTGCTTTGCTTCGAATTCGGTTTGGAGGAATATTCTGCAACAGACATCAAATCTGAAGACAAGATTTGCAATTAACAAACGTCTCCACTTACCTTCATCGCTGTTTCCGCTTTTGTTATCCATCGTTCAAGTAATAAATCGAGTGAAAAATTGATCAATCGACCCGTACAGCAATCGAAATGACTAATCCTTTAATGTTATTTACACATTACCAAACACAACACCGCCATTTGTAATGAAAGACAGATTTTGGCTATTTTTAGGGAAATTAAAATTGCCAACTGTAGAGTAAAATCCGACCCTATCCAATTAGACACGTTTTTTGAGGTTATGTTTACTGCATTTGTATTAAAAATTGAGCCTCAAAAGAATGACCGACAAACTGAACACTTTGGAGGAGAAAGCCCATAAAAGGCAGGAAAGACTCAAGTCGCTTAAACGAAAACGCGAGGACAAATCTAGCAATGAGGCGTCTGGGGTTGGCGACGACGCTAAATCTCTGCCCACGTAAGTCCAACAGTTTCAATTTATGAGCACTGTTAACGACAGATTTATGACAGGCCGAGATTTAGAAGTTACAAACCTCAAGATAAAAGTTTGAGTGAGCACACTGTGGAGAAGAATGACACTACTGATGTTAAAACAGAAGTGAAGGAGTTGCTCGATTTGGCCAAAAACGAGATGGTAATCGACCAACTGGACATATCTTCACTAGCCCCGCGCCAGCCTGACTGGGATTTGAAACGAGACGCGGAAAAAAAACTCGAGAAACTGGGAAGACGGACGCAAAAAGCGATGGCGGAGCTGATACGAGAGAGGCTAAAAGCGAAACAAGACTTGTCCGAAGTTGCAAATGCGCCCTTAGATGTGTAATAACTAATAATTGTATGAAATAAACCGTTTTCCTAAAATTTGAATTTGGCGGAACGTCAGCGAGCGTCGTCGCGCATGCGCACTTCCCATCCGCCATTTTGAAAACTCGGAGACGCTTTTGCGTTGTTGTCTGCAATTTTATCGCTTTTTTTAACTTAGATTAAGTACAAATAGTGCGAGTGTGTTTGTTTCGTAGATATTAAAGGTAAGTAGCGACGTGCCATATAAAAATCGGCGAAATATTCGAATCGGAACTCGCCGACTTTCCAGGGGCGTGCTTTCACCCAAACCAGTTTTTCTTCATTCCACAGAAAAATGTCTCGTTATCGTGAATGGGATTTATCCTGCAAAGTATACGTTGGTAATTTGGGCTCGTCGGCGAGCAAACACGAGATCGAGAGTGCGTTTAGTAAATATGGACCTTTGAGGAACGTGTGGGTGGCGAGGAACCCTCCCGGCTTCGCGTTCGTCGAATTCGAGGACCCCAGGGACGCCGAGGACGCGGTGCGGGGCTTGGACGGAACGTGAGTTGGGGTCGGTAGTTTTTGATTTTTTAAATGATTTGTTGGGGCGCAGGCGTTGCTGTGGCACCAGAGTCAGGGTGGAAATGTCCAATGGGCGGTCGCGAAGAGGCGGAGGACGGCGCGGACCCATGAGATACTCCAGGTTTGTAAAGGATTGTTGGTAAAGCAGTTGAGGCATTTAAAATTGAAATTAGTTGATTTCTGAAGCTAATGCGTTATTAACTCATAGGGGAACCCACCTAGTTCCTGTCGCTCGCTAATCCAGACCACGTGGTCGGTAGCTTTATCATGTTGGGACGCTTTTTCAAGATAAGTCCGGCTTAATTTAGATTGCGACACTTTATTTTTGTAATTTTCTTTTTGCGTATCGGTCTGGCGTGAGTCACCCGCTTGGCGTAGAGTCGTTTTAAATAGAACAATGGTTAAAAAAAGACCAGGTTTTAGTAATGGCAGAAGAGAGAAGACGTTCTTGACGCGAGTTCGATCCCGAGTATGAGTTAATAATGCAGGAAGTCGATCGGCAGCAGTTAAAGTGCTTTGGCGCACGTTGCAGGGCAGCGCCACTGCTGTTGTTTTCTCCCCCCGACTGAGACCCACCCCCTCCCCGGCCACACATCTCATCTTACATCGACACACCCAACTACTACAGCTACATCCACCATCTGTGGTGACCGCCCTCAACTTTAATAACGAGACCGCGCGACTACTCACCAGCTGCATTTTACAACCTCTTTTAAATCAACGTGGTTGAAAAAATTCCAGCTCTTTCAAAACAACATGCAACTCACCACGATAGCAGCGCAAAACCAACTTTAATTTCTCCTCCTAAAACGTCTTCATTGTGTTGGTGGGATTATTGAAACATTCTTGTTTCGTTATCGAAATATACGGAGTGTCTCAAAATGATTGGCTACGTGCAAAGCGGTAATGTATCACGTTCCTTCTCAGTGACGGTCAATCATTTTCGAACATCCTGTATATGAATGTATGTCAATTTTCATTAGTGATTTATTTTCGATTGTGAAGAGATGTTTGTGCCTGTTTTTTTTTAAGGTGACAAATTCAATTGTGGCTTCACATTCACATTCCCATCGTAATAATCGTAACGTATTGATTGACAGTTTAATTTTTTTTTTGTTGTTTTTTTTTAGTTTTTTCATTTTTTTAAGCGGTAGTGGGTATCGGTTTTTAATTTTGGTTTCGTTCTCTCGCCACCGATTAAAGTTCATTTTCAAAACATTTGTATGTTTGTAGGTCCAGATCACCTAGACGTTCGCGCTCGCCAAGATCGAGGTCTCGCAGCAGGGACAGAAGAAGCCGATCAGATTCCAGAGATCGCCGCTAAGACTTTTTTTTGCATTATGATGTATTTCGATTTAACATTTGTAATTTACATGATTTTTTTATCACTTTCTTCGATGACTTATTTCATTTATATGTGAATGTTCATTTCGGGTGACCGCCGACGTGCACAAACCGAATCGTTTTGCAACGTTGGCGCCACCCAACGGGCTTTATCCGACTTGTCGTAAATAAACAATATTTTAGTGGTCACGACGTATCATTCACCACGCTTTTGCAAAAATATACTTTATTAAAAATTACGACAGGGAGGGGGGAAACCTAAAGTGGGTGTTCAAAATGGGGTTGTACAGATAGGTCAGGAACGCCTTCACCGACAAATAGTCCGTCGCAAGACTGGCACGTAGGAAGTTCAAAATTTGAGTGTTGAAGAAGTTCTTAAAGTTCCTGTGGAAGTCCTTCCCGATCCCGCAATCCTCGATAAACTTCGATATACACTTAAAAACACAAATCACAGTACGTTTCGTTTCTTTGTTCATCATCGGCGACGGCACTTTGATGAGCGCGTTGAGCACGAGCGTCGTCACCAGCAGCGTTTTCTCTTCGACGAAAATTGAATTGTCCTCGTAGTTGAGCATGTCTTCGAATTTCCACAGTATCGCGTGGAGGACGGTCGCTGCGACGTTGGCTATGGGGATGTTCTCGGCGACGCTGTTCAGTTCGCCTCTTTCGTACACTTCCGACACCCCCGAAGACACCTCCGGCAGGTGTCTGAGCGCCCACGACGACAGACAACAGATGGCGATGTCTTCTCTGAACTCGGTGCTGCACGAGAGCAGGAGAGTGATGCGGGCTCTGCTAGGGATGACCTTCCACACGATCCTGACGAATTTAAATTGCACCAATAGTAACCACTCGAGAGCCGGCAACATCTTATCCTACGTCATTTCATCAATGTTGCATAATAGGAGCTAGCCAGACTCTCCACTCAGCGGTTATGATGAACTGACGTAAAGTAAGGCGTTGCTGGCCCTCCGATTATAAATCGCTATGACCAAATGCAGCACTTACGGAGTCGTGACCACTTTGTTGGCTTTAGACGGGAAGTCGCAGATCGTGTTCCTGACCAAAGCTTCTTCGTCTTCGAGCAGCACCATCACCAGGTTCAAGACGTTGTACCTGTCGTACTCAGTGAAGATTTTGTCTTTGAACAGATCTTGCGTGCTTATGAGGAACTGTGCCACCGTGAGTCTCCTGAAGTCGGCTGCGGCGGGCGCCGCCGACTCCATCAGCAACCTTATCATGTCCGAGTAGAGCAGTTCCTTCTTCTCGTCGAAAGTGAGGGTCGATATGAACGTCCGCAGACAAGCGATGACACCCGAGATGATCTCTTCGTCGTAGACTTTGGCCATCGTCGTGAACCAGTCCAGGATGTTCTGTTTGCGGTCCGTGCGGAGGCTGCTGAAGAAGCACGGGTAGAATCTCAACAGCAGGAAGATCAACACGAAGTAGTGGCCGTGCTCCTTCAGCTGGGTCCGCAGCTCGCCGTAGAAGAACGATATGAGATACGGGTGGGTGAAGGTCAAGAGTTCCTTCTTGGCCTTCGAGTCGAACGAATGGACTAGAGACTTGGTCAAGGGGCAGACTTTGATGTCCCCGGAAGTGAACAACGGGTGCTCTTTGTACTGCTCCTCGCTGTACTCTTGGTTCAGGTAAATCAAGAAGTGCAGACATTTCGTTTTGATCTCGAGGTCCGACGAGCTCAAAGCGTTCACGATAATCCTGGTCAAGATCTTGTAGGTGCTCCCGACGTGTTGAAATTTCGTCATCAGGATGATCGCCAACAGTTGGAAGCGGCTCCACGCGTAACCCGCCCTGCTCGTCGTTATTTCTTCCCCGATTGTTTCCGTAGACAGCAGCAGTACCATTTCTTTCAACATGTCTAGGTTCTTGTAGCCCCGATATCTGCATCGAGAAACGATCAGCTTATTATTGGAATAACCATCACAAGTCAGGTGAAGTGCGAATTAAGTTGGTAGTAAAAAAAGTCCCCAACTGAAAAACTAAGTTGGCAATAAAAAATTACTAACAATATTTTTGACTTATTGTTTGTTCTGTTAGGTCCGTTTATCTCAATTTTTAGCTTATAAAAGTGCACTTAAGTCAACATCCATCATGAAGCAGCCCTTACTCACTTGGTGAGGAGCATGTAGACGATGTCCATGTAGAGAGTGACGGTGAAGTGACTGAAACGTTGGCCAACTTGAGCCAGGAGAAACTTGCTCTGCATCAGATAGTGAGTGATGGGCACCTGATCGTAGATCATCGTCTGAAAAATGTGTCGCACTTGCAACAACAACCCTTGACACTCCGTATCCGTGATGTTCGCGTTGGCAATCCTGTTAAAGTTTTCGTTAAGCTGCGCCAACAGCCTCGACTCCGACATGAGCGAGACCGACGCCCTCGCCGCCAAATCCCTCGTCCGATACGACGAATTCGTGATGCACCGATCGATGCACGGTATATACTTGCTGACCTTGAAAGAAACCGTCAACACCGTGTTTGACCAGCGCGAGGACGAACCTTCTCGTTGACCTCCTCGTTGTTCGACGGGAACAACTTGGACAGTATCAGCAGCACCGGATGCAAGATGAGACTGTCGACCCTGTCGCACTCCTCTTCCAGCTTCTCGAAGAGAAAGTTGAACAGGTTCCTGTAGCGCAAGTGGAAGACCGCCAGCGTGATCTTGTTCGTGTTGTCGTTCTCTTCGTCGTCGACTTTCGAGGGGGCGCCGAAGATGCGCGTGACGAGCGCGGCCAGGAGGAGCGTCGCCGAGTTGCGCACGCCCCACGCGCGGCTGTTGAAGCCGCGCAAGGCCGTGATGGCGGCCCTGTCGACGTGGGGCACCATCGCCTCGCTCAGCTTGCCGTTCCTGAAGACGAAGCGCAGCACGTTGAGGCAGTGCATGCGGAACTCGTCGTTGTCGCCCTCGGCGGCCGCGAACATCGGGTTCACGCACTCTTTCAGCAGCTCGTGGTCCTTGTCGCTCAGGATCGGGAGGATGCTCTGCGGAAAAAGCGTCACACTGACGGAACCGAGCGAGATTCGGCGCGTTACCAGGATGAGGAAGGGCAAGCCGGCGCTCCGTCGAGTGGCGCACAGTCTCTCGTCGGTCACCTTGCCGGTGCAGAGGTCGAGCGCCTGCTCGATCCACTTGACGGGCAAGCTGTTCAGATTTTCGTTCTTCGAGCTGCAAACACGACAGTAACGAGGAAATCGACAATCGGGGGCTACTCACTGGAAGAAACACCTGCAGATGCTAGTGAACGCGTTGTTCGCTTGTTCGAACACTCCCCTGTGTTTGGTCTCGATGAAGACGTCCATGAAAAAATCGCCGATCCTCAAGAGACACTCTTCGGGGAGCATCTCGAGGACGTTCTCCAGAGTGACGGTTTGATTCGCAATCTCCGACAACAACAGCATGATCTCCCTCATGGTCCTCCAGGAGTACACCAGAATCCTTTGAGCTTTGGACGACTGGTCCGATTCGACGAAACTGTCGTCGCAGTCGTCGCTGCTCTCCGGAATGTAACCCTCCGGTGACGAGTTGCACACCACCGGCATTATGTGCGACTTCATGTTCAAACACAGTTCTGCCAACTTGCGAAAGATGTAACTGTACACGTCGTTGTCCTCTCTGAAAGCATCGCATGAACCTGGGGACCAACGCACGAGAGAGAAAATCTACCGGATGTCCCTGTTTCGCAGCAGGTTCCTGCAGCTCAGCAGGAGTCCGTAGAACGGAGTCGACTTCGCCGCCTCCGTCACGTCCTCGTTGCACGCTTCGAACATCTGTTCGAGTTTCTCCGTGAGGGCGATCAACATCAAGCACTGGTTCTTGTTGGTCATCGCTTTGACGCCTTTGCTGTGGGTCCTGAACGGGAACCTCGCCTGCAGGAGCACTTGGAACATGTAGCAAGCCGACTCGCTCTGGCTCGGTCGTATGTCCGTCGCCAGCTCCACGCACTCGTCGAAGTACTTCCGCGTCTTCTGCTCCGTGTCGAAACCTATTTGTTCCGGTGGCAGCACGCTCAGCAACGCCGCCGCCATCGCCTTGTTGCACTCGTAGCCGTCGTGCAGCAGCGTCTTCAGCTTGTTCACCTCGTCCTCCACGAACAACCTGCAACCAACAACATTCACGTTGCTACCGAGTCCCGCGCAAAATCGTGACTGGACTGCACTTGTCATTACCCGTACCCTTCCCACTCGTCTTCCCTGGAGAGACCTTGCGTGAAGGTCAACATTTCCAGGCACGCCGCCCTCCGATAGAAATTCGCGTCCGAGTTCAGGAACAGGATCAGGAGCTGGACGAAGTGCACCATGAAACATTTGAACTCTTGCAGGTAGTTTTTCTCTTTGGCCAACTCGGCCATTCCGACCGGGTCGGTGGGGTCCACTTCGTTCTGCAAATTGGAGATTCTCTTGATCACGTTTGCGAAACTGCTGTGGTACCTGGTGACGATCTTCTTGTAGTAGCTCACCAGCTGGCTCTTGAAGCGAGACGAAGAAGTCGACACGTTGTACTGGAAGTAGCGTATCAAGTAGTGCAATTCCCATTCGGTGAACTCTTCGGTGGTCTTCTGGCAGTCCGCGATCACTTGCAAAGCGCCGATTCGCACCTAAAACGACAAACTCTTCATCATTTTGAACCATAGAATCAAATTCGAAAATTACGACGCGCGCGCCCTCTACCTGTCACAAATCTTTTACGTCAAAAATTCAAAATCAAACCAAGAGCTTACGTCGTCGTCTTGGTGAAACATGAACAGTTCCAGTTTCTGCTTGATGATGAAGTTCCGCCAGTAGTCGTTGGGGTTGGTGTCGGGCTCCAACGGAAACTCAATACCGTTCATCCTGGCGTAGTGGATGCACTTCAGAATGATGGTGCACTCGATTCCTGTGCCGCTGACCGTCGCCGCGAGGAACAGTTTTCGAAAGAGAGACGGTTTCTGCCGGATGCACTCGGTGACCATGTTGACGAAGCACCCGGGATGCTTGGTGCCCCCCTGTTTGAGCATCGTCAAAATTCCACGCAACCAGTGCTTCGTGAAATCCTCTTCGGTGGCTTGGCGGAGGTGATTTTGCAAGAGATTTCTGTAGGCGACGGCTGCCTGCGTACAAATTTGAGTGTGGCGTCAAAACTCGCGACTTTCGGGTCGTTTTACCAGTTCGTGGTGAGCCCCTTTCGCCGCTTGCGTGAGCAACTCGTGACTGATGTTGGTGCAGTAGCGCATGATGTACTCCCCGGGGATGGTCTGACAGGCGACGATCAAGGCGATCACTCGCACCTTGCTGAACGTGGACAGGCGGTTCAAGTCGCGGAAGAAAGTGTCGACGTAGTGCACTTCGCCTGCGAAAACGGAAGATGTTGGAATGCTTCAACGTGAAAATCGAGAGATCAAAGAAGAGAACAAAAAATCAAAGGATGAGAGCCAAAAGCAACGAGAAAATAAAAGAGAGAAAAAAAAGATTGAAGATCGGAGCGAGCGGTGAGAAATTAAATGATACAATAACTTTTTTTTGATTTTGTTAAAAAAGATGTCCTCTTTCGTAATACGTCATCAAAAATGGGGCGTGTCATTTATGATTACGGAGTGGGAGTGGCGGAGTAATGACGTCATGTCACGTAAACGTTACTTTACGTCACGTCACGTTTCGCTTTGTTCTTCACCTTTCTCGTAGCGATTGGCCGCCTGCACGAGGAGAGTTGCGAGCAACGTCCTCGTCATCAGGCTGACAACGTCGACGTAGTGGTCCAGGTGGCCCCACACGAACCGCAAAGACAGCTCGAAGATGTCGGAGTAGTTCTGGAACCTGGGGACCTGGTGGGCCATGTCGGACAGCGCTTTGCTCATCTTGGCGATCAGTTCGGGAGTTGTGGTCATCCTAAAAAACTCAACGTCTACGTGTTTTACTTTTGCGCGGAGATTACTTTTTTGCGAGGCGGATCATCGCGAAGTAGAGGTACTCCATGAGAGACGTCCCTCTGACTTGCACTTCGAGGGTGCTCCTGCGGTGCATCGTGTGGTACATGGCCAGGATCAGCACGACTTTCATACGATCGGTGTAGAACAAGTTGTGCAAAGTTTTGCTCTTCAGTTTCAAACAGTACTTGTTGGGGACGTCGTCGATGAACTCCAATATCGGCGTGGTTTTCCATTTCTTAAATAAAAAAAATTAATTGACTGGATGGGAAGCTTGCGGAGATGAGCTTGACGTGATAAGGCGCAAGAGCCTTGGACGAGGGAGTCAGTCTGCCAGTGGCGTACCTCGTACGCCACTGGATGCGCACCCAGGCTCAACTCACCAAAAATATTTTTTCTTCGTCAGGTAGCAGCATCAAAAATCGCGCAAATATCAACGCAGACTTGTTCAACAGTTCCAGCTTCAACTCGTTGTGAAACTCCATTATTTTGTGCATCATTATCACGATTTCGGTCGAGCGTTCTTTCAGATTGTCTTTGATTTTCAGCGGTATGGTTTTGGAGAATTGATTCAAAATCGTTAGCAGCACCGACTGACAACTGCCAAACTGCAATATACTTTTACCTACGACGCCGTCCTTGAAGAACGAACTATTACTGGAAAAAAATACTAAACGACGAGACAAACAAAGAACGAGATCTTACTCTAACTGACTAGTGTACACTTCTAAAACGCACAAATAAAACTGAAATGTCTTTTCAAATACGAATTCTCTTTTTGAATCGTCTTCAAAGTTCTGAATGTAAGAACCGAGGAAAACGCAGATTTGGTTGCATTGAGTGAAATTGAAGATTTTTGCTTTGTTGATGTTTTCTTCTATTTCGCGAGTCACGTCGTCGATGATGTACTCGAACAGCGTCTTTTCTTCAATCTTCATGGTGTTGAGTTTCTCATACATGTATTTTCTGAGGTTTTTCTTTGAAAGTAATATGGCAAAAGCTTCAATTAGGACGTTTCTGGCGTAGTTTTCTTCAGGACTTTTGTGCGATTCTGAGTAACCACCCAGCTGCAATTGTTACAAAACTACGTTGGGGCTTTTATCATCAGAATAAATCAGGAAATATTTTATTCTTTTTTCTACGATCGTGCAAAAAGTGAGTGTTCATTGCATTGTGGAAAAAGTGTCTCTTAATTGCATAGTGCAATAAAGTCTTAATTGCACTAGTGCAATAAAGTCTTTATTGCACGCATCTGTCAACAGTCTGTCTACGATCGTGCAAAAAGTGAGTGTTTTTTGAATTTTTCACACGACGCACAGGACTGAACTGTTGTTTATCGTTGTTTTTTCTCGTTTTTTTGTTCAATCGTAGAAAAAATGTTGTAAAGTGTTATTGCACTTGACGTGTTTTCCCACTCGCCTGCGGCTCTTGGAACAATTTTCACGTCGCGTGCAATAATCATTCACTTTTTGCACTTGTTGCATAAATAACTATTATTCACTGCAGCCATTTGAAATTTTTCAATTGGCAAAAATTGTGGTAAGAATAAAATTTAAATGTTGTATAATAACTTCACATTTTCTTTGTGCTTGTTAAATTTTTTGTTTCTATTATATTCCTTTCATTACAAAGTCAAACACACACTTAAGTAAAAACAACTGATACACAAAAAATATTGTGGTGATTTTGCAAATTAAAATAGCTCTTAGCTTAAGCAAGCCTCTTCAACAAAAAGGCTTAACCTCACTGATTGAAGCCATGACCCAATTTGTGTTAATTTATTTGCTTAAGCAGGAAAGAGTTTAATTAAAGCTGTCAAGCTTATAAATAAGAGGATATTTTTTGAGAACCTTACAGTTCCTTTTTTCAACAACAAACTGAAAAAACACACCATTTTTTAATTAAGTTACTTAGATAGAGTTACATAAATGAGTAATAATAGCGTTCTGAAGCAGTTCAGCTTTAAAAATTTAAAACCCAAGTAGACTCTCACATTTGCCACTTACAATCTGATCGATGAACATTTTGTTTTTGGCATCGCTGTTCCGCTGATCGATCTTTTTTAAAATAATATTCAACTCGTAATTTTCCGGGCACAGTTGGAAATCAGTGAAACATTGCAAATCAGAAGCCGATGCCATTTTCAGGAGGTAGAATGCTGGAACAATGTTTTACACGAAAACCATCGCCCTGAAACACGATGAAATCGTTGAACGCACACAAAATTCGACGACTTTTAGTTACGTACGTGCAGTTTTTTAAGTTAAAACATAAAACACGGCACCTTTTTAAAATATGCTAAAAAAAGTAAGGTTAGGCGGGGTGCCAACGTAACGGCGCCGTGAACGTAAAATACCCAGATCGCTGGTGGCACAAAATCGAAAAAATTACAAGTTTTTTGGGATAAACGCGTGTATCGGTGGGGCCCGACGGCGGCGATGCGAAATTTGCGCGTTTTTGGGGCGCGCCTTTGCGAGGGGAAACACTCAGGTGGGGTCAGTTTGAAATTGGCGCCGCCGCCCTATTGGTGGATTTTTTTGACAGTTGATGGTTTTTAGAGGTCATCGAAAATGGTATGGAACCGATAAGAACTTTCCTTGTGAATAATTTCTTTATGGTCTGTGGATTATGGGTTTATGCGCCGTGATTGTGTCCTATTTATATGATATTTCTGTGATCCATATCAACTGAAGCCTTAAACTCAACGATTCTTTTGATAATCGTGGTCGTTTTATTTCTGTTGTGAAACCCCGCATCAGAGATGAGTTTCCTTTTGTAAGTACCGAACCGTCCCGATTCCGTAAATCGCAAAGTCGCTTTGCAGCGGTAGTCGCTCTTCCAAGACCTTCAAGCCTAAGAAGAACATACCGGAAGGTACCCATCAATATGAACTGATGAAGCATGCAGCCGCGACTTTGGGCTCCGGCAACTTGCGGCTGGCGGTGATGCTGCCCGAGGGCGAGGACCTCAACGAGTGGGTCGCCGTCAACAGTACGTCCCCAAGCTTCGCCCGCAACTTGTACACATTTTTTTTACAGCTGTGGACTTCTTCAACCAGATCAACATGCTCTACGGCACCATCACTGAGTTTTGCACTGAAGAGAGCTGCCCCATCATGTCGGCCGGCCCAAAATACGAGTACCACTGGGCGGACGGCCACACTGTCAAGAAACCCATCAAGTGTTCGGCGCCCAAATATATTGATTATCTCATGACCTGGGTGCAGGACCAGCTAGACGACGAGACTCTCTTCCCGTCGAAAATAGGCAACTATGATAGCCCCCCCCCGATCGCGACCCGATGTACATGTGTCCGTTTCAGGTGTCCCATTCCCCAAAAACTTCCTCTCAATAGCCAAAACGATATTAAAGAGGTTGTTTAGAGTGTACGCGCACATCTACCACCAGCACTTTAGTCAAGTCGTTCAACTAGGCGAGGAAGCACACCTCAACACTTCCTTCAAACACTTTATATTCTTCGTTCAGGTGACAGACGCGCCCCCATCGATTCGTCACGACTTAACCGGCTTTTTGCAGGAATTTAGTTTAATAGAGAGACGAGAGCAGGCCCCGCTGCAGGAACTAATCGACAAGTTGACCGCCAAAGAGGCTCGATGAACGTGCGCACGCTCGTGCTTAACCACTCTATGTATCTCTTAAACTCTGCTTGTATTTTTTTCCGGACAGAAGGCAATAATGGCACAAGTGACGTGCAGAGGGCGCCACAAACGACCCGAGAAGGGACGGAGTCTGAGAGGTTTTTGTGGCGCCGTTTGTACTTAATTGTGAAATGTAAACTTATTTATTGCACTTAACCACGTAGGCACCAACATGACTAAGCAAATAGTTTTAAATGTAAGTATCAAGCGTGTTATTTGTTTTCAATGTTAATTAATAATTGTTTGTTAACTTTTTCATACCGATTGCATTTTATCGAGGCTTCCCGTACTCTTTTTTCCACCACTATTTATTCTTTTGTTCCTGGTTTAAGCCAAAAGTAGGGAGTTTTTGTATTGGTGCGATTGGATTTTCGTCGATTTCTAGTCTTTCCGGCATGCCTGTTTTATTACGCATGGAAACAATCCGTTCACACAAAATGTCGTTTTTTAATAAAAAACTTGCTTGCTTCACTATCAGACAAAAACTCTAATAATTCTGTAGTAGCCGTAGGACCATGTATATTTATGAAAGAATATTTTTAGAATCAATATACACATTCATAATATCAGTTTTTTGTTTGTGTCCGGGCCCCAGGACTCGAAAAAAAAAGTAGAATCGTGTTCAAATTTAATTACTAAAAATTATAGCATTATATAAAACTGCTTTTAAGATATATTACATTAGTAACGTCATCTTTAAACTTAAAATGGATGGTACATAGATTCGGGACGTCTTTTGCGGACGTCCCTCGATTGCTATTGACAGATCCATCGCCTGTGGCGCCACCGCAAACCCAACTCGGAACCCAAAATTCGCAGACACAGCCTATGTGGAAACGGAAATTTTGTTGCAACAAAATCGATCACTCTGGCATCGGTGACGTATTGTACGCTTGACTGAACACAATACAAAAATAACCTGATGCGATTTAAGTAAAAAAATATATCCCTAGATAGATAAATAAGTCTTTGTTAACGTACGGTAGAAAAAAAATTATTACTAATGGCATGGTGAACGTAAGTCTAGAATAATGATTACATCCGCCTCCTGCCCGAATTCCCGTAACCCGAGGAGCCGTTGTCGCTGCCGGCCGAGTTCAAGAAAAGCTCGATGTAGCGGTGCTGCATGTGTCCCTTATCCTTGCTCATGGCCCGCATAGCGTCGTCGTGCGAGGCGAACTCCACGTCGGCCTCGCCCGAGGCCCTCCCGGTGTGGTCTTGCAGCAGGCGCACGTTGATCGGGACGATCGGCTTGAAGAACTGCAACAAAACATCAGACGGGGACTGCGAGAGACGGGCGTTCCCTCACGTCAGCAATATCCGCTGCCGTGGCCTTGAACGGGAGCCCCCTCATGTGGACGCAGTGCAAGTTCCCCGAGTTCCTGTCGCCCGTCTGGTTGGACTCCCCCCACGAGTCGATCTCGTACGGGCTGCGCCCCCCTCCTCTCGACTCGCTCCCGTTGTGGTTGTTCCCGATCCAGTTGGACGACGATCTGTCGTAGTTGTTGTAGTCGGAGGAGTTGTTGGAGAAGTTTGCCCCCTTGAAGTTGCGCGAACCTCTCGACTGGAACCGGTTCGAGTTGCCGAACCTGTCGCCTCTGTCATACGGGCTCGGCCGGGAGTTGTACATTCCGGAGTTGGAACCGCCGCGCCGGTTCGAGTAGCCCAACACGCTGTTCACTTCGGACAAGCTGCTACGAAAGATTTCGATGTATCTGGGGAGAAAACACCAAAATAAACAGATAGTGGGGTGGGCGACGATTTCGTCACTGACTTAAAGCGATTCATTTCGGTGAAAGAGAATTTTAAATGTGATTTCCTGCAGAAGGCACTTAAAATGGAAACATTGCAACGCCGCGAAAGGAATTGCAAGAACATCTTAAGCACCTTCCTGCAGGCTGACGCTATTAACAAGTTTTTTGTACAAACTGAGTGAGCAAGCAGGACGTCTTATTTACCGATTTTTTTTTTCAAACAAATATTGATTTATTTATATCAAATAGTAAAATATATTTATCAAATTTCTACTAACTACTATTTAGAGGACACGTTTTAGTTTGTTTGGTCATCCATTTACATCAAAACTTTTAACTGAACAACCTAGTCTTTGTGTGACGTCACATTGAGGAAAAAACTTTTTTTGTAAACAAATCAAAATGTTGGGCCAAAAATTAGAAAAGACCAAACCTTACCCCACTTTTCAAAATCTACAGCGTTAAAATTTGAGTTCTGAACGGCGCCGAGATCTACTAAAAAAAATTTTCAATTTTTTTTGTGCCATTTGTCAAAGCTCAAATTTTTCCAACAAATAAAAGAATAGAAATTTCTGACTTATCTCTTCAGCAACTTACCTTGAATGGTGCTTCTGTTGCATTTACGCCGTCGTAACATTTTTTGTCTACTCGGGAAAATGCAACAGAACCACGATTTTTTTTAAATGATACGACAATCAGTCGTGTGGAAAAAAAGGAGGATAGCCCTTTCCCTCCCATACCCCACCTGTGTCCAATTTTTTCCCGATGTTTCAGCAGAGCTTTCTCTGCCACTTCTTTGTTTACAAATTGAACGTAAGCCTCCCCAGAACTCCGCCCTGAGTAGTCTGTCAGAAGAGTAATTCCGTTGGGCACTATCTCCAACCCTACCCAAATAACCCAATCAACCCTTGAACTCAACAGTTTTTTATAATATCTCAAAATAAATCTAAATTTGTGTACATCTGCACCCTTTCCCAACAGAAAATTATTGATCACAATGTGTACTTTTTTTTAATGATGCAATTATTTCCTGTTGCTCTGAGGTTACTCAATACCCGCGAGAACGTCACTGTTTCGATTTGTCGCAAAAATGATGCACCAGTGACCCTCTCAAGAGTATTTTTTTTTCTGATAGTTTAATGACCTTGAGGTGGATGACTGGTACCTGTGAAAAACTGCGCGATTTCTTCTTTTGAACACCCGAACGGTAATCCTCTCAGTCGGACGCAGCCGTCGTCGTTGATCCCGTAAGTGGGACCTGACCTTTTTATCACCCAATCCATCTCAGCCTTGTTGACTTTAAATACTGACAAACACGAACAAACCTGTCACTTCCATTCATCATTTAATCCCCGCTCGCTTACCTTCTATGTATCTGCTACCGATGTGTTCCCTATCTTTGTGCAACGCACAGTTCAAATCTTCTTCACTTTCAAACTCTACAAAAGCTTCGCCACTGGGCCTACCTTCTCGTGACGAAGTCATGTGAACGCCTTGTTTGCCATCTAACACTTTACAATTCTTGAAAAACTTTAGAATGTCGTCGTTGGTCGCCGACCATGGCAAACCCCGCAACTTGACGATGTAACCTTCGTCGTGATCACCACTCATCGACATGGTTATCTGCCAATATATATTTTACACCTTCATCGAGAAAACTCGAATACAACACGTACCGTATTTAATTTGAAACCTTTCTAACGAATAACGATATCTTCCGCAAGAAATGCGATTTGTAAAGGGCTTACCTTTCCGATACAAAATGGCGAAAACAAAAGTAACACTCACGCACGCCAATCTAAAGACACTCAAAATAAAAACCATTAAATGTGGACACTCTGAAAAATGTAAAATATTCAATTCGGGAATGATCAATCGATTAATTCAAATTTACGAAAGCTTTGTTGGTCATTCCTGTAATTGTTAAAATATAAATTACTTTAATTCAAAGGGTTGAGAAAAATATAACGAGAATACGTTCAAATAGTTGGTAGCACTGCGGTTATGTCATTTTTGTCAATTGTCAATTCCAATATTTTTAATAACAAAAATAATTAATAAAGTAGTCGCAGCGTAGTGAAGATATAATACAATTAGTTACATTATCACAGTACCATAATGATTTTCAGCAAGTTGAAACCGTTGTTGAGTCAGCGCATCATAGGTGATGTCCAGGGGGGCTGTTATATAACTGCATTGTTGACGTTTTTCTGCTTTAGGGCTGCACAGACCGATGTCGGAACACCGGGTGTTTCCTATGCAGCCTTCCAGGTGGCAATGGAACAAATTCAAAGATATGTTCCAATTCTATGTAATGCTGGGTGTCATACCTTTAGGTCTGATCACTTTATATGCTAACGTTTTTGTGGGTCCTGCCACGCTTTCGGAGATACCCGAGGATTATACCCCAAAATATTGGGAGTATTACAGGGTACTAACTTTCCATTATATGGTCAGAGTAATTTTGAATGACAAGTTTTAGCATCCCATCACTCGATTTATTGCCAGATACATATTGACTAATCCACAACAAGAGTATGAAAAATATTTGTCTTTTATATTTATGGAACAGGAGAAAAAACAACTGAGGTGTGTTGGAGGCGTCAATTTGCGCTTTTTTAAATTGTGGTTGTTTTAGGATGGTTGCGAATGCTGTGAAGCAGAAAATCGCAGAAAGACGCGACTATCAGGCTTACTATTACAGACCGGTGATGGCGAAATATCACAGGATTTCACGTGAGGCCTTTGAATATGTGGATTCGATTCGTGGAGACTAATTTGGATGTAAATAATTTAGTCTAATAAAGGTAGTTACGTTAGGACATATTTTAGTGTGCGCGCATGCGCGCGTGATCAGCAACCCATGAAACAAAAATTGTCTTCCCGCGTTACTAGGGCGGCAAAAACAACAATTTTATTTCTGCAAAAATCAAAAAAATAAAATCGAATAGTATTAAGTACTGGGTTATATTTTAAGTTGAACAGTGACAAAGCTAGTAAATTACAAGAAGAATGACCTCCCGCCAAGGAATTTTATTTCCGCTGACATCTCTCTACGTTGGTGACCTCCACCCTGATGTGACCGAGGCCCTCCTGTACGAGAAATTCTCCCCCGCGGGCCAGATCCTCTCGTTGAGGGTGTGCCGCGACTCCAGAACCAAGCAATCCCTCGGCTACGCTTATGTGAATTTTAGCCAGACCATCGAGGCGGAGCGCGTGCTGGACACGATGAACTTCGACCTGCTGAAGGGCAAGCCGATCCGAATCATGTGGAGCCAAAGGGACCCCTCGCTGCGCAAGTCCGGCATCGGCAACGTGTTCATCAAGAACCTGGACAAGAGCATCGATAACAAGGCCATGTACGACACCTTCTCCGCCTTCGGGAACATTTTGAGCTGCAAGGTGGCCACCGACGAGGACGGTCTTTCAAAGGGCCACGGCTTCGTCCACTTCGAGAACGTGGAGGCGGCCAACAAGGCCATCGAGAAGGTGAACGGGATGCTGCTGAACGGCAAGAAGGTCTACGTGGGCAAGTTCATCCCGCGGGTGGAGCGCGAGCGCGAGATCGGCGAGAAGGCCAAGAAGTACACCAACGTGTACGTGAAGAACTTCGGGCGCAACCTGAACCAGGAGCAGCTGCACGAGCTCTTCAAGAAGTACGGCAAGATAACCTCGTGCGTGGTGATGAAGAACCCCGACGGCACCTCCAAGGGCTTCGGGTTCATCGCCTTCGAGGACCCCCAAGCCGCCGAGAAAGCCGTCGTCGAGATGAACAACTTCGAGGTGAACGGGTGCAACCTGTACGTGGGCCGCGCCCAGAAGAAGTCCGAGCGCGTCAAAGAACTGAAGAAGTGCTACGAGCAGATGAAGCTGGAGCGGTACAACCGCATCCAAGGCGCCAACGTCTACATCAAGAACCTGGACGACTCGTTCGACAACGAGCGCCTGCGCAAAGAGTTCTCCACGTTCGGGTCCATCACCTCGGCCAAAGTGATGATGGAGGCGGGCCGGAGCAAGGGCTTCGGCTTCGTCTGCTACACCACCCCCGAGGAGGCCGCCAAGGCCATCTCCGAGATGGACGGTCGCATGATCGGCAACAAGCCGATCTACGTGGCGCTGGCGCAGCGGTACGAGGACCGCAGGGCGTACTTGAGCGCCCAATGCATGCAGCGCATCCGCCACCAGACCATGTCGCCGCCCCTGACCACGCCCCAGTTCCTCATCCCCACCATCCCGCAGGGGCCCAGGTTCTACAACCACATGGCGCAGATCCGCCCCACGCCGCGCTGGACCACCCAGAACCTGCCCAGATTGAACGGGACCTACAACCTGCCCATCCTCCCGGCCACGGCGTACAGGTCGACGTCCCGACCCTCCATCCAGATCAACAACGCGCGCAACAACGTCCACGCGAGGCCCATCACGGGACAGCAGGTGCCCATCTCGCGACCCAACAGCAAGTACACCGCCAACACGCCCATGGTGCGACCCATCAACGTCTCGCTGGGGAACGGCGGCGACTCCACCAACAACACCGTCTGCAGCTCCGACGACAAGAGAATGCTGGGAGAGAGGATGTACAGAGTGATCGAAAAAACTTACCCGGAGATCGCCGGAAAAATCACGGGGATGCTCCTGGAAATCGACATAAGTGAACTAAAGACTTTGGTGAACAATCAGGACTCGCTCAAGGCCAAAGTGGAGGAGGCTGTGGCGGTTCTGCAGGCCCACCAAGCCAACAAAGGGCTTACAGTGCAAGATTAAATCGTTTTACAGGTTTTAATTAATTTAAAATGTTTAAAAAAAGTTCTATTGTGGCTTTACCTTATGTATTAACTGTTAACAATTAAAGATAGATTTTCATTTTTTACGTCACGTGTGTCGGCGCAATTAAACCGGAAATAATAAAAATAGGATGTATTGTAAAATCCTAACAACAAATAACGTACATAATAAATAATCAGTTGGTCAGGAGGGTCAAATTCGTGGCCGCTACTGATTAAAAATAGAGTAGGAATCAGAAGATTTTTTTGGTTCGTACTGGCAACAGCGACTCTTTTGCATAATTGAAAAAAGTGAGCAGCCCATATTTTCTCTTTTTCGAGAAGTAATTGGATACGACGTCTGCATCTAAAAAACAAAGTAAATTGCGACGTTCAAAATTGACAAAAATAAAATCATAGGTACCGCTTTGTTCCGTTATTGTGGGTAGAACACTGTCATTTGCTGACAAGGACACAAACAAAGCAAAAGGTACTAGCCACAGCCACAGGACGAAATACGCCACGACCTGGAACACTTGGTTGGTTAAAAAATAAACGGTGTGACGGAACGTACCTCCGAAAATACGTAATGAACCGCCGCGAAATACTGGAACGCGAAGTAATGATTCAGGACTAGAAGAATGACAGCTGCCACAAACTCAAGAGAGATGAGAGAGACGCACGGGAAATGTCTGAGTATGCAAAAGTGGGATATTTGGGCTAGAATCCCGAATCCTACCATGTGAGTCGGGAAATTCTCGAACAACCACAAGAGAAGATAGAGCACTGTCACAGCCTGGAACTAGTTGGTGAGGCAGTTTTTGGGGAGAAATCCAAACTTACCGTGTTTGTCCACCAAATGCATTTTTTCGCGATGCTGGAATACTCTTCGACTAGTTCGGCGAGGTAGTAAAGGCCTGCGGCTAAAATTCGAACGGTTTTAGGTTATGTTTCGAAGTTTCACAAACACGCACCTATTGCTATCGTGATAAAAATTAGTTGTACTATTATTGCCAAATAGCTAATATACGTTAAAAACCACATCGTAACAACGCTTTAATTTAATTTTCATGATATTACAGGAATTTGTATCAGTCACTATCAGCTGTTGCGACATTGGCAATGTTGCGATTTGTCCATCCTTGTCTGGTGCACACGATCGCGCGGGGTAGACAAAAATGGCAATATTTACGGTTACCACCCGCAGAAAACGAAAATTTAAATAGGTTAATTATTTTCTCGACGATTGAGTAAATTTCCTTGTTTATTACCGTGAAAAACAAGGTTCTGTAATATAACTCTAATAAAAAGCACTTGAAATAGTTTTTTTTTTCCTGATCCGAGACCGAGACATTTATAACTGGCCACCAGCACAAAACCAAAATTTTAACAAAGAAATTAGTTTTTGGGTGATTACGCAAATTTCCTCGTTTATTTCCTGTAAAAACCTGGTTGTGCAATAAAACGCGTGTTTTATTTTATTATTTTACAATATCAATGACATAAATTTGACAGTTCAAGGCCCATCTGAGATGGAGTCTCTTTTGTGGAACTCGTTCAAAATACTGAAATGCTGGAAAATACTCGGAGGTAAATCTGGACAGTGCACGTGACGTTGAATTGGCGCTTTGAAATTGCACAACGTGTTATAAAAAATCTTCTCTTCCCTCCTGATCCACGGTCGTCGATCATCCTGTATCTGATATGGAGAAACATGTACATGCACGTTGATCCCTAAAAACGATCGATGATGAACGTCTTAGACAAGTCGACAAGTCCCCTTACCAAAACCCGCCAAAGTTTCTAGGAGCGACTTGGACGTCACCCACGTGTTCTTACCCCCACTGTGCCCCCCATCCAACCAGTACATGTCCTTGATCCGCGAAATGATACCGTTCTTGCTACCGAGAGCGTGAAACTCGTAGAGGAACTGGTTGAGGACGACGCAACCCTTGCTGAACCCGACCAGAGTCAAGCCTCGCTCGTTGGCGGGAGTTTTCGCTTGAGCGGCGACGCTCTCCAACAATCGTTCCAGATGCTCCAGAGAGTGGTGCATAGGGGTGTGCTCCGGAACGCCGCAGTTGCCGCTAGGGACGAAATTCTCAAAGCAACTGAACGTCTTGTACTCCATCCTGCAAGGCAAGGATCAGGACTAGGATTATGATTATTGGTGATGGTGGTACCTCGAGGGGCGAACCACCACGACGTGCGAGTCCGGAAATGCGGCGCGAAGGATCAAGGCCGTGCTGTTCAGGCTCCAGTTCGTGTAGTTCTTGTTGTCCCGGTGGCTCTTCATGTTTTCGTCGAAGTCCTAAAACGACGAGAGTAAAGGTGACGCTTTCGGCATGCGAGCGGTACCTGGATGTCTCCCCCAAAGTAGACGACGGTTTGTCTGTCATTTTGGAGTCGAGGGGCGCAGTAGAGGAGGTCGTTGGAGCGGTTTTCGTAACCGGAAACGGACAAGAGTTTGAGCGGAGCGGGGTTGTCTTCGTCGATCATGACGCGACTACGATCTGGAATGATTGCCAAGAATAACCAAAAAATACATTTCCAACGTTTCGAAATAAAAATAAACCGGTCACGACACCAAACTGAGTCAATTTGTTAGCGAGCGAGGTCAGCAGTCTTGGTTTTTGTAGCGTCTGCAACACTCCCACATCTTCACTCTCGTGTCTTCGAGGCACTGGCGGAAGTCCTCGCGGAACTCCTCCACTTTCACTCGGACTTCCTCGCGCATCAGGTTGAAACACATCGCGACCAGTCCGAGACCGACGAGGATGTAGATGAAGTTGATGACCAGTTTGGACTCGTTGCCGTTCTCGGAGGCGGTCCCCGGGACGAAGTCCCCGAGTCCCAGCTTGCACAGACTGGTGACGCAGAAGTAGGCGCTGTCGAGGTACGTCCACTTCTCCCACTCTGCGAACATGATGGCTCCGGTGAGGACGTAGGCGCCGATCACCCAGAGGCACGCCGTCGTGGGCACGACGATCCTCCGGTGCAGCTTTTCGCGTTTCCTGGTGCTGCACTCGTACAGCCAAGTGTACACCCACTTGAAGCAGCCGGCGAGGATCTCGCCCATGTTGAGGAAGTACAAGACGTAGAGCGGGATCCCGATGACGGCGTAGACCACCGTGGCGAACTTCCCCCAGCTGGTGCGCGGCACCAAGTTCCCGTACCCGATCATGGTGATGATGCTCAAAGAGAACATGAGCGCGGCGGGGAACGTCCACATCTGCCTGGCGTCCCGCCCGTCGTAACCCTTCTTGATGATGATGACCATCTCGTTCTGGAAGCTGCGAAGCTTCTCGTTGGTGTCCAGGTAGAAGGCGGTCTTGTTGAAGACGTTGTTGTCGCGCGCCACGTGCCACAGCTGGCTCGTGTAGTTGCTCCGGATCTCGTCGACGCGCTCGATCGTGGTGTCGTTGAAGGCGGCCTCGATCCTGCTGAAGCCCACGGCGCCGATCAGGGTGTAGCACACCACCAGCGCCCCCACGCCCACCTGGGTGCACATGAAAGCGACGAACTTGCGCAAGCAGTCTTTGATTTTCTCGCGGGGGTCCACATCGCTGGTCGAGGACGATTCGTGGCTACGCAAAGAGCCGCGGAAATAGCGACGTCTGTTCATGGCGGCGGTGACTGAACTGTTGGGGAAGAATTCGTGTGCGTCCGATGGTTATTTTTGGACTAGCGTAAACTTGGACGCCTGCCAGGAGGAGCCTCGATTCACTAACGCGATGCGTTTAAGAGAAAGCGATTTCCGTTGGGAAAATTCGACCGGATAACGAGCTGGACCCACGCCAAAAGCGCCACTCGAATTCCGAAGGGGCGACGTGGCGAAGTCCCCCGCATGTGGGCTTGACCAGAACCAGATCCAATCCAGAAAAAACACTACAATCCATTTACAACCTGACTCCTTCCATGACTCGCCGACATTATTTTCATCATTACTCGCACAGCTGTTACGTGCCCACGTAACTTTTAAACACAAGAAATACTTTTTTTGGACACACTGTATACCAAAAAACCAACAACACGAACCGTGATAGGCAACACAAAATACACGTTACAAACATTCGAAATTACTTATAAATATCTATTCTACATCGGCACAGGGGTAATACTAAAGAATTAATTAAATACTGACCGGAAAATTGATGTTTTGCTAACGACAGGTTAACAAATGTCAAAACATAACCTCAATTTTCAGGCCAGTTAAACTACAATATCGTGCACGTACATGTCTCTGTGTGGTGAATTAATTTTGGAAATAATTTTACATACGGGCAGATTCTGGTTTTAAACTTGACGAGTCGCTCTGGTGCCGCAAAATTCATATTTATTTGTCGCAGTTCAAGATTTGACAGGAACGCCACTGTCTGTTGTCTGTCATAATTCAAGGTCGTCTGTTGCCATAGGTTGTAATTTAGTGACAGATTTGACAGTTACAATTTTTAATTTGGATTTGTGAATTTGTAATGTTTTAAATAAAGTTATGGATTCGTTTTATGGCGGTCCTAGGAAGCCTCCGGCGCCACCGGTAATAAATAAGGTGAGTTTTGATTTGTCGTAGTTGAAAAACATTCACGAACGGTTTGAATTAGCTCGAGAGAGTTCCTGCAGTTCCTGAGGTCTCGATGGTGGAGAATGTGTTCTCTGCTTTTAATAAAAGCTCAAAGGGTTGTGATTTTTCGACGAGCAGGCGTCAAAATATGTTAAATTTTGATAAATCAGTTTGTGTTGAAAACGGAGACTCGTTTGCTTTTGCTAAAAAACACGTTAGATTTAAAAAGTCTTGTCCACAACCGATTTTTCAAAAAGAGAATGTGCCCCAAACAGTCAAATCTGTTCCGGATTTGAATGGTAAAACTTTTAGACAGATTTACATGGCAAATGTGCCGGATAGACACTTAGATTTAAGTATTTTTGAATCTCCAAGTAACGATGTGATGGACGGAAACGTGAGCCCTGATTTTTTTCAATTTGACCGTGGTGTAAACAATTCTTGTAACAAGTCTAAACAAGTTGAGTCAAACTCTCGAGCGTGCAACAGACTGTCTCCAATCAGTGAGACAAAAAAATTAAAAAGTATCGAGAATGTGTTACCAGCAAGTCCTAGGATTTGTGATGGGGCGATAGGTCGTGATTATTTTGCCAAAAAGAGAGAAATGTGTGTGGCAAACGAAAGAAATTGTGATAAGAGTGTTCAAAATCGTGTTGAAACTTGCACACAAACGGAACATTTGACTGGCGATAATGTCGGCGCTTTGAACGGTTCTCAAATTGCGCGAAAATGCACCGAAATTGCAACCCCAAGCGACGAACCGACGATCAGAGACTTGTACAAAATAATCCAGCAACAAAACGAGCAGATCATGTTGCTGCAGCGCCAAGTGAACAACTTGAAAACCAGCATCAGACAACCTGAGGTGAATTCAATTGGGGTGGACAGCGCCCCCGACAGACCCTTCATGAAAGAGATCGCGGGGAGCCCCTCCAAAAAGGGAATGTTTTCGTTCGACGTCAAAGCCACGAGCTTCGAGTTCTCCATCCGCCCTCAGCACAAACTGAGAAAACAAAACGACTTTCTTGAGCCCAAAATATGCGAAATCGTGGAGTGCGACGACACCCGCAACAATTCGTTGCGTTTGGACGAGTCTCTCAACGTGAAAGACAGCTACGTCAGCGATGTTCCGAGCATAGAGATCAAGATGGACGAGTATCACAGTTCAGAGTGAGTGTGAGTAAGTTAGGTATGTCGTGGGTTGTACCAGTTGGGTTTGTTTGCAGCGAGGACGAACCACCCGTCAATGTTGGCCTCACGTTTTACCAGGATTTGATGGTAAAAGGGTAAAACGGTGATGAAGTGGTCAGTTTGTTAGTTTTTCGTTTCAGGATCAGGTGAATAATATTTTGAGAAAAGTGCAAAAACAGTCGGAATGTCAAGTGGCGCCCAACAAGAGGGATTTGGCCGGGCAAACCATGAAGGCGGTGAAACAAGCCACGTTGCAGCATTTGAAGGACATCGGGGTCAATTTGGCTCCAATTCAAGAGTCCAGTGAAGTCACGAGGTAGGTATAGAACATAATAATGACCACGATCCGTTCAAAAATGTAGTTTGGGTGATCCCCGCAGAGCGCTAGTGTACCGGCGTTTTTTGGGGATATTGTTTATCTTAAGTTTTTGTCACCGAGAATTTTTGTTGTTCAAATGACATTTTGAATTTGAAGTTAAAAACTTGTTGTTTTTGCTGCTTTGAAATGAAAATCGTGAATTTTTCCCTTATTGTACGTTGTTTTTGTGTTTAGTGTCGTTATTGTTCTTTGTTATATTACGTATTGATCATTATTTAAGCGTGAAGCGCCTGTTTCTTCTGTGTCGGAAATTGGCTCTTTTTCGGAAACATTTTCATAACGCCTTTTTATTAAATGAACAGGTGGGTTATAAAAACACATCAGGTCGTGCTGATGACGTTATGTCAAATATTTTTACATGTTCGTCTACGAGATTTATTTTGACCTTGACACTTATAGCTGCGATGGTTGGTTTACAAATGTTACGTTCTCGCTGGCAAACGCCGTACATCTGTGACGTCAGTTAACGCCAAAAACAATTTCCTGGAAATTTCAGGGAGAGCGAATTGGACGTAGACAATTGCAACCAGTCTGAGATCAGTTGTGCTGTGCAACAACTCTTGATGAAGTATTTGCCTGAGGACAAGTTGGCAAAAGCGATAAACAGACCGGCGCAGCAGAAGCCAAAGCTGAAAGAGAAGTTTAAACCGGCCAATTCGGAGTTTTCTTTCGCCACCCTCCAGTACATGAAAAAATACAACATCATTGATGGAAGTAAGAATTTGTGTACATTTGGGGTCATTATTATCCGTCCACTGTGCAGCGCACATTTTCCGGTGTAATTGGGCGCAGATTTTTTTTATTCGGTGGACGAATAGTAACATAATTTTTTTAAATGATTCAAGTGATTTTTCTGCGCAGGAAAACCTCGAGACGTCCATAAAAAAACGGTACAGGACAACCCCAAAATCCTGGACGTCACAGCGCTGAAGTTGCAACCCAAACTCTTGTAACCAACAGAGATTAGAGTATTTTTATTTTTCTATCTGTACAAATAAATACTACAAAACTACCCACTTCATATATTGAATGATTCTCCACAGCCGCACGTTCCCTTGATGTTAGGATTGTTGAAAACAAATTCTGAACTCAACTTGCTCTCCACATAGTCCATTTCAGTACCTAGCAGCGTGAGTTGCGCTTTTTTATCTATGAACACTCTCACACCATCTTGTATCACTTCTTCATCCATCTTGTCTACAACAGCGAGTCGGTCTAAATCGTACGAGAACCGTCGATACTCACCTTTATTCTCGACGTAATTCAGCGTGTAGGACAAGCCGTTACAACCCCTCTGTTTCACCCCAATCCTCAACCCTATCTGAAACAGATTACATAATATGACTGTGCCAACTCTCGCGACTACTAATTACGCAGTTGTTTTGTCCGTTTAGGATTTGCTTGACGCGGTTTACCGCGGCCGGAGTCTGAAAATGTACACAATAAATTCTCGCGACATAACCTCAAATCGATCATTACCAAAACTAGAGCCGCCCTCGCCGGGGCCAGTTTTCTGTTTTTCATCGCCCTCACGGTCGCCGTCGCGACCACTCGAGTTGCCATTATGTCACTAACTTGCTAATTTTATTTGGTTGCTGGAAAAATTCAAGAATTTTGTGTTACTTTCCGACGAACGTCATTGCTGCCAACGTGGTGACGCAACAACACTAGGATAGGACAGGACCGTACCGGAGCAACACCACCGAGAAATAAGGCCAGATGGCGAAAAAGAAGGCAGTCTGTGACGTCAGCACAAGTAGTCATAACAGCGTGCGCAGAACATTGAGTAAAGCTGGCCAAGCTGGCAAAGCAAATGAGCAAAACGGTGATCTCGTGGTGATTTTAAACCCAAGCGGTGATTTAATAAAGTTCATCTTCACTTATATGTGATTTATATCTTCATATATCATGCCGTTTCGGTGTTGTGCGCCCAACTGTAGGGGAAATTACCCTGGCGGCCCTAAAGTTAGCCTCTTTAATTTTCCAAAAGACAAAGACCTGAAGGCCCGATGGGTGCAAGCGATTAAAAGGCAAGGAGAAAATGGTAAAAGTTTTGTCCCAACTGCATCTTCAAAGGTAAGAACAAATTTTTTTGTGTAACATATCGTGAGTTAAATACACACTTACAGGTGTGTGAACTGCATTTTCATGAGCAGGACATTCTTCGGTTCACAACCATGCATGACGAAAAAACAGGAACGATTTTGAAGGCTCCCCTTAAATATCCTCGACCTGCACCTGGTATTTTTTTAGTGTTATATAAGTATTTAGTTTAAATAAAAAAATCTTTAGGTGCTGTGCCTGTTCACGTCCTCAATAGCCCATCATCATCGGCTGTGCAGAACGACCCGCCTCGAAGAGAGGCTCCCAGTACGAAAAGGGCTCGTTTAGATTCTGAAAATCTCAGCAATGCTATTGCTGCAAGCTTGGAAACACATATAAATTATGAGCAAGCGAAATCTTTCCAATGATGATGATATTGAATCCATACATATGTGGCCAATAATAACGTTCATAGCTGGTTATTGTTCATTTGCATGCAATAAAAAAATAAAATGTCAGTACTGTGAAACGTTTTTCGTTTCTAAGAAAGATGATCTTGTTTTTGAGGAAAGTAATGAAATACCAACGTCTTTCATTACTGCCAAAAATAGAGGGGGTTTACAATATCCCAGTTACGATGTAGTACGCTGCTTTTCAATAATTTATATTATTGTAACAAAATTAATATCGGGGGAATATGAAAAAGATTTTTTGGCTTTAAACCAGCATAAGAACGTAATAGCAAAGCTGGGTTTACCCATTTTGGAAAATCAGGATATTTTTCTTGGACATCAATGTTCTAAACATAATAAAACTCTAATATTTAAGCATATAGTAAGTTGTAGTGTAAATACTCTTTTAAATAATTATGTTCGAAACAAAAATGATGTTATTGTAAGAAAAAATATGCCTCAATGTAAAAGAGTCAAACCTACTTAATGTATGGACTATCTCAATAAAAATTTGTTGCAAACACCGTTCTTAACACTAGCCTAAAATACAAGTGATGCGTTCTTTTATTCTTGACCATAATTTTGCTTATGGGCCCTTTTTCGGTCAACACCTTAATTGTTATTATGTTTAATCAATATATGAAGTAATAAACTATTTTTCAAGTTTGGCGTTTGTTCGATGATTTGAACTAACCCGCTCAGTCTGCCTTGCCTATATGCGCTAAACGACATCATGACTACTCGTGATGACTCATACTTCACGTCATCAGGCCTTGATTTTCGGTGGTGTTGACCGGAGCAATTCGGAGATCAATAAGTGACACTTTCGAACTTCCAGAAACCTTTATTATCAAATAAAATCACAATTAAATGCTTATCTTTATCCAAAATATATAAATGACTATAGTTGAGACTTGATCCAGTGTTGCTGTTGCTATTGATTGGAAATTCACGTCGCAATAAATTATAAACATAAATAACACAAATATGGATACTTTTAACATTATTTTAAACATTTCCACATATACCTACACTGCGAATAATTGGGTAGGAAAAGAATCTTACGTAAATAAAGTAAAAGGCGTCAGTCAACAAGTCGATCAGGTAAAACAAATAATTTTGACAGTGCGGAGCAAATGAAAATCCGGTGAGTATTCGTACGAATTTTATTGGTAAAATGCGACTGAACCGGTTAAAATGATTGGTTTTAAATAATCCGGCGTAAGTGGAGCTTCAACGTAACCTTCAGCCGATCCGCGAGAGAGGACGGTCGGTACAACACAAAGAACTCTGAACAATTATTCTAAATATAAAGATAATGTCTTTTTTCAACATTGATTAATAACAACTAACAGACACACACTGGTTATGAAATAATTCTGCTCTTTCTATGTTTGTTCTTTGAAGACGATCACATGGCACGATAAGGCCCTTGCATTTTTAAATATTGTATAACAAGCGACGGCCCTCCTGCCACAATCTCGGCAGGAATCTGCGACAGCGGACAATTCTCTATACTCATAATTTGTAGATTTGAACATAACGCCAATTCGAAGGGCAAATTGTGAAGCGAGGGGTTATCGTTCACGTACAAAGACTCTAAATTTTCCAGCGTGCCGATCTCCTCCGGAAGGTAAGCCAGATTGTTTTCGCCGACACTCAAAAAAACTAGATTTGACAGGTGACCAATCGCGCGAGGCAGACACGTCAGCTGATTGCTTTGGACTATCAACCTTTGCAGATCCCTCAAGTAACCGATTTCGTTCGGTAATTGCTCGAGTCGATTCTCCTCCAGGTCCAGCACCCGCAACTTCCTCAAGTTGCCGATGCTGGGCGGGATGCGTCTCAGGAGGTTGTTGGACAAGACCAGCACCTCCAGAGCTTGGAGGGACTGGATGTCGTCGGGTAGCTTCCCCAACTGGTTCGTCCCAAGGTTCAGCTCGACCATGTTGGTCCAGGTGCCGACGTCCAGCGGGAGCGACGTCAGCTGGTTCTCCTTCATGTTCAGCTTGGTCAAGTGCTTGGCGCGCGAGAAGATCCCGTAGGGGATCTTGTCGATCTGGTTGTGCTCCAGGTTGATCGAGTCGACGTTGGTGAACTGCGAGGGCCCCCCGGAGGGGTACGCTGAGAAGTTGTTCCGCGACAGGGTGATGCTCGTCAGCTCGCTCAAGCTCGACAACAACCCCTCGGGCAGCTGCGAGATCGCGTTGCCCTCCACGTTGAACTCGTCCATGTGCCTGCAGTTGCTCAAGGTGGAGGGAATGAAGGCGAGCCTGTTGTACCTCAACCCGAGGCGCGTCAACTGCTGGAGCTCGCCTATCGAGTCGGGGATGTCGAGCAGCTCGTTGTGCTGCAAGTCCAAAGTGGAGAGGTTGGTGCACTGGCCGATCTCCTCGGGGAGGTGCTCCAGGTGGTTGTGCGACACGTCGAACGTGACCAAGTTGACCAGCTGGCCGATCCCGGCCGGCAACTCCTTGATTTTGTTCTCGCGCAAGCTGAGCATCGTCAGCGACGTCAAGAACCGGATCTCGTCGTCGACGTATCTGATGCGGTTGAACCGCAAAAACAGCGTGGTCAACGACGTGATCTTGTACACGACGTCCGGGATATCGTTGAGCTTGTTGTGCCGCAGATCCAGCACCTTCAGCGACTTCAGGCTGAGCAGAGAGTCGGGCAGGCTCGTCAGCGAGTTCTCGCTCAGCGCCAGAGTCTGCAGGTTGGTCAGACACCCGATTTCTAGAGGCAAGTACACCAACTTGTTGCCATACAAGTACAACTCGGACAGGTGGGTCAAATCGCGCACGGTCGGGGGCAGATACGTGATGTTGGACTTGCTCAAGTCCAGCCGCTTCAGACCTTCGTCCCTGCACCGCAGGAACTCTTTAGACACGTCCAGGTCCGCCTGGATCGGCTTGTTCTTCTTGGCCGTCGGTTTGGGCTTGTTGGACTCAGGGTGCTTCACGGTGACGACTTTGGGACGCGTGATGTCGCCGCCCCCGAGCGACCCCGACGAGTATTTCTTCTGCTTGACGCTCTCCAGCACTCCCGACGATTCGGCTTCCGGCATTTCTGTTTCTGGCAGACAAGCGTTCCCCGTGGCAGGCTGAGTCATTCCGCGTCCTTTGACCATTCACTTGGGGCGGTTAGATTTGGGATTGGTGATCGTGAGAAACTGCAAGTGGGGCCAAAAAAATTGTTTTACCGTCTCCTAGTGGCGAACCTTCGCTTTCGTTACCATTTTGTGCGTCTTCTCCGCCGCCATGTCTCGACATTTCCCTCGATCTTGGCTTGGCTCGTGACACTTGAGAGGTTGGAACCACTCGAAATTGAAAACAGCTGCCGGTGCCGCCGCCCTCAAGATAATAAACACAACACAAAACACTGACGCACTCTTTTGTGCACCAACTCCGACGCCCGATCACACAACGGAAATTACGCAAAATGTGAACCGTTTCGATTTTCGCTTTTCGGGTTTTTATCGACGGACGCAACACGGCACAATTTAATTTGTTATTCGTTTTTGTCGAGTCGCGTTGCCATTTTCAGACAGAACTGTCATTTTTTAGGTGCGTTCGTTTGTTCGGTTCTACGCTGGAGCACTTGTCAAATGGACGGAACCATCCGATCGACTCGGAATTATTATTCTGGCGCGGATTCGGATCGATTGTCGTCATTAAAACTTATCACACGCTGCTCGAATTGTTTTAGACATTTTTTCAAGTAAAATGGAAGCGATTCAAAGCTCGTTTCGATGAACGAGACGGAATTGAGGTCAGGGCCGGACTCGGGTACGCTCCGGGGTGATGGGTAGACCTTAGGGGCGCCAATGCGAAACCCAAAAATGTATATTGCATGCGTTGGTGTAACTGTTGCGAAACAACGGCCAAATTATTCTAATCTTATCAAATACTAAATATAATACTTATCAAATATTAAAACGAGTTGTTTTTTAAAACCTTTTTTTTCACTCGATTCTTTAATTTTCTCCTGACGGTAATTTTCCTATGTTTTCTGCTTTTCTTCAACTTGCCT
This sequence comes from Tenebrio molitor, assembly GCF_963966145.1. Lineage (NCBI taxonomy): Eukaryota > Metazoa > Arthropoda > Insecta > Coleoptera > Tenebrionidae > Tenebrio > Tenebrio molitor. The sequence goes on from NC_091053.1 coordinate 1,564,160, forward strand.
TCCACACGGTTCCTTTATTTTTCTTCGTTTCTACTTAATCTTCATTTATTGGAATTTTATTTTGGCCTTATCTACTTTTCTTGTATATTTTGATGTTATCAATGCTTTTAAAAGGAAAGACTAGTGGAAGAAAAGCAGTAGAAAGAACGGTAAAGCTTAATTATGTTAAATTTGCTTTTTGCACCTCCGCCTCTGGTTCCTCCTTCGAACACTGTCATCTGTCAGCTGTCAATCGGTTGTCATGCCACCATAAACATGTAAACATAACCGATTAATCGAATTGAAGATGTGGGCATTCCCGACGCTTCCATTCTGTTCTTGTTAAACCCCCAAAATGTACATCTTGTGGTGGTGCTTCACGCGTTACCTCCGCCCCATAATCAAGTGGTTCCTGCGAAGGACCACCGGGCTGTGTGAACTGCAGAGGATCTGCTACGGCAAGGTGAGCGGCGCCCCTCGCACCAACTCCGTCGAATACTCCCTGTCCATGTCGAAATCCCCCCAAATCGAGCAACTGCTCTGCCACCTGAACGACGTCAGCGACAACCAGAGGTTCGCGGGGCCCAACCTGAAAGACTTGACCAGCGGGGCCGTCAACACCGTCACACTCGTCAAAAAAATCAACCCGAAAATCCACTTCCAGTTCGTGATCAACTTCGGACAGTGCGTGGAGCAGATCTGGGGGTATAGACAGCTCCTGGCGGAGGTGGAGGAGCTGCGGAAGACGTCGTACGACGCGGATAATTTCACGCACGAACGCAAGTTGTTTGATTTGTGGGAGAAGCTGATGCCGCGGGAGGCGCTCGAGGGCCGGGTCACCAAGCAGTGGCAGTATATCGGATTCCAGGGCGACGACCCTAAGACGGATTTTCGCGGGATGGGGATGTTGGGCTTGGAGAATCTGCTGGCGTTCGCGACGGACTACGGCGAGGCCGCGTCGTACGTGCTGTCGCACTCGCACCATCCGGTTTATGGATACGCGTTCGCGATCGTGGGGATCAATCTGACGAGTTTGGCGTGGACGCTCCTGCGGGAAGGGGACGCCAAGACGTACTTTTACAATATGAGCAAAAATCTACCGACGATTAGACTTTTCCACCAGTTTTACAGCTACTTGTTTTATGAGTTTGACAAGTACTGGATCGAGTGTAAGCCAAAAGACATGATGGAGTTTTCAAATATTAAAGAGAGCTTTGAGAATAATGTTAGGAACGCTTTGCAGGATCCTACAGCCGTGTTTAGGATTAATTTTAGTGTGGACACTATTTAATTGAATTTTTATACTTGTGATACTTTGTGTATGTCTTGTGAAGCAACGAATTCACTGTGTTTGTTAATGCAATAATGTTTTCCACTGATTAAATAAAAATGGGAGGAGGAGAATCGTAATGCATATTTTATTCTGACTCTAACCACTTTATAACAGTTTCCGTAAATTACACGAACATAACCTCAAACTTTACATAATTATTTTTGGGAAGTAAAGAATCAATGAATAATGACATCATAAGTAAATAAAGAAAAGCAAATAAAGAGTCGTTTCTGTAATATAAAAATTTGTAAATTTGATCGGTAGCTAACTAGAGGACCTTGATCATTTCTTTAACCAAACATTTTGAATGCACTAGACCAGACAAAAAAAAAGAGGATTTTTTAAAGATAAGTTACAAAACCTTTGTATTTAGTTACGCCTATATGAAGTTTTTTTAACCACAGGATTTATTATTTAGATCAAAATGTCGGAGTGTCATTGAACACAGTATAAGGTAGGGTCAGTAAATAGCTAATCAATTTCAATTACTTACCTAACTGATGCAAATCGAAGTATTAGTTATGTAATAATTCAAATATGCCACGACAAAAAACTGTTAATGGAGCTTGTGTAAAAGCGTAAGATTTAAAGCTGATCCGTGATCCGTTACCTGTATAGTGCGTTCACAATCGACAGTTCAATGCCAAATTTAAAAAAACACCCGTTACAAATGTTGCGACAAGCAAAGAGTTTTCTTTTGTAAAAGAAACTATTATGAAACCAATGTTGTGATTGTTGTGCGATATTGCGAGAAATGCGGAACCTATAAAAATTCCTGGATGTCAGTTTTTCATTATGCTACAAGTTGTGTAAAAAACTCAATTAGGTAACTAAATTTTTGTAAACTGCGATCTGAATTTTAAATTTCAAAATCAATAAGATTATTCTAATAATGATTTTATATTTACTTTACTATCAAATGGCTAAATAGCATAATGTTATTTGTGTCCATTGTAAGGCACATGACAGAATAAATGTTGGGGAAATTTTTATTTGAGTTCTTTTATAATAAACAGATTGATACATGTTTGAACGACTAACATGAATGTATTGAAAATGCATATAAAGTATTCTGGGTATTTGCCATAATGAGTGCCAAGAATCATTCATATATAAATCCTCTGTAATGAGCAAACTGGTCTGATGTGAGTTTGTTTCTTTGTATATTAATTCCTGGCAACCTAATGGTCCTCATGTGTGCAGAGAACTTCAAAAAGGTGAGCTTGTTTGGTCTTTTCTATAAAAAATTTGTTGGTAAACACAGTGCCCAAACAAACACGAAGTTTAAGCCTTCTTTATTTCTAGAAGATGAATTTTATGGTCGTTTAAAATTCATCTACAATCATTTTTTAAATAATTACGGATGTATTTCGAATTCGAGTTTACGTCTAGATCTTTGTTTCAAAGAGAAAGATCCTCACATTACAGAAAATGACATGTTCGAGGGAATGAGTTTCTCATCGTTAGGGATGATAAAAGAATTCTTGATCGAAGTAAGTATAGCACAATCGCGCCAAAACACGTGTTTTACCCCTGAAATGTAAAAATATGTTGATATAAATTTTTTATAATTTAAACGCGAAGAGAGATGATGAATAACTGTTGAATAAGGAAAAAGAAGAACTATAAATTAACAAGTGTAGAGGTTGAAAACAACAGAAAATAAAGAAGCACAAAATGATTGAAGTGTTTTTATTACAATCCTGTCTAAAAAATTCAATCCTTGTGGTTTATTTAGGGAAAAAACGTAAATAAATCTGTTTAAAAAGGTTCATGTCTGGACTGTCACTTGTCAAATGTCACTACTTCGAATCTCCATGTTTAAAATTTTCAAATAATGAAATGAAATCGGAGAAATTTAAAAATCACCCGAACTCAGTTGTGTCAAGATTGGAAATTCCAATGAAATTAATTTTGATGATTCGGATATTTTTCCAATCCGAAGACATCTCAACTTGCGAATATTCTGTATTCGAACTTTGACATTCTGCAAAATGTCATTGGGACGTAGAGCATTGGGATTTATATTTTTTGCAAGCAAGTCTGCGTTTCTGGCGAAATTAACAACAAATCGTTAAAATTTGATGTTGGGAATAGTTTTGAATTTGGAGTATACCTAGTTGGGAAAAATCGTGGGTAACGCACGCACTTTGTGCGTTCGCATTTAAACTGTAATCGCGAAATTTCGTTTGGCGCGTCGATAAATTCCCGTCGGTCGGAACCTGTTGGAATCCCTCATTCGAAATTGATCGATCTGGGACGTCACGGAGCAGCGTGGAACAACTCCGTTACGTCATTCACATCCCAACCGAACTGTTGATCACCTGACCGCATCCCCCTCCCAGATCTGTGACGTAGGCGCCTGACGTTGTCCGAGTTTCCGTAAAATAATTTTCCGAGCTCTTGGAGGAGCGAACCGGCAAAAGTGCATGGTAATGTGCTCGCCCAAAATTCTTCCCGAGCGAAATTCGCCGTAAAACCGCCCCCCAACGGCCAGAGTTCGGGGGTGGCGAGGTCGCGAGCACGCCAAACCGATCCAGCAGCAGCCATTTATGAGGCGAAACGTCGCCAACCGCAGCCTCTGTCGTGGACGAATCTCCTGTCATCCGGCCTGGCCGCGTCGATTTCGCGGCGAAAACACGATTTTCGAGGTGTGCCCGCGACGGCAGCGTCGAAAATGGCGGTATTTTGACGGGATCCGCGGTGTCGGAGGCGCCCGCCGGCAAATCGAGGCATTGTGCGAGCCGAGCAGGCGGCCATCACGGCTTATGCGCCAAGCTTGGTGAGCAGATCTGCCGTAAGTGGTGTGTGTGTTGTGTTGCTCTGCATTTTTCTCGATTCTCATGTGGATTGTACGCCGAAATTTGCAGGTACTGTTACAACATTTTCCCGGAGTGTTCGTCTATCGAAAGCGGAGGTTTTTTGGCCGGGGGACGGCCGATCCGGCCGCCAATCTGCGGAAACGGTCTCAGCCACAGAGGAAAGCCTAGACTGTGTGCCCGCCATGTTGTAAAAGCGCTGCAGAAATCCGTTTCTCGGTGCCAGATTCGATTTCGCCGCGAAAAACGGGTTTTCCGACCGCTGGCACGGCATTTCCACGCCGTTTTTAGGTTATTCGGGTGTTTTCCCGCGTCAAAACCATTTTCGATAGACATGTCGACCGTTGTCTGTCTAAGCTCACGGCGGACACTCGCGCTCGCTCTCGACACCTTTCTCCGGAAATGATCGCGCATCGGGGGCTCCGCTCGGGGCCCCCTTGTTCGGGTGTGTGGCGGTCGTAAATAAACACGACAAATGCAGCGCTCCACCCCATCCACTGATCCGTTTCTTGTTTTGCAGATTGGGATGACGCGTCTTGCTTACTGATATGTGGTCCCGAAGCATGGGATTTCACTTGGATGTTCCGGTTGTTCATAGCAGCTGATCAGTGAACTCGGGTCACAATTTATTTTTCTGCGTTTGGTAAGTCGCATTTCTTTACGAGACACCAGCCAGGGTCGCGTTGCACAATGTTGCTTTAGTGGAATTGAGATGCAGAGTGCACACATTTGGTATGCTCATGCTGAAAGAGGTCCCCAACTATTTCCCCTTACTTCCGCAGGTAGAGATGCCCAAAATTTTGGACTGCTTTTGATACAGTTAACATATTTTTGTTTCAATTGGATTTTCCCAAAAAGAAAAATTCTCAGTGGAGTGAGTATGTTGTGGTTGTCGTTTTCTTCCGATTAATCATTTCATTTTTGTCGTTTTCTTTTCAGTTCGAAATTAAGCTTTCTTCAAATCGCGCGACTTTTTCACATGAGCCTATCAGATTGTCTCAACAAAAAATTAACCACCAGTTCATTTTATTTGGACCACCATTTCTGGGGTAATTGATAATCTACGATTCAAACAAGGAAATTATTTCATTTTGGGAAGAGGTCAATTGCTCTCGACAAATTTCATATCACGTTTAGGGTTAGAACAAAAACAAACACCAAGTGACAGGGCGGGAAATTTGAAATTTGGAAGGGAGAGTCTGTGATTGGTGCAATCGCGGATTTGAGAAATTTGCCTGTTTTAAACGCTTTTCTACTTTTTTTTAGTCATTACTGTATACACTAATTTTTGCATTCACTAAAAATCAAGTATAAAAGGAATCGTCACATTTTTAAACTTCACTAGCTTACAAAAAACTCTTAAATATTCCAATACTGCAGTTTTTGTCTACCATTTGTGTAGAGATATTTTTTGAAAGTTTATTACCGAATAAAATGCTTAAATACGTAATATAAAATCTACTTTGTTTTTAGATGTTTACATTTTTACGACGACCTTTAAAATATTTTCATTTAAAAACTTAGAAAAATGTAAAAAACGTTTGCCAGTTTTTCGATATTTTGTTTTAATTGACAGTAGAATGAAGTCCTTAAATATGAAATAAGAAAATATATTTGGCTTTGAAAAATATTAGAAATTATGAAAAAATTTATACTCATCATTTTCCCAGACATTTTTCTAAATTTAATGGTCTAGTAATATTTGTTTTTAAGTAAGCATTGAAGAACATAGAAAAAAGGAACAGTATTCATAATTTCGCGAAAGACTTTCTTTGAAACTGATCGAATAGTCTTTCATGCGAAAACTATTGTTTTAAAAATTACAAAAAAATCTGAAAAGCATCCATTATTTTGCCAAAGGTGTTTTCCCAAATTTAGTGCTTGAGTAAATTCTTCAGTGATATAAAATCTATTCTGCTTTAAAGATGTTAGTGGTAAGAAGTATGGATACATAATAGCCACAATCTAAAAAAGGTGTTCTGGAAAAAAAATTAAGAAACTAGGAAAATATCAGGAAGTATAATTTTTTAAAATATGTTCAAAATTTACCAAACGAATTAAATTCTTCAGTAAAATAAAATATATTATTATTTGAGGATTTGTAAAAACAAGAAAAATATGTAAAATGCTTTTTTATTTTGTTTGATAAAGTTTTTAAATATTTTTTCCAATTTAAAAATTGCACGATACGAAAAACCTTGAGTGTGATTTTAACTAGAAGATAAAAATTTTGCAATCAATATAAATTGTTTGCCAATGAGTTATTTAGATCTGAAGAGTGTTCATAATCTATTGTATTTGACCCTTCCCTTATGTACTTAATTGGTAAAGTGTTTAAAGCGGTAAAAATAAGTAAAATACGTAAATCTATTCTTGCGAAAAACATTCACCTTCAAATGTTTATCTAAATTATCTAAAAGCAATAAGAAAATTAGATTATATATTTTTTTGAAGTTAGTTTTTCATAGTCGATGTCGTTCAAACGAACGTTTGTAATCAAAACCATTTTTTTTCATTGATAGACTGATTTTATTGGAAATTTAAAACGTAAAAATTATGATAGCGAGATAGACATCGCACACATGTGAAGTTTGCACAACGAGTTGTGTAATCATGTAAGTGCGATAATGCACCACGTGTTGCGTACAAAATTTTATCTACGACCGCTCGGAATCCCTTAAAGTCGACACATTCTTTTCCGAATAGAAATTGCATTAAAAGAAGTGAAAATGGTTGGTTTTTGTTAAAGAAAAAAACGAATTGTTTAGACGAAGATCTGCCTTGAGACGTATTTTAGTTCTAGCCTCCGAAAAATGACGAATCAAATGTCAATTATCTCTCTTGGTTTTCTTTATTTTTTCGATTTATTTACTTTACTGCACAGCATGCGGTAAAGTAAGTCATTACCGGTCTGAAATGAATGCGGTAAACAGAATAGGAATTCATGTCGTACTGGAAAATGTTTACGATTTATCAGAATATTTGTTTTAGGTATACAAAATATGTTTTTAACAAGTGCACCCTCATTATTGTCAGGTAGTGCAAGGAAACGTGAAAATTCTCTTTTAAAATATAATTTAGTCTTTCGATATGTCTGAGTTGGCCGTGCAAATAGATTTTTAATTTCATGTCATAATGACTCAGCCAGAACAGTACAATTGGCTGAGCAACTATCCAAAATAGATTTTTGCAAATTGATTTTTAAATGTACCAGTTAATGAGATTGCTTTTTCTTAAATGCTTGTGCTATCTTGAATTTGTATCAGTAGCGGTCAGTCGATACGAATATGCAAACGCTACTTTGGGCCGTCACATTTAGAAGAGAATCTTTTCTTTGCAATTCTGCTCAGTTTCGGTTAATTTCACTTGGCACGTGCTCGCCTCGTGACAGCCTCACCATCCTGGTTTGCAGTACATAATCGATAATTGTTGGGGCCAGGTCAATTTTCAGGTAATTTGTTTTGCAAAAGGTACTCAAACATTCCAAGAACAGATTTGCTGGTGGTACTTCTTCTTCGTTCCTTTCGACCAATGGAGAGACAGCTTCGAGTGGTGTTCTGGTGATGAGGCGCACGCATCGTCTTCAGTTGTTGCCGGTGTCGGTTCGGTTCACCTCCCTGAAGTAAAATCTACAGGTGTAGTCTTGATTTTGTGGTTTTTCGCCTCGATTCTTGGATGTTGGATGTGAGTTGTGGAACGAGTAATTATATCGAAACGTCAGAAAAAAGCGATGTTACACGTTCGGTGGGCTCTGTGTTTTTTTATTTCGTTGGCGCCCTCATAGTCGCTACTGTCAGTTGCACGAACCTCCACATCTGTCTTCGAATTTTTACAACTTGACAAGCGGTGGCGCGAATTTTTCTGTGATTCCCACAAGATAGATCAAAACCTGTTGTTCTTGGTCCTCGTAATTTTTTACGAACAGTACCACATGCGGTGAGATGCTTGGTTCTATAACCGCGTGTTTTGTTTTGGTCTCAAATTTTTCTTTTCGTCAAATGTTCCTCCATCCTTCGCAGTTGGTGGGCGATCGCACCACCATCTTTAATTTTAACCATCGCTCGAAATAAATGTTGGCTTGTTACAGTAATTGTAGGCAGGTGAGAACGCCTCCATTTTTGCTATTTACGGATTTTTTCCCTTTGTTACGTATCGTTGTGTAACTGTTTTCTGTTGTCGTAACTCGGGTGGGTTGATTCTTTGGTGTTTTAACACCGGTGTCGCCACCTTTAATCTGTGCGAAAGTTTGTAAACATGCTTGATGTTTTGGCGCGATTCGCGACATTATTTCTTCCAGGAATTCTGTTTACATTACACCGTAACAGTGATGATGCACTCTTATCTCAAAGACACTTTACTTGCCTGGTTGCAGTCGAGGGACGAATCGGCACGATTCGAAATCTGTGCCGGTTCGACTTTCGTTTTTGACAAACGAATTATTATTATTATTCTTATTATTTCCTTTGTTTTAGAAAATATTGTGACAAAATGCAGCAGGTTGACCCACCGATTCAAAATAATGCAGTAAGTTTTGTTTTGTTTTTTTTTATTTCATTTTTTTGTCTACAATTTATTGTGATGACGGTGAAAAGGTGTGTTGGTGTGCTTTTTTTTTTCAATAAAAAAATTAGTCATGAAACGACCAACAAAAGAGCATTTTTCTGATAAGATTGTTTTTCTTTTGCATGCTTCAGTGTCGATATCGGATTCTAGTTTTAAGTTTCATAATTTATCGGAATTGCAGCGCCATTTTAATTTCTTTCGTTTAATTGTTTCTCATAACAACGGCGATTGTTTGCCAGTTTTACTGTCACAACTTCACAGAAATCGATTCGTAGAAAATATTTTCATACAGATCACTCTAAATACCTAGTTTTGAAGAAAAAAGCCATCAAAGTTCCTCATCAAACCAAATTCGAAGTCTTTGATTGATTCACGTAACTTTCATATAAATATCTGTCATTAGACAACTGTCACCCACCTGTCAAAATTAATTTTCTATCGTCTTAAGTAAAGACCATCTTGTGCAAGTTGTAAAACACATCACGTCAGTGTTTAGTACTTTGCTAGATGACAGTAATGACAATTGAAAATCTAGCCAAGACACTGACTTTTGTTTTTTATGGTAACTTGGAGAGTTTTTTTTTTTTTGATGAAATTGTGGTATTTGAAAGCATTTTTTTTTCGAATCGATTTTGCAAATCAATCGTTTTTGACGTTTTCCCACGTGGGAAGAGAAATGGAGTAGGAGTCGCGGAATTGTATCGGCGAGCTTTCACACTGAACTGCCAACATAAAAATGAGGTTAACTTTCTTTTTCTTATTGATGATACAAAGCAGCATCGAACAAGCTTGTTCAAAACCGATAAGACGTTGGAAACTTAAAAAAAAAAAATAAGTAACAAAAGCAGAGGTACATTTTTCGTTTGACATTTATTCTTCGTAGTTGTAAGAATGTTGTTTTTGTTGAAAAATGATTTTTTTCTTTAACGAGTTTGGTTATTTGAAGGGTGCGGCCGGCAAGATGAGTGACACTAACAAAGACAAAGAGCCGCCACCTCGCCTCGAACCGGTGAACGGCGTGGTCCAGCCTCCCGTTCAGCCGCCCCCGGACCGACCCGGGCGCGTCACAAATCAGCTGCAGTTCCTGCAGAAGACCGTCTTGAAGGCCGTGTGGAAACATCACTTCGCCTGGCCGTTTCGACAGCCCGTCGACGCCAAGAAACTCAACCTTCCTGTGAGTAGATCGCGACGAGTCGTCCACGAGCGTGCGATTCTAATAAGAAATGTTTTTGTTTTGTCGACAGGACTACCACCAAATCATCCTGACCCCGATGGACCTGGGAACAATTAAAAAACGGTTGGACAATAACTTCTATACCTCGGGTAAAGAGTGCATACAGGATTTTAACACGATGTTCACGAACTGTTACGTGTATAACAAACCGGGAGAGGACGTTGTCGTGATGGCGCAAACGTTGGAAAAAGTGTTTCTCACCAAGGTGGCCGACATGCCCAAGGAGGAGTTCGCCGTGGCGAAGGGGGCCAAAGGGAAGAAGGGGCGTACGTCAGGTGTTGTGGGGGCTAGTGCGGGACGGGGTCGACCGCCGGCAGCCGTCTCGTCGACGGTCTCCACACCTGTAGCAACATCGACAGGTACGATCTCTTCATTTTATTTTCGAAGCGAATCGCTAGATCGCCGACTGTTTCTTTCGCGCGTACGCAGAGAAGGTGTCGGTTAGGTAGCGCAAGCGTGGTGGCGCCCCGAGTCGCCCAGTGACACATGCGAAATTCACGGTTGCATAATTATTACCATTGCACATTATGAATCGTTAGTTTTTGTTATTAATCTCATCGCTTGCATTTTTTTTATTCTTCTTTATTTCACTGCAGTGTGATCAACAAAAAAAGATGAGGGATGGTTATGCAAAGGTACGATAAAGAGAGGTTTTGTGGAAAGAGAGAAGGTTGGATATGGTATTTGGGTCATCATTTTCATTTTCATTTCATTAAAAGTGCGTTATGAAAATGTTTCCGAGAAAGAGCCAATTTCCGCCGATGAGGGCGCCACAAAAAGGGGCGCTTCAGGCTTAAATAATAATCAATGCGCAATACATACAACAACGAACAATAAGGAAAAAATTCACGAATTTAATTTCAATGCAGCAAAAAACAAGGAGTTTGTGACTTCAAATTCAAAATGTCATTTGAATAACAAAAATTCTCGGTGACAAAAACTTAAGATGAATAATATCCCCAAAAAGCACCCGCACTAGCTCTCGGCGGGGATCACTCAAACTACACTCTTGAACAGGCCGGTTATAATACAGCAAGGTCGTGATCTTTTCGTTCCCCTTTCCAAAAACAGGATTCTGTATTGATATTTTGTGTTTTCGATGAAAAACAAAGATAAAATTAACCTAAACGGCAAAATTGACAAGTGACAGTTGATTAAATTACGCTTCACGTTTTCAGAATGTTTGTTTTCCATAGCCGCTCTTGATCTCTCTTTTTTTGTTGATCATGTACCGGGTGATTTTAAATGATTGTGACTTTTTTCCTTAAGTTGGGAACATTTTTCATAAATTATTTTGGCAAACTTGATACCTTAATCAACACATTGGCGTACGTACGTCATTTTGACATTTTATGTATTAATAAATTGTGTCAAGTAGGCGAGGACGCCTATGTTTATGTCAACTATCACATTAAAAAGCAGAATAACCAACAATAATATTACCAACCTATGAAAAAAAGTCACATTCATTTAAAATCACCCGGTAGTACATATTAACTAATTTATTTCACTCTTGTTTGTTGCTTATTTCTGGTCATAATGTCCAAGTAAAAATCTGGTCAAGACTGCTTTGTCATAAATGTTTATTTCCCGTATGTTGCAGCGTTATGAAACCTTATTTGTAGATGTCACTGTTGCCGAGTTTAGCATCAATTTTTTTTTTATACTAAAGTAGTTTTTTTCTTAAACTAAAATTGTGTTTTTTGTGTTTTTCTTTTTGGCTCTTACGACACAACTTATTTTCGCAACGGACGCAAAATCAACGGTGAGTGGTTCGTCACTCGGCTAAATGTAACATATTATGCAAGACATACGTTCGTAAATGATTTCAAAGCACTCTCGACCAGACTTGTATTTACCACATTCGATATTGTAGCATGCTTTAACTGTAGGTTTTGACTTCTTTTTTTCTAGTAATCTTTCTGATCATGTCTTTTTGTTATTTTTTTCTAAACTCAACAGCTTTTTCTGTATTGATTATGAACAGCTTGATTTCTAATATCGCCGGAGACCGCGAACAGAAGAAAACGACCGCCAGATGTCGTATTGGTTTATTATGAAGACATGTACCCCGCCAAGTCATTTCCTATTAGTCAGAGCGTTCGAGAAAATTGCGGTGAAGTCGGTTGGTGCTTATTTTTGTTTGTTTACGTACGGCGTAGCTTCATCAGCTGTCAAACCATACATGTCAAGTGTCATTTATTGAACAAAGAATCAGTGGTATTTCTTTTGTAAAGAATAGTTACGTTTTTTTACTTTAAATTAGCTTGAATTTACATAAAATAATTATCAAAGTGAGGTTAGGTATCTGAAAGAAATGTCAAAGCATATGTATCAACTAAAGACGACTTTGTATTTTTGAAGGAAAGAAAAACCACGACCAGCTTTACCACACAATTTTTTTGAACGCTCGAAATTATTTACACTTTCAACTATACTTCCTTCATTTCTTCCTACTTTCACCCAAAATTTTTATAATTATACTGCGTTCACGTAGGCAATGTAGTAATCACGCGCACACCGCGTAGTGTCTGCCTGATCAGCTGCCGAAGAGCTTCCAACAAATGATCATTAAATCGCCTTGGTGTTTTTTTTTTCAGCGATCGTTTCACAGTTGGTGATGATAATTCCGTTATGTGTAAATTAACTAAATAATGTACCGAAATTAACTGTCTTTTATCTTCGTATCTCTGTCTAATATCGAGCACTCAAGCGAATGTCACGTGATTTAATACTGTATAGCTTAAATGAACAAAGTATAGGTTCTTATCACTAACAGAAATATTAGTAGTGACGTTTCCTTTTATAATAAATGATCTAAATCTGCTTTTTCCGTTTTTTATTTTTTTCTAATGATAAATAAGTTCCAATATGTATATTAACAACCTTTGATTTAGACTTAAATAATATCAGATGTTTTTTTTTTTAAAGTAAACTGATAAAAATGTATAGTTATAGATGTTGTTTTTTTGTCATATGATAAAAAAAGGCATTAAAATTACCTATGAAAAACAAAACTGCGTCTTAGCTTAATTGTATGTATTGTTGTAAATACTGTCACTTGGCCTTCCCAAAATAGGATTGAAGTCAAAAAATGTTATAATCTAAAGTAAAAACTATCTTGTAAAAATTGTGAACGACAATATTACTGTGTTCAGTATTTACTGAAATATTTAATGACAGTAATGACATTTCAAATAAGAATTTACGTAAGACACTGGCTTTTGTTTTTGATGGGTAACTTTGATGACGATCGTACACGGTGCATATTGTTCAATTGAATCCGAATTAAAATAGAAATAAACAAGAAATTAGTAAATAAAAGAAAACTGTTTTTACTGAAAAGGAAAGTTTCAGTTTTTTTTTTTTAATTTTTATTCATACCAATTCACCAAGAGGTGAAATAAATGAAAGTTTTTTTTTTTTTCGTTGATTTTGTTTTCATCGGGATGTACTCGGAACGTAAAATAATTAATCTAGACGATTGAACGTGGTTTTCAAACAAATCTAGTTCAGCAAGATTCCGTTTCCGTTGGTCGTTTTATTGTAATTGTTTTGTATGAATAACGCAACGAATGTTGAGCGTCAAGTACCTATTCTAGGGTCCCTGGGGCTCCCGTTGGGTACGCAAGCTCCCCCCACAATTCCCGGGAGCACGGCGACAACCACAATAGCCCCGGCGGCGACCCACGCCACCCTGCCTCAACAACCGATCGCACCGCCGTCGAACTACCACGTGGCGCCGCCGATCGTCAACTCTCTTGACAGTAACCTAACACCCAGTACCGTACTTCCTGGCAACGTAGTACCTCCATCGCAACCGGCTAAGGTAAAAAAGGGCGTTAAAAGAAAGGCTGACACAACGACACCAACAGCCACGGCGTACGATTACAACCCACCCATGGAGTCGTCCAAATCGGCGAAGATATCCACAAGGCGGGAGTCGGGACGGCAGATCAAGAAACCCAGCATGGACGTTTTCGTACCCTACCACCAATCGAACATCACACCGCCACTGTACACGTCGACGCCGCAAGTTTCAGCGCACAAGAACAAGGAGAAGCTGTCCGAGGCGCTCAAGTCTTGCAACGAGATCTTGAAGGAGCTCTTCTCCAAAAAACACTCGGTGAGAGCGATCTGGTTTTGTTGTCGTTGAACGTTGCTGATGAATTGTTGTTGCAGAGTTACGCGTGGCCATTTTACAAACCGGTGGACGCAGAACTGTTGGGATTGCACGACTATCACGATATTATCAAGAAGCCGATGGATCTGGGCACGGTCAAGCATAAAATGGACACCAGAGAGTATCGCACGGCGCAGGAGTTCGCGGCGGACGTTAGACTGATATTCACCAACTGTTACAAGTATAATCCTTCGGATCACGACGTCGTCGCCATGGCCAGGAAGTTACAGGACGTCTTCGAAGTGAAGTAAGCCAAAATTACCGGTTTCCGATCCGGATGTTTTTGTATCGTTTAGCTTTTGCCGGTTTAGATTTGCGAAAATCCCAGACGAACCGGTCAACAGGATAGGAATGCCGCCGAAATCCGAATCCAGTTCGTCCGGTTCCAGTTCGGAGTCTTCGAGCGAAACGGAAGACTCCGAAGAGGAGAGTCGAAATAAACAGCTGAAACTGCTGGAGAAGGAGGTGAGCTTGGGGCCTGCATCTTGGCTGGCGAGGAGGAGGCATAAATAAAATACGTTGTTATCATTATCGTGTTTGTTCGAGTCTGCCTCCTCAATAACAAAACTGACGAGCCGCCACTGCGACATTAAAGCACAAGGTGATCAAGGGCTGTTCGAGTTGGTAGTACTGAATTTTATTTTTAAATGGTGCACCTGGAGTAATTTGCGGTTGTTGGCACTGACAGCCGCATCATTTTCAAATTAAAACGCGGGATATTTGAAATTAATTCATTTAAAATTAAAAAATTTAGAAAAGAAGAGTTAATTATACGGTTCTTGTTAATTGTATTACCAACTCAAACAGACCTTCTTGATCATTTTATATTTTGTGGGAAAAGGAACGTGTTTGGTTTTGTTTTGCGAATAGAAAAAAAAAAGAAAATGTTTTGAATATACACCTTGTGTATTTGGTTTAAGTGGTCATTCGAAAAGAATTAGTCTTGGTGCAGAGAAAATGTGTGGGGGTTAAATATGCTAGTGATAATAATAATGAGGATGGTAATTAACGTTGGTTGTGGTTCCGCAGCTGATTGCGATGCAAGAGAAAATGAGAAAGTTGGTGGAGGAGAGCACGAAAAAAAAGAAAGAAAAAAAGAAACAAAAAGAGAAAGACAAGAGTAAAAAAGTTATGGCGAACAGTAGTTCAA
This sequence comes from Tenebrio molitor, assembly GCF_963966145.1. Taxonomy (NCBI): domain Eukaryota; kingdom Metazoa; phylum Arthropoda; class Insecta; order Coleoptera; family Tenebrionidae; genus Tenebrio; species Tenebrio molitor. Next base: position 1,579,421 of record NC_091053.1, read on the forward strand.
TGGGTAAGCCGGGGGCACACAACGCCCTCACAAAAACCAATTCCATTATCTCAGACAGTGTCGAGGACAGTATAGCGAGTGTTGTCTCAGGAGCAGATCTCAAGATGGGCACCGACGGTCAGCACCCCGTCGGGGGCGGCAAGTCGATGAACATGCACCACATGCAGCCCGGAGGCGCGAACGCCTCGCTGAAGCCGCCGAAAAGCAAAAGCGTGCGCGGTCCCAAACCGGCGGTGGCGTCGAACGCGCCCGCCAAACGCGGCAAGAACAACAGCAAGACGGGCGGCGGCAGGAAGAAGTCGACGACGCAAGCACCGAACTTGGCGTTCGACTCGGAGGACGAGGACAACGCCAAGCCGATGTCGTACGACGAGAAGAGACAGCTGTCGTTGGACATCAACAAGTTGCCAGGTCGGATCGCAGAACCGTACAATCGAAGAATGTCGTGGTCACCGGTGTTTTTCTTTTATGCTGCAGGTGACAAGCTCGGTCGCGTCGTCCACATTATACAGTCGAGGGAGCCGTCGTTGCGCGACTCGAATCCGGACGAGATCGAGATCGATTTCGAGACCTTGAAGCCTTCGACGTTGAGAGAACTGGAGAGTTATGTCGCCTCGTGCCTACGTAAAAAGCCACGTAAGCCTTACTGTAAGTTCCATTACTTAACGTCTACGGTCGGATAGCACAACAGACCAATGAAAGTGACATGTCTACGAAGTTTTTCGCCTTTTGTTCCAACATTCAACTTTTTTTTTTTGTGTATTTTTTTTTTTTGAAACATAGACATGTCGCGGGCGTATGTAATTGGAACTACACATTTCTAAGCATGGTAGACATTGTTGGTGCTCATGGGTTTGGTTTATTTACATATTTGTACAGTACAGACCGAGAGACGGCCTCTCTTGTTTTGTTAACGAGCATCTAATTTTATTGGGGAATGGTGAATGCGCTTTGTAACGGTGGCCGCAGCACAGACGACAAATCTGTGATCCCTTTAACGATCGCGACGAATTTTTTATTATTTACTCCTCTTCATGTATGTTTTGATTTGGTTGATGATACTTCCACATTCGTAGTTCCAGTGTTATGATGTTGATGGTCTTTTGTTAGTTGATCAACAAGTACACATACATGATTTCCTACCACTTAACCACGGGTTATTGGCAGTAAATCTTGGTATATTTTTGTGTCGATGCCGCACGCTGAAGAGGTGTGTTCGTTTTTTGTAGATAAGAAGATGCCCGGCAAGTCCAAAGACGAACAGATGGCCGAGAAGAAGCAGGAGCTGGAGAAGCGACTGTTGGACGTCAACGACAAGATCGGAAATTCGAAGAAGGCACCCAAGAAAGGTGAGTCCCACCAAGAGGTTGGCGTCGCGATCTGACACGTTTTTGTTTTGCAGAAGAGGCGAATCGCGTGGATCCCACGGGAGCGGGAGGTCCTTCGGGTCGTCTGTCGTCCAGCTCGAGTAGTTCGGATTCGGACAGCAGCACCTCCAGCCTGTCTACTAGTTCGAGTGATTCCAGTGACAGCGAAGCAGGTTAGCTTCTTTCACTTACGTCACTGATCTCCAGTGATAATGCGTCATACGTTTGCAAAACAAAAGATATTTTTGACATGACCAGTAACGGATTTATTTGAGTTTCAAAACAAAAACATTATCCGCAAAATTTTCCCAATTTATCTATCTCTCTCTCTCTCGTTCTCACACTCTCCGATTAGTATTATGTACTAAAAATGATAATATGAATTATGTTTTTTTCCTCTCGATTCGTGTGGGCGTGGCTTGTCTCATGTACCATTTATTAGAATTTTGTATATACAAATAAGAAATTATAATATATAATTATTAACGATTAAGGATAGGAGTTCTAGTGCCATGCTCGTGATTATCAATAATTTTATTTTTTCTCTTGTGTTTTAATTCGGGCGCGCTTGTTCTTAAATTGAAAAGAAGGCTGACGGTGTCATTGGCAGAGAGCATCAAGCATACAAAAACAAACGAATATTTATTTGAAAGGCAACACCGCTACTAGGCCGCCGTCAGTGTCGCATCGGGAGACCAATCGAATCGTAGTAGCGTCACGCCATCTAGTTGATAAACGCAAAGCTTTCCGCCTGTTTTTCAAATCGGTAGAAATCACAGTTCAGATTTTCGTTTTTGTCCCGTCACGCAAAAGATCTCAAGACTGATTTCTCCGTACGCACCGGTGTTTTATTTTTTGTTTTTTTTTTCTCGTGTCAGCTTCCCAAATTTTTTTTTCTCTCGAACGTCGTTATTTATTATTTATTGCACTATATGTTATTGAATGTTATCTGGGTTGTGATTTTAACTCGACACCGAGAGTTGACAAAGTTCTGGAGGAGACGGTCGTAAACGTACTACCCATCAATGACGTAATTAATTATTAGTTATGATATCGTTTTGTCTTTAATTATTAATTTATTATGAAGTGTATATAGTAAACTAATTGTTTTGTTCTGATGAGATTATAACTAATCGCAGACCAAGAAAATCTTTTCAGGGGATTGTGGCGGTACTGTTGGCGACATTTCGCCGGCCACAATCTTTTGCAAATATTTTTAACGGTTTAGAGTATTCGACAACTTTTGTATCGAAAAGATTTAAAAAAATATATATATATATTATGGAAAATACTATGAAGGTAAATGCATTTTCGCTGGTGCTCCTGTGAATTTTGTACATATTGATGTTTTCTCTGGCAACATGAATTTTCCCTCCCGCTGAAAGTATTGATTTGTATTTTTTTTTTTTGTGTATTTTAATTTAATTTTCGTTTTTTTTCTACTCGAATGCATAACTATTCATGTTGCTGTTTTTTTTACATAATGATAAGTATTGTTGAGCCTAATCTTGGACATGTTAAGTCGCCATTCTAAACATTTAACATGACCGGGGTGTCGCAGGATGGCGCGCCTGGACCGGCGTTATTCGTTTAGATTGGCCGTCTCGATTATAGCCTTGAGTGCATATCATGTGTGGAGTCTGCCAGCAGCGGACCAACCATACAGACCACGAGATCTTACCACACCACTATTCTAAGAGTTTTTTTGTTCGTCGGCAGGTGACAATCGCGGCTAGATTTTTTTTAAATGCAGACAATGTGTGTGGCGGCGGCTGTAGTTTTTAAGATCTGCAACTTTCGGAAATATATTACATATATCCAAGCACGGATGCTGTTTTGTGCTTCCCCCCACCCAATTTTTTTTTTTTTTGGTTTTTCCTCCCATTTCTCTTTTTGTTTTGTTGTGTGCAGGCGTTCGTTTTCTAGCGTCTCGTGACTTGCGGGGTGTGGGGTCGAGAGGCGGCGGCTAGAGAACGAACGCCGGAGGGGTTCTAGGTATGGTACTGTATGGTTCATGTTTGGTCTATGAAGGATAGCGCTGGCCTCCATTCACATTGTTTGCACTCAGGGGATTAGTATTTTTCACGCAATGGCAGTCAACTTATTTTAGAGGCAAGTCAGGTTAGGTCTCTTGAATTATTGATACAGAGCAAAGTAGAGTACGAAAGTTGTTCATATCACTGCTAAATTTTGTTGTGATGTAAAATGTATATAATTTTTACAATGTAAGTTTGATTGTGTCGTCTTTTATTAGTTCTCTAATCTGGAAAGAAATAACTTTTTATAATGTATTCGTATTGATCTAAGTTAAGTTTTTTATAATGGTGTGGTTATACATGCCGAAATCTCACTTGAAATTTTTTTGCACTGTATTTGAAATATTGTTCTTTTATATATACATATATATTTTGTTTCTATGTATTTGGCGAACTTTTAATATAAATATATTTCTATTGTAGCTTTTTTATTTATTCAATTATTTTAATGAACGCCTTTTGAGTCAGTCTAGAGTTTCCATTTGTTCCATTTTTTTATATATATACGATGCACATAACACTGATTGTAAATAAATAAGAAGAGAAATTTTAAACGATTGTGTTCATGTTATATATAAAAAATAACAAATTTATAACGTAACGCATAATCTTTGTCTTGCCTCTTGTGTAGTTGGTATTGCCCTGAATATGACGATTATTTTTTAATTTCCTTGTACATGTATTCTGTAGCATATTTGAGACATTCCTGTGAAACAGATATGACAAAAATGTTAGTAATTATACTGATGATGATATGTCGAAAATAAATTGATTTAAGACGTTTATAAAAAGAGTCGTTGTTTATTGCATAAAGTGGTGAGATCTTGGATTTAAGCACTCAAGGCAATAATCTTTTATTTCCGGAAACAATTACAAGTCAAAGTGTTTGTAGGTGGGAGCAATCGACAGGCGAAAAAGAAGACAAAAAAATCACCTAATCCTTCCGTTGGGAATTCAACAATGGTGAGTAGGCGCCCTCCAGTTTCCACTCTTAGTTGCGTAAGTTGAGCCGCGCTTCGACCAGCGGATTTGACATCTTTTTTTTTTGGGTAAAGTCGTCACGGGTTTCTTTCAGATCAAAATTCAGAGTTGTTTCTTGATCGATCGAAAAGTGTGAGTTTTCAGGACGAAGAGATGCGGAAAGAGAATTCTCCGATTCTCACTTCTTGTTTTGGTTTGGGTCTGAGCTTTTCAAATATTTTTCGGTGTGTTGCACAGGTTTTTACGCACAGTCTTCGAAACGTAGCGCTAGCTATTTTCCACCCACAGAAGAATTTTCTTTTTCTCGGAACAGAGGGAAGATTTCTCAAAATATTCGCTTGGTTGTCTAGATTTCATCGTTAAATTACAATTTGGTCAAATCTCGATGCGAAAAAATTCAAAATGTCAAAATATAATCGACAAAAAATGGGTAAGGGGCGGCCATGGAGAACAAAATGTCTGAAAACGTGTGACGTATATTAATGACCTGTCACTTGTCAATTGTAACATTCGTTTGAAGTTTTTACGTGGGTTTTATTTTGCAAAAAGTGAATAGATAAATAGATGTGAATAGATAAATTACCATGCACAAGAATTGTTTGTTGAAGTTTCCGACCTCTTCATAGTTGCAGTTAATATCATGGAAGCTACGAAGTTTTGTTTTCCATAGCTGCTCCCTCATTCTCTTTTTTTTTGTTAAAATATGATCAAATCAAAGTGTCATCCGCGTTACCTGTGAAAAACAAAAGTCAGTGCCTTCGCCAGATTCTTGTTTGAAATGTCATTACTGTCATTTAATATTTTATTAACTAAACAGTTGTGTTGTGTTTTATAATTTTCAAAAGACGGTTTCCTCTTTAGACTATAAAAAAATAATACTTGAGTCCTACTTTTTGATGGCCACTTGACAGTTCTCGAATAAAATACGCTGATTTTTGTTTTTCATAAATAACTTTGACATTTCTTTATGGTAGTAGTGTGATGTAAGAAAAATTTTGTGGTGGGGTTATGTTACCTGATGGTTGTTTGGAAGTTTGTCTCCAAAAACTACACCAAGAATTTTAGTCCCAATTTAGTGATTCTTTTGTTTTCTTTTATTGGGATTTTAATTTTTTCTGCTGAAGTATAGTAAAGGCGTTTACTTAAGCTTGTTTGACACGATGCTAAATTTTGTAGAAAATTTGTTAGAAAATGAGAGAGACCCTCGATCAGGATCATAGTCTGTCTTTGTCAGATCCTGATCGTTCATTAGTCCTCTCTCATTTTCTAACAAATTTTCTACAAAATTTAGCATCGTGTCAAACAGGCTTTAAACTCAAGGTCGCTTAAAATTTATACTTTGGTGATAAATCTGTCATAAATTCCAAATACCTAGTTACTTTTCCTGGTACTGCCAACTTAATGACAAGTCCCCAATCCACATCTATAACGTTCCGACCATAGCTCTTTTTTGCTACTCAAAAATATCAATTTTTGTATTTCCCCTGTATTTTGTTTATTTCCATGTTTTGTAGAACGTGTTTCTCCCACATTTTCTGCCCATTTTCGTATGATAATATCTTATCAAATCTTTTTATTGCCCAGTTGAGGTTCCTTTCGATTTTTAAATGTGCTTGGGTTTTTTGACGACAAAAATAAATTCTTTTTTTCTCACATTCACTTGTCTATTACGCCGAATTTACATCGTTGCCAAATTTGTTTTCCTTTATGTCCCCTCAGGTTTTTTTCCTTTTCATACTTTGTTGATAAAAAAGCCATCAGAGTTACGTATTGAAAACAAAACTAAGCATTTTAGCTTAATTCCTGCAATTTTTATGTAACTATATGTCATTGAAGAATGATCACGTGATAAGATTTGTGCATATTTTTTATTAAAAATCCACAATTAAATACTGAACGATATTAAATTAATTAATTAACAAACAAAACAGTGTCTTGTGTTTTTCATGGGTGATTTTGATGTTTTTTTAATCATACAATATTTCCTTTTACTTGACAAAGGAGGTATGAAGGACAATATAGGAATCTAGGATTTTGCAAGTGGTACCATCATTGTCCAGGTTCAGGTATGGTACGTTTTAATCCTTTGTCCTGTGAAGTTTTGTGTCAACAAAATATTTTTATGGATAATTAATTGTTAAAAAAATATACAAGGTTTATCTGAAATACGTGTGTTAATTTCAATCAGTGGAAGAACCCGCTAATTTATGAAACTTTTCTACAAGATTTTTTACGAAAAAGCATTACAAATTGATTTAAAACTTGAAATAAATTAGTCATCAAAGTGTATACCCGCCTATGGGTAAGGGCGATAGAAACGGAGCCTTGTTAAAAGTCACATTGTCATAGAAAAAATTAAATAATTAAAATTTTCATGGTTACAAAAAAATAAATCACACAAAACGAGTCGTTTGGTAAAAATTAGGGAGCTTAAAATCTTGGAAAACTTTTGCGAATTTGGCAAAATGTTATAGAGAAAAGTTTCATAAATTGGCGAGTTCTTCCACTGGTTAAAATTAACACATGTATTTCAGATACACCCTGTATATTTTGCTCCTTCGACAAATGGTATACCTAAACAAATTGATTTTTTCTTTATTTCTTGCATTGGCTTACGCTTTCTTTTATTCTAGAGTTTCCCTTGTTTTGGTTTCTTTTACACCGTCGCTGTTCCATCCACTTTCTCTTTTTTTTTCAGATTCTTTTTTCTCGTTATGTCATACGAATAACATTTGTATTTTTTCTTCATTCTTATTATTACTTTCAATTTCATACTTTTTACTCCTTTCCCTATCGATTATTTTTTTAAAACTTCCGTTTCAATTTTTCATTCGTCGGTACTATCGACTTTGTTGTTGCTACAGATAATTTTTTAATTCATTGCATTTAGCTTGACGAAGGTTTTGTGAGAGTTGGATCAGAACAGCGTACTCATACTTGTCGGTTGCGTCGGGTCCCCCACTTCTGGGATTCGTCGGAGGATTTTCGATGATTTTTGTTTCTTCCGGGAGGTGTTGTGTGAGGTTGTGTGCTTGTCTGTTGTCCAGTTTCCGTTGAGGACGTGGGTCTATCGATTCCGTTGTTTCCAGAAACCACAACTAGCACCTGTCGCACTGCCAACGACAAACAACACAACCACGATACAGAATAACCAGGTCCACCCGCCAATACCAAACCACATGGAGAGCAAGCCAAACACGAACGCAATGCCAGTAACCAATCGCAAACCATCCATATCAAACGACAAACCGTTAATGATGGCGGCCCAAACACTAGCGTCAACGACCGCGCCCCAGGCCCCCAAACAGGTGGCCCTACCTACACCCTCCCCCGACAAACCCAAAACAAACATCCTCTCCCCGCTGACCAGCTCCTACACGGACCCCCTGGAGCAGTCCCTGGCCAGTCTGGAACACGACATCATCAAAAACGAGCCCATGGATCCCATGAACAACATGGTCTCGCTCAACCATCCCATGGTCAACCAGACCGTCAGCACGGCACCTAATCTGAACCCTCCCTTGTTGCAGTCCAGCATGGTCGTTGACATAAAACCACCTCCCACGGTGGACCTGGGGAACATGTTACCCGTCAATTCCGTGGTCCATCCCATACACAACTCACTCGAGTCAGATATTTCGTCCTTGATGCAACCGAACACCACGACCCAACCGAACATGATGCACACCACCAACAACGGCTTCGGCAACATCAAACACGAGTACGAGATGAACACGAACAACAACGGACTGTCGTCGATGGGCGGCGTGCCCATGAACGTGACCATACCGTCGATGTTCGACCCGCTCCCCCAGCAAATGAACAACATGCCCAAGAAGGAGATCAAGGCGGAAGAGCGACCGGAGAACCACATCCCCCCCAACCAGCAGAACGACAGGAAACCCTCCCTCGACCACAAACACTCGTCGCAGTCCTTCAACTACAAGAAACAGGAGCACAACGTGAAGAACGCCAGCTCGTGGTCGAGCCTGGCGAAGGCGAACTCGCCGCAGAACACGACGCCCGGCGGCAGCAACCAGCAACAGCTGAGGGACAGCTTCAAGGCGTTCCAGAACAAGGCGAAAGAGAAGGCCGACAGGGAGAAGCAGCGACTGGAGAATCTCGAGCTGAAGAGACAGCAGAAGCAGCAAGCGGAGAAGGAGAGGTTGAGGGTGGAGAACGAGAGGAGGAAGGAGAAGGAAGAGGAGGACGCGCTGGAGAAGGCGAGGTGAGTAGCGCGCACCGTCCCCGAAACTGAACAGGTTCTATCGTGGTTTGTTTGGTGTGAAGGAAAGCGGTCGCGGAGCACCAGCAGCAGCCGATCGCCGCCCAGAGAGTCGAAGAGTTGAGGTCGTCGCCGGGTGAGGGTAGCATCTCGCCCGGATCCCAGAGCTCTGGCTCGGAGAGGACGGACAGGGAGCGGCAGAGGCTTCAGGAACAGGAACGGAGGCGACGCGAAGTGGTACGTAGAGCGGGTGGGGGCGACAAGGTCACTTACGTCATTCGAATCCGATTCGGGAACGCGAACGATAACAAAATGGCCGTATTTCGAAACGTAACGTGAGTTGATGAAAAAACAACGGATTTTCAACGATGATTTCGTTTAATTGTAACGAAAAGTTTGATGCAGTCAAGTTGACAGATGACAGATTTTGTTTCGATAATTTGACGCACAAATCGACTTTTGTTTTTCACGGCCAACTCAGTTCCCAGTGTTTTTTTTTTTTAATTCTACGGAGCAAAAGTACGACATAATCAACAAGAAATGTCATTCATCCCAAGTTATTACGTGAAAACAACAAAATTCAGCGTGTTGGCCGCAATTCTTTTGTAAATATCTGATATTGGGGAACTGTCATTTAACCATCATCAGGCAGAATTGACATTTCAAAATGAACAACGAAGACACGGACTTGTTTTTACTTTTTACGATCCGCGAAGTAGAAGCACTCGCGAACAAAATATTCGCCACAGATTCCTATTTTCGAAATGGAAACCGTTGATTCTTAGAAGTTTCGGCAAAATTTACGTTCGTCATTGCCACGTCATCGCATTTTTTCACAAATTTGAGAACTCGGTGAGCCATGGAAAACAAAAGTTGATCGATAGCCGTCAGTTTAAATGTCAAACTAAAAATAGGACAGATCTGTCAACAACTCAACAAGTTTCAGGTAATGACAAGAGTTATTTTCGACAGTTCGTAAAATAGCGATTTGCTCGAATAACGCTTGAAAGTTGAATTTAATCCGGCAGCTTTGAAGATTTTTTTTTAATTCCAATAATCTAAACTTGATCTATAGCGTGATCAACAATGACTGAGTCTGTTGGCAATGAAACGATTGAAAAGTACTGGTGTTTTTTGATTCGTAATAAGCACTGACCGGATCTTTTTAACTTGAAACGACATTAAAAACATTTTTGGTTATGTCGGTCACTATAAATTAATGTGGCGTGATTGTCACGTAATAGTAGTTTATTTAACGAGTTGGTGTGTAAATTAGGCTTTTTTGGCATGAGTGAGCCAGTTTAAAACGCGAGTGGACTAAAAAAGCCCAATTTACAAAAGAATAAGTTGAATACAACGTTTTTTTGTTCGACGAGCCCCTTAAAGGCTCCAAATCGCTTAATAGTTATTTAATAAACTAGTTTGTTAATGAAGGCGATTAATAATCGAAACTGTTTAAAGCACGAACGAGTGTAGCGAGTGAGTGCCTTTAATAGTTGAGATTATTAATCGCCCATTAACAAACGAGTTAATAACAAAAAACTTTCATTTTTCGTACAGAAAAAAATTCGCATCATGAACAGAATGATATGAAAAACAAAAGCATGCCGCAACTTTAGTCACATAATCATTGCCCAAACTGTTGAAAAAGTTTATTATTTTCGTTACATAATTGATGATTCGTAATAAATTTCAATTCTCGACATGGTTTTCATTTCCGAACAAAAAATTATTGTATTTTCACACTTCCGTTCGTTACTTTGACAGTTGGTTCGTAACAACTTTCGTAATAATGACGTATCCGTTTTTAATTCTTTTGTTTGTCACAGCCACTCTTGATCGGCCATTTTTTAAATCGTACGACGACCTTGTATACTCGAAATGTTTTGGATATGGATTGTCAAACTCAAGGTCGCTTAAAACATTACATATAGTTTGTTTTTTAATCAAAGAACCACGACCTGTTGATTTAGGTTTGCAAATATAAAATTTTACTATATATAGGAAATTTAATGATATTTGTTGGCTATACCAGCCAACGCCTGTCATTTTTAATGTCCTTGAAAGTACGCAAACTCGCATCTAAAATTTGAACGTGTTATTAAAAATGCCTCGGAAAGTAAGACATTTATTAAACTTTCAAGTTAGTTGTTATTAGTTATTGTTAACTTTATTAACATGCTGCGCTTCTAATAGCTCTAATAACCTCAATTTCTATATGATGAGATTTTTCACCCTAGGTCAAAAGTGTACAATGTTGTTAGCTCTATTTTAGGTGTAAATTGCGGTGTTGTGGTTCTTTGTTTAAAAAACAGACTGTACATCAGTGAAATCTGTCATAAATTCTTACAATAACATTATTGGCGCGCCTAGTTACTTTTGCTGGTAGTGCCAACTTAACGACAAGTCCCCAATCCACATCCATAACGTTCCGACTGTACGTTTTATTCGTTTTTGAGATTTTTTTCAACCATCAAATTATCACTGTCGGCATTTCGTGTATGACGTTTTGACATAATATGTAAAGTTCATTCAAAAATAAAAAAAAAAAAACACCACCTGTTGCTTTAGGTTGGTAAAATAAAAAAAAACCCTAGGTAGTTCTTTTTTCATACTAGGTTGGTTACTATAAATTGTAACATTTATTTGATTCAAAATAAAATTCAATTGTTTTGAATTTCGTTCAAATTGTTTTATTACTGCTCAGCACGTTTCATTTATTTATTAATTCTTATTATTTTTACTTAAACGTGCCCAGAAAAACAAGACACTTAGGGTGCGTTTTTTTGCTCAACGGAAGAATCTGCCACTATCAGAAGTGTCGTTTTATTGGTCGCGGAAGATTCTCTCCGAGCATCTCTCTTTTCTGCCATCAAATTAGATGGCAGAGAAAGCAGGAAAGTTGCAAGGTTGCAAAGAGTCAATAATGCAACCAAACCGACAAAAATGTTCATTTAGCCACATCCTCTGCGCAGATCACACCTGCCTTTTGTTTAACATGTATAATATCATATTGTTATTGTTATTATTCATGGCAAAAAAGTAAACACTTACTAATGAGATTATGTGTGTCTGTGAACTGTCAAACACAATGCAGCAAAAAAACGTCCGATTTAGCGACTGTGGGAAGTTTCTCTTTTGGAAGAATCTCCAACTTCTAGAAGATTGCAAAAAAACGCACCCTTAATAAAACCAACGTCAAAATTACAGCGTTGCCGATAATAATTATCGAGGAAAATGCGACGTAGAAATTTTAATTTTTTAATTTTAAAATAAAACGGTTTCGGTTGTATTTTATGTTTTTATCTTTTTCACAAAATCGCTCTCGGTGCCGATCCGACTCGACTTCGAAGTGACCTTGTCCGATTTTTTTGACATTTGTGCGATACTCAACTGTTCTCTATTTCCAGCTGGCCAATAAAATCGACATGAACATGCAAAGTGACGTTATGGCCGCATTCGAAGGTTCATTATAATGATTACCTTACGTGAACGTGTTGGTGACTTTAAGTGAGAAGAGATTTTATGTAATTATATGTATTTATATAATTTTATTTGACGTTACAAAAATAATACTAGTAATCGCTCAAAGAAAAAAAAATGTTTTTTTCAAAGAGAGAACTATTTTGAAGCTTCCAGCATGAAGGTATGCTTTAACATATTTGCAGTATGTTTTTTCATATTAAGATACTGTTATCTAGCATGTATATAGATAGAAAACTATGTTGTTAAATGTGAATTGTACAGAAAACTGGGTTTAGCGAGTAATTACTAAGTTGTCGTATTATTTATAAGCAGCATTTCTGAACGTGGCGCAAAATTTTTTTTTGTTCGTTTTTGGATTGGAAACAGGTACTTACTTATTGACAGGCGGGAGATTTTTCGATACCGTTCGATGCCCAAAATGCTGCTATTTATTTGTAACGATTGCATTAATAAATTCTTTTTTCGTATTAAAGTAATTAGATTCATTTTCCTGTAAAATATGACCACCAGACCACGTCGAATTGACGCGCACACAATTTCCAGTAAGTTTGTGATAATTCATGATCTCTCACTAACCTCGACCGACTTACTGGAACCGGTGTCAATTTGATGACAGCACTGTAAAATAAATTTTATAAATTTATGGCAGCTTTTTGTATTACATAAATATTACATTGTTGGCTAGGCTATTTAATCATCTTGCTGGATTTGTTCAGTTCAGCGCCAGTCGTAAATTTGGGGTTATGTAAACGTATACATTATGTAAAATAATTTTAGGGACGTTACTTTTTTTTCTTCTTTTTAATCATCTTACTAAAAAAATTAGAAAAACGAAAATATTGTACTAGGCTGTAAAGAACTGTAGGTGTGTAGATACTTAATTAGTTCAAATTTTTCAGTTTTGAAAATTATCAAAGTGTGGTCATGTCATACTAAGTGGAATGATGGTACTGTTCTAATGTTTCTAGATCAAAATTTATTTCAATAGCAATAATATTTTTATGACTTCATCTTGTATTTTTTATAAGTGTAAAATTGTTTTTTTATTGCTTCAAACTTGCTGTAAAAATTATTGTAATATAAGTAATATTGTCATAATTGTCATTTGTTAGCAGTAAGGTTATCATTACCAAACTCATTTTACTACATATATTTAATCCAATCGAAGAATGATATATTGAAACCTTCACCCTACCATATATTAATAATAAAAAAATCATGTTTTGATAAACTTGTGAACTGTTCTCATTATTAGAAGCTACCTTTATTTATAGGAATATAAATGTAAAATAATTTATAATTAATGGCTGTTATATATTTTTTCATTAATTTTGAAGTAAGTCATGAATAGTGATGTTAGAATAAATATTTAAGAACGGAGGAAGTGGTTTCTTTGTAACCCTAGCGGCTGGTGCAGTGACAATCCTGTCGGTAATGCAGGTAACTACCCAACTTTTATTCGACTCCATTTTGTATAATTACATCATGAAATAAACAATCTAATTGAACGACTAGAACCTGCTTGCAATCCCTCCACCTCTGCTGTCCGAGTGCGAGTTGAGATCGTCCTTGACCTTCTCCACCACGTTGCTGCTCGCGTAGGGCTCCGCCTCCAGAACAGGACTCGCCGTCAACGTCTCCAGGTACTTCAACACATCCTCGTCGAACGCCGGCGAGTGCGCCCCCTCGATCCCCATGCTCCCGTCTGCGAGAATATGAAACCGCGGGGCCTCCACCGCCGTGCTCACGTTCTCGCCGGCCACCAGCAGCGCCATGACCAGTTGCGACGCCAGCGCCGCGTCGTTCGCCCCCAGAACCAGGCGCCGGCCGCAGATGGCGTTGGCGTCGGTGATGATGATCGGCAGGCGGGCGCAAGGCGCGCCCCCCACGTCGAGGGTGTAGCCCCCGGTGGTGATCTCGCCGGAGCCGAACATCCCGTGCAACCCTCTGGACAAGATTAAGTGCCTCGGCGCTCTAGAGTAAGTACTCACGTGGTCAACGACGCGTAGGTGTCGTCCAGGTCCATGGCGGCGACGTTCGTCGAGGTGCCCTCGTGGAAGCGCGAGGTCAAGTTCAGGGTGTCGTAGAGGTTCTGGGTCACTTCGGCCACTCGGTAGACGTACTCGGTGAGGGTGGTGTCGCTGGGGGTGAAGTTGAAGGTTTGGAGGTGGCGCAGGTTTTGCAAGAACGCGGGGCCGATAGAGGGCGCGTCAGGGACGTAGATGTCGTACTCGTTGAAGGTGAGTTTCACAGCTGGGCCATAACTGGGGCGGTTGTCTTTTGTTATGCGGGAGTACAGCTCTGTGGGGGGCGACGTTACAAGAGTTCTCCCCAGAAGTTTTGTTTTACCTTTCTCTGGAATGTCAGCGATTTGTTGCAAACTGTTGCTGAGGGCTTCGAGCCTCAGCAACTGTCCCGCTTCCAACCGACCGTACAGGTCTTCAGTTTTGGCCTCGCGGATGGCTTGCACCAGCATTTTAGGGATGAGAAACCCCTTCCTGAACACACAAAACCATCAAGACCCCGCGACCACGCTCGTATTTTGTTTTTGGACTACCTGGCCAGGTCTGCGGCCGGTTGGACCAAATCCTTCCACGGCAAACTCCCAAACATCTGATGGACGAACGCCAGACCCACCACCAGCCGCGGAAGCGAGCGCGAGTCGGTGCTGCCCCCGCTGAAGTTGATCACATCCGGAACTAGCCTGGTCCGGTGGTTGTACACGAGCAGGATACCCTCCCTGGAACGAAGAAGTCACGGAAAGTACTCTCGAGAGGGTGACGTACCCGTCGAGACTCGTCAAGTGTGGGGTGACCACTGCCAAACAAAAGGCGCTCGCGATGGTGGCGTCGACTGAATTGCCGCCATTTTTCAAAATAGACGTTCCGATTTTGGAACACTCGAGACTGTCGGTGGCGACACTTCCGTGCGGTTCGACCTACAAAACATTTCTCAGTTTAATCCAAGCTTCGCGGGTCGTACCTGATAATCCCCGTAATAGATCTGCAGCAACAATGCCGCCGTGATGATCACAGTCAAAGTACCGAAAGCGGTGTTGATGAATTTGGACCCGCTCAAGTAGTCTTCATTGCAACTGCACAAACTCTTTTTCCGTCCTTTTTGTAACGGTATGTTCTCCCGAGTTTCTAACGCTGAAATTGACAATTAGACCCGAGTTTTGTTTGTTTTCTGCATTACCAGCATCTCCCACTGTTGTCATCTTCCATTGACGACATGTGATTCACAGATCGTCCAATTTTTTTACGATTGATCACTTAAGTACACTGAACTTTACCACTTTACCTACTTAAGTACGAATCACTGAGTCGACTCGGTTCGTCTGTTGTTTCACGCCTCCTTTCACATTTCTTATTGGATGAGTCAACAACGCGCGGAAGGAATTTCGATAGGAAGGGAGCGGCCAGGGCCGGATTACGCGCGGAATTAGCCGACGCAACTTCAAATGAGATTGTTTCTTCGTTTGTAAATAAAATAAAGCATCGAGTCACGAGACGCCACTGGGTCGTGACTATTTGGTTGCCTAGCAACCGAATTAACACAAACAAAACAAATAAACAGTTAAGAGTTAAGGTTAACAATAAAATTTAAGGCAAATGTTGAAAATGTAAACACTGTACACTGCGCTCAATAATGCCAGGGTTGATTTGTTCTATTTCAGCGCGAATTCTCAGCCGTAAGTCTTCTAACTTGTTTGATCTATTAAACTAAACGGGCTATTTGAAATAACTCCAAAGAAAAAAAATTACATTAAACATTAAATTAAAATTTTGAAATAAAATTTGTCATTTTCTCAAAAAAATTGTTATGTAAGGTACCAAATGTTTTAATTTATCGTTTGGGGAGTAGGAGGGTGTATCAGAAAGAGAGAAAAAATTGTAGATTGTCATTTAAAATAATCGTCATAGCTCAAAAATGGATGACGTCATGAACGAGTGAAGCACCTTAAAATAAACATGAGAAATAAAAATTGACCTGTTTCAGCGTTTTCGACAAATGTCATTAGTTTCGAAATTACTGAATTTATTCCATAAGTAGTTTCCACACTGTATATTCAAAATCGGCATTATTATGACTTCATAATAAACAGGTGTTGGATAAAGTAATTAATTAATTATTTTGCAACAGAAAATACCGAAATAAATAAATGAACATAATTTTGGGTTCTTTTTGTTTTCTTTCTCTCTTTTTTTTTTTTAAATAAAAAAAAAATAAATGAACATAATTTTGGGTTCTTTTTGTTTTCTTTCTCTTAATGTAAGCAATTACACAAAGGCAATGCAAATTCCGAGTGTTTTTGATATATTATTTTTCACATAATTATGTCACACTTGGTTTTTCTTTTTTATATCCTTATGTAATTGCTCTTCAGCTTTATTATACATAATAAACGAATAGAATTAACTGCTTTTTTATTATACCTGAATCATAATCTCTGTTTTTAGAATTTGCGTCTCTAATAGGTCTATTATTATATTCAATTTGGAGTCGTTTATGGCTATCTATTAAAGCACTCGTGGTGTAATAGATCTCTAAGAAAATGTTTATCAATATTTCAGTGTATTATGTCATTTACACCAAAGAACTTCCAATATTAATGTTCAAACTCTACTTTTTAACATCTGTTGCAGATGTAGTTGCATCCGTCAAATTCCATAGAATTTGAGAATTTAATTTTTTTATTTAAAAATTAAAAGGATGCAAATTCTAAAAAATAACATAAAAAACTCGTTTTATAAGGGCATTGGCGCACTCGTCCCATAGAACATAGAAAACTCCCCTACGGTTCGTTTTCTATATGTATATCTATAGTGACTTTACGACAATCCTTATATCCTGTCGGTAATCCAGGTAACTATAATCTGTGTTAAAATCAAAAATCCACCACCTGTTGAATTAGAAACAAAGAAATCCCTAGAATAAGTTTCATTTTTTTGGGTTGGCCAACGCCCCGCCAAAATTTAACATAGAACTTTTGAGTTTATTTACGTAACACAAAATAATTCTTATGTACAAAAAGGTGGTAGCTATAGTTTGTCCAGCGAGAGATTGGTTGACATAAAAGTCATTAAATTCCACGTAGAGCAAGGAGTAGCTAGCGCACGTAAAATTTGAAATATATCATTCAAGCAGTAACACTTTTGCCATGAAATTATGCTCTAATGACTGTATTCTAGTGCATTTTGTAGTGTTGGGTTAATTTAATACAATTTAAAATCTCCCAATCTCTGACTGGACGAAGTTTACCATATCACATATCACCTTTTGAGTGAAAAATAAAATGAGAATTAAAAAACACGATGAACTACGACAAAGACGACTGTCAACAGTTTTCTTACATAACCCCACTTTTTCCGACAGTTGGAAACACTAAAAACAAATGTCGGTTGTATTTTCGATGTAGAATGCAGTGTTGGTGGATTTTTGATTTTGAAACAGATCATACAGGGTGTTTTCGAAGTTGAGGCGTTCCTTTTCCTTGATAGTATGCGTTGTTCTAAAGAGTTTTAGCTTTTAGCCAAAATCACCTCAGTAAAATGTGTACGGCAATGAAGATACAATAAGTTATTTTTTTTGAAACCGGTCCTCTTCAAATTTGCGCTGATTTGTTAGAAATTAGAATTGACAAAAAAAACAAATGAGCATGAGTTGTCATAGTAACAGGTCAGTCATTTGCACCATTCCAACGTGAACAGATATTACAGGTGTTACAGCTTTTTTTCGACTCACGAGACGCCACTGCGTCGTAACTAGTTGGTTGCCAAGCAACCGAATCAACACACAAACGAGAGTTTTGGAGATATTTCGAAATGCAGAGGTCTTTTTCGATAGTGGAGGTGAGTTTGAGGCGAAAATAACGCGTGAGTTTGTTGTGTTCGTTACTAGGATGGAGACGCAACTGAAGATTATGACGACGAGCAAGTTCTTAAAAAGTATGGGAGCGCCTTGGCCGACAGGAGAAATTCGCAGAGTATCAGCGACTTCGAGAAGAATTTAGCGAAAATGGCCTCGCGACAGGTATTAATTAGTTGCTGGAGCTTGTAACGATCTGCAAGAAAATTTCGCCTTTCTGAAAATTTGTAAAATGTAGAACACTGTATTATCGGCCGTTGACAGGCGACAAGTTCCAAAAGAAGAAATAATCAGAATTATTTTTCTACTACACTCTGTGCCGATTTGATCATTGAATTTTGTTTGTTGCCCATTTTACTCTTTTTGCAATTGGTAAAAAGTTTGCAAACGCGAAGCAAAATTTTAGAGTGGTACCAGTGGCGTCTCACGTTTTGGGATTTTTAGCCTTCATCCCGCGAGATGGATTTCGATGAGATGCCCCACCCGGACAAGCAGTTGTCGAAACTCGCGAGTCCAGGTCCTTCCGGTCGTCAAACTGTTGTCCGTACCAGACCTTTGAATAAAAGTCGATTGTCAAGTGAGAGTGATCTGGACGAAAGCGACGACGACGACAAAACAAAAGGTACAATCCCAGGCGAGTACGACGCCAAACAGTACGAAGATCTGGACGTGAACTCTGACACCAAGGAGGTGTTTCAGTATATAACCAAGTAAACTGACACTAGAGGGCGCAGCATGTGGACGTTTGACGTAATGTCTGTTGCAGGTACATTCCACAACAGATGAGTCTCGACCACAAATTCAAACCGTTCGTGCCTGAATTCTTGCCAGCCGTGGGCGACATCGACGCCTTTTTGAAAGTGCTACCTCCTGCAGGTTTGCTTTCGGGGGAGAATTTCGCGGCCGACCAGCAACTAGGTCTGGTGGTTCTGGACGAACCCGCCGCCAATCAGAGCGACTCGGCACTGCTGCATCTGCAGCTCCGAGCCGAATCGGTCAGCACGACGAACGACAGCGACGTGGTATGAAAACCGTAACAACTGTACCTAGTGCTGTCACAATTTTTTCTGCACAGGTGGTCAAAAAACTGGACAACGTCGAGAAAAACACCAAAATCATTGACAAATGGATCAAGGACATATCGGCCCTGCACAAGAGCAAGTCGTTCCCGGCGGTTAGATATACAGAGTGAGCGAAAGCCTCGCAGCGGTTTAATTCACTCACTGTCGAAACTTTTTCCAGGCCGATGCCAGATCTGGACGAGTTGATGCAAGAGTGGCCCGAGGAAATGGAAAAACGGTTGAGGGAAAACGGATTTCCGGAACCGAGCGGCAGTTTGGGGGAGTACGTCGATGAGGTTTGCGGGGTGCTGCAGATACCTGTCAAAAACAAAATACAGTCGTTGCATTTGTTGTTTTCGTTGTACGCGGCCGTCAAGAGTTCGCAGTTGTACAAGAGCGCCCAGTTGGAGAAGGCGGAGGTGAACGAGGAAGAGTCTTTGACGACTGTGGCCGATCAGTTGGTGTTGGAGTGATGGGTAAATTAAAAATGGGGAGGAAGAGATTTGATTTTTTTTGTACCACAGCGATAACAGTAATGAGTCGGTCGTGACTGAGGCTCAAATCTGGTTGAAATCACCGACCTGTTCTCGAGAAAGAGCCAATTTCCGGCGCCACAAAATAAC
Organism: Tenebrio molitor; assembly: GCF_963966145.1. NCBI lineage: Eukaryota > Metazoa > Arthropoda > Insecta > Coleoptera > Tenebrionidae > Tenebrio > Tenebrio molitor. The sequence continues at coordinate 1,599,071 of NC_091053.1, forward strand.
GGGCGCTTCACGATTAAATAATAATCAATACGCAATATTACAAAGAACAAAAAAGAAAACATTCACGAATTTAATTTGAAAACAACAAAAAACAAGTTTTGTTTACTTCAAATTCAAAATGTCATTTGAACAAGAAATTTCTTGGTGACAAAAACTTAAGATGAATAATATCTCTAAAAAGCCCTCTGTGGGGATCACTCAAACTACACTTTTGAACAGGCCGGTTATTGGCGATTTCGGCTACCGTTGGGGGCGCCACTGAGCCACTGTTGCCAAGTCATACTCCCGCTCGATCCGGCTTATGCAGGTGCATTGTTTTTTAAAATAAATTGTTGGTTTTACGTAAATTCGCGCCATTCACGGTTTTTGTGATGGCTTTTTTTAAGGTTATAGTTACACACAACTTTAGTTTATTCGAGGCTACCGCAGAAAGCGGATGTGTTGTGGGAGGTGAAAGTGTTGTGTGCGAAGTTGTTAACTTTGTGGTGTTACTGAAGCGGTGGAAACAAGGTAGGTGCGAAATTTTTGGATTATGTCTACAAACAAGTGCCTTGAGTAGTCATCCAATATAAATCGTTTCAAGATATAACCACCAGATAACCACATATTACTTTATAACCTTAAAGTACTACATATAGTAAATTCAAAAAACTCCTGGACTGTCAAAATTAAATTTTAAATAAAATGCTTGTTTTGACTGTATTTGGATATAAAAAAATTTCGCTAGAGTGTACTGACATCAAAATCTAGTTACAAAATATATTTAGGTTACGTTTTCATTTTTAATCATTGAACTAAAAATGTTTTGAATCATTTATTGCTTCGAACACTTGAAGCGAAATGCAGCATCTAAATGAATGAGAGTAATTTAATAAAGTTTATAAAAAACACGCGACAAACTGAAAACAGGTAACAAATTAAACAACAACCAAAATCATTCAAAATAAACTAATTTGTTTCATTTATTCAGAAGAAAATTATTAAACACTTGATTAACACTTACCTCTCACCTCTCCAAAATTTTGACTTGTGAATCACAAGAACGAACACCAATTCTTAGTTAACAATACTGGAGCGGCTTTGGCACAAATTTGTAATTTCTTCCCGTTATTATCACTTTTTTGTTTGTTCCTCATAATAATTTCTTATGGCCCTCTTCTCTCGCGCTAATAGAACCAGCCTAGTTCGTTTTGAACTTTCCATTTTAACCCTTTTACAAAAAACACTTCAATAATTTTGCAATTTATTTGACAATGTCAATTTAAACAAATGAATAGTTTGAAAAATTTAAAAATCATAGATAACAACTGGGCAATATGAAAATAACTAGTGATTTAACCAACCTAACAACTGCAATTTTGATTTTGACAGTCCAGATATTTATTGAATGGAGTTTATTTAACTTATAAATGTAGTCTTTTTTTAAACAGCCAATGTAATAACAACATTTTCGATGGAAACATATTTTGCTTTTACGCCACAACGCGGAAAAATTGGTTTTTTGTTCAACACTGTCAGAATTTGAGAATTTTCTTCTATGTGAACGGATTTTGATAAATGTCACAACTTGTCAAAACGAAACGTCAAGCTAATTTTAAAGGTTTTACGCGATTTGGAGCCTTTAAGGGGCTCGTCGAACAAAAAAACGTTGTATTCAACTCGTTCGTGTGTAAATTGGGCCTTTTTTAGCACGAGTGGACCATTTTAAAACGCGAGTGAAACGAGCGTTTTCAAGGCCCACACACAAACTCGTCGAATAAACTACTATTTTGTTTTTACACAGGCAAGTATTATGAAAAATCACAGTAAAAACGTTTCGAATCGGAATTTCGTCATCGAACTTGCTCATTTCGGATTAAAATGAAGCAAGAATTACAGAAATTGAGGTTTTAAGTCGCTAACTTTCCTCTAAATTGGTTTTCAGAAATAAAACATGCTTCCGGTTTGTTTTTTCGACACGTGTTACAGCCAAAAACAACAATTTGTTTTTTCTACGATCGTGCAAAAAGTGAGTGTTCATTGCATTGTTTATAGTGGAAAAAGTGCATCTTAATTGCACTAGTGCAATAAAGTCTTTATTGCACGCATCTGTCAACAGTCTGTCTACGATCGTGCAAAAAGTGAGTGTTTATTGCATTTTTCACACAGGACTGAACTGTTGTTTATCGTTATTTTTTTCTCATTTTTTTGTTCGATCGTAGAAAAAATGTTGTTGCGCTTGACGTGTTGTCCCACTCGCCTGCGGCTCTTGGGACAATTTTCACGTCGCGTGCAATAATCATTCACTTTTTGCACTTGTTGCATAAGTTACTATTATCGGTCTTATTTTTAAATAATAAATTTCTATTAAACCGTCGTTTTGTTTAAAAAACAATCATTTGAATAGCCACCGGCTTGAGTATGTCTTAAAATTTTGCATACATTTCACACCAGATGTCTCACTGATAGCTGGAATCGCGAATAATACAGCAAAGTAACGTTCAAGGTCATCCTTATATCTGTATCACGAGGAAAAACTTGGTTTTTGAGTGGATGCTTTATGAATTCACTACAGACCTCGACGACAATTCAAGCATTTTGGTAGATTTTTTACGAGATCAGTGACAGGATACGGGAGTTGAGGGCTGTGAAACAGACAAAAGGTCACATGTTAATATTTTTATATTGTACACATGTCATAAATAAAATTAATACAAATTCTAATTATTACTTAATGGTAATAATATCTAACAAACGAATAAAAATTCTAATAAAATGAGATTGTTACGATCAATGGTGAGTTTTCAAGCTACTGCAGCTCTGCGAATCTTTAATGATAGGCGTGGACTCGCGTCTCTGCTCCTTAATATTACTGTGTTCGTTCCTCAACGGCATGCTCTCCCTCCTTATTGCGTTAATGTGTGAAATAAAAGACGGCGCCGACGCCGGAACGTTGCTCGACTGATATGTAAAATTGGCGAAGTCTTTCTTGTTCGCCACTTCCTTGATCGAGCTCAGCGTTTTGCTCAGCCACGGCGGCCAACTGTTCTTGGCGGTGGTGAGTTCGATCTCCGTCGTCCTCAGTCGATGTATCAGATCCTGCCCGCCGCAAAATAAAAATCTACCAAAACTCCCTAGCTCCGACTCACCTGGTTTCTGCACTCGGCCTCGACTTGCGCCAGCTTGGTCTGCGCCAGTTCCAGTTCCAGCTCTCGCACCCTCTCCGAGCCGTTGTCGTCGCCGTCTTCGTTGCGTTCTTTCGTTTCTTCGACCGACAGGCTGCACTTCTCGCACCCGGACATTTTAAACTGCAATTACGAATTTAAACGACGCTTCCACATACTCGATTTCGGTTTTTACTTTGAGATGCGCCAGTTCCGTCCGGACCGCGTGGAGCTGGCTGTCCAATCTTTGCCGTATCAGCTTGTAGTCGTTGATGATTGTCGCGTTGTTCTTCTTCTCCATTTCGGCTTGATCCACTTCCCTTTTGAGCATCTCTTTCAGTTGGACGATCTCGTCCAGCATCAGTTTGCGCTCTTCTTCGTTCCGCGCCAGCGTCACTCGCAACTGTTGCACTTCGTTGGCTTCGCTTTCGGCGTTATCTGCTGCCTCTGAATCCAACATGATAATTTCCCAGCCGTCTAGAGGAGGTAACACACAGCTACTACTATATGTATTACACCATGTGAGAACTCCTCGTTAGTCACTCGATTAGTTTTAGTTTTGTTAATACACGAGTGGAGGCGGCGCCCTCCAATCGTGGCCCCACCACCAACACAACACAAATTTACCTTTCAGGGCGATGAAGTCGGCTTCGTACTTGCGCAACCGCTTCACCTTGATGTTGCACGCCAGTTTGATCAGCTGCCTGGCGGACTCTTCGGTGCGACACTTCTTAGGCAGAGACACTCGGAAGTACTTCAAGATCCCCTCGAAATCCAACTGGAGAAGGTCCTTCTTGCACAACTGTAAAATCAACACGGTATCTAACGTCGACGCGGCCCACCGGGACTCACCATCAAGAGAGCTAAGGCGACTTGGAACAAAGTGTCGAAGCCTTGGAGTAAGAAAACGTCGATGATTTGAAACACAAAGTAGAGAGGAAATCTGGCAGTGAACAAGGTGAGGAACCACTGAGAAGCGAACATGTGCGTCTCGACGTGGTGGTCTTTGAAGTGTTGCCACAACTGAGACAGATGCTCTTCCATCAGACAGTTGAGCTGGTGCAGACGGAGGTACAGATTGTCGAAGCCGTCCTTGTACAAGTCGCGCAAGCGATAGTTGTACATCAGCTTGACCAGCACACAGAAAGCTTGCTCTTCGGGCATCTTCAACACGCGAAAAATTAACAAACAACAGTTTGTTGTTGCGGATGTCGACTCACGTGCAACAACAACGTAGCAGCCAAGAAGCTGAGACCTTGACAGTATCCCACCTCCGAGTCGTAGACGGCGTACGCCTTGCTCACTCTGTACAGAGAATCTTGACCCAAACCCCCGGCCTCCTTGAAAAAATCGTGGGCGGGGAACGTGCGAGCTATGTCTCGTTGGATGACGTTTTCGCAGCTGCTCTCCTGCAAACATCACTTGTACAAAACGAACCATCTCGCTTGTTTTCAACCGACTCTCGTTATGAGCAGCCTGTAGTTCTCCATCATTTCCGTGTCTTCCTCAACGCCGGCGAGACGTTGCCACACTTCGCCTCGGAGAGCTTCGGGGATTCCCGTGCGGACTAGACTGGTCAGTTGTTTGGGCGGTTGTTTCGTCGACTTCCAACGAGTGAGGACGTCGGCCCAGCTCTCGAGGACGTCTTCGGAGCAGTCCTTCGACACCAGGCCGGTGCCGCTCAGGAGTGGCTCGTCGCCGTCTGAAAAAAAAAAAACGAAAAATGGAACCGTAAAATGGACTAGGTGGAGCAAGGATAGTTTGGAAATGCTTGGGAAGATTTTGGTGATAAGAGATCGTCCCCAATATCTGGATTTCTGTTACACAGTTCAACATGTTCGCGTGTGGCGGTTGTAGCACCGGAACGACCCAAAACACCCAAATGATAAACACATTTTTATTGATAAACAAATCGGTCACAAAAAAAGTTGAATCAAAATAGATTAAAAAATCGCGACCTTGGCCTATTCAAAAGTGTAGTTTGAGAGATCCTCGCAGAGCGCTACTGTACGGTCGCTTTTTGGGGATTTTATTCATCTCAAGTTTTTGTCATCAATGACATTTTCAATTTGAAGTCAAAAAACCTCTGGTTTTTGCTGCTTTGAAATAAAATTCGTGAATCTTTCCCTTATTGTTCGTTGTTTTTGTGTTTAGTGTTGTTTTTGTTCTTTGAGTGATATTATTTAAGCGTCAAGCGCCCGTTTTGTTACGCCCGCATCGGCGAAAATTGGCTCTTTTTCGGAAACATTTTCATAATGCATTTTTAATGAATTGAACACGCCGGTCATAATACAGCGGGTCGTTTTAATGGTCCGTCGGAATCGTGTGGCGGTTGCAGCACCGGAACAACCCAAAACACCCAAATGATTAACACATTTTTGTTGATAAACAAATCGGTCATAAAATGACCAACTCGGTGCCCCGACCTAGATTCGATTGAAAAAAACACTTCAGATAATTGAAAATTCGTAACAATTGGTAGCTCAAAAAAAGTTGAATCAAAATAGATTAAAAAATCGCGACCTTGGCCTATTCAAAAGTGTAGTTTGAGTGATCCCCGCAGAGCGCTAGTGTGCGGTCGCTTTTTGGGGATTTTATTCATCTTAAGTTTTTGTCATCAATGACATTTTCAATTTGAAGTCAAAAAAACCTCTGGTTTTTGCTGTTTTGAAATAAAATTCGTGAATCTTTCCCTTATTGTTCGTTGTTTTTGTGTTTAGTGTTGTTTTTGTTCTTTGAGTGATATTATTTAAGCGTCAAGCGCCCGTTTTGTTACGCCCGCATCGGCGAAAATTGGCTCTTTTTCGGAAACATTTTCATTATGCATTTTTAATGAAATGAACACGCCGATTATAATACAGCGGGTCGTCTTAATGGTCCGTCGGAATCGTGTGGCGGTTGCAGCACCGGAAGGACCCAAAACGCCCAAATGATAAAACACATTTTTGTTGATAAACAAATCGGTCATAAAATAACCAACTCGGTGTCCCGACGTAGATCCGATTGAAAAAAACATTTCAGATAATTGAAAATTCGTAACAATTGGTAGCTCAAAAAAGTTGAATCAAAATAGATTAAAAAATCGCGACCTTGGCCTATTCAAAAGTGTAGTTTGACTGATCCTCGCTGAGCGCTAGTGTACGAGCGCTTTTTGGGGATTTTATTCATCTTAAGTTTTTGTCATCAATGACATTTTCAATTTGAAGTCAAAAAAACCTCTGGTTTTTGCTGCTTTGAAATAAAATTCGTGAATCTTTCCCTTATTGTTCGTTGTTTTTGTGTCTAGTGTTGTTTTTGTTCTTTGAGTGATATTATTTAAGCGTCAAGCGCCCGTTTTGTTACGCCCGCATCGGCGAAAATTGGCTCTTTTTCGGAAACATTTTGATTATGGATTTTTAATGAAATGAACGGCGTGGTTATAATACAGCGGGTCGTTTTAATGGTCCGTCGGAATCGTGTGGCGGTTGCAGCACCGGAATGACCCAAAACACCCAAATGACAAACACATTTTTGTTGATAAACAAATCGGACATAAAATGACCAACTCGGTGTCCCGACCTAGATCCTATTGAAAAAAACATTTCAGATAATTGAAAATTCGTAACAATTGGTAGCTCAAAAAAGTTGAATCAAAATAGATTAAAAAATCGCGACTTTGGCCTATTCAAAAGTGTAGTTTGAGTGATCCCCGCAGAGCGCTACTGTACGGTCGCTTTTTGGGGATTTTATTCATCTTAAGTTTTTGTCATCAATGACATTTTCAATTTGAAGTCAAAAAACCTCTGGTTTTTGCTGCTTTGAAATAAAATTCGTGAATCTTTCCCTTATTGTTCGTTGTTTTTGTGTTTAGTGTTGTTTTTGTTCTTTGAGTGATATTTAAGCGTCAAGCGCCCGTTTTGTGACGCCCGCATCGGCGAAAATTGGCTCTTTTTCGGAAACATTTTCATTATGCATTTTTAATGAAATGAACACGCCGGTTATAATACAGCGGGTCGTTTTAATGGTCCGTCGGAATCGTGTGGCGGTTGCAGCACCGGAAGGACCCAAAACACCCAAATGATAAACACATTTTTGTTGATAAACAAATCGGTCATAAAATGACCAACTCGGTGTCCCGACCTAGATCCGATAAAAAAAAACATTTCAGATAATTGAAAATTCGTAATAATTGGTAGCTCAAAAAAAGTTGAATCAAAATACGTAGATTAAAAAACCGCGACCTTGGCCTATTCAAAAGTGTAGTTTGAGTGATCCTCGCAGAGCGCTAGTGTATGAGCGCTTTTTGGGGATTTTATTCATCTTAAGTTTTTGTCATCAATGACATTTTTAATTTGAAGTCAAAAAACCTCTGGTTTTTGCTGCTTTGAAATAAAATTCGTGAATCTTTCCCTTATTGTTCGTTGTTTTTGTGTCTAGTGTTGTTTTTGTTCTTTGAGTGATATTATTTAAGCGTCAAGCGCCCGTTTTGTTACGCCCGCATCGGCGAAAATTGGCTCTTTTTCGGAAACATTTTCGTTATGCATTTTTAATGAAATGAACACGCCGGTCATAATACAGCGGGGTCGTTTTAATGGTCCGTTGGAATCGTGTGGCGGTTGCAGCACCGGAACGACCCAAAACACCCAAATGATAAACACATTTTTGTTGATAAACAACAAGTCGGTCATAAAATGACCAACTCGGTGTCCCGACTAAGCTCCGATTGAAAAAAACATTTCAGATAATTGAAAATTCGTAATAATTGGTAGCTCAAAAAAAGTTGAATTAAAATAGATTAAAAAATCGCGACCTTGGCCTATTCAAAAGTGCAGTTTGAGTGATCCCCGTAGAGCGCTACTGTACGGGCGCTTTTTGGGGATTTTATTCATCTTAAATTTTTGTCATCAATGACATTTTCAATTTGAAGTCAAAAAACCTCTGGTTTTTGCTGCTTTGAAATAAAATTCGTGAATCTTTCTCTTATTGTTCGTTGTTCTTTGAGTGATATTATTTAAGCGTCAAGCGCCCGTTTTGTTACGCCCGCATCGGCGAAAATTGGCTCTTTTTCGGAAACATTTTCATAATGCATTTTTAATGAATTGAACACGCCGGTCATAATACAGCGGGTCGTTTTAATGGTCCGTCGGAATCGTGTGGCGGTTGCAGCACCGGAACAACCCAAAACACCCAAATGATTAACACATTTTTGTTGATAAACAAATCGGTCATAAAATGACCAACTCGGTGTCCCGACCTAGATCCGATTGAAAAAAACACTTCAGATAATTGAAAATTCGTAACAATTGGTAGCTCAAAAAAAGTTGAATCAAAATAGATTAAAAAATCGCGACCTTGGCCTATTCAAAAGTGTAGTTTGAGTGATCCCCGCAGAGCGCTAGTGTACTGCCGCTTTTTGGGGATTTTATTCATCTTAAGTTTTCGTCATCAATGACATTTTCAATTTGAAGTCAAAAAACCTCTGGTTTTTGCTGCTTTGAAATAAAATTCGTGAATCTTTCCCTTATTGTTCGTTGTTTTTGTGTTTAGTGTTGTTTTTGTTCTTTGAGTGATATTATTTAAGCGTCAAGCGCCCGTTTTGTTACGCCCGCATCGGCGAAAATTGGCTCTTTTTCGGAAACATTTTCATAATGCATTTTTAATGAATTGAACACGCCGGTCATAATACAGCGGGTCGTTTTAATGGTCCGTCGGAATCGTGTGGCGGTTGCAGCACCGGAAGGACCCAAAACGCCCAAATGATAAAACACATTTTTGTTGATAAACAAATCGGTCATAAAATAACCAACTCGGTGTCCCGACGTAGATCCGATTGAAAAAAACATTTCAGATAATTGAAAATTCGTAACAATTGGTAGCTCAAAAAAGTTGAATCAAAATAGATTAAAAAATCGCGACCTTGGCCTATTCAAAAGTGTAGTTTGAGTGATCCTCGCTGAGCGCTAGTGTACGAGCGCTTTTTGGGGATTTTATTCATCTTAAGTTTTTGTCATCAATGACATTTTCAATTTGAAGTCAAAAAACCTCTGGTTTTTACTGCTTTGAAATAAAATTCGTGAATCTTTCCCTTATTGTTCGTTGTTTTTGTGTCTAGTGTTGTTTTTGTTCTTTGAGTGATATTATTTAAGCGTCAAGCGCCCGTTTTGTTACGCCCGCATCGGCGAAAATTGGCTCTTTTTCGGAAACACTTTCATAATGCATTTTTAATGAAATGAACACGCCAGTTATAATACAGCGGGTCGTTTTAATGGTCCGTCGGAATCGTAAATGAAGAGAATTTAAGAGTTTTTGATCAATTTGATTTAGATCGGAGATCACAGTAGTTTTCTCCCTTCAAGAACAAAACAATAAAATGCTGTCACGCTATCAATTTGGAGTCAGTAGTTAACATAATGCAGATTGTGTTTGTTGACAACGAAATTAGTCATCGTTGATTGCAGTTTGCCTATTACGCCGAATTTTTCAACAAACAAATGAATCAAGTTGCTGTCATTTTATATTTATAAAACGCTATTATCTGTTCCAAAAAATATCATCACACAAATATTTGCGATTTTTTAAATTCCGTTATTTTCTAAAATGGGACAATGTAACGACTTCATTGCCCTCATTTGTTAAATGAATAAATTTAAACCAAAAACACAGCGAGTTTATTTATTTATTTATTCAAATGACTCACCTGAATTGTACTCTTCTTTCGGCGTGATCGTATCTATGGACGTAATACTAGGCGATTGTATAAGGCTGGATAGATTCAAGTTGAGATTGAGTAAATTCTTGTCTAGTTCACCCGACGTCTCCATGCTCAACACTTCGTAATAAATGTCGTTGAGATCTCCGGCGACTACCTAGGAAACGTTACCATATTTTTATTTACATAACAAAGAACGCGAAGATAGCGACGGTCGGATCGACTGTGAACTAACCCCAATCAAGTGCGGCGATAAAATAAATTTCCGTCACACAATTAAAAAAACGTGACAGATTCTCGGTAACCCCTGATAACACCTAAGGTCATTAACTACCACATCGATTGTTGACTGTCTTGTCATGTGCTATCGATGTTCCAATTTTTTTTCGTCTCGCCGTCGTAAACAACTAAAAATCGCTATCGCTGTTTACCTCTTTGAGATTCAAGAAGAACTGCTGGACGAGCGACCTCCTCTGGAAGTACCAGAAGTTCCTCTCGCTCTGTCCGAAGATCTTGACCGGCGTCTCGATTTGGAAACGCACCGGCTCCTGGATACCTCTGATTACCAAATCCACGGCCACCGTCATGAACTGCTTCGAGTCTTTGGGGGTTTCGACGTTCAGCGTTTCAAAGGAGGGTTCGGTGGGGTCCCACGTCGCCGAAATGAACGTGTAATTTCTCTCCGGTGACGGGTTGTTGGAAGGAACTTGTTCCTTCTGCAAAGCGACAATGTCAATAGGTTCTCGCGATCGTGGGGGCCCACCATTTCCAGTAGTTGCATGTCGGAATGGCGGACGTGTCGCCCGGGGGCGATCAGCACTCCGAAACAGCGCTCGATGTGCAACTGGGGGCCGTTGTCCGACACCTGACGTATGCTGAGGCACAGCTGCTTCTCCAAGTTGGTCTTCAGCTTGAAGCCGCCCCTGTCCTTGCCCACCATCGAAAACGTGCCCTGAAACGTTAAAAATAATCGTATCCAATAAAACTCGCCACCATTTTGAATTAGACAGGCACTGTTGCCAACCTAAATTTCCAAAACGAACAAATCGCGTCGGCCGTGATTTAGTTTATCGTTTTCGAGCTGTCAAACGTCACTCACCTTTCCGTCATCCTCTTTGATTTCCAGACTGACCTCGAAGACGTACATGAGGGTCCTGGCTTCCGGCAGCGTCGTTATGGAACCCGTCATGTCTATGGCGGACGTGACCGAACTGCTCATCGATCGTGGCACTCTTTGGAAAGCTTTGGCGAAACAAGCTGTCAACAGGAGAAAAATCAGGTTAAGTCAACACCGATTCGACGATTGGGACGGGGGGCGGCGTTCTGGACGTTCCCCAATCGATTAAACAATTCGTGCCAACTGTATCGATCGCGACTGGAGCGTGATTCGAGTGGCGCCACCAAGTGGTCACGTGAGTCGTTAACAACGACCCCGTTAATTGTGGGTTTACGGTGTCGCCGTTTCGTTTTATGTACCTGACACTCTGGAAACCGCTTCGGCGATGTCGCACCGGAACACATGGCACTGAAATATGGCTGACTCTTGGGTGTCTCCGTGGGACCAGGTGAAGGCGAAGCAGCCGGCTTCGGTGCTCTCTATGGCACCGCGAGCGTAGAACAAGATACGGTGGATCTCGTAGCGGGATATCACCGAGTTCGAGACGGCATCGTACAATCTGCAAGTTCGGAAAATTTCATTTTTCGATCGTCACGTTGGCACCACTTACACGACGAAACCTTGCGACGAGCATGGCACCGAAACGGACACCTTGATGCCCTGTTCTGAACTCTGTTCGTTCAATATGGCCATGTTACGCTGGATCTCGGCTTCGGATTTGGGGGCGTTTATGGCAGCCGCCCCCAAGTACGTTACGCCAGCGAATATTGTACAATCTTGGTCGACATCTGAAACTTGAAAGGTATCACTTTAAGATTGGCTCTTTCGATCACGACGACATCTACTCTTGCGTCTGATTTTGCAGTAGCAGCAAATGAAAAAACTCAACATCTTTACTGCATTCTCCGCACATCGATAAACAATTCATTCAAACACCCACCGGTCCTCTACGAGCACTGTCAAATTTTATCTCGTTACGAATGATTCAAACATTCTTTCGGAATTTTTTTGTCTTGAAAACACATTTCAAAGAGACGTTCAAAATTTAAAGAACAATGAATCGGTTACGAAACTAGAAACGTATTTTGCTTGACGTCATACAGTCTTTCTTAAAACGATAATTTTTATTTCCAGTTTTCACTCCAGTGATAAAAATGCCATTAAAACGTTAAAAGCAATCTGAATTCAATGTTTTCCGTGTCTACATATTATAACAAAGGCAGAGAACTAATTAAAAAAATATTTGGACTGCAAGAAATTAAAAAAAATGACTATTTTAGGCACCCTCAATGAAAACGGTAATTTTACGTATTATAACTTACAAGCGGACGAAAAGTGACTCTTTTTCGGGCGCACTTTTTCGGACGCTGACCGTGGCGTCATCTGTTAGTCTTGTTTGGTAAGTTAATAACGAAACCGACAAAACCGATAATTGTCTACGTATTGTAAAAGAACTCTAATGTCAATGTGAACACCTCAACACCTTTAAACAGTGGAAAATTGATGCTACCTGATACGCTGCGCTCGTGTGCGTAAACTTCCCACTTATAAAAATAAAAAAGTAGCGCTTTATACACACGTTCCACGAACAATTGTCTCGGAACAAGTTTTTGTTGAGGTATTTGGCTAAAAGTACGAACGAAACCTTGTCCTAAATACATTAAAAAATCACTTTTCGTAATTGCGTAACGAAATAAAAATGCATTTTTACAACGATAAAAATTTAGTTTTGGCATTTAACACAATTTGGTTTGTATTTAATAAATTAACATTTTTTTCTCAACAAAGGTGCGGTCTGCAGAATCTGAAACCAGTTTAAACACAAAGAAAAAACAATTTAATGAGATTAAAACTTGTCCTACCTTTATTAAATGAAAATAATAGAAATTTGTGCGATTTAATTTTTAATCCCGAGAGCTTTACATACATTTTTAGCGGTTTAAACCTTTTTTTCTTGAAGAATGCAAACGAGTTTCAAACTGGAGCAAAAAAATTCTCTTGTTTGTGACAGATCTCGTTCGCGCAGAATATTCCATGTTCAAATAAATAAACGAATAAACTCTATTGACATTTATAATTGTTGTTTGTATTTATGCGTAGAGGAAATGCAGGCTGTTGTTATCATGTCTTAAATGAATTATGGAATACTTTCAAGGTCGTAACGTCCCCCCTGTTACGCTCCGATAATGGTTATAACTTATAATTAAGAACGTCCATTTAAAATTTAAATTTCTTTTTTTACGCCTGAACCCAACCACCACACTTCATTCACACCTTTACTCAGCATTTAACTTACTTTTGTAAACAAACAAAATCTTGCGGACACAACCTTACCTTCCTCGTCGTCGTTCGAATCGTCCTTGCCGGCGTCCCGTTTCTCCTCTGGGGACGTCTCCAAATCCACTGACAAAGGATCCTTGCCGGGCTCCACCAGACAACTGTAAAACGTCGAATGGCCGATTTTCTTACCACCACCCTCAATCACGTCCATGTTCCTCCCTGTCTCCTGCAACACCTCCGTCAACGCGCTCTTCAGTTCGTTCATGTCCCCGTTTTTGATGTCCAAAGTGGGTGTTTTGTTGGCGCCTGGTTTGTCGCCGACGAAATCGAACTCTTCGCTCGTTGCCACCGACTCGTTCGACTTCACGCTCAAGCTATCCTCCATAATAACAAACTGACGGGAGATTATTCCTCAAAGAGAGTCGTATTTTTCAAGACGAACACCTATTACGCCTCCTTGTTGTCCGACTCGGACGTTGCTCCTACATCGTTGGTTGTTCGAGCGCGATTCGCGTAAACGGGGTTGTTGATCAATTCGAGGGGTGGCGGCGCACTTTCGCACTCATTCTCGTTAACACAAAGCGTTAAGTTGTGATTAAAAATGTGGTAAATAATAGAGTAATGTCAAATGTTTGACGTTTGATTTTTGTTTTGACAGTGCTGCCACCTTGCGAACTGAACAATTCGACGGCGGGGTCAGCGTCAGCGGCTCGGTTTAAATATTATTAATTATTGGAGGCGGCGGGAGTTTAACGACAAATGTTGAACAATTACACATATAGACCGAATTAATTGATGGTTTTACTGATTTTCATGCAGCGTGTTTGCATTAAAGTAAATTAAATAATGAATCAAAGTCGCTGTGTTGACAAAATCGCATCTATGACATTTCCAAAAATGACACAACAATGAACTTTTACTACAGTTAGTTATTTATTTATTTATTCAATAGCTAAGCGCTGATTATTCAGATAAAATACAAAAAACCCAGGTCTTGGAAGATAATTTAAAGGAAATTGCAGTGTTAAAGCAAAGTTCTCCACAACCGGGGATTTACAGGTTTAAGTAGATAAGTATTGTACATAATACAATTTTAACGTTTGATTTGTAGACTCGTGAAGAATTGGTCTTGACGAATAAATAAAAATAAAAGTTGACACCATCGTCTGCTATTGCAACTATCGGCTGATTTCTTCCTATCTGGTCTGATCAGTCCAGTTTTATAATCTTAAAACTAAACAATATATTGCATGGAGTTCCTATACTATAAAATAACGTCTGACATGATGGGTGAAGCATAATTCGAAAAACAATAATCCACTGTACACGATACAAAAAATTTCAGTATACGTCGTATGGTTAGTATACATATGTATTCATTTTGTTATTTTGTTTACGGGGAGAGTTCCTGCGCGTGCATGGGGTCGTATCCGCAGCTGCTGGCATCGTAGGCGGAACTCTGGTCGTACGCCGACCCCATGGAGTACCCCATCGAGTCCTGGGGCGGCGCTGGAGACATCATGGGCGTGGGTGTGCCGCTGTAGGGTGACGCGCCGGCCGCCTTCTTCGCCGCGTACAAATTAGCCTCTTCTTGCGCCTTCCCGATGTTCTTTTTGTACCGAATCCTCTTGTTGCCGAACCAGTTGGAGACTTGACTGACCGTGATGCCGCACTTCCGCGCCAACTCCTCTTTGGCCTCCTCGCTGGGGTAGGGATTGGATAGGTGCGAATAGAAATACTCGTTGAGTATTTCAGAGGCCTGTTTGCTGAAGTTGCGCCGCTTCCTCCGGGCGTCCAAAAACCGCGACCGCAGTATCATGACCGCCTCGCAGGTCGACTGTTTCAGCTGCATCTGGATCGAGCTGAATTTCTTGTGGATGATCTGGACCATCCTCTCGATTTCTTTCGGGGTGATGGGGCGCGTTCGCGACTGCTCTCGGAGCAGGTTCATCACGTGCGTCGTGAACTCGTTGCACGCCTGTTCGTATTTTTCCAACTCTTGGTGGTAGATTTGTCTAATTTGGGCCAGTTTGGCCCTGTAGTCGCTGTGTTCGATGGCGTTGTCGGGCTGGCCCGCTTGGGCGGCGGCGGAGCCCGACGCGGCCGCCCCCGCGCCGCCGCCTTTCTCCGGCCCGGCGACGCCTTCGGCGATCAGCATGTTGTCCAAGCGCATCAGCTGCGGGTCTGGGGGCTCCTCTTCCTGCGTGTTGCGCAAGGACAACACCGTTTTCTCTTTTATCTCGCACAGCACCGAGAACAGGGCCGGCTTCATGCGGTGGCAGTTGAGCGTGTGTTTCCTGGCTTGAGCCTCGTCGAGGCTTTGGTCGGTGATGTTCATTATTTGTTGCAAGATCTCGCCGATGTCTTGTTTGCGCGGTTCGTTTTCACCCCCCGATTGGCTGTCTTGGGCGTTCATGTACGGTTGCGGCGGCATCAGCCCGCCACCAGAGTGGCCCATCATCCTGCCCGGGTCGTCCATTTACACCACACACAGTTATAAACACGATTAGGAACTTCAACTAACCAAGACAAAAATACCATAAAATGGAGGCGCCAGTGACAGCATACGTAAACAAAGCCGCGCTACGTTTGCAGGAAAGATAGTATCGAGGGCGCAGGCGCGACGAAAAGAATTTTATGGATCTTATCATCGTCCCGGGTTTTTTTTTCTCGTTTTGGAAAACGGAGATTTATGGCGCTGGACCGAAATTGAAAGTTTAACCCTATCTTCAGCGAGAATCATCAACGACCTTGACGTAAATAACTCGTAATTTCTTGCAAACTTACCATTTCTATCTCGAAGATGCTGCCGAAAAATAATCTGGACTTTTTTTCTGTTTTCCAAAAGCCAATTTATCGAAATGACATTAACATTTTTTGAAATCTGGGGACTTTTGTTTTGACATTCAACAAACCAAACCTAACCAACTAGGCCAAATAATTTCCAATTTTGCACTTTTATCAATTACCAGGTCTCCATTTTCGTAGGTATTTAGCATTGGTAAAACAAAAACCTCAAACATTCATTGCATAACGTTTTTATTATACATTGGTCTTGTTAAATTCAATTAATCTCTTTTTATTTAAACACTATTGTCAGCGAGAATCGTGAACGACCTTGACGAAGATATCTCCCAATTTCTTGCAAACTTACCATTTCTCGAAGATCACTCCCAGAAATAATGAAGACTTTCTTTTTGCTTTCCGAGAAACGAATTTATCAAAATGGCGTTTACAATTTTTGAAACCTGGGGACTTTTATTTTGACACTAAACACCAATGCAAGTAACTAGGCCAAATCATTTTCAATTTCGCAAATTTCTTAATCAATTCAATTCTGATTCAATTCTCCAATATTTATTCACCACCAGATCGCAATTTTCATATTTAGCATAACTAAAACTTCAAACATCCATTGCATAACATTTTTATTATGACAGATTGTGATTGTTGAATTCAATTAATCTCATTTATTTACTTTCAGGCACACGTCGTTGAATTTGCACACGTACTGGTGGTCGCGTCAAAAGCTTGACCACTTGGGCATGTCAGAATTTCGTAATCCCACCACCACATGACTTCCAGGCAGTGGTAATACTGATTACAGCTGGGGCCGGGGAAGTCCGCAGTTCCGTTGCATGTTGGGGGAGTCACTTCAATCAAGTATTTAGTTTCAGCTTAGTTTAAGTCATGTCACCAACCTGACTCAACAGTTGTTGTCGTTACAGTCGGAGCAATCGTCCTTGTAGCCGCACTAATCGGCGTTGTCGCAATGTTTGATCCTGGATTGCACCTGTTTCAACAATTAAGCTAAAACCCCTAATTCATTTACTTACGCCCATATCGTAGCCTCGTCACAGACTTGACCTGCGGGACAAGTCAAAATGCTTCCGGTTAGAGCACCTACGCCGTTGACGGTGACGCACAATTGATATTCGCTGGTTGAAACGCAGACTCTACCAGTGGCAGGACAGGTAATTTGTGTGCTCAACACAACTATTTGCAAAAACAGCAACACCTAAATAACAAAATCATTAATCGATCCGCACAAAATTATTTTCCTACCAGAAAAACGGAACGCATGATTACACACTTTTTCGAACAATTGAACAATTACGCAACTCTTAGCGCTTTATAATCATTTTTTAATCTCCTAAGGACTACGCAAATACGTTACATGCGATTCGTAACGACCTCCACCTTGATTAAAAAAGTTCCATCAACAAAACTTTTATTATTAAAATACAGTAACATAAAAATAATTATCTGGTTCAAAACAGGTTGCGGCAGATGGGACAAGAACTCTTGTTGCTCGTGCTGAACCATTTGTACTGAAACGAATCGATTGAAAAACAGCAAAAAATGCCGGGACGCTCTTACGAGACAAGCCGAATGAAACTTCTTCTTGCACGTTTGGCACGTCAGTTTCGGCAGTTGGTAAATACCGGGGTGCAGGACTGCGAAACAAATGTAACACTCCTCGACCCCGTCGAATTTCTTATCCAGACTCGTGTTCCAAAGCGACAGCCCGTCCCAAATCCGTCCGTTCTGGAAAATCACGCCGTAACTTACATCACCACGTATCGTTTTTTGACCTGACCTGATGCAAGAGATATTTTTTCAACTGCATGAGCCACTGCTTGTGCAGAGGACCCCCGATTTGGCGATTACACCGCACGTCCAGCCCCCCTAGCGGATAGTTCTGAGGTAGGGTGATGACCAGCTCCATCTGGGCCTCGTCCACCGTATAGATCGCTATCACTTCGCGCACCGACGGAATTATTTTTATCTGCAACCAAACACTAACTAACACGAGAAATGCAAAGACACCAGCGCCAAACCGTCATATTTTTGAACTTGTTGTCGCGATGGGCCACGTCCGACAACTCTTGACTGCACAGCTGCGGCGATACGTAATAAGCGGTCACTTTCTCGACGACTTGGGCCACTTTGGTCTCGGTTTCGGACCACCATTGGCGCACCAGCGCCGGCAGCTGTGACAGACACGAAGCGTAGATCCAGCACACCACGTGTTCCAGCTGCTCGCTGGTGCAGGGTTCTTTGAAGTGCAAGTTGGGCTCTTTGAGGAACAGTTTGGCGAAACCTTTCGCTTTGCCCTCGTTGTAGTGCAGAATCTCCGACGGCATCAGCTTGAAAAGATTGCTCAAGAGCGTCTTGAAGTAATTCTCGTTTCTGCAAAACGTCAGTGAGATTGATTTTGACGGTTGGCACTAAAGTCCCTAGATATCTAGGGACTTTAGATGGCACCGCTCACCTCAACCAATCCGCGTACTGGTACTTCAGCTCGGGGGGCGACTTCTCGCACAGGTTCAGCAAAACGCCCCACAGCAGCAAATACGCGAAAACGTAAGTGTAAGAGTCCGTGAAGGGGGTCACTTGACAACTATCCTCCCCTAATCTGCGCACAAATTTTAATAAACCCACCCGACACTCGGTTTCCACTTACTTGAACCCCGTGAACACTCCATCGACTATGTTGTGGGTTTGCGACAAAACTTCCCTGAACTGCTCGATTGTGAATCCTTTAGTGTTGGGGGTGTTACTGCTGTCCGATTGCAAATCATTTTCGACCAGTCCGGGTACCAGAACCAGCAACATTTTGTAACCCCACAGTTGCAAAATGGCCGAAGAATTGACAAGCAAGACGGTGCAACGTTTCAAAATCTTGGACCAGCTTGGCAAAGCGCTGTCTCTGTTGAAAGTTAACTTCCAGTTGAAGTCGGACGTTATTTTGCCGAATTCTTGTAAAAATGGATGACAGTCTGTCGACAGGCTCGTTCTGTTGGCGATTTGTTCTGGAACATGTCACGTCGGTAATGCAGTTTTCTACAGTGACATTTACAAACCTGACAAGTACAGCCACAACTGTAACAGGTCCGTGTGAACATTAGGTAAGAATAAATCTTCCCACTCTTCGACGAAGCCGCTCTTGATCTTGTTCGCCTTCAACTCGTCCATTTTTTGGTTCAACGCGATGAACAATTCGGAAACGGCGACGGCGAACGCTTGGAACTGTTCGCCGTCATGACAGGTGCGAAGTTTGCAACAATTCGCCGCCCAAGACGACAGAGAAATCACGCCGAAATCCCAGTGTTGACGGCTGAGACACTCGAATTTGTCTCTGATGAGCTTGGTGAAGAGGCGAACGACCTCGATGGCCACCTCCCGCAAGCTCCAAACCGTATCTTTGCTGAAAAATGACATTGCAGTGTCGGTAATGCAGGAATCTAGACTAGATATTTACATTTCGAAGAGAAATCCCGGGATGTTCTCGCTTCGCAGTTTCTTGATCTTCTCGAAAACTTCGGCGATTTGTACGTCGATCTCGTCGCAATGGAGCAGACTCCGCAGGATCACGACGTCCTCAAGCACGGACGACGTGAACTGGACGCTGTCAAAATCCAGATGTGGTCCGTAGATTTGAGTCAAGTGCAGCCTACTCAAGTTGTTTGTGGTCCTCTTGCAGTAATCTTTGTACACGGCTTCGGCGGGACTCGGCGCGATGTCGTGATGGAACAAGCGGACGACTTTGCACCACAGGTAAGAGTCCGAGTCGAGTCGTGCGACGAGATTCGTTTTGATGTCGTCGCACATTCCCAACTTATCTATGGTGGTTTTGGTCTTGTTTCGTGTCAAGTCGTAGTAGTGGGTCGTGGATGCGAAATATCTGGTCTGGAAGGGATCGTGATGAGTGCGAAACAAAAATATGACAAGTTTACCATTTTGTAATTGGTCAAGAACGACTGCGCTGCTGCCACGTCGTACAACAAATCCGTCAGCAGGAGAGTGTTGTCATCGACGACGTAAACGATCTCTTTGGCCTCTTCTTCGTCGTCGTCGTCGTCGCTTTCGTTGTTTTGCAATGGTGAAGATAAAACAGCGATTTTGACGTAACTCCAAACGAAGTACTTGAGGATTTGTTCGTCGCTCACGTCCAAAGAGTCAGTTTTGAAAGTTTCATGGGGGCTGGTCAAGTTCCCCGTTAGATATTCCGCACGAAGGCATAATTCTGTGATTTTGTTTTTCCAGCCTGGTATAAAATTGCGTTTGAAAAAAATATCGAAAACATTCGTGACCATCATCGGTTGTTGACCAAACACCGATCTGACAAAATTGACTATCGCGTCTATCAAAGTGTCGATGGTCCCTTCTTGCGGGAACTTTTCCAAGAAATTTTGTTCCACTAGGTCGGCAAATTTGCCAACCAAATCGTTAAATTCTTGTTTGGGTAGGTTCTTCGACAGCACCGTCACGACGTCTTGCCACGAGGTGTTCACCTCCCAGAGGGTATCTTTGGTTAGAAATTCCAAATCGGCATGGTCGGCGCAAGAAAACTGGAAGAGCGCCAAAAGCAGCGACTCTCCACTTTTCAAAAGCGAGTTTTCCGTGTAGATTATTCCGGAAACGAAGGACGCCAATCGGGCGCAGGAATCGATGGAAGTTGCGAAGTCCTCCGGGTGGAGAAGCGGAGTTTGGAGCTTCGCAATAATCTGGTCAACGGTTGTCTGGTCGAGCAGCAGTTCTAAAAACGCACAATTAATATCGGCGCTGCGATCGTCACGCGACACCTACCGCCATCAGCGCCCTCTGTGAAGGCCAACCGGAACAGAACCTTCAACTCGGCCGGACAGTCCTCCTTCAAGTTGGCGTCGGTGGTCGCGAGCAAAAACTTCCCCACCTCCGGCGTCTCCATCCACTCCTGGACGACTCGATCTTGGTTGTGCGGGTGGGAAAACGCGTTCTTGACGCACCAGGCGAACGACTCGCGCTCGCCGAACTGCAACAGCGACCGCAAAATCGCCCTCTTCTCGTCGTCGCCGAGATGCCGAAGCAGGACGAAGGTCAAGTCGACGACGGTCTCGCAGCACAACTCGCTCGACGCCAACCAATCGTACAGGAGCTTGTCGTAGACGTGCGACAAGTTCTCTCGGTCGTCGCCGACGAGCCTGCTCAAACCCGCGAGGAAATCTCGACTCTCGAAGAGCCGTATCAAAGAGAAGACATCCTGCAGGAGACGTTTCGACTTCTTCTCTCGTATTTGCTCGACGTACGACTTCAAAACGGTGTACACCAGATTCGTTAAGTTGTCTTTGTAGGTTGCGTCGACTTCGAGATTGGTCGTTTCGGAGCTGCGTCCGTCGCGTTCGTTACTCGAAAACGCCACTTTCAACTGTTCTTTGGGTCTGGCTGCGTTCTTCAAGTGCTGCATGAAGGTGACCTGTCTGTCGGCCAGATCTGAATCGTCTTGATTCGTAATGGTTTCGAGAAGGTTGGAGACGCACTGCCAGAACAGGTTCAGATATCGGGGGTAATTGTCGATGGTTTTGTTCCTGCTCCAGTACTGCACCAGCAGCGCCGTCTGGTGGAAGACCGTTCGGTAGCAGGTCTGCTCGCCGGTCAAGCTCCACTCGATCAACGGTAGCAGATGGGATTTTATCAGTTTTTCGCAGAGGTCGCTGTTTTGTTGGTTGATCAGGATGACGTATTGCAGGCACTCTACCAGAGCTGTCACGACCGCGGTTGATTCAGATTTGCTGCTGATCACGCTCTTGCGCTTCAATCTTGCACGAAAATAAAAATTAGACTGATTTTAAAAAGTTATACTCGGTTCACCGGAGCAATAGAGTGATCACGTGAAGAGGCTCCGCCCCTCGGACGACTTTTGTTTTATTTTGATCAATTGTGAAACTGTACGGCTCAAGTGAACGAAGTATATGTAAAAACATACCCCGAGCGTAGATTTTCGAAGAAACTGTCGTAGAAATGATCGACTCGTACCGTGGTCGGCAATTTGTGCAAAAGCGACAACAGATTGGGATAAATGACGGTCGCGTTGCCTTGTCCCCCCTCCTTCAACACCTTTCGCAACTTGGCCAAATAACATTTCTCCACGTGGACGTACTTCCACCAATCCTGAACCACGAAAAAATCGGACAGTCAATTGTTCTGGACCACGTGGTGCATAAAATCTTACCTCTCCTAGGTCCATGACGAGCAGCGCCGCCTCCCAGACGAACCCCACAACAGCGGGTTCGCTCTCGTCCAAATTGTTGAAAACAATCGGTACGACGTGAGCGTGCTCTCCAGCGAGTAAAAATCCAGCTCTGTGGTAGAGCGTGGCCAACACCTTGAACCACGTGGCCCTGATAACTGGTGTCTTGTGAGTCGCCAATTTCAAGAATCTCGAGTTGGTTATGATTTGCCTGTTGAGATCCGCGCTCTTCTCGATTTGCTCATTGGTCAGAGTGTTCAGGTAGAGACAGTAGCCTTGCAGGCTCGAGATCACGACTCGTTCGAATTTCGCTTCGGCGTCGTCGTTGGTGGTGTGTCTCGGGTTCGTTTCGATTTTCGACGTCAGATTGTCGTGGATGTAGGTGAGGATCTCCTTCTGGCAGAAAACCACGCAGTCCTGCACCTTGTTTTGCGGAAAGGCGGCCTGAAAAGTGCGACTAGAGACGGGAATCGTTCCGGTTTGGGGATAAGTCTTACGGCGAAGGCTTTGGAGGCGGCCGACGCCGCCGGCGGGTAGTTGTCGTACTGCGAGGTGAACCACGGACCCACCAGTTGCTTCAGATGCGGCGCGATCATCTTCTTGTCTTTCAAGATGATCTGGTGGTGGGCGTTGTGCACGGCCTCTCTGACTCGGTGGTCGGTGTCGGTGGCCAGGATGTTGTACAGGGTGGCCCAAAACGCGAGGATCGTCTTCACGGCTTCCGCCTCGGAGGTCGCGATCAGGTCGGAAAACTCTTGCAACGCCTGTTCACGCAAAAACAAAACAAAATTGGAAACTTTTTGTAAAGTTCTAAATCACATAACTATTATGACAAGTTTTTTTCAAAATAGTGAAGGCGTAATCTCGATTATCTGGCTACAGTTACGCTACCTTTAGTTTGGTGGTGCAGTCCTTTTTGTTCATTTTCTTGAAGACTATCTGGAAAGCTGGCGACACCGAAGAGTCAAATTCTTCAGTTTTCATTAGCGACAACGTGGGTGGGACAAACCTGATTTCTTTGACTGTGGAAAATTGGGGTACTTGGGACGTCGACGCAAGTAATTCGGCGCTGCGGCCGCTGCTGGAAGGCTACGAAAGGGGAGATTTTTGTGTTGGAAAGGCCCAACAGCTGAGTGCTTACCCGCGCATTGTTTTTAATTCTTTGGGCTTGTTTGTGCTTCCCTCCCATTTTAATTAACTTAATCACAAATACGGAACAAAAACAGTGGATACAGCGTCACAAATCACTAGTTTATCACAAATAATACATCACATGCAAATGCCTGAAGTGTCAAATGGTTGACATAACCTCAAAACGCAGTATAATTGGTTGCATAATCGCCGCCATTTATTTTATTTCACGAATTAATCAATTTCACATGTAATTATCGCAAAATCAACTTTACGTTGACGCTCGACACGTTATTATCATTTTTAATTGGTGCCGATACGGGGGGGCGAATACCGAGTGTGGCTGTTTCACCCGTTTTTGAAAATACCTGGTGGCCCATTTACGGATGAATTTTGAACGAGTCGTGCACAGCTAGCGGTAAGGTGATGTTTTTTGAGCGATTTGGACCTGTTACCGTCCAAAATCTGGCTTTTGGTCTCCTAGCGAAGACATTTTTAAAACTTTGACATTCCCAAAATTTTTTTCGAAAATCCAGCCAAATTTTCCAGTAAATTTCGAAATTGCGGCGATATCTAGCTCTAGCACTGCACGAAGTTGTCGCCAGGCCAGAGCCAGAACGCACAAATCAAAAAACTCGTTCCGAATTAATATTGTTGTGTTTGACACTTGTGAACTTTGAACCTGTCCTTGTGATTTAAAAGTTAATCAGTGTGGATTTTTATCAGTTGAAAATGGTAATCAGTGTTGCACTTGTAAAATCAATCGAAATGACTGTCTCTTTCAGTTGCAGAAAAAACTGTTCCTAACCTCAAACCTGTGCAGGAAATTCATCACCATCAGCTCGGCCAGATTCCTGCCGAACCGCAAAATGTCAACCTCCGGAGACGACGTCATCTTCCAGAACGTCGGCGATAAAGGTGTCATCACCTTGAACCGGCCCAAAGCGTTGAACGCTTTGAATCTCTCGATGGTCAGCAAGCTGTACCCTACTCTCGCGAGCTGGGAGCGCGAAAAGACCCTGGTCATCATCAAGGGCACCGGCGGCAAGGCCTTCTGCGCTGGCGGCGACGTGAAGTCGGTGGCCTTGGCCGGCCTCAAAGGCGAGAAGCTCGGCCACGCGTTTTTCAAACAGGAGTACATGACGAACGGCCTTATCGGCACCTACAAAATCCCCTACGTCGCCTTCATCGACGGAATTGTGATGGGCGGAGGGGTGGGCCTGTCCGTGCACGGCCTCTACCGCGTGGCCACCGAGAGGTCGGTCTTCGCGATGCCCGAGACCCAAATCGGTCTGTTTCCGGACGTGGGGGGCTCGTATTTCTTGCCCCGATTGAGGGGCAAACTCGGCCTGTTTTTGGCCTTGACGGGGTACAGACTGAAAGGGGCTGACTTGCTCAAAGCGGGCATCGCCACGCACTACGTCAACAGCGCCAACTTGGAGGCCCTGGAGGGCGACTTGTTGAAGTGCAGCGACGCGAATAGCATCGATTCTGCACTGAAGAAGCACAGTGCGAAGGACAGTAGCGAGTTTAGCTTGACGCCGATGTTGAAGCAGATCAACGCTTGCTTCTCGGCGGGTTCCGTTGAAGAGATTATCGCGAGGTTGGAGCAAGACGGCTCTCCCTTTGCCCAAGATATGGTCAAGTTGTTGGAGAAGATGTCGCCGACTAGTCTGAAGGTCACCATGAAGCAGTTGGAGCATGGGAGCAAGATGACCTTGGAGGAGTGCCTCCAGATGGAGTATAGGATCGCGGTCAATTGCCTGGCCAACAAGGACTTCTACGAAGGTGAACATAACCTAAACTGTCAAACTCAAACTTGACATGTGACAGTTCGCGTTGACATTTGACTAGTCCAAAATTTTATTTGTAGCACACGAAGGGGTCATAATCAATTCGTGTTTCAGGTGTGAGAGCGCTCTTGATCGACAAAGACCAGAAGCCCAAATGGAAGCCTGAAAAATTGTCCGACGTGTCGCCCGCGCTGGTTGAGAGCCACTTCGCCAAGCTGCCTGAGGACCAGGAGTTGAGGCACAAACTGTGATAGATGATGTGTTTTGGGTTGAATAAAACAGTACGTTTATAGAAAGCGGTTTTATTCAACAAAAAATATTGAATTTTTGAATTGATTTAAATAATTTACACCAAACCATCATTGTAGTAAGGTAATTAGCAACCAGTGCCGTTTTTCATGATTTCATCTAAACTGTGGTGGGCATCGAACTAAATTACCTAAAATGTCAGTTGACGAAAACCAGAATAAAAATTCACTTAGCCACGGCTGTGTGAGTGGACACAGTGTGTTGTATTGAAAAACGAGTTTAAAAAGTTTTCAAAAACTGAACGGGACAGGTCGCGGGGGTTGGTACAACTGCGAAATGACACTTACGGGACTAATTTTTTTTGGGACACAACTAAACTGCGATGGACAATACAACCTTCAACAAATAATGACCGACCACCCGCGACTTTCCTCCAAGTTTTTTTTTTGATAATTCTTAACGTTACAAATTCACAAGTATATAAACAGTCCGTTAACACCGATTTTATTACTTCTGAGTTCAGTCGATGTACTGTGCTAGCCAACGGAACCCTTCGCCGTAGCCTTGTCTTTTCAGGATGGAACACATGAACAACTCTAGAGGGCGCGCCGACAGGTCCGACCTAGGCACCTTCCCCTGCAAATCATCATCATCGATAAACCCTTGTCTTCACCTTCGCGTTTTTTTTTTTTACTTTTCCTGTCGACTGTCCGTACAGGTCGTAGTACATCCTGAGCTCGTCCTCGGAGGCGGCCCCCGGGAGATCGATCTTGTTGCCGAGGATGAGAACCGGACACGTCGAGAGCGTCTCGTCGGTCAGCAGCGACACCAGCTCCTGTTTGCTCTCTTCGAACCTAGCCCGGTCGTTGGCGTCCACCAGAAAGACGATGGCATCGACGGCCGGGAAGTAGTCCTTCCAGACGCGCCTCGCTGAAACCGCCCCCACCGTTTTCAACGCTGTTATCGCCGACTGCGTCGGGACTTACCTTGAGAGTGGCCGCCCAGGTCGAACGTCGTGAATCGCATGTTTCCGATAGATAATTCCTCTGACGCTGCAATGTTTCGCGTGGAATTAGAGTTACGCAGCGATTTTGGCTTTTGTCAAGGTCGTTAGTTGCGGAATTCGATTCGGCTGGGTTAGTGTCGTGACACGATAGATAACGAAATCACGTTTTAAGTGGTCGTCGAGAGGATTGTTTCGGGATTATGATGGACCGAGTTGATGTTTGATCAGGCTTAAAAGCGTAGCGAATTGTGATGCTGATTTATTTTGCACAATTGCGTCGTTGCATCTTGGAGGAAAACACAATTACACTCAAGTTTTCACGTTCGGTAATGAATAAACACGGAGAAACTTTTTTCAATATATTTTTTTACTCGACGGATTTGCGGCACTCGCTCCGGCTCGTGCGGCAAATTTTCCTTCAAGTAAAAATGTATTACTTTACTCACTTGTTACATAAATAACTATTATGTAGACTAATTAAAAAAATAAATTCGTTTAATATTCACTAGAAAAGTTTGGTGTTTTTTTTTCCTTATTTATATCCCGATTTCCAAATGTTTTCTGCATTGTTTTTCTTAGTTCGTCTTCTTAAAGGTATTTAGGTCCACATAAGCGTCTCAAATAAATTGTAGTTACTTTTACTGGTGTTCCTTAATGATGTTTATCTGATTTCCAAAGCTTTTCAATTGGACTTAGATCCACGCTTTGGTTGGCAATTTCAAAACAGATCATTGTTATTGCTCTAAAAACATTTTTACAACTGTAGATTTATGCTTAGGGTCACCGTCATTTCCGTATCAACAGGAAATGTTCATTATAAATTCCACAAGGTTATTCAATACAAGTTTCTTACTTATTCTTTCAATTTTTTTACAATGGGATTTAAATCCGCACCATTTCAAAACAGAATTTTGTTTTTACTTTTGACAGCTGGGGCTCTACGTGTAACAAGTTCCACATTAGTGAAATTGTCATCGCAAATTACACACGCACATACCTTTTTCTAATAAATTACGTGGAGGTGTAATGATAAAAAAGTTTCTCTATTTTTACCGAGACTTAAAAAATCCAAAACAAATACATTCAAAGAGATTTAAAGAAGTGACAAAATAAAATATTCCAAATTATTTCTAACTTGGACGCCACTGTAAAAGCAATTCCAACTCGTTTTTTCCAGCACGCCTAAAACGACATTAGCAATTCAAAACGATAAGTGTCAATTTAACGTTTACTTTTTATGTCACGGTCAAGTACGTGAGTGCCACGTGGCAGTTCTTAAACGAGTATTTGCGACCTCGCAAAATTTTGTTACTTCAGCAACAAAATGATTCTTTCTTGAAATGTGTATCTCACATGGACATCATATGTATTTCAATGAATTTTGACAGCGCCAACGGCGAAACAAGGAACTAACTGAACGTTTGATGCTGAGGTCAACGATCAGAGTAGTTCGCGTTTGACGCTCCACCCATCATAAATCCCTAATAAAACAACCAATAATAAATCACCCGTCACTCGTCGGGACCAATCAAAACGCGTTAGAATTCCATCAGGTCGGGTACATTACAAAGGTAAAGATTCTTACTGGGATGAAGTGTGGGAAGATGCTGCGCGAGCCTGTCATCCTTGAGCATGTGCAATAATGTAGTTTTTCCCGCATTGTCGAGCCCCAGGAAGAGCAGCTTGCCAGACTTCTTCCACAAGCCTAGATGCAAGAATGCGATTAGTCACGTTTTCGGTGAAACTCACCCGTCGGATGACCGTACGGCACGCAATCGATCAAACCCTCATCAGACAGCAGTTCGACCAGGCTGGCCTTGCCAGAACCAGACAAACCGAAGACTAAATAGCGACCTTTACGCTTCACACCTTCTCCAAAACACATTCGAGGAAAATAATACGTTGATTATTAAAAAATTGCAAACGGGACTTACCCAAATAGCCTAAGACGCCTGTAAACCAGTCCCAAATGAACATTTTCCTGAAAATGATAACAATGAGTGAATAACCTTGATGACTCTTGTGACTCAGCTGATTCTTTCGGCGACTAATTTAAGTCAGTTTGAGTGGAAATAGCTTCGGTTTAATAATAAAATGCTGAAGACAATGATTTGACGTAAACTGACAAGCGACGGGGACAACTTTTTCCCCAAAAAAAATTCACAAGCTGGGTACGGTACCAAAAGTGCGTGTTTAGAACCAAGCGAGGTACTTACGCTAATTTCACTATAATATTAACACTAACACTGCTATTTTAATTGAGTTTTTTATTCTTTTGGGCCTGGTTCAAAGTTTACCAGTAAACGGGCCTGCTGTTGGCACTTGAAGGGTGATGTGACACTAGCGCTGCCAACATAACGTCAACATGACGCCGCAAAAAGCTCCATATCTTTCAAATAACCGTCAGCGTTTTGCGTTATTTCGCACAATTGAGTCGCTGATTGTCTCTAATTGTTATCAGAATTGTTTGTAAATCGACGGGAGACTTTATCGGGGCGTTTTTTCAAAGTTATCGGCAATTTTGACGAATCGAATCGAATGACGGAACGCGTCCTGCGCTCAGGTCGTCCGTGATTAGTCCACGTTTAATTTGTTTATTTATAGGTTCAATTGAAATTGACCAAATCAGAATAAACAAACACCACGTCAAAACCGGTTATCAATTTAACAAGCGCATAATTGTGGCGTAATTCGCGTTTTTTCGATGACGTACTTACGTGTGTAAATGTCAACCTACAAGTCAAATCACAAAGTGTAAAAAATCAATATTATTGTAAAAAGCGAGTCAGATAGATTAAAATCGTCAGTATGCAACCCCGCAGAGATGAAGACTGCTGTGTGAATTGATTCGATGAAGAGAAATCGAAGCGTTCGAACTTTGCCTCTAGATAACCTCAATTTATTCAAGCACCCCTTACCGGAGCCCTCCACCGCCAACAGTCATGACAGGTTCTACTTCGGCGAAGAAATCAAAGCGAACTCTCCGATTTTCGAGAAGACCCACGCCCTCTCGAGCGACGACTCGCTCGACGCGATCCTGTCAAGCGTCCGCGATGTAGGCAACAGCAAAAGCTCGTCGAGTTCGCTCAGCTGGGGCGAGGAGTACAAGAGTGACGCCTCGAAGCAAGTCCGCGCCGAACTGGAGCGCATGGACCGGGTTTTGCGAGGCGAAGAGCCGATCCCCGCCAACTACGACGCTGAGGAGTACGAGGAGTGGATGGAGTTTTTCCCCAACTTATGGTAACCCCCGTCCTTTCACCGACTTCCCTTAACTCGGTCGTTTCCAGCGTGCTGGGCACCAAGACCGGCACCTGCACCAAATCCTCGGGCGCTGCGCCCGCCCCCGTCGACGAGATCCTCGCCATCGACCCTGAAGATACCTGTGATAAACTCGAAACAAGCGACCAGATCAAAAAGGCTGTGATCGATCAGATCTACGAAAAAATCGCCGTAAACGCGCCGAAAATCACGCTCAACCTCGACGAAATCGACGTCGACAGCTACCTAAAAGTGTCGCCGCTTGGGGGCGCCAGTAGATTGACACGCCGACAGTCTTCGTCGCGTTCTTTGATCTCGTCGCAGATCTCGTCGTCGAAGTGGCTCAAGGACGACGACTACAGCTCGCTCCCGTTTCTGGGGGTGAAGCCGGAGCGCAACGGGGTGCCCAAGGGCATCTTAAAGAACGCGCTGGTGCTGCCACCTATCGAGACCTGTCAGATTCGATCGGTGTCGGCGACCCCGAGACGCCAATCCAAGAGTTTGTCAGCGTTGTCTGTCAAAGAGCAAAAGTACTCGGGATTCAAACGGAAAGGCGACAAGGACACTTTTAAATGACACTGTAAATTTGATATTTATTCAAATAGAGCTTCTTTATTTTCGAATGTCGCACATTTTATATGTACAATTTGCATCTTTATTTAACAATCATGTAACATCAACAACAGTAGTAATTAGATCGCTCGGGTGGACCTACAGGTGGCGCCACTTGGCGCGGTCACGTGAATGGACGATGCGGTGGGTGCGGCGGTGGTGCCACCTGACGGTGCGTCCGGAGCACGATTAGTGTATCACTGTTACGTAGAAAATCCATAATAAAATACCTAAAAAAAGCTCTAAACCTGTGAGGGCAGTTACCCTAAAGCCAACTGCTCTCACAGTGTTGAAATTTCGAAGCGTGAACAACATTTACGTGTATGTGTGTTTGCGTAGAGTAGGTGGCGTTGTTCGTCTGGGCGCCATCTTGTTCTCGGTGGTAGGGGTAGAAAACGGCGGCAATTTCGAAGATAGTGATGGTGGATGATGTAAATATTACATAATTACGTTTAATTTTTTTTTTTATAAATAACAAGACACACATGTGAGATTGTTAGCATCAATTCATCATCGCCAGAGATGGGTGTCTCACCACGACTACGGAACATCGACAATGCAGCTAGTGGGGGTAATAAGCACACGGGGAAGTGAGTTTGGTGTATCGTCGTGTGTGAATATTGCTAAACAAGATAAAATCGTAGTACCCCTAACCCTAAAAACTTAACAATTTGTCTTGTCACACAAACATATCGTGTTGAAATGAGAAGAGTTGATAACTATCAACTAATTATTTACAATATCACAATTGAAATATCTCGAAATGTACATATCTTACAATTCTTGAAGTGAGTCTATAAAGAATATTCAACGGTTTTTATAAAAAACGAATTTGTAATAACGCAACAATTAGGTCATCAATACCCACCTCTGTACTCTCTAACAATTATTTACATCATTTATACAGACTATAAAAAGCTCATGATTTCACTCAGTCTATTCACATGGCACAACAGCATTATTAAAAAAATCAGCGTCTCTATATATGTTACAGTTATTAATTTATAAATATGTTTCCATTATTGAGGAGTCCACACTTTTGGGGGAAAACGTTTGGGGGAGAGAATTAGTTGGTAGTAGCAATAGCAGTAGCGACCTCACGCGAGTAGCGATAGAATTACACCCACAGTTAAAATAAAACTCGATGAATCAGGAAACGAAAGACAAACCCTTTAATCCGGGTCGGATTACAATACAGAGAAAACGTGCATCCGATCAAGAAAAAACACGATACTTTTCTAGACAAAAAAAAAAAAAAACAGAAAACACCCATCGGAAGGGGCAGTGGAATGAATGGTGGGTACAATCTTGGACCTCTCTTGTCTTTAAATGTACGAGTAGGGTCCGTCGGTAAGGGCGCTACAAAGCAGCAGTCAGGAGTTGTCGTCCTTATTGGTGCCCCCGCCGCCCGTCCCGCTCCCTTGGCCGGTGCCGGTGCGACCCCGCACCTGCTTGTACTCCAGCCCCGGGTCGAACTGCATCAGGACGAAGACCTGAAAAGTCCCAAGTCGTTTCGAGATCAGTCAAAAAACGCAATTTGTGGTATTTTTAACTGCGATGGCGCCTTCCCAAATACTTTTTGCGTGTTTTTGTTTATCTTGTCGCTTGCCAAATTCATTATTAGCATCGCGCGATTCGTCGCCAGCGGCGGCTCGCCCCACGGTCCCTTTTCGAAACGTTTTTCAAAAGGGGAGGCGATGAAAAACGAAATGAGAGTCGTAACTTGGCTCGTACGATTAACCTAAATTTGCGAACAATAATCTGTTAGGAAATCGTTTGAACCAGTAGTTCAGTTAGGCTTTTAAGGGGGGTATCTTCACCAACAGATTTATCTTCAGTGGTACCTATTACGTTAAAAAGTAAGGTTATGTTAAAAGTTTTGATCAAGTTAATTCTTGGGATTTAAAGATTAGAAGAAGAAATAGAAAGCCGGTAAGTTGTTGATCAGAATCTGCTATGAATGTGATTAAACAAATGTCAAATAAAAGTGCAGTTAAGTTGACAATTCCCATTTTGTTTTCCACAGTTTTTTCGTTTTTTTTCAACTCGATAAACTGTCAATTGTGACATTTCCGCATGATATACTTTTCAAAATAGTTTTACTTGAGAACACAGATTTATTTACGAGAGAATCTTCTTTTGGACATTGGAACGAAGAAAATGGCGTTCGGGTTTACCTAATGCAAGTTTGTTTGTCGAATTTGTGACAAACAAATATCCGGTTTTGGACTACTTTCCCCTACTCCATTCTCGAACAACCCATTTCCAAAATTCGAAATGTAAAGTCAATTTTTCTTTTTAAATCAGCTGTCAGTGTCAAAACTAAAAAAAAACAGCCTGTGTTACCCTAAAACCTGTACTTACCGACCAACAGTTTCCCCCTATGTCAAAACTGAGGTTATGTCTGTCTATTCTAACGTAATTGAAATTTGAAATGCTCACAAATCGTCTTCTTGCTGAATTCAGGTTTGTGATCTTTCAACTCTTCGCAATACCGAATCAGGGCGCTTTGTGAGGGGCTGCCCACTACCGTTTTTTCCCGAAGGCGTCTTTTCAAATTGTGTGCGTTAATTTTTCAACGCAAACGACAATTTGCGCAATGACAGCGCCGATAACCTTGAATGGCTCGACGTTGCCAATCTACATTGCGAAATGCACTATTTGCTATTTTCCTCAATTCTTCGTAGCAATTTGACAACATTTTGACAGCTGATTTAAAAAAAATCACTCTTTTGTTCGTCACTGTCAGAGTTTGAGAATCTTCTCCTTTGTGAACGGATTTTGATAAATGTGACAACTTGTCAAAACGAAACGTCAAGTTAATTTTAAAGATTTTAAGCGATTTGGAGCCTTTAAGGGGGTCGTTGGCCAAAAAAACTTTGTATTCAACTCGTTCTTGTGTAAACTGGACTTTTTTGGCACTCGTGGGCCTTAAAACGCTCGTTTCACTCGCGTTTTAATCTGGCCCACTCATAGATACCAAAAAAAGGCCAATTTACACACGAATTCGTTAAATAAATAACTATTTTGTGGATAATAAATTTGACAGATGTGATTAAACAAATGTCAAATAAAAGCGCATTCAAGTTGACAACTCCCATTTTGTTTCCCACATTTTTTTTGGTTTTTGAACTCTATAAACTGTCATCTGTCTATTGTGACGTTTGACGTTTTCACGTGAAAACAATTTTTTTACTCGAGAACACAAAATGTTTACGATATAATCTCCTCTTGGACAGTGAAAAAAGCTTGTTTGTCGAACTCGCGTATTTGAGGTTTGTAACTTTTGTTCTTCATCCTCATCGGTACGGTCGAAGCCAGACCACATGTTTACCACAGTTGCCCGTGAAGAAGACGAGACGCCGCTGCTCCCAACATACCTCTCTTGAATTTTTTCCGCATCAGGGTCCACACACGTGTCTCGACGGAACGAAACCGCGATTTCATTTGGCTTTAAAAATATTCACCTGATCGGTGGGTAACAGCTGAAAGTCGTCTGGTGGGTTCGTGATGACGTATCGCTTGCTGCTGGCGTCGCACGACGAACTCGTGTCCCTAAACCTGTAAAGTCCTATGCACAACATGCCGAACTGTTTGAGTGCGGCGACGAACAAATCCCCGTACTTCCCCGTTTCGCCGAACTGTGCCAGGGGGCCGTCGTACAGCGAGATCTGCCCCACTCGGCACCGGTCCCTGTTCGACAGGCTGTCCGGAGTGCTGGAAACAGTATCGATGAGGCACCGCGACACGTTTCCCTGGTTCAGTACCTGTAGCCGCCTCTGAGACCAGCGCCCTCCGCCAGGATCAGCTCGAGCTCGGGGGTGGCGCCGCCCGTGATCAGCGACCGAATCAGCGTCAAGGCGTTTTGGTTGAAGTACGTCTGAAACAGAGTCAGTCTGGGGTGGACACTCGGGGCGGGGCTTACCGTGGACATGAGGGAGTCCAAGACGCTGACCGCGAAGGCGGTGCCGCACGCGAACGGCTGCGTCAAGTACAGTTCGGTGTCGGGGTCGTCGTCGTCGTCTTGGTCCAAGAACTGCACGTTGCTGTCGTTCACCAGCTCTGCAAAAGCGCGGTACACATGGTGGTCCCCAGGGAGTACAGTACGTACCGGTGATCATGGGGACGTTCGCGCCGTACACCGAGCCGCGCCTCTGCAGAATGATGGGGCTCCCCACGGGGGTCCCCGCCTCGTTGTCCCCGTTGCTCTGGCTCAGCACCCCGATCGTGTCGTCGAAGGTCATGGCCTTGATGTTGAGCGACGCCAGGATCGCCTCCTTGTCAGCCAGGGTCGGGTCGTCGTTGCTCGGCACCTTGGCGGAGAGGATGCAGCACATGTCGCACAGGTTGACGTTGACGGCGCGCAAGTCAGCCCTGCTCAGCGGCGACCCCTGCAGGTAAAAAATCGACATTGCGGGGGTCGGAACCTGGGTACCTGGGTCGCTCTCACGTTCAGCACCGAGATCTTGGGGAGATTCTGCAGCATCTTCCACTCCCTCCGGATGTAGTCCACCGAGCCCACGATCACCACGTGCTTGAGCTCGTGGTAGTGGAAGTTGCTGGCGCGGAGCGGCATCACCAGGTTGCGCAGCCCGATCAGCGGCGAGTCGGGGTCGGCGAAGAGGCACACCACTACGTGGCCGTTCAGCACCGTCATCGCCGCCTGGTTGCGGTCCTGCAAGCGCGACGTCGTGCACGGAACGATCACCCAGGGTTACTCACCAGGATGCACTCCTCCAGGTTCTTGGCTGGCCCCCAGTGGAACATCCCCGTGCTGTCGTACTTCATCTCGGTCTTTTCGAAGTCGAAGTCTTTGGCTTGGTCGTCGGCCAGGCCGACCGGCAAGGCCACGCCGTTGTTGTTCTGGTTGGTGCCGCCGCTGCTGCGACTCGTGGGCCTGGAACACGTCGCTCGTCAGAACCCCCATGGAGATCGACGCGTCGACAAACTTGCACTACGGCTCAGCTCATTCACAAATCGGGGAGGGAGAACTAGTCTGGTCAAGTCATGCAACAATCGGTCTCCCTAGCACTAGTCAACAGGGTGAACGAGTACCGAGACATGTCATCGTCGGTCGCATCTTTTTCGACTTGCTAACATCAAATCAATGTTAAGAAGCGGAAAAAAAACACGGGCGATCTCCGAGGGGCTGTCGGCACAACAAATCGGGCAAATCAAAGAAACCGAACTGGACGTCGACGTCCAAGCAAAGTAACACAAGCAGATGCAAGCGGCACAGTTAGTTAATTATAAAGTGAAAAGTGTAAGTACTGGCTTAAGCGTACATGAGTTTTTTGACTTCATAGGCAAGATGATAGCCGGCATAAGTCGAAGTGTCCTGCTCCGGTGGTCTGAAAACAGCACACTGCTGATAGCACACCACATGTCAAAACCAATAGAACAAAAAAGAGAAAAACAATAGCGACACCATCGATCACCCTATTTTGTTTTGTCCACAGTGGCAACAAAAATCGTGGTACGGGTACGGTGGAGAGAAGAAAAACCATGCGGTGCTTCTAACGGCACTAAAACGCTTGATAGGGTGACGTGGTCGAGAAACCTGTTAAGATTTCTTGTCTCAAAAAAAAAAACCGTCGTCTTGTTAATGTTAAAATTAGAGTAGCGGACGCTTTAAGAAAATGTGTAAATTTTTTACCTTGAGTTGTACCCAGGTGACACAATGTTTTCGTTTCTTGTCACGTTTGGTTTTACTTTGTTTACTTGTTTTATTGAATTTACCATGTTGGGGACCGTGCTGTTCCGCTGTTGGTTCTGGTTCCGGTGGGTTACTGCAAAACAAAACTCTTCAGTCAAGGGTCTAGTCCGCTGGGTCCGTTCAAAATCCAAGTCTACATAATTGAAGATCTAATTGCTTCCTAATATTCGCACTCGAATTTGAAAAAGAAACACCAAAAAGGAGTGACAGAAGAGAGAGAGAGAGAGAGGGGGGGCATACAACATCGAGGCAGTCGGGAGTGACATCGACAGTTACACCGAGAGATCTCTTCAGACCTATCGCACGCCTAGTCTTTAGAATTTAGAGTCAGATCGAGGTCTCCGATTGGTTCTGGGCGAGCCAATCATCGCTCGTCG
This sequence comes from Tenebrio molitor, assembly GCF_963966145.1. Lineage (NCBI taxonomy): Eukaryota > Metazoa > Arthropoda > Insecta > Coleoptera > Tenebrionidae > Tenebrio > Tenebrio molitor. Next base: position 1,635,454 of record NC_091053.1, read on the forward strand.
CCTAGCCCCTAGCCTAACTCGAGTGTCTTTACAATCGAGGTCTCCGATTGGTTCTGGGCGAGCCAATCAGAATCTCGAAGCCGTACCGTTAGTAAAGCGAGTAACTCAACTTACAGTGCATGTCGTCATGCCTGTTCATGTCACCTGGAAAGAAACAAATGTCAATAATTTCTTAGTCGCTCCAGCGTGAAAATGATTTGTTATTAAAAATACAAATTTGAGCTTTGGTATCGACCAATTCTACTCTAATCTGTTACGATCTAATGTGGCAATGAAGGTAAGCGTGAAGGACGAAGGTTGGGGAGTCTGCAGAGTTTTTCAAGAAGCGCGACCAAAAAAAAAAAAAAAAAAACGAGACGAGAAGATCGGGACTGCGCTTGGTGCGGAGGTTCTGGGATGAACGGTGCAATTAAGCATATTGTAGAGTGGCAATACCTCTGACATGAACTTTCTTGGGCAACTCTGGTGGTGTGAAAGTAGGAGGAGGATGATGGTCATCTGTAAACCACAAACCAATCTCGCACATACAACTATGACTCTATACCCTACGCTATTATTATAGAACTATGGTCGCGACACGTCTCCAGTCCGCGGGACGGTTTGGAGGCGGCGCGACCGCTAAATCTAGATCTAGAATGTAAGTTAAGTGCTGTCGTGCAACACCGAGCATGCTACAACTAGGCAGAGACATGCGGCAAAATCAGTTGATCAGAGAAGGTTAGAGTGATAATAGTAGAGTGAAAGAAAGAGAGAAAATGGTGTCTGAGCTATTCGAGAATCATTTTGAGTTCTGTACTGTGATCCTGTGGCCCTTCGAAGAGCTGCTCGATAATAGTTTTGCAACTTACTTGAGTACGTGAAGTCCTCGCCTGCATACCAAATTAAAATGGGTTTTGTGAAATTTTGTAAGAGCGTGGTGGTTGGTGTGTGGAGGCGAAACTTGACGAAGGGTTGCTTTCGTCAACTTTCGTGTTGTTAAAAGGGGATGAAAGATGAAGACGTCGTGTCATGATCAAATCAAATTTACCTAAACACTTTTTCTAACACACACTAGAACAGGTCTTGAACTAACACACATCGAGTAAAAAAATAAAAAAAAAACATGGTATGACAAAATTGAACCGGTTCTGAAGTCGTAGAAATTTGGGAAAGACAAGTGCTCCAGATACAGTACAAAAAAAAACAACATTTAATACGAGCTGTACTTTCGGTCAGTATTTACAGATAGAGAGACAGAAAGAGACAGATAACAATCTTTGTGTTGGTCGGTAAATCAGAAATCAAAAGATATTATGTGATGTGTTCGTGATTTAAGTGACAAGTGATGGGAGGATACGTACTTGCTCGGCCAACCATCTGAATGGCCCTCACGCCTTTCCTGAACGTAGCCACTGTACAGCGAACCAGACAAAAATCATCGTTAGTGGTGACGAACGGGCAGCCAAAGTGTTGGCCTAGCCTAGAGGTCGGAGAAGAACCGCTCGGTTCTTCTCCGACCGCACAAAACAACACATCGAACAACCCTGGGCTGGGTGAGAGAGAGAGAGCGGTCGGGCTTGTACAGTGGGTAGTGGGAGGTGGGCGTGATTTCGAGGACACGCCCGCGACGGGAGGGGCCGCGGCGCCCTATCTACCCAATTTCGCTACGCGATCTAGCGCGATTCGTAGAGGGCCGACAACTCTATAATTAGCTCTCTAAAGGGTCTTGGTGAGATTGCTCTAGTTGCGTTGCAGCAGTGATTCGTTTTGATCGGCTAACAAACTGAAACATACACCGCTGCACAGTATCTCAAATAAAAACAAGCGCATCAGCTAAGCGTGGTATAGAATGGGGCGGCCTACCATCCAGGCATCTTTGGTAGGGGGCGTTTAGGCCTTGTTTGACCATGCCTGTCTGCATCATGATCATTCCAACATCTGTAAACAAAGCCAAAAACAAAACGAAAAGTCTCTTTTACCTTCGACAGTTCGGGGGTGAGTTTTACGAAAGAATTGAAAGTGAGTGAGTGGCGGGACGAGTGGGAGCCCAGGGTACCACGCATGTCGGAATCGACCTGCTCCGGGACCAAATCGGTACTTACTCGGCGAGATTCGTTATGAAATGGACCTATCCATGCATAAGAAATGTGCAAGAGGGTACAGAATGTGTGTCAAAGTACATTCCGTTACGCAGGCAAAATTTCAGCAAGTTCTCGGTAAGTACGGAAAGTAATCTACTCGTTTCAAAAATTCAACAAAAAGGGAAACTCGATTAAAATACTACACATACCAATGGCAAGACTAGTTATAAGTAGTTAGTGACAGAACCATATTGGAATGTGTAATTCGAATGCAAATAGAAGTAACATAATTCATGGTAGCAAACAAACTAGGTATGTAAATATATAAAAATGTAGAAAGAAAACGAGCCGATCCATCAGGCAGGATCTAGACAGATCTAGAGTCAATTATAGATCATCAATTACCTAGATCATGGGACCAGTTACGTTGCTGAACTGCCACTAAAAGCCACCACAAACAGATTTTTCAGTTATTTACGATCATAATGGCATTTGAAAATTTTGAACAGAAACAAGAGTACGTCGAAGGTGTTTACTTATTTATGTGTTATGTACAAGTCACGTCCGCGCCTGAACATGGACGAAAGCGATGGAAATGACCACCTCAAGAAACACACTTGAGAAGGGAAAAAAATCCAACAAAGTTGGTGTAACAGTCGCTTGTACAATTTAAAGGGTAAGAAAAAAATCAACTCACAGTTTTTGCATTTGCATTTTTTGATCAGAGTCTCGTCCTTGATCTCGTCGTGACACGCCTTACAGTAAAACCACGCCCTGCAACACACAGATGTACTCGGGAGACCGCTCGGGGAGCGCTGCGCTACAGACCTTTTAACCTCGTCCGCCGACTGCGCGATGAAGAAACCCTGGGTGTTGGCCACGATCTTGGCCCCCCTCGGGTTGATGGAGATCTTGGTGTCGGCGCCTTCCGTGCCCTTGACCTCGATGGCCAGGAGGAGGAGTTTGAGCTTGGTGAAGCACAACCTGGCGAACGTTCGGATTTTTAGTAGGACCGGCGTCGACGGAGAGGACCTCGACGGAGTGGTCCGTCGAGGAGGTCTCGCGCGTGTTCATCCAAAAAGAAGCAACTGAATGCACGCCAGTTCATGCACAATAAGTTTGTTGGTCAAATGAAGAAGAAAGAGACGACGGACATGCAAGAAGCCAGAGCTCTGGGTGAGAAACAAAAAAAAAAAACGACGAAGCGGATAGGCAAGCTAAGTGAAAATGTGATTCCATAGTACCGAGGTACCGCTCTAATCGTTATTGTAAGCTCCATCCCCCAAAAAACAGTCTCTCAAAAAACAAATCAGTTGCAAATATAATCAATCTAAAAAATTATCCAATGGGACCTATTCTATGGGGTCAAAATCCATAATAACACGCAAACACAGAACAATCTACATGTCTAGAAATTATTCCATTAGTAACATAAAACTGCTATTCAACTGTGTTCTGGACGTTTCGGGAAGACGGGATCGCGTCCGGACCCGTTCGCTCCCCGGAGCTTGCGGTCGCGGAGGGAACGGGTCCGCGCGTGGGTTCCATGAGTAGTAGGACCAGTGGGTAACTTGACAGTATTTGTGTGTTGCGTGTGGTAAAAGAGCTTACTCGCTGGCCTGGGGGAATGTCATGCCTGTGAACGAGGGGGACAGAGTCTCAGTGTACATCTCGCATCCCGTGCCTTGCAGGTAATCGTTCTGCCAGACTTGCGTATCGGGGGACTGAAACCACAATACATCGCCACTCAACACTTGGCATGTCACAGACCACAACCAGCCATCAGAGCGGTCGTCGCTGGTGGCGCGCTTCGACGGCAGTCGGACAAGGACCTAGGATGGGGACCAGGTGGACGAGATCGAAGATGAAGAACATCAACAGCAGATATTACACAAAAGCTTGCGAAAACTTAACCATAATCATACGTAGCGTCATCGTTAATTTCGGTTTTTGTTATTTCTGGTCTGGTACGGTTAGTTACTCTTTGGAGGTGTACAAAGGAAGAGGGCGGAGGAGGAGATTGCCCCAACTAGACTTGGGGGGAAACCAAGGAACAAACAAAACCACTGTGACTCTTCTTCTTTGTCTGACACCTCCGCCCTCCCCCCGGATTGACCACCAGTCGGAGCAGTCCCGACTGGAGTCGCTCCACTTGTAGTTGTTTCGAAAAAGTGATCAGAGAGGGCTCTGCATGAACATGAGGAGTGCATCGTATGTCATAGAATTTTTTGTTTTGTTTGGTCATTATCCTTCAGCCGACTTACTCTGTGGCCTGAGCAAATGGCATGCCTATAAACGAGGGACTGAGCGTCTCGGTATACATCTCCATTCCCGTGCCCCTCAAATAGTCATTGGTCCACACCTGCATGTCTGGAGACTGCAACCATCGAACACTCAATAAAGCAATCAAGAGGAAGGATAATAAGAGTGATTAAGCTCCGCGTTCGACTCTGCTGTTGATTGGACACTGTCTGCGTATGGCGTGTTGCTTTAGGTCTTACCGTTTTGAAGGAGCGCATCGCGAACAGGTTCGCCATCATCGTGGAGAACCCTGGTGCCAGGCACGACTGCGCGATGAACCCCAGTTTCAGCTCGGCCAAGCAGATCACGTCGTCGCCTTGTTTCCAGTCCCACGAAGGAATGTTGAGCAGGTACGCCTGCCGGGTACCAACTCAAACACCTTCCACCAACACCCCCCGCCACTCACCTTGTTGTGGTACTGCATCAGCTGGATGATGACTCGGATGTCGTCGCTGTAGTTCTTGATGGAGATGACTCTCATGATGTTGGCCGCGTCTTCGGCGTCCGGGTCTTGGCAGTACTTGTTCGCCAGGACCAGACACGCGTCGGCTTCGTGAACCTGGACAGATTCCACACCTCAGTCACCGTGGTTGACACCGCGTTCGTGCGAAATCTCCCAGTCCGTCACGGTTCGATCGAGACTGCGAGATCTACCACGGTGGTACCAAAAAATTCGATAATTCCGGCTCTAAAGCTAAACTATGTCAGAGCCAACTCTAATAAACGTGAAGTCATGCAATGTACTGTTTAATTTCTTCTACCATTCCACAAAATCCATTATGCCAAAACATCACAACAATACTAACTTCTCTTGCAAGAGGAGTGCTCAGTCCCTGAAGATGGTGATGTTAGTTAGAAACTAGGCATGCACACGAGTACAGGGTAGTTTGACGAGGCAGCACTCGTAAAATTGATCGGTTTCGATTATGGTTGTCGGAATTAGAGCCAACTTACCACTTGCGGTGAGGGTAAGAAGTTATCGGTCCTAAACACTATAATTTGGGGGCGCTAATTGTTCTGTTAGTCGCAAACGAGAGGGGGAGAGTGTCTAAGTTTAAATAATTCGTACGATGTAAAAAAAAAATAAAATTAGTTAGTGTGACGGAACTGGGGGGTAAGGTAACGAAACGATTATTCTTCCCCGGGAGAGGTATTTACGGTAGTGACAACTTAAAAACAGTTAACATATCGAAAACAACAATATAACCATGGTGTTGGCGCTGTCGACTTACCTTTACCCTTTGGAGGTCAATAGGGTTCATGATGGTACCCTGGAAGAACTCTACAGTTGTGAAATGTCTCTTGAAGAGACCTTCCAGTTCTAGGTCTGGTGGTTTCCTGCACATTTCAACAGTTAACCACTAAAACAACAACACTGACGCAGGGTTGAAAATTGTATATAAGAGTGTGACACCGTATCTACGATCCATTTTGGGCATACACCAGACCAGCAATATACCATGCAGCAGAAAGGCACTTGTGACTACCCTACTACTCTGCAAAGACGTCTTGCAACTTTCCCCAGAAACTTGCAAACGTCTTTCGATCAAATACGAAAAGAAAAAAAGGAAAATAATCTGTGCGGCGAGGTAATAAGCGAAATTTAATACGAAACACACGGTCCATAAGTACTCCAATAGAATTGTAAAACCCCATCGGTACCTTGACGCGTTCAAGGTCAACGGCATTCATCATCGTCCCCTGAAAAAACTCCACCGTTGTGTAGTGACGTTTCAGCAGCCCCTCCAGTTCCAAATCCGGCTCTTTTCTAGAAACCAACGGCACACAATCATTCAATTGGGGACAGAAGTGCGGCGTACGGCGGCTCTGAATGTGGGGTTAGTTCGGGGGAGCTTCAGGGAGTATCGGTTATAATTAATCATTACGGGGATGACGTCGGTGGGGGAAGTTATTAATGTTTCGGAGGCGGTGTCAGCTGTGGCGTTTCGATCTGTGCGATTTGGGTCTACCAAAATCGCATTTCTCATCTTGGTTCTGATTTTGGCAGACCCTTTTCCGATTTGAGGTTACATTTCCAGAAGCAACAACGTCTTACGCAACATTTCCTGCATTATCTCCCGAAAAGAGAAAAATGTTTGCTCACTTTGGGAAATGAAGGGAATAGAACGTTGGTGCGACCGTTGCGAAGAGAAAAGAAAAAGTTGTACCTGTGCAAGAACACTACTTCAACGTCGACGTCTTCCCTGTCTTCGTGAAGGAAGTCCTTGAGGAAGTGGGAGACGGACTCGTAGGTGATGTGTCCGCAGACCACGATGTGCCTATTTTGGATGAAAATCGGTCAGTATTGGTGCATCGATGGTGGTGGTGGTGGTGATGGCGTCGTTGCACAAAATATCTTTGGGTGAAGATGGAATGGCAAGAGAGAGAGAGAAAGAGAGAGTATTTGGTGCAACGACGGCAAAACGTGATGGTGTGGAACGGTGAGATCACAATCAACTAGCACAAACTATTTGAAAAGAAAGAAAGAAAAAACGGTCGGTGAGTACAGTCGTCGGGAAAACTGTTAGTCAGGTTTTAGTAATCTGGTTAGCGAACCAGCATGCAAGAAAAAGAAAACTCGTCATCACGAACTGACTCCTAAGTTGTTCTTTCTATTCCTAATCTATCATGTACAAGGTGAGCGCCTGTGCACACAGCCTGGCCACGCACAATTGTCTTGTGGCACGATCTCGCATGCCCTCATGCATCTCACTCGCTAAAAGACTGTACCGGCGTCCCGGAGGCGTCGGGGCGTCGCCGCCCCCGGGCTGACGGTCAGGTTGAACGGCTTGAAACACCCACACGAGTCCCGGAAGGAGAACACATCGACACAACAATAAAAACAGACCGTATCGAAGGTGGGAGAACATTAAAAAGGGACGAGAAGCGTGCAGGATAAAATGGTATATATAAACAGCTTGAGGGGCGGCGGGTCTCCATCCGGTGGAAACCCGCCGCCCCCCGGTCTATACTGTTCTGGTCCTCACCTTCTGCCTCTTTCGTTCTTCAGGGTGCCGCCGTACTTTGGTCTAGTCCCGATCAAGTCAATGATCTCGGGGATACAACTCGCAAATATCGCCTAGACGCCAGGACAAGAGACACATTTGGTCGCATTTTTACAGAGAGGCAAGACGGGGGTCGTCGGACCCGCGGCCCCGACGACCCCCAAGCGCTGGGGGGCGGGAGGGGGGGCAGGCCGGAAGACGACGGAGATGGGATTTTATCTCTTTTTAGTCTTTCTCGTACAACTCAAAACATCGACTGACAATGCAACGATAGTCCAATTAGAGGAGCCTTACAGGTCGTTTTAACTGTCATTGAGATTTTCTACCTAGATGGTGTGAATGTTGCTGTCAATGTACAGACACAGGCGTTATTTTTCAGTCATCCTGCACTTTCGTTCGATGCAGCGCGGCCGTGCGTGGCTCTAGCAGGCTGTGCAGGCTTGTTTAGGTGCTACTAATCGACTACGGGACCAGCTATGGTCTAACTAGACTCCAATCATCCCATTCTGTATGCTGAAACGCACACCAGGATGGACACGCTTTGTTAGACAAACGGATTAGTGGATTAAGCATACAGAATGCAATCGGCAATTCGGCTGCTAGCTCAGCATGCCAAACCCAGCAAACACGCATCTCTGTCACGTTGAGTCGTCTTGAATTGTCCCTAGTGTTAGTACAAAACCAAACAACTCTACACCAAGTCAGTGAGACAGGAGACAACATGCAAAACGTACAGAACCAGAAGGGTTAGAGAGACTTCGTTGTGTCTTGGTGTTGCCAGTACTGTTTTTGTCTTGTACGCGACGGCATAACATGAAGAACGTGTTTGCTGGGAGAGTAACCAATTCTAAGAGGTGATTGCTATGAGACCAAAAACGTGACCCTCTACAGATGGTCCAAGGGGTGACACTTTTGGAACAAAACAACGCTAAGAGTTACCGAGTAGCGCAAAGCATAACCCAAGTGCTACAAACTCAGAAAATAATAATCGCAGCGTCATTCCTTGTGGTTATAATAATTATATGTATAAAAAATGGATGGAATATAAGAATAATATGTAGCAGCCTTGGTTTAATACCTGCGTCGTACGTCTTTGCTGTACTTTCCGCCGTACTTGGGTCGATTGGCAGCGAGCTCTGTGATCTCGGGAATCCAGCTGGCAAACACGGCCTAACAACCCACACACCCCATCAGGCTCCTCCTCGGACCCCAATTTTACAAATATGTACTACTCTACGTTTCATGTTATGACACTAACACTAACATACGACAACAACGTTTTGCATCGGTTCGGTTCGGACCGTTGCGTGCACGACACGGTCGTGCACGGAACGGTCGGCACGCATCGTGATATTCTCGATCTAGTAAAGGGGGAGGGGGACGTATCTAGATCCGCACACAAAATCAAACGTGTGTTGTTCTGGAAAAGCGAATCGACAACAAGTCACTGCAAAAACAGGTGGGTTAACTGTGTTAACTGGGACATCGCATTCTACATTCTAGATTTAGTGCACAACGGGTTGCAAGACTGTCAGACACAACTGAACTGAGATTCTCTGGTGGGGGGGGGACAAGTCAAAACAAAACTCGGTGTGCGGGGCTGGCTGTGTCTCAAAAAACTCAAAGTACTAAGTCGGATGACTGGACTGGCATGCGCGTACCGGCTGTACAAGTCGAAAAGTGATTCTGATAGGAAGAAATGTGGTCGCTCTATTTATAAGTTTTGGCAAAAACTCGCCACAATCCGGAAGAATTTTTATTTTAAGCTTGGACCGATTTAGAAGCCACATTTCCTCCGCGTCTTAACAGTACCTCTTTCCATGTTCTCTCTTGTACTCGCCGCAGTATTTGGATCTAGTGCCTACTAGATCTATGATTTCTGGTATGCTACTAGCAAATATTGCCTGGAAACAAACATTCCTGATGCTTTAAATCAGTGTTGTGTGGTGGGGAGAGGTGGCGCGACAGTCGCGCCACCTCTCCGCGTTGGTTAGAGCGCTAACTACAAAGCCGGGATACACATTAAGAAGCACAAGAAGCGTTGTTGCGGTGCCGAGAAGAGTGAAACCATGCAACAGTGGTAGAAAATGTCAAAATACACAAAACAACATCTGCACAAAGAACATCTTCGTACGATAATAACAACAATACCTAAAGATCCCAAGAAAGGTTGCGGACAAAGGGTAATATTTTTTCGTGTGTGTACGGGATAGATCGGTTCATAGGGGTAAATGTAAAACAAATCTGTATATATCACATATGCAGAACTAGTGTGAAGCCGACTTGTCGCAGCTTGCGCACCACTCACTCTTTATTTACAATAGAGAAAAAGAGCAGCTTCAGATTGAGGTAAGCTGCAAAGCACCTGAACATTGCAACATTGCTGTTGTCGGTTTTTAAACTAGAATGACTTCTTTAAGAGAGAGAGTCAGCAGTATGGGAGATCTCCATATTTTCGTGTGTTTAATTTCTGCTCGACACTTACCAATCCGACTAGGAGGAAGAAGACCAAGAAAGTCCTTCCCAGAACTGTGTGACAGTAGACGTCGCCGTATCCCACGGTCGACATGGTCACGATTAAGAAGTACACGCAGGTCCAGTAGGGCAAAGGGTTGGGGTTCTTGAACTCGAGCGGGTCCCCGGAGTTCTCCAGCTGGAACCGCGAGAGTCAAGCCGCGAGAGTCAAGTGGACGCGGTCAAGACGTCCAAGAACTCACCAAGTGGATGATTCCGGCTGCCGTCAGCCAAACTGATATAAAAATCGACACTAACTGAGCAAGTCGTATGGAACTGGAAGTCTTCAGTATGTTGAGGTATTGAAGAATGTCCGGGACAGTCATCAAGCGCAGCGCACGCAGAAATCGAAGGCCTGGAAGGCGAGGGAAACAGTTTTTGCAACAACGTGGACACCTCGCTCCTCACCTATCCACGTGCGGTCCAAGTAGATGGAGACGAAGGACGGGGGTATCGTGAAGTAGTCTACGAATGAGTACATCTCTAGCATAAACCATAACTTATCGCTAGCCGCTATAAACTGCAAAAGAACAAAATTGAAGGACAAGAACGTCCAAGCCACGGCGAAGCAACGGGCACCGAGTCGGGCCGGCTCGCTGGCCGCCACGTACTTACTCTTATTAAAAAATAGACCATAAAAAATATGTTGAAGGCAAGGTCGATTTGTTGCGTGATATTGTTGCTCCATTCCTGGCAGCGCTCCACACCTTCACTGAAAACAATGGAAACGTCATCAGTTCTTTATTTAGCGGCTATGACATTCATCCACGGCGTCTGAGCTTGGTTCGCACCCTCAAAATCTACTGCTACTCACTTTGAGGCATCTATGAAGTAGATGATGAGAGACGCTATGCTGAGAATGAACACCAGCACCACCTGGAACAAGATTTGCAGAGTCACGTGCCGGTTCGAGTGGTATTTGGTGGGATTATTTCGTCATGTCGGAGGACTCGGTAAATATCATAAATTCCTCTGTATTTGCTCTCCACGAGGATGCTGGGAAAGGGAAGTGTTTGCACGTTGCTCAAGACAGAGTGATTTTGAGAATGTCACGTTGATTTTGTATCTCACTGTTGACAAGCAAAATCGGTTTGTGCTGTCATCAATAATCAATTAAATTGTATCGATCGGTAATAATTCGTCGCTCAAATATTACTGTTGCCAAATTGAGCCGGTCTGAGCTGTCAATTTGAATTTGACGAGAACACTCCTATTTGCTCGATTACTCCGATCTTGGGATCAGTTAATTTGTCACGTTGGGGATTTAATTACGTCGCTCCTAATTCGATTATTATCCTTTTTCCTCTGGAAAAATACGAGAGGTGTTATTCACGCCGGTGACTTAATGAACGCGTGGGGCGCTTCGTTATCCTGTTAATATTCGTTGCCGGGGAGTAATTCGCATGCAAATGGACTCCTTTTTTGCCTACGGTTAATTACCGGGGGCGGCGCCGCCACACACAGTGATTGTGTTTGTTTCGGGCCGAAAGGACCAACCCGCATCCATTTTGCACGGAAACATCTGTTTTAATTAGGACTGTGATTTTTAAGGCGAAGGGTGCGAATTAATAATGAGGGATGGGGATGGGACCTGCGCACAAACTCGCGACGAGATGAAATAAATCACAACACTACAGTTAAGGTGATGGTTTGTTTGATTTTCTTTAATTTTGTCCATTATTTACTTTACCGCACGGCGTGCGGTAAAACGTTTGTTGCCGCACAGTGTGCGGTAAACTAGGTCATTACATGAAAATGACTTTATTAAAATAAGGAACGCGTTAGTGTCTTGGGTGAGAAATAAAATTGTTTGAATTATCCCAATCTTTTGCTTTGATGCCTGCAAAAATAAACGATGTAATATCCTCGTAAAATGCAAGCTGTGTATTTGTCAAGATAAGTAGACAACAAGCAAGTTCACTTAGAGTTGCAACTCCCAACTGTTTTGAAGAGCTTAATCCATAGAAAATGATTCAAAAACACGACCTGAATATTTTTCCACTCCTGCTTCAGTGTTATTATTATTTCGCAACAACCTGAAAGCGCTCACTTAGAACATCTCCTAGGACACTCTCAAGATCTCTACCATGAGTTTTTAAGTCATCTTAAACTTAAAGCTTTTGAAAAATGTATCGCTTTGCCTCAGCGACTCCAGGAAATTATCTTTTGTGTGTGATTCTTTTGGACGAGAGCCAGAATGTAGAACTTGGCTCTCTGGTAAATTTTCCAGTCTGGAAGTCGACCATTTATCACGTTCTGTCAACAGCTCCTGGACAAGAGAACATGTTTACGTATCACACTTTGGCAACGGTTGTTTTCGAATTGATTGGAAATGCGAGACCTGTTTCGTCTCGTCTCGGATAAAACCTGATCGATTGTCTAATAAAACAACAAAATAATTCAACGTTATCGATTGCACCATCGAATGGTACCACTCGCAGACGCTTGTCTTATTGATCGGTCCGCCTCACGTGACTGACACTTAAATAACTGACGTGTTTGTCGAATTCGCTTATTAAAAAATTCATGAATATTATCTGCATCATTTTCCGTTTGGTATTTGGGTGCTTTGACCCTCGTGATTGTGAAATCAATTCTTGCGAAACGGTAGCCCAAACATTAGATCTTCAGATAAGCTAAAACAAACAACGGTGCGATTATTTTGGTAGACCATTAGCAATCAACATGCTCATCCAAATTGATTTATAATATATACTCGAGAACACCAAATAAATTAGACCAAATAGGAATAACAATCGATTTGTAAAGCCTGTCAGGTTCAATTACTTATGAAGCAACGAGGAAACAAAATGGCGTCGGGAACAAAGGAAAAGCATTGTTTTTATGACGTCGTGAAACGGAAGCGCACTCGGAAGTTAATATAAAGAGGCGGCTTTGCATTGCAAAGCTCATCTAATCCGTCTGAAAGCTCTCTGGAAACTTTATATAATAAGCATGGACGAGGCATAAAGTCCACCGTACCGAAAGAAATAAATTCACATCTTGCGGTTGCCATTTCCAGTTTTATGTCTCTTTATTTCGTTTGAGAAGCGGCGCTTCCATAAGTTGATCCTTCCGCCATAAGTCAGGTTCTGGTGACGTCACAGTTCAGTCCGCGGTCCGTTCACATTCTTTTGTTAGTCACGAAAGCTGCGTATGAAAAAGAATGTGTGTTCGCTTGAGTTGTGAAGAATGTTGCTGTCGTGGTTAAAAGCTGTTCGTTTTGTCGTGGGCTCCAAAGAGGACAGTTGTAACTCGAGATAAACGAAAACAAAGGACACTCAAGAGTGGTGTCGTTTGACCAGGATCAGTTGCCTGGGAGAATTGTGAAGAAGTGTACAATTAGAGCTCCACTGGGCTAGATCGATTTTCAGTAAATGGAAGTATCCTGTTCAGAGCTTTTTACGTCAGCTCCGTTACAGATGTGCTTTTTTTTAAGTAAAGTTCTGTTTTTGTTTGCATAACAAGTATAAAATCTGTTGGGAAAATCAATTTTATCCAATACCGTGCGGTATTTCCCATTTTAATGACCTACTTTACGGCACACCGTGCGGTAATAGACAGTTTACAGCTTTAATGTGTGTGAAATGTTTCGAAGCAACTTCAAATTGTAGAGAGGAAAATGTATTTAAATGGGAGAAAAATATCCAGGTCACGTTTCTGAATCAGTTTTTTTCGATTAATCTCTTCAAAAAAGTGCCAGTCCAGGAAGTTGCAAAGTTGCAACTCTATTTTTTTTTTATTTCTCCAAATAATCACCCAAGACACTAATGCATTTGGTGCAACGACACAAAATTTCTCCTTATGGTAATAAACTTATTATCCGGTTTTTCTTGCATAACCAGTAAAATCTGTGGTGAGAATTAACTTTATCTATGACCGTGCGATATTTTCTATTTATCCCACGCATTTCAGACAGGTAACAACTTACTTTACCGCACACTGTGCGATAATAAATATCTTACCGCACACCATGCATTACAGTAAAGAATGGAACAATACCACTTGTTGCGTAACTCGTAAGTAACTATTATGAATACAATGAACAATAAAAACATCAGAGAACTAGTGTTTTTACTGTTTTTGTGCTGCGTTTATATCTTCAATTTCATCACTCTTTGTTTTCTGTATTTTAGGAATATAAAGTATAAATGAGATTTTCTGGTTGTAAACATTTTAACAGGAGTTCTTAATGTCAAATAACTTTTGTCAAACTGATTCGCATTGAACGACTGAAAATTTATTGTTTCATTATTCCCACATAATGTATAAATTAACAATCAAACAACAGTTTCGACATTTATTGAAAATAAAATAAATCTTTGATGTGTAATAAAATGGATTTTATTTTCCATTAAGTACATACTCGGATTTGTGATAAATATTTTTAGCATTCTTTTATGTCTTCCATCCTAACTATGCATCACTACATGTTTCATTATATTTGCAAAATTGTTTTTTTTTCAACATCTAAAACATTTCTTCTTTGTGGACGTTGATATCTCTACACGCCTGAGGCGAGAAAGTGACGATTCTACGTTTCTTTCGTATTGTAATAATCTTCTTCAGGGACAGAACGCCACATCAAAAGCTTAAAAAAAGATAATGGACCATTTTGCACTCCTTCCTTAGCTGCTCAAGCATACCTTGGCTTTTAATCATATTCTGAAGGACGAATCCAATATCTGGTACGGGGTGGGTCAGGAAGGATGATGGTACATCCTGAGGGGTGATAAGATCCCCGAAAAAAACCAAGCCCCCTGGTGGGATTCGAACCCGGAACCTCCTGAATGCAAAGTGGCGCTCTATACGCTTGGCCACAGTGCTCGGTGAAGGTGGTTTGCGCTCTTTGCGATTTATATGGAAGAAAGGATGGGGCGTGGCTAAATGATGGGGAGCGACCCATTGATGAGGAACAAGGGGGGGAAGAGTTTTGATCAAAAGAAGCAAACTATGGAGAGTTGCAAAATAATCTGGAGATCTTTGTAGCGGTTTTCAGCGGTGAAATAAATTGAAGGATGAAAGACAAGAACTTGCAACAAGTCAGCTAAGATTTTTGTAAATTTGTGAAGGTGTAGGAATACCTTGAAGAGCAAATAGAAGAAGATTTGTGAAGGGTTGGTTGTTTGATTTTGTGTAAAGCATTGCACAGATAAAACCACTCCCCCAATTGCTGCCCCCGACAAGCTTTCCCCAATTTGTGCCATCTCAAAAACGCAACATCCCCGAAAGGAGGAACCCTTTTGTACGATTCACCCAATTACTCTTCGCCTTCACGCGACCTGTTTACGAACCGTGCGGTAATTGCGTTCCCAACAAATTAACGGACTTGTTTACAAGCGATAAAATTTTAATGCACTTCCTCGGACCGAAATTTTCCAGTCATTCGACTTAATCGAAAGAAAAACGACCGCGCCAAAGATCCGACCAGATAATCAACGGCCAGATCTGACGACACTACCCCGGTGGGCGCCAGATTTCAGTGGCGCCCACCGTGGAGACCTAATTGGACGATAAATCGACGGGATCAAATGCTGATTAAAAAGCAGAGGAATTCAGAGAGGGTGTCCTGGAGGCGGGAGGGTGCGGGATCAATACACCCTCCTGACCCAGTATCCAAATGCAATTTCTGCGGAACAGCGGCGCACCAATTCAAAGGCAACGAAGGACGAAAGTTTCAAATTGCAACAGAAAGGCCAGGGTCGTGTAATAATCGTGTAATAATAGTAATAATAAGAACAAGAAGAAGAAAAATAATAATAAAAAAATTACAAAAAAAATCAGGATAAATTGAAGCATCTCCTTTAAAAGGATCTTACGATGCCTGCAAGGATGTGGAGACAAAAGAAATAATAATAATTAATAATATGAAATAAAATCCTGGGCTGAGTAAGGGTTGGAAAAAGTAAACCGTTTAGAACAGTGTAAAGTTTGAATTTCCCGCCGTTTGACACGAATGAAATTTGTTTATGTTTAATCGGGACATAATTGAACATGTTTGTTTTCAGCAAAAGGTGCCCTTAGATATTTGCTTCGAGAATAGGAATTGTTAAGTTATTCCATTTTTAATGTAAAACATTGCAAACAAAGGAAAAAAGAATGATTTTTTTGGTTCTAAATTTTAGGTTAGCTGTCAACATGCTCCAGTTAATCTACGCTTGAAAAAAGCACAATTGACGGTTTCCAACGCCTTCCCAGCCCAGGATACAATTTATATCAATGATCTTGAGTGTCCTTGAACATGTCAAAACGCGACAGGAGTTCCTGTTGACAGCACAGCCTGGCTGATAAAAAATTGATGACGAAATCCACCGAGAAATAACTTTTTACCTCCGACACAATGTTATTCCAACACACAAGACAAATTTATTTAAAAATAAAGTAAACGCTTCATTATCAGTAGAATCGCGATTACATCTGTGTACCGAGCCAACACGAAACACGTTTCGTCGATTTCGACTCAGATAGCGTCGCTTAAAATTCTTTCCTTGCTAATATCGACGAAACTAAAAGCATGTCATTGCGGCCAAGTCAGTCCTAATGCGTTTTACGAGGCGTCCGGATTTTTTTTATGGTTGCGCCATTCAGGCCTGACTGATACGATCCAATTGCGGATTAGATTTCGTGCGATTTTTTGTGTCTTTCGCTTGTCATGCGAACGTTGCGGAATTATGGGGGCTCCGCGTTTTTCCATTTGGTTGTTTATTGATGATAAACGGGGAACGCGTCGGCGTTTCCACTCGTCCAAAATGTAATTTCGTCTAGAAATGGGTTTCGCTTAAATTGCTTCCGAAGACTGTCGTTTCTAGGGAGATTGTAGAGGGGTTAAATCTGGAGGTCCAGCTGGTCCGTCGATCAAGATATCTTATCACCACTGCAGAACGCAAAAAAAAGAAAATCTACAGTGAATATTTTTATTTTCTGATGCCATTTCAAGAACTTCATAACAAGAACTGGCAGCTTTACAAGAAAAATTGCTCGAAGCTCCCAGAGAATCCTAAGTACACTTGAAACGGTTTTAGACAGTCTGTCTGGGGATCTAAAACTTTTTTTCTTTGAACAAGACAATTTACATCTTCACAGAAAATATTTCTTCAAGCTGTACTAAATTTTCTAAAGCTCCAAATACACTTAGAACGTCTCTTAGTACAATCTTAGGCGGTCTATCTGAATGCGGGGAATATAAAACTTCGTTTTCCTCCAACAAGACAAACTGCACCTTCCTGGAAAATAATTTTCCAAGCTCTACTTAATTCTTGAAAGCTCCAAAATGCACTTAGAACGACTCTCTTAATGGTCTTTGGCATTCTACGCGAATGCTGGGAATATAAAACTTTGTTTTCGTCCAACGAGACAATTTACAGCTTCACAAGAAATATTTCTCCAAGCTGTACTTAATTCTTGAAAGCTCCAAACGCACTTAGAACGACTCTTGGAACGGTTTCAGGCAGTCTATCTAGATGCTGCGACTATAAAGCTTCATTTTTCTCCCACAAGATAATTTACATCTTCACAGAGAATATTTCTTCAAGCTGTACTTAATTTCCGAAAGCTCCAAATACACTTAGAACATCTCTTAGAACGATCTCAGGCAGTCTATCTGAATGCGGGGAATATAAAACTTCGTTTTCCTCCAAGAAAACAAATTGCAGCTTCCTAGAAAATATTTCTCCAAGCTCTACTTAATTCTTGAAAGCTCCAAATGCACTTAGAATGACTCTCGTAATGGTCTTTGGTATTTTGCGTGAATGTTGGGAATATAAAACTTTGTTTTCCTCTTTACAGCTTCACAAAAAATATTTCTCCAAGCTGTACTTAATTCTTGAAAGCTCCAAATGCACTTAGAACGGTTTTAGGCAGTCTACCTGGATACTGGGGATATAAAATTTTATTTTCTTTCAACAAACAAATTTACAGCTTCGTAGGGAATATTTCTCCAAGTTGTACTTAATTCTTGAAAGCTCCAAATGCACTTAGAACGTCTCTTGGAACTGTTTTAGGTAATCTGTCTGGATGACGGGAATATAAAACTTTTTTTTTTCCCTCCAATAAGACAATTTAGAGCTTCACAGAGAATATTTCTCTACGTTGTACTTAATTCTTGAAAGCTCCAAACGCACTTAGAACGTCTCTTGGAACGGTTTCAGGCAGTTTATCTGGATGCTGGGACTATAAAACTTCGTTTTTCTCCCACAAGATAATTTACATCTTCACAGAGAATATTTCTTCAAGCTCTACTTAATTTCCGAAAGCTCCAAATACACTTAGAACATCTCTTAGAACGATCTCAGGCAGTCTATTTGAATGCAGGGAATATAAAACTTCGTTTTCCTCCAAGAAAACAAACTGCACAGCTTCCTAGAAAATATTTCTCCAAGCTCTACTTAATTCTTGAAAGCTCCAAATGCACTTAGAATGACTCTCGTAATGGTCTTAGGTATTTTGCGTGAATGTTGGGAATATAAAACTTTGTTTTCCTCTTTACAGCTTCACAAAAAATATTTCTCCAAGCTGTACTTAATTCTTGAAAGCTCCAAATGCACTTAGAACGGTTTTAGGTAGTCTACCTGGATACTGGGGATATAAAATTTTATTTTCTTTCAACAAACAAATTTACAGCTTCGTAGGGAATATTTCTCCAAGTTGTACTTAATTCTTGAAAGCTCCAAATGCACTTAGAACGTCTCTTGGAACTGTTTTAGGTAATCTGTCTGGATGACGGGAATATAAAACTTTTTTTTTTCCTCCAATAAGACAATTTAGAGCTTCACAGAGAATATTTCTCTACGTTGTACTTAATCCTTGAAAGCTCCAAACGCACTTAGAACGTCTCTTGGAACGGTTTCAGGCAGTCTATCTGGATGCTGGGACTATAAAACTTCGTTTTTCTCCCACAAGATAATTTACATCTTCACAAAGAATATTTCTTCAAGCTGTACTTAATTTTCGAAAGCTTCAAATACACTAAGAACATCTCTTAGACCGATCTTGGGCAGTCTATCTGAATGCGGGGAATATAAAACTTCGTTTTCCTCCAACAAGACAAACTGCACCTTCCTGGAAAATATTTCTTCAAGCTCTACTTAATTCTTGAAAGCTCCAAATGCACTTAAAATGACTCTCGTAATGGTCTTAGGCATTCTACTTGAATGCCGGGAATATAAAACTTTGTTTTCATCTTTACAGCTTCACAAAAAATATTTCTCCAAGCTGTACTTAATTCTTGAAAGCTCCAAATGCACTTAGAACAACTCTCGGAACGGTTTTAGGCAGTCTACCTGGATGCTGGGACTATAAAACTTCATTTTTCTCCCACAAGATAATTTACATCTTCACAGAGAATATTTCTTCAAGCTCTACTTAATTTCCGAAAGCTCCAAATACACTTAGAACATCTCTTAGAACGATCTCAGGCTGTCTATTTGAATGCAGGGAATATAAAACTTCGTTTTCCTCCAAGAAAACAAACTGCACAGCTTCCTAGAAAATATTTCTCCAAGCTCTACTTAATTCTTGAAAGCTCCAAATGCACTTAAAATGATTCTCGTAATGGTCTTAGGCATTCTACCTGAATGCCGGGAATATACAATTTTGTTTTCATCTTTACAGCTTCATAAAAAATATTTCTCCAAGCTGTACTTAATTCTTGAAAGCTCCAAATGCACTTAGAATGTCTGTTGGAACGGTTTTAGGTAGTCTGTCTGGATGACGGGAATTTAAAACTTTTTTTTTCCTCCAACAAGACAATTTAGAGCTTCACAGAGAATATTTCTCTACGCTGTACTTAATTCTTGAAAGCTTCAAGTGCACTTAGAACGACTGTCGGAACAATCTTAGGCATTTTACCTGGATAGTGAGAACATAAAACTTTGTTTTCCTCCAACAAGACAGTTTACAGCTCCACAAAAATATTTCTGCAAGCTGTACTTAATTTTCGAAAGCTCCAAGTTCACTTGGAATGATTTTCGTAACGATCTTAGACAGTCTAGCTGAATGCTGTGAATATAAAACTTTGTTCTCGTCCACAAAGAAGCTGTACTTAATACTCTAAAGCTCCAAATGCACTTTGAACCGTTTTTAGGGAGTCTACCTGGATGCTGGGAATATAAACGAATTTTTTTCCCTGCAATAAGCCAATTTGTCGAAAATCCCCCTTTATCGACTCGACTCCGTTGCAGTCTCTCTCGCTCGATTGGAGCAAGAGGGAGAAGGAATCTGGGCCAACCATATATTATTAAAATTACGCCAGAGCGCTTGTCCTGTCAGGATAATTAAAACGTTGGGTGAAAACTCGTCAAAACGGCAATCCGGCCGAATTGCATTATTTTAAGCTCGGCAAACGTATAAATACGTCTCAACCGACTAAATTTATCCGACGTTCTATTTCGGTGTCACCGAAGATGTTACAACTTGAACAGAAGAACGGTGTCGAGAAACGTCGCAATCGGACAAAGCCGACGCGATCGACGTCGACACGATAAAAATAAAAAATGTTTATGGTGCGTCTTTGATGATCCACCATTCAGAAATAACGACGTCGAGGGGTGCCGAGACGTGTCCGACTTGTTGTTGGCCAATCGATCTAATCAAATCTCAGATAACTTTTTTATGACGGCTCGGTTTCAATGACTGCCGACCATATGGCCGTAAAATGGCCGAGTTATTAGGCATAAAATCAGCACGAAAGTGAGCAGCGAAGGGGAGTTGTTAAAAGAGTTGCGTGTCGGGGCTCTGATTGTGATTAATCGCTTTCTGAAAGGTGGCTTCCGCGACCAATCAGTCGTGTCTTTTCCAGGAGCACAACAGACTTAAACCCTATTGAACGCGGATAGACCAGAATAAATCGCAAACGAGCTCGTTACAGCTTCTTGTTTGCTTTGTAAAAAGGTTGATGTTGAATCTAAAAATTAATGGACCAATAAACGAGATAATGTGGTCTGGATCTGCACGCAAGGTCTTGTCTAGATTCAGTTCAAAGAACTACTCGAAAGAGCAAAAAGTCTACAATTGAATGTGGGTTTTGATTTTCTTCAAGAAAAGTAGCATCAAGAGAAACAATATGTCTCGAGATCGTACTACTGTCACAAATCTGTCACAAAAATTTTGACAAACTGCAGAAAAAATTGGTTTTTGCGCAGTTTGAGGTGTCAAAAATAAAAATCTCTTCTTTTTACTACACTTTATTTTACCAAGAATGAGTGTTTTAAAATTAGAAAACATCTTATTTTTCACCAAATCAATTTTGAATCAAATTCGAAATTTTTGGAATTTTGAAAACACAATACATACAAAAAATACTTATTTTTTATTAGTTGGCAAAAATTGCAGAGCACAAATGCGTTGAAAACCCCCAGTGGGAAATATTTAAATACCTTCAATAATAATTTGAGTAATTTATGACTGGGCTGTCCCAAGCGTTCCAACCCTCATAAAACTATTAGTACGTTATAAAAACTTGCACAAGTCGTTTCCAAATACCGTTTCTTACTATTTAACTTCTTCTCTATCTCTCAAAAATTTCCAAATTTGCAAAATCTTCATTTCTCTTTAACAAAAATGCACTCATACATCACAGTTCTAATTTTTTTCTGTTCCCGAATCTATTTTCGTCATTCCACCAGTTAAATTTTTATCATTTAATAGTTCTACTAAAAATACTCGCATTATGTATTTTGCAACAGTGAGTCATAGATACACAATGGTACCTACGCTTTGACATTACATTTGATTGTTGAAAAATTTATGCCAACAGGTAATGTAATATGCTCACTTGATTACTTATTTATGCAACGGAATTCAAACATGCTCTATCCAGTTAACTAGTATCAAGTCAAATTTATTTGAACAATGAGTAATAAAGTTAGATATTTGTTGCTGTAACTGCTGTAATGACAAACAAAATTTCGTTGTAACTATTTTGTAATCGAATAAGTACAGTAATGTCAGTACGTGTATCGACTTTATGTAAATTTATTGCTCATGCACTATCATGAATAATTGACCAGCCTTAATATCCTGATAGATCATTATTCCTTTTATAGGGTAGAGAATTGGATTACCGTGTCGAAGCTTGGATGTAAAGGATCTAGACGAAGACGACATTTCCATCCTGCAAAATGCTTTTTAAGTTTTTACAGTACATTTGCTCTATTTAGTGGCGTATTTGTACGATGGGTTGCATAAAATCCAGGCGACATAACAATTGTCTTCGTGTGCTCTACATTCAACAGACAAGGATTTGTTCTAGCACCAATGAAATATTGGTATCGTGCTGAATAAAATTATTAAAGTCCGTTGGAAATATTTTGGGTGAAATATTAGTTGATAAAATTGTATAAATGCTCAGGATCGATTGTCGTGGGTGAGTTTTGACGTTTGTGATTATTTCTATGGTATTGTCACAATGTCGGTAAAATATTTAGGTTATGATTGATTAAATGAACGGAAACGAGTTGTTTGAGGAGGATGTCGTGACCACAACAAGCGATAAAATATGTAAATTGGGATTTGCTAAAGAGCAGGAAGGAGAGAAACGTCGAAACAATTCGTAATCAGAAAAGTGAAAAGGAGACGTTTTGGAAGGATTCCAACAACATGAAGGTACCGACTCTGGATTAATAATAAATTGTTGTATTCGGCGCAAAGTGGTGAAATATTTGTAAGACTGGAAGGTCCCCCGGGGATCGATAATAATTTATTAATGATTGGTTCAGAATGTCGCTTTTGAATAACATGACGGGGTCCTTATCGATTGAGAAAAGTGGTGTGTGCAAATAAAAATGTGTTGGTAGTACTGTGAGGGTGGTCATCCATCGACAGGTGTGCCAAAAACGGTGTTTTGACATTTGGACGCGGGGGTGGGTGTAACCTTGCGGGTCCGGTATCGACGTAATAAAGTGAAAGAGAGAAGAAAGTGTCGCGGGGGCGGTGATCGCCGCCAGACGGCATGTCGCTCACCAGTATCCTTCCGGTGGTGGTCTGTCCCGAGATGAGCTCTCCCGCCCAGTCCTTGGCCTCGGTCATGAACGTGCCCTCGAACTCCTGCTTGCCCTGCCTGGCAGCCTTCTGCTCCTTCTGCTTGGGGTCGTTGGGCCCATACTGGACCTCCTTCCGGCAGCAGAGGAAGGCGAACAGCCGCCACACCAGCACGATGAGGAGGCCGGCCAGGAAGGTGAAGATGCTGGACAAGAGGAAGCACCAGTATTTCCGCTCATCGAGACAGGTGTCCGGTGCGTCGGTACTGGAGATGGGCGGCTCGTTCGCCGCCTCTTCGCTCGTCATCCCGCGCGAGGAGGCATCCACTCGCGCCCGCTACCACTCACCGAGGTGGTCGCATTCGAGGAACGTCGTCGGCCGACAACACCGTCACAGCTCCGAGAGCAACTGACGCGACGCCGACGTCGCCCCGCTCCGCTGATGCGGCAATCAATACGACGGGACGCCCGAGCGGCGTGCGCCGAAGGAGACGCCAACGGCGGGACCACAGAGGCGGCGGCACCCAAGAGACGCCGATGGGGACGAGCTAATTACCTCCATCGACGAAGAAAATTTATAGCTCTGACGAACTAGAAACATTTCAGACACGAGCGTGCGATATATCCTCCTAATCGCACGCATTTCACACAGGTTATGACACACTTTACGCCACGCCGTGCGCCAATTAACGATTTACAGTTTACACACCTTGCGTTCAGGTTCAGGTAGGTTCTAAGAGACAAGGAGTGAAGCTTCCCAAAATAATAATAATATTGAAGCTGGACTGGACAACTCCACTTATGGAGAAGAAAATTATTTGAATCAAGAATTATTTCTAATCTTTCCGAATCTCTTCAAAACAGTATCACTTTCAATTTCTGACAGGTGATGACTTATTTTACGACACACTGTGCGGTAATAAATGTTTTCCCGCACGCCGTGCGGTAAAGTAAAGAATGGAAGAAACTACAGAAAACTAAACAAATTATTTGTCTTGTGATTTTTCAGGGACAAAAACTAATAATGACGAACAATCACCACTCTTTTTTTTATTCAAATGAAACAGAGTGGGTTTTAAAATATTTTGTGCAATCGTAGAAAAATGTTTGTACGCCACACATTATTATCTCACTTGTGTGATTACATAAATTCGGTCGCGGCCTCATTGTGCGATAATAATGTGTATATCCCACTTGTTGCGTAAATAACTATTACATCGTCTATGTACATAATAATAAAACAATGTTAGAAATGATCTAAGCTTGTAAAGACTAATTGTCTCACGTAGTGAAAGTAAAGACCATCCTCTCTTTTTTATCAAGTTTATTCCTATTTTTATTCTTCTGCGCGGACACGCCCACAGGTCCTTCTACTGCCAATTCTTCCAGTCTGTGTCGTCCATTAAAATGGACACAGTTCTCGAACATAAATTTGTCAAATTAGATTCTCAATTAAATCTTCTAATTTGAATGTAACGTGATGATATCGAATTAAAATTGTCTCATCGGAACGTTAATAAATCGCAACGATGTAACATGGTAATGAATATAAAGCGTTGTTGACCGGGACAATAATTATTGCGTAATAAATCATGTCATGTGATCGAGAAAATCATGGCAGGGCGTAAGAAATGCAATAAGGTAGTTATGCAAGTTTGTTTGATAATATTATGTTTGTCACGATTGTGTAAAAGAACTTATCAAATCCTCGTGAATGAAACTCAACTTTTCATTCAAAGTTTTGCGCTCCACCTGAAATTTCGTTATCTGAATAAATTGTTGTGACAGTTCATTTTCCAACTGAACACAAAAAACGGAAACTGCTTTATCAAATCATTTAGTAAAGATTGAGAGATTTCGAATGTGTATTACATTTTTTGACACCCTTAACGAAAACAGTAATTTTACGTGGGTACTCACAAGGGGACGAAAAGTAATTCTTTTTCGGACCCGAGTTTCTTTATTTATTTCTTGACTTGCAGAAATTGAAAAGCTCTTACCTTGTGATTATATTTACTCAAAAATCAATAGACACGGTAAAAACAGGATATCAGCTTCGTAGAAGAAAAGAATGGAAAACTATTGACAGAAAAGTGAAGAGGGCGCTTTACAAGAATGTGGAATTCGGAAATTGGGAAACTATTGGTACAAAGAAATAAGAACTGGAGAGAAATGGAAGTGTTAGCACAAGATAGAAAAGAGTCGAATAGAATAGAATAGACGCACCTCTTATCTTGGCAGAGGCAGGACCGTAATCTGCCTCCGGACTCGTTTGCGCGCAATATACCGGGTGTTATTGAAATGCGTGCACAAATTTTAATCACGAGCTACTGGCTTCATGTAGAACTCGGAAAAAATATTTAAAATGGCATTTATTTTTTGAGCTACAATTTTATTAAATTGCTTTTGGTTTTCTACGTTGTCTTACAACCCCGTAGGTAAAATTTCAGCACATTTTAAAAATACACCCTGTATATCATGTTTTATAAAATGTACGCCAATGCGAAGTAACCTATAGGAAATATGTTTTAAAACAAGGAAACCGCATTGGTGTACGTTTTATAAAATATGATATACAGGGTGTATTATTAAAATGTGCCGAAATTTTACCTACGAGGTTGTTTGACAACGTATAAGACTAAAAGCAATTAAAAAAAATTGTAGCTCAAAAAATAAATGTAATTTTTCCGAGTTCTACATGAAGCCAGTAGCTCGTGGTTAAAATTTGTGCACGCATTTCAAAAACACCCTGTAGAACGTTCCAACTGTGTCAAAAATCAGAAAATTATTAGTCCTGATGAAAATCGATCAAATAAATCATGTTCAATGATAAATCATTTCGCCGCCCCCTCCAGAGCCGCCGCTGCGTTCGCACGTTCTACTGTACATTTTCAATTTTCAAATAAACAACCAACGCCATCCAGCTAACCCAATTACGCGTGCAAACCCACAAGAATAGTCCATTGTTTGCATAAATATTTACGAATAAATCGAGCGATTGAAAGAAATATTTTAATGGATCATTGAAAAACGCGCCGCTCTGTATATTTTTAATATGGCTTTGTGTATTTACATTGGCTGACGACTAGACGTTGGTGTTAAGTGCTCGCACTCGACGGATCTCATCATTATTAATTTTTTTTATTAACTCGCACCTCTGACAAATCCAGATGGATTTGGGGTCATCAAGACTAGTCGAAGGTCGTTCCTGTAAACGGAGCCAAATACACAATAGTCTTTAAATGGACGCCGACCCCGTGATCTATCTTTTTATTTTCAACGTGATTAGACCGCACCTGTTACACCAGTCCTGCGTATTTACCAACGCACGACTCGTTGGGGGCTTTTTGACACATGACGTAGCCATTTATTGACACTTTACAAACACAATATCTAGTCCTAAACGCGAATCAGATACACCGTGCGATGTACCCTATTTATCAC
This sequence comes from Tenebrio molitor, assembly GCF_963966145.1. Lineage (NCBI taxonomy): Eukaryota > Metazoa > Arthropoda > Insecta > Coleoptera > Tenebrionidae > Tenebrio > Tenebrio molitor. The sequence continues at coordinate 1,661,752 of NC_091053.1, forward strand.
ACTCGCTTCAGACTGGTAAGGATTTACGTTACCGCACTCTGTGCGGTAATGGTTGTTTTACCACACGACTTGCGATAATAATTATCTCTTGCAATTATTCTTGTTTTCTAAAGTATTCACCATTCAATCCGATTGATATATTTACACATTTGAGGATCGATCTTTGTTAAAAATGATTTTGTCCTTTAAAACTACGGTTCTTGAGATTCCGTTTCTTTCGGAGAAAAATGAGACGTATCTAACTGTCCTCGGTTTGCACATTTCAATACGAAGTAAATTAACGCAAATTGTTTCCAGTTCAGAACGGCCACTTATCTTTCAAGGCCTGTTCGGTAAATCACAGACGTCAAAATTATACCGATTCATGGTATAATTCTGTCAAGGTGAATGATTATAAATTTGCAACAAAAACAAGCAAACACGTGATTAAAGTACTTGGTCTTCGTATTATCTGCAGGGGAAAAATTCAAGTTTTTAGTGTGACTCACTGCGTCGTTGCTCGGAACATTTTTTTGAATATCTTGTTGCTAAATCAAATTCAAATCTGGTCGGAGTGAATAATATGTAACTTATTTGTGTAAAATCTGGTTTTTCGCTGGTTTAAATCGTTATGCGGCACGCGATATAATTTAGGAAATCATTTATTTTTCAAAAATTTACATTTTTGGTTTGTCGTTTAGATTTTCTTTTTGTCTCGAGTGTTGAAGAAAAGCGTTGTGGATCTAGGGTCAAGGACACTGCGAAAAATTACGCTGGTCCGCATTAATATCTTCCTTTTAGGCGTTTTTTTTTTAGTTGGAATTTTTGTTTTTATAATCATTTACATTCTTCTACCAGACATTCCTTTTAGACTGAATTATCCTTTACACTATAATAAGAATAAATACTGCAAATACCTACTTAAGTAGTTTACAAACTTTCTTTGTTATTTTAATTTTATCAATAAACCAATAAAAGTATTCACAAAGCAATATTTCAGTTTTTGACGCAGTAGCAAGCATTCCGTGAATTTTGAAAATCATGTCTTTGCTTTCTTCATCCCACAGCGACTCTACGACAAACTCTGTGAAGAGTTCTTGCTAAGAAAGTTGTATAAAAAAAAAAACATATTTTGTTCGACACTGTCAGAATTTTCTCCTGTGTGAACGGATTTTGATAAATGTCACAACTTGTCAAAACGAAACGTCAAGCGAATTTTAAAGATTTCAAGCGATTTGGAGCCTTTCAGGTGCTCGTCGAACAAAAAAAACGTTGTATTCAACTAATTCGTGTGTAAATTGGGCTCTTTATGCCACTCGTTGGTCTTTAAAACCAAAAATGCCAAAAAAGCCCAATTTACACACGAACTCATTAAATAACTACTGTTTTGTATTGTTACTAAAGTAATGTTAACAACAAGGTGCCTTATACTAATTTTATTATAATTACTGAATCATTGTATTTTATTAAAAATGGCGAGGGGAGAATGAAAAGTTTAATAGGTAGGTACAAAGCTCTATTGCGAAAGCTAGAAGTTTTTAATCACCTCGGCTTCGCTTACGCTTCGCCTCGGCAATTTAAAAACACCTCGCACCTAAAAGTAAACTTTCGCAGCTTGTAATGTAAATAACTACATAGGTATTTACCGGGTGATAAAGAAGGACTGTTTAAGTTGGCAATACAATTAAGAACATTTTTTTTATTCGGCTATTTACAACACTGCAACCGGATATGGGATATGTTTTGTGGGTTTATTTGACAGATATCTGACGTAGCATTAATAACGACAAAATGGTAGGTTATGAGAGTAAAAATTAACGCCAAAAAGAAATCAAAGTTGGAATTCGGAATAATAGTCTAAAAATTAACTAAAGGAAATTCTCGAAGTGCTCCCCATTTTGCTTTAAACATAAATTAACTCTTCTCTCGAACGACTCACCAGCATGTTTAATTTAATTTGAAATGTCAAATTTGACTTGTCACTGATGCAGCTGTCAGCGTGAAGCGGTCAACAACCGGAAGTTACTCCAGTTGTACCATTTAAAAATAAAATTCAGCATTACCAACTTAAACAGTTCTTCTTGATCATCCCATATTATAGTACCAAATAAAATTCCAACGTCCTTGGTTACAACGATACGGCCAGCGCCACCTAGATCGGAAGAAACGTATCGCAGTTGCCACGACCAATGAAGTCCCCTTTAAATGACAGCTGTTTCGGTCGGCACAACAGGCAACAGTCACAACGGTAAAGCTGGAATCAGGCCTGAAAACTAATTATGGAACGTGGGTGGCCAAGTTCCAAATTAGTTAAGGCTCACGTTTACTAGATGGCGCTAATCAAAAATGGTCAAACATAGATAAAATAAAATACTACATATGTTCTTATTTTATCTATGCCTTCAGCACCCTTCAGATTCTTTGCCCTTGCGCCTTGCCCTTCAGTTTCAGTAAAACATGGCAGATTGCGTTCTGGAGAGAGTATGTTAAGTATGTTCTGTGGTGGAATCTATCTTGTGTTAATGTGTTTTGTCTTGTGTGTTATTCGTTATTTCTTTGTTTTACACTTTATTAAAAGAAAGACAATACTTTCACATCCAAAACATTTTTGGTAGTATTTAATTAATAGAATATATCGAGCGATCAAATTAATTTGTAATCGAGTCATCTATGGATTTGAATCCGTATGTCTTTTGCGAGATCTAACCTGTGTTTCAAGCTGTATTTATTGGAGCGTGGAGTTCAAGTAACGACATACGACTTCGGATTCATGGATAACTCGATTACAAATTAATTTGATCGCTCTTTAGTTATTTGTACAACTAACGGGCCTTCAAATAAATTTATATTTAGAGCAACCTATGGAGATTTAATTGTTTGCAACATTTTTCCAGCGTAGAAAATGACACAAGAAACGTCTTGACATTTTAACGAAATAAAATTAGGTTAGAAAATATTTTTAATTTTTGTAGTGCATTCTCCCTATTCCCCCTCCACAGAATATGACAATGTGAAATTGGGAAAAAGATGGAAAAAGCTTACTATGTAACCTGTGTAACTCCGGAGAATAATTGGTTACCTACAAAAATTACTTTACACTGTTAAAAGAATTAGAATGTCGCCTACGCCTACTCTAAATATATATTTATTTGAAGGCCCGATAGTTATGAAAGGTCATACTTTTTTTCACGAAATTGCAGATTGATTAACGAGGGCGTAGCCCGAGTTAATCAAGAAAATAAGTGAAAAAAAGACTTTCATAACGTGTTGTACACATTATTTTTTGCATATCGAAAAAAGTTGAGAAATTTAGTCTAAAAGGATTTATGAAAAATTATCAAAAAATAATAGGTATGCTTTGACAATCATGTCCAAGGAGATGGAACAAAGTGATGCAAAAAAGTACTACTTTCGGTACGATTTTGCGTGTAAAAAAGTGCCACTTCCAGTACGATATGTAAAAAATTATATTTTTGCACGACCTGTATACTTTACTCCCTGATTGTATGGAGTAAACCGGGTCTTTTTTCCCCTTGGGCAAAAAACCATAACCAATTCAACCTTTTATGATACATATTTATTTCGAACTAAAAAAAGTTTTAGAATTTGGTGATTTTTTAAATTAATTATAATGAATTACCACCTCTTAAGCTGAGTAATGCATCAGACAAAAATGGTACAATTTCTGCATAGTTTGGCTTCAAAAATGTTAATATTAAAAATTAATGAAAAAAATCGTTGCGACGAAAGTAGAGCAACATTTCTATGATTGATGATTTTATTTAACTTATCGAAAACAACAATTGAACATTAAAAAATAACAATTATATCAATAGTACTACTCCAATAATTAATGGAATATCCATTATTATTTATAATCGCTCTACAGCGCCGTGGCATTTAGTAAATCAAATTTTGAATGGTATTCTCTGGAAGATTTGCCCAAACTTCATTAATTTTTTCAAGCAATGCCTGTGTACCTATTATTAGGAAATCGAGTTGTGCGAATTCGACGTTCTACCTCGTCCCATAAGTTTTCGATCGGGTTGAGATCTGGAGACTGTGCTGGTCATTGCAAAATCTCAACATCACTGAAGAACTGAATATTGAAAAGGTGGATAGAACAACAGGAACTGAAATTGCAACGGAGGTTCGCGTTGCAATGGCCTGTGCTGAGAAGAAAGGCACCAATTCATTTGTTGAAAAAGCTATTTGTTGTCACTTAACATTGTCACATTTTGTTAACTTCATCTCCAAAATATTTCGGTTTACGTAGATTTGCATTTTCAAGAATGATCTATACTATCTCTAGTAAAAATAGTGTTTTGCTCTTTTGTATGATAGATTTGGTTGTCTAATAAAAAGGTTTTTAAGTAATAAGCCAAGCCCTAAAACAAATAAAAATTTCTTCTCCGGAATCCCAACTATTCTAAAAATGGAATGCTTTTGAAAAAATACTGGAGATTTGTTTCTGAATGAAATGCTTGAAAAGCCAAGCTTAGATCAATTTTCCATAAAATGCTTTGGGTTAACTCATAATGCTCATATGCTAAGAAATCGTTTGTCATCGCGGGAGGACTCATACCGCCTAATGATATGAGGTTTTCAAATTCATTATCCTGATAGTGCGGAAGGATCGTTCTGGCCATATGTCATATGTCATCGCTGATTATGAAGTTATCATCACACTCACATGGAAGGTGAAGGTCTTCCATCTGACATCAGTACTTATTGAGAAATTTTTCAAGTGAAATAAGCAAAGTAGACCCATTAATAGGCTTTTTGTAACTTAGTTTTGTTTTCAACACGAAGACGAACGAACGGCCTACCCGTGTGAAATGAAAAATTTGAGAAGTCTGATTGGGCGACAGCTGTGTGTTTTTATTTTGCACACAGGCCGATGATTAACGCTGTCTACCTTTCCGCGCAACGGCATAATTGTTTTGTCCGCAGCTAGAGTGCTTTGCCGAATGATATTTGAAGTTTTAACTTGACGTTTGCACCGTTAGCAAGTGGAAGAGAGAATATAATACTACAGCGTAATCAACAATGACTGAGTCTGTTGGCAATGAAACAATTGAAAAATATTGGTGTTTTTGTGTTTCGTAATTGGCACTGACCGGATGTTTTAACTTGACACGACATTAAAAAAAAATTAGGTTATGTCGCTTATGTTTATGACGACGGTTTCTGCTAATACAATTTTTTTCTAAAACAAGGAGCAACAAGTGAAGCCACTCTAATTCCTTTGTCAACACTTTCGCGAATTGTTAATTCTAACGAAGAGGATCTCCCGCGTGTCCCGATTTCCAGAAAATCTATCAAAGATTTGTACAGTGAGAACGAAATTAAAGAAATGAAGAGAATAATTTATAGAATTTGCACCCGGAAAAAACATTTAAACGGCCGTAGCTCCCTTATTAAGCATAATATGATAATGAATAATACACCGCTGGATTCCTCTTATCAATGCGCTTCTTCAGAGTCGAAAAAAATTTACCACGCTTTTTTCGTTTAAGAGAAATTCAGAAAAAACCAAAAACTCCCATAGCAAAAAATGGGTTCAATGGCCGGAACTTTTACTATACCTGAATTCGACTCATCCTATTCAATAACTGACAGCAATTTGGTTCGAATCGGCGACAAAAATTTTTTGGAAAAAAACCATGTACCCCCCCCTTCTATCTAATTTTCACTTCGGAAAATCATTTAAACGACCATAGCTCCCTTATTAAGCAATATATGGCAATGAATTTTGCACCGTTGGATTGGTCTTGTCAAGGCGCTTCTTCTGAGCCGAAAAAAAATTACCTGGATTTTTCCGTTTTAGAGAAATTCGCAAAAAAACAAAAAATCCATATTTTTGGCTCCTACAGCAAAAAATGGGTTCAATGGCCGGAACTTTTACTATACCTGAATTCAACTCATCCTATTCAATAACTGACAGCAATTTGGTTCGAATCGGCGACAAAAAATTTTTGGAAAAAAACCATGTACCCCCCCCTTCTATCTAATTTTCACTTCTGAAAATCATTTAAACGCCCATAGCTCCCTTATTAAGCAATATATGGCAATGAATTTTGCACCGTTGGATTGGTCTTGTCAAGGCGCTTCTTCTGAGCCGAAAAAAATTTACCTGGATTTTTCCGTTTTAGAGAAATTCGCAAAAAAACAAAAAATCCATATTTTTGGCTCTTACAGCAGAAAATGGGTTCAATGGCCGGAACTTTTACTATACCTGAATTCAACTCATCCTACTCAATAACTGACAGCAATTTGGTTCGAATCGGCGACAAAAAATTTTTGGAAAAAAACCCCTTCTATCTAATTTTCACTTCGGAAAATCATTTAAACGACCATAGCTCCCTTATTAAGCAATATATGGCAATGAATTTTGCACCGTTGGATTGGTCTTGTCAAGGCGCTTCTTCTGAGCCGAAAAAAATTTACCTGGATTTTTCCGTTTTAGAGAAATTCGCAAAAAAACAAAAAATCCATATTTTTGGCTCCTACAGCAAAAAATGGGTTCAATGGCCTGAACTTTTACTATACCTGAATTCAACCAATCCTATTCAATAACTGACAGCAATTTGGTTCGAATCGGCGACAAACAATTTTTGGAAAAAAACCATGTACCCCCCCCTTCTATTTAATTTTCACTTCTGAAAATCATTTAAACGCCCATAGCTCCCTTATTAAGCAATATATGGCAATGAATTTTGCACCGTTGGATTGGTCTTGTCAAGGCGCTTCTTCTGAGGCGAAAAAAATTTACCTGGATTTTTCCGTTTTAGAGAAATTCACAAAAAAACAAAAAATCCATATTTTTGGCTCCTACAGCAAAAAATGGGTTCAATGGCCGGAACTTTTACTATACATGAATTCAACTCATCTTATTCAATAACTGACAGCAATTTGGTTCGAATCGGCGACAAAAAATTAAAAAAAAAAAACCATGTACCCCCCCCTTCTATCTAATTTTCACTTCTGAAAATCATTTAAACGCCCATAGCTCCCTTATTAAGCAATATATGGCAATGAATTTTGCACCGTTGGATTGGTCTTGTCAAGGCGCTTCTTCTGAGGCGAAAAAAATTTACCTGGATTTTTCCGTTTTAGAGAAATTCGCAAAAAAACAAAAAATCCATATTTTTGGCTCCTACAGCAAAAAATGGGTTCAATGGCCGGAACTTTTACTATACATGAATTCAACTCATCTTATTCAATAACTGACAGCAATTTGGTTCGAATCGGCGACAAAAAATTAAAAAAAAAAAACCATGTACCCCCCCCTTCTATCTAATTTTCACTTCTGAAAATCATTTAAACGCCCATAGCTCCCTTATTAAGCAATATATGGCAATGAATTTTGCACCGTTGGATTGGTCTTGTCAAGGCGCTTCTTCTGAGGCGAAAAAAATTTACCTGGATTTTTCCGTTTTAGAGAAATTCGCAAAAAAACAAAAAATCCATATTTTTGGCTCCTACAGCAAAAAATGGGTTCAATGGCCGGAACTTTTACTATACATGAATTCAACTCATCTTATTCAATAACTGACAGCAATTTGGTTCGAATCGGCGACAAAAAATTAAAAAAAAAAAACCATGTACCCCCCCCTTCTATCTAATTTTCACTTCTGAAAATCATTTAAACGCCCATAGCTCCCTTATTAAGCAATATATGGCAATGAATTTTGCACCGTTGGATTGGTCTTGTCAAGGCGCTTCTTCTGAGGCGAAAAAAATTTACCTGGATTTTTCCGTTTTAGAGAAATTCGCAAAAAAACAAAAAATCCATATTTTTGGCTCCTACAGCAAAAAATGGGTTCAATGGCCTGAACTTTTACTATACCTGAATTCAACCAATCCTATTCAATAACTGACAGCAATTTGGTTCGAATCGGCGACAAACAATTTTTGGAAAAAAACCATGTACCCCCCCCTTCTATTTAATTTTCACTTCTGAAAATCATTTAAACGCCCATAGCTCCCTTATTAAGCAATATATGGCAATGAATTTTGCACCGTTGGATTGGTCTTGTCAAGGCGCTTCTTCTGAGGCGAAAAAAATTTACCTGGATTTTTCCGTTTTAGAGAAATTCGCAAAAAAACAAAAAATCCATATTTTTGGCTCCTACAGCAAAAAATGGGTTCAATGGCCGGAACTTTTACTATACCTGAATTCAACCAATCCTATTCAATAACTGACAGCAATTTGGTTCGAATCGGCGACAAACAATTTTTGGAAAAAAACCATGTACCCCCCCCTTCTATTTAATTTTCACTTCTGAAAATCATTTAAACGCCCATAGCTCCCTTATTAAGCAATATATGGCAATGAATTTTGCACCGTTGGATTGGTCTTGTCAAGGCGCTTCTTCTGAGCCGAAAAAAATTTACCTGGATTTTTCCGTTTTAGAGAAATTTGCAAAAAACCAAAAAATCCATATTTTTGGCTCCTACAGCAAAAAATGGGTTCAATGGCCGGAACTTTTACTATACCTGAATTCAACCAATCCTATTCAATAACTGACAGCAATTTGGTTCGAATCGGCGACAAAAAATTTTTGGAAAAAAACCATGTACCCCCCCCTTCTATCTAATTTTCACTTCTGAAAATCATTTAAACGCCCATAGCTCCCTTATTAAGCAATATATGGCAATGAATTTTGCAACGTTGGATTGGTCTTGGCAAGGCGCTTCTTCTGAGCCGAAAAAAATTTACCTGGATTTTTCCGTTTTAGAGAAATTCGCAAAAATCCAAAAAATCCATATTTTTGGCTCTTACAGCAGAAAATGGGTTCAATGGCCGGAACTTTTACTATACCTGAATTCAACTCATCCTACTCAATAACTGACAGCAATTTGGTTCGAATCGGCGACAAAAAATTTTTGGAAAAAAACCATGTACCCCCCCCTTCTATCTAATTTTCACTTCTGAAAATCATTTAAACGCCCATAGCTCCCTTATTAAGCAATATATGGCAATGAATTTTGCACCGTTGGATTGGTCTTGTCAAGGCGCTTCTGGTGAGCCGAAAAAAATTTTCCTGGATTTTTCCGTTTTAGAGAAATTCGCAAAAAACCAAAAAATCCATATTTTTGGCTCCTACAGCAAAAAATGGGTTCAATGGCCGGAACTTTTACTATACCTGAATTCAACCAATCCTATTCAATAACTGACAGCAATTTGGTTCGAATCGGCGACAAAAAATTTTTGGAAAAAAACCATGTACCCCCCCCTTCTATCTAATTTTCACTTCTGAAAATCATTTAAACGCCCATAGCTCCCTTATTAAGCAATATATGGCAATGAATTTTGCACCGTTGGATTGGTCTTGTCAAGGCGCTTCTTCTGAGCCGAAAAAAATTTACCTGGATTTTTCCGTTTTAGAGAAATTTGCAAAAAACCAAAAAATCCATATTTTTGGCTCCTACAGCAAAAAATGGGTTCAATGGCCGGAACTTTTACTATACCTGAATTCAACCAATCCTATTCAATAACTGACAGCAATTTGGTTCGAATCGGCGACAAAAAATTTTTGGAAAAAAACCATGTACCCCCCCCTTCTATCTAATTTTCACTTCTGAAAATCATTTAAACGCCCATAGCTCCCTTATTAAGCAATATATGGCAATGAATTTTGCACCGTTGGATTGGTCTTGTCAAGGCGCTTCTGGTGAGCCGAAAAAAATTTTCCTGGATTTTTCCGTTTTAGAGAAATTCGCAAAAAACCAAAAAATCCATATTTTTGGCTCCTACAGCAAAAAATGGGTTCAATGGCCGGAACTTTTACTATACCTGAATTCAAGCAATCCTATTCAATAACTGACAGCAATTTGGTTCGAATCGGCGACAAAAAATTTTTGGAAAAAAACCATGTACCCCCCCTTCTATCTAATTTTCACTTCTGAAAATCATTTAAACGCCCATAGCTCCCTTATTAAGCAATATATGGCAATGAATTTTGCACCGTTGGATTGGTCTTGTCAAGGCGCTTCTTCTGAGCCGAAAAAAATTTACCTGGATTTTTCCGTTTTAGAGAAATTTGCAAAAAACCAAAAAATCCATATTTTTGGCTCCTACAGCAAAAAATGGGTTCAATGGCCGGAACTTTTACTATACCTGAATTCAACCAATCCTATTCAATAACTGACAGCAATTTGGTTCGAATCGGCGACAAAAAATTTTTGGAAAAAAACCATGTACCCCCCCCTTCTATCTAATTTTCACTTCTGAAAATCATTTAAACGCCCATAGCTCCCTTATTAAGCAATATATGGCAATGAATTTTGCACCGTTGGATTGGTCTTGTCAAGGCGCTTCTGGTGAGCCGAAAAAAATTTTCCTGGATTTTTCCGTTTTAGAGAAATTCGCAAAAAACCAAAAAATCCATATTTTTGGCTCCTACAGCAAAAAATGGGTTCAATGGCCGGAACTTTTACTATACCTAAATTTAACCAATCCTATTCAATAACTGACAGCAATTTGGTTCGAATCGGCGACAAAAAATTTTTGGAAAAAAACCATGTACCCCCCCCCTTCTATCTAATTTTCACTTCTGAAAATCATTTAAACGCCCATAGCTCCCTTATTAAGCAATATATGGCAATGAATTTTGCACCGTTGGATTGGTCTTGTCAAGGCGCTTCTGGTGAGCCGAAAAAAATTTTCCTGGATTTTTCCGTTTTAGAGAAATTCGCAAAAAACCAAAAAATCCATATTTTTGGCTCCTACAGCAAAAAATGGGTTCAATGGCCGGAACTTTTACTATACCTGAATTCAACCAATCCTATTCAATAACTGACAGCAATTTGGTTCGAATCGGCGACAAAAAATTTTTGAAAAAAAACCATGTACCCCCCCCTTCTATCTAATTTTCACTTCTGAAAATCATTTAAACGCCCATAGCTCCCTTATTAAGCAATATATGGCAATGAATTTTGCACCGTTGGATTGGTCTTGTCAAGGCGCTTCTTCTGAGCCGAAAAAAATTTACCTGGATTTTTCCGTTTTAGAGAAATTCGCAAAAAAACAAAAAATCCATATTTTTGGCTCTTACAGCAGAAAATGGGTTCAATGGCCGGAACTTTTACTATACCTGAATTCAACTCATCCTACTCAATAACTGACAGCAATTTGGTTCGAATCGGCGACAAAAAATTTTTGGAAAAAACCATGTACCCCCCCCTTCTATCTAATTTTCACTTCTGAAAATCATTTAAACGCCCATAGCTCCCTTATTAAGCAATATATGGCAATGAATTTTGCACCGTTGGATTGGTCTTGTCAAGGCGCTTCTTCTGAGCCGAAAAAAATTTACCTGGATTTTTCCGTTTTAGAGAAATTCGCAAAAAACCAAAAAATCCATATTTTTGGCTCCTACAGCAAAAAATGGGTTCAATGGCCGGAACTTTTACTATACCTGAATTCAACTCATCTTATTCAATAACTGACAGCAATTTGGTTCGAATCGGCGACAAAAAATTTTTGGAAAAAACCATGTACCCCCCCCTTCTATCTAATTTTCACTTCTGAAAATCATTTAAACGCCCATAGCTCCCTTATTAAGCAATATATGGCAATGAATTTTGCACCGTTGGATTGGTCTTGTCAAGGCGCTTCTTCTGAGCCGAAAAAAATTTACCTGGATTTTTCCGTTTTAGAGAAATTCGCAAAAAACCAAAAAATCCATATTTTTGGCTCCTACAGCAAAAAATGGGTTCAATGGCCGGAACTTTTACTATACCTGAATTCAACTCATCTTATTCAATAACTGACAGCAATTTGGTTCGAATCGGCGACAAAAAATTTTTGGAAAAAAACCATGTACCCCCCCCCTTCTATCTAATTTTCACTTCGGAAAATCATTTAAACGCCCATAGCTCCCTTATTAAGCAATATATGGCAATGAATTTTGCACCGTTGGATTGGTCTTGTCAAGGCGCTTCTTCTGAGCCGAAAAAAATTTACCTGGATTTTTCCGTTTTAGAGAAATTCGCAAAAAACCAAAAAATCCATATTTTTGGCTCCTACAGCAAAAAATGGGTTCAATGGCCGGAACTTTTACTATACCTGAATTCAACTCATCTTATTCAATAACTGACAGCAATTTGGTTCGAATCGGCGACAAAAAATTTTTGGAAAAAAACCATGTACCCCCCCCTTCTATCTAATTTTCACTTCGGAAAATCATTTAAACGCCCATAGCTCCCTTATTAAGCAATATATGGCAATGAATTTTGCACCGTTGGATTGGTCTTGTCAAGGCGCTTCTTCTGAGCCGAAAAAAATTTACCTGGATTTTTCCGTTTTAGAGAAATTCGCAAAAAACCAAAAAATCCATATTTTTGGCTCCTACAGCAAAAAATGGGTTCAATGGCCGGAACTTTTACTATACCTGAATTCAACTCATCTTATTCAATAACTGACAGCAATTTGGTTCGAATCGGCGACAAAAAATTTTTGGAAAAAAACCATGTACCCCCCCCCTTCTATCTAATTTTCACTTCGGAAAATCATTTAAACGCCCATAGCTCCCTTATTAAGCAATATATGGCAATGAATTTTGCACCGTTGGATTGGTCTTGTCAAGGCGCTTCTTCTGAGCCGAAAAAAATTCACCTGGATTTTTCCGTTTTAGAGAAATTCGCAAAAAAACAAAAAATCCATATTTTTAGCTCCTACAGCAAAAAATGGGTTCAATGGCCGGAACTTTTACTATACATGAATTCAACTCATCTTATTCAATAACTGACAGCAATTTGGTTCGAATCGGCGACAAAAAATTAAAAAAAAAAAACCATGTACCCCCCCCTTCTATCTAATTTTCACTTCTGAAAATCATTTAAACGCCCATAGCTCCCTTATTAAGCAATATATGGCAATGAATTTTGCACCGTTGGATTGGTCTTGTCAAGGCGCTTCTTCTGAGCCGAAAAAAATTTACCTGGATTTTTCCGTTCTAGAGAAATTCGCAAAAAAACAAAAAATCCATATTTTTGGCTCCTACAGCAAAAAATGGGTTCAATGGCCTGAACTTTTACTATACCTGAATTCAACCAATCCTATTCAATAACTGACAGCAATTTGGTTCGAATCGGCGACAAACAATTTTTGGAAAAAAACCATGTACCCCCCCCTTCTATTTAATTTTCACTTCTGAAAATCATTTAAACGCCCATAGCTCCCTTATTAAGCAATATATGGCAATGAATTTTGCACCGTTGGATTGGTCTTGTCAAGGCGCTTCTTCTGAGCCGAAAAAAATTTACCTGGATTTTTCCGTTTTAGAGAAATTCGCAAAAAAACAAAAAATCCATATTTTTGGCTCCTACAGCAAAAAATGGGTTCAATGGCCGGAACTTTTACTATACCTGAATTCAACCAATCCTATTCAATAACTGACAGCAATTTGGTTCGAATCGGCGACAAAAAATTTTTGGAAAAAAACCATGTACCCCCCCCTTCTATTTAATTTTCACTTCTGAAAATCATTTAAACGCCCATAGCTCCCTTATTAAGCAATATATGGCAATGAATTTTGCACCGTTGGATTGGTCTTGTCAAGGCGCTTCTTCTGAGGCGAAAAAAATTTACCTGGATTTTTCCGTTTTAGAGAAATTCGCAAAAAAACAAAAAATCCATATTTTTGGCTCCTACAGCAAAAAATGGGTTCAATGGCCGGAACTTTTACTATACCTGAATTCAACCAATCCTATTCAATAACTGACAGCAATTTGGTTCGAATCGGCGACAAACAATTTTTGGAAAAAAACCATGTACCCCCCCCTTCTATTTAATTTTCACTTCTGAAAATCATTTAAACGCCCATAGCTCCCTTATTAAGCAATATATGGCAATGAATTTTGCACCGTTGGATTGGTCTTGTCAAGGCGCTTCTTCTGAGCCGAAAAAAATTTACCTGGATTTTTCCGTTTTAGAGAAATTTGCAAAAAACCAAAAAATCCATATTTTTGGCTCCTACAGCAAAAAATGGGTTCAATGGCCGGAACTTTTACTATACCTGAATTCAACCAATCCTATTCAATAACTGACAGCAATTTGGTTCGAATCGGCGACAAAAAATTTTTGGAAAAAAACCATGTACCCCCCCTTCTATCTAATTTTCACTTCTGAAAATCATTTAAACGCCCATAGCTCCCTTATTAAGCAATATATGGCAATGAATTTTGCACCGTTGGATTGGTCTTGTCAAGGCGCTTCTGGTGAGCCGAAAAAAATTTTCCTGGATTTTTCCGTTTTAGAGAAATTCGCAAAAAACCAAAAAATCCATATTTTTGGCTCCTACAGCAAAAAATGGGTTCAATGGCCGGAACTTTTACTATACCTGAATTCAACCAATCCTATTCAATAACTGACAGCAATTTGGTTCGAATCGGCGACAAAAAATTTTTGGAAAAAAACCATGTACCCCCCCCTTCTATTTAATTTTCACTTCTGAAAATCATTTAAACGCCCATAGCTCCCTTATTAAGCAATATATGGCAATGAATTTTGCACCGTTGGATTGGTCTTGTCAAGGCGCTTCTTCTGAGCCGAAAAAAATTTACCTGGATTTTTCCGTTTTAGAGAAATTCGCAAAAAAACAAAAAATCCATATTTTTGGCTCCTACAGCAAAAAATGGGTTCAATGGCCGGAACTTTTACTATACCTGAATTCAACCAATCCTATTCAATAACTGACAGCAATTTGGTTCGAATCGGCGACAAAAAATTTTTGGAAAAAAACCATGTACCCCCCCCTTCTATTTAATTTTCACTTCTGAAAATCATTTAAACGCCCATAGCTCCCTTATTAAGCAATATATGGCAATGAATTTTGCACCGTTGGATTGGTCTTGTCAAGGCGCTTCTTCTGAGGCGAAAAAAATTTACCTGGATTTTTCCGTTTTAGAGAAATTCGCAAAAAAACAAAAAATCCATATTTTTGGCTCCTACAGCAAAAAATGGGTTCAATGGCCGGAACTTTTACTATACCTGAATTCAACCAATCCTATTCAATAACTGACAGCAATTTGGTTCGAATCGGCGACAAACAATTTTTGGAAAAAAACCATGTACCCCCCCCTTCTATTTAATTTTCACTTCTGAAAATCATTTAAACGCCCATAGCTCCCTTATTAAGCAATATATGGCAATGAATTTTGCACCGTTGGATTGGTCTTGTCAAGGCGCTTCTTCTGAGCCGAAAAAAATTTACCTGGATTTTTCCGTTTTAGAGAAATTTGCAAAAAACCAAAAAATCCATATTTTTGGCTCCTACAGCAAAAAATGGGTTCAATGGCCGGAACTTTTACTATACCTGAATTCAACCAATCCTATTCAATAACTGACAGCAATTTGGTTCGAATCGGCGACAAAAAATTTTTGGAAAAAAACCATGTACCCCCCCCCTTCTATCTAATTTTCACTTCTGAAAATCATTTAAACGCCCATAGCTCCCTTATTAAGCAATATATGGCAATGAATTTTGCACCGTTGGATTGGTCTTGTCAAGGCGCTTCTGGTGAGCCGAAAAAAATTTTCCTGGATTTTTCCGTTTTAGAGAAATTCGCAAAAAACCAAAAAATCCATATTTTTGGCTCCTACAGCAAAAAATGGGTTCAATGGCCGGAACTTTTACTATACCTGAATTCAACTCATCCTACTCAATAACTGACAGCAATTTGGTTCGAATCGGCGACAAAAAATTTTTGGAAAAAACCATGTACCCCCCCCTTCTATCTAATTTTCACTTCTGAAAATCATTTAAACGCCCATAGCTCCCTTATTAAGCAATATATGGCAATGAATTTTGCACCGTTGGATTGGTCTTGTCAAGGCGCTTCTTCTGAGCCGAAAAAAATTTACCTGGATTTTTCCGTTTTAGAGAAATTCGCAAAAAACCAAAAAATCCATATTTTTGGCTCCTACAGCAAAAAATGGGTTCAATGGCCGGAACTTTTACTATACCTGAATTCAACTCATCTTATTCAATAACTGACAGCAATTTGGTTCGAATCGGCGACAAAAAATTTTTGGAAAAAAACCATGTACCCCCCCCTTCTATCTAATTTTCACTTCGGAAAATCATTTAAACGCCCATAGCTCCCTTATTAAGCAATATATGGCAATGAATTTTGCACCGTTGGATTGGTCTTGTCAAGGCGCTTCTTCTGAGCCGAAAAAAATTTACCTGGATTTTTCCGTTTTAGAGAAATTCGCAAAAAACCAAAAAATCCATATTTTTGGCTCCTACAGCAAAAAATGGGTTCAATGGCCGGAACTTTTACTATACCTGAATTCAACTCATCTTATTCAATAACTGACAGCAATTTGGTTCGAATCGGCGACAAAAAATTTTTGGAAAAAACCATGTACCCCCCCCTTCTATCTAATTTTCACTTCTGAAAATCATTTAAACGCCCATAGCTCCCTTATTAAGCAATATATGGCAATGAATTTTGCACCGTTGGATTGGTCTTGTCAAGGCGCTTCTTCTGAGCCGAAAAAAATTTACCTGGATTTTTCCGTTTTAGAGAAATTCGCAAAAAACCAAAAAATCCATATTTTTGGCTCCTACAGCAAAAAATGGGTTCAATGGCCGGAACTTTTACTATACCTGAATTCAACTCATCTTATTCAATAACTGACAGCAATTTGGTTCGAATCGGCGACAAAAAATTTTTGGAAAAAAACCATGTACCCCCCCCTTCTATCTAATTTTCACTTCGGAAAATCATTTAAACGCCCATAGCTCCCTTATTAAGCAATATATGGCAATGAATTTTGCACCGTTGGATTGGTCTTGTCAAGGCGCTTCTTCTGAGCCGAAAAAAATTTACCTGGATTTTTCCGTTTTAGAGAAATTCGCAAAAAACCAAAAAATCCATATTTTTGGCTCCTACAGCAAAAAATGGGTTCAATGGCCGGAACTTTTACTATACCTGAATTCAACTCATCTTATTCAATAACTGACAGCAATTTGGTTCGAATCGGCGACAAAAAATTTTTGGAAAAAAACCATGTACCCCCCCCTTCTATCTAATTTTCACTTCGGAAAATCATTTAAACGCCCATAGCTCCCTTATTAAGCAATATATGGCAATGAATTTTGCACCGTTGGATTGGTCTTGTCAAGGCGCTTCTTCTGAGCCGAAAAAAATTTACCTGGATTTTTCCGTTTTAGAGAAATTCGCAAAAAACCAAAAAATCCATATTTTTGGCTCCTACAGCAAAAAATGGGTTCAATGGCCGGAACTTTTACTATACCTGAATTCAACTCATCTTATTCAATAACTGACAGCAATTTGGTTCGAATCGGCGACAAAAAATTTTTGGAAAAAAACCATGTACCCCCCCCTTCTATCTAATTTTCACTTCGGAAAATCATTTAAACGCCCATAGCTCCCTTATTAAGCAATATATGGCAATGAATTTTGCACCGTTGGATTGGTCTTGTCAAGGCGCTTCTTCTGAGCCGAAAAAAATTTACCTGGATTTTTCCGTTCTAGAGAAATTCGCAAAAAAACAAAAAATCCATATTTTTGGCTCCTACAGCAAAAAATGGGTTCAATGGCCTGAACTTTTACTATACCTGAATTCAACCAATCCTATTCAATAACTGACAGCAATTTGGTTCGAATCGGCGACAAACAATTTTTGGAAAAAAACCATGTACCCCCCCCCTTCTATTTAATTTTCACTTCTGAAAATCATTTAAACGCCCATAGCTCCCTTATTAAGCAATATATGGCAATGAATTTTGCACCGTTGGATTGGTCTTGTCAAGGCGCTTCTTCTGAGCCGAAAAAAATTTACCTGGATTTTTCCGTTTTAGAGAAATTCGCAAAAAAACAAAAAATCCATATTTTTGGCTCCTACAGCAAAAAATGGGTTCAATGGCCGGAACTTTTACTATACCTGAATTCAACCAATCCTATTCAATAACTGACAGCAATTTGGTTCGAATCGGCGACAAAAAATTTTTGGAAAAAAACCATGTACCCCCCCCTTCTATTTAATTTTCACTTCTGAAAATCATTTAAACGCCCATAGCTCCCTTATTAAGCAATATATGGCAATGAATTTTGCACCGTTGGATTGGTCTTGTCAAGGCGCTTCTTCTGAGGCGAAAAAAATTTACCTGGATTTTTCCGTTTTAGAGAAATTCGCAAAAAAACAAAAAATCCATATTTTTGGCTCCTACAGCAAAAAATGGGTTCAATGGCCGGAACTTTTACTATACCTGAATTCAACCAATCCTATTCAATAACTGACAGCAATTTGGTTCGAATCGGCGACAAACAATTTTTGGAAAAAAACCATGTACCCCCCCCTTCTATTTAATTTTCACTTCTGAAAATCATTTAAACGCCCATAGCTCCCTTATTAAGCAATATATGGCAATGAATTTTGCACCGTTGGATTGGTCTTGTCAAGGCGCTTCTTCTGAGCCGAAAAAAATTTACCTGGATTTTTCCGTTTTAGAGAAATTTGCAAAAAACCAAAAAATCCATATTTTTGGCTCCTACAGCAAAAAATGGGTTCAATGGCCGGAACTTTTACTATACCTGAATTCAACCAATCCTATTCAATAACTGACAGCAATTTGGTTCGAATCGGCGACAAAAAATTTTTGGAAAAAAACCATGTACCCCCCCTTCTATCTAATTTTCACTTCTGAAAATCATTTAAACGCCCATAGCTCCCTTATTAAGCAATATATGGCAATGAATTTTGCACCGTTGGATTGGTCTTGTCAAGGCGCTTCTGGTGAGCCGAAAAAAATTTTCCTGGATTTTTCCGTTTTAGAGAAATTCGCAAAAAACCAAAAAATCCATATTTTTGGCTCCTACAGCAAAAAATGGGTTCAATGGCCGGAACTTTTACTATACCTGAATTCAAGCAATCCTATTCAATAACTGACAGCAATTTGGTTCGAATCGGCGACAAAAAATTTTTGGAAAAAAACCATGTACCCCCCCTTCTATCTAATTTTCACTTCTGAAAATCATTTAAACGCCCATAGCTCCCTTATTAAGCAATATATGGCAATGAATTTTGCACCGTTGGATTGGTCTTGTCAAGGCGCTTCTTCTGAGCCGAAAAAAATTTACCTGGATTTTTCCGTTTTAGAGAAATTTGCAAAAAACCAAAAAATCCATATTTTTGGCTCCTACAGCAAAAAATGGGTTCAATGGCCGGAACTTTTACTATACCTGAATTCAACCAATCCTATTCAATAACTGACAGCAATTTGGTTCGAATCGGCGACAAAAAATTTTTGGAAAAAAACCATGTACCCCCCCCTTCTATCTAATTTTCACTTCTGAAAATCATTTAAACGCCCATAGCTCCCTTATTAAGCAATATATGGCAATGAATTTTGCACCGTTGGATTGGTCTTGTCAAGGCGCTTCTGGTGAGCCGAAAAAAATTTTCCTGGATTTTTCCGTTTTAGAGAAATTCGCAAAAAACCAAAAAATCCATATTTTTGGCTCCTACAGCAAAAAATGGGTTCAATGGCCGGAACTTTTACTATACCTGAATTCAAGCAATCCTATTCAATAACTGACAGCAATTTGGTTCGAATCGGCGACAAAAAATTTTTGGAAAAAAACCATGTACCCCCCCTTCTATCTAATTTTCACTTCTGAAAATCATTTAAACGCCCATAGCTCCCTTATTAAGCAATATATGGCAATGAATTTTGCACCGTTGGATTGGTCTTGTCAAGGCGCTTCTTCTGAGCCGAAAAAAATTTACCTGGATTTTTCCGTTTTAGAGAAATTTGCAAAAAACCAAAAAATCCATATTTTTGGCTCCTACAGCAAAAAATGGGTTCAATGGCCGGAACTTTTACTATACCTGAATTCAACCAATCCTATTCAATAACTGACAGCAATTTGGTTCGAATCGGCGACAAAAAATTTTTGGAAAAAAACCATGTACCCCCCCCTTCTATCTAATTTTCACTTCTGAAAATCATTTAAACGCCCATAGCTCCCTTATTAAGCAATATATGGCAATGAATTTTGCACCGTTGGATTGGTCTTGTCAAGGCGCTTCTGGTGAGCCGAAAAAAATTTTCCTGGATTTTTCCGTTTTAGAGAAATTCGCAAAAAACCAAAAAATCCATATTTTTGGCTCCTACAGCAAAAAATGGGTTCAATGGCCGGAACTTTTACTATACCTGAATTCAACCAATCCTATTCAATAACTGACAGCAATTTGGTTCGAATCGGCGACAAAAAATTTTTGGAAAAAAACCATGTACCCCCCCCTTCTATCTAATTTTCACTTCTGAAAATCATTTAAACGCCCATAGCTCCCTTATTAAGCAATATATGGCACTGAATTTTGCACCGTTGGATTGGTCTTGTCAAGGCGCTTCTGGTGAGCCGAAAAAAATTTTCCTGGATTTTTCCGTTTTAGAGAAATTCGCAAAAAACCAAAAAATCCATATTTTTGGCTCCTACAGCAAAAAATGGGTTCAATGGCCGGAACTTTTACTATACCTGAATTCAACCAATCCTATTCAATAACTGACAGCAATTTGGTTCGAATCGGCGACAAAAAATTTTTGGAAAAAAACCATGTACCCCCCCCTTCTATCTAATTTTCACTTCTGAAAATCATTTAAACGCCCATAGCTCCCTTATTAAGCAATATATGGCACTGAATTTTGCACCGTTGGATTGGTCTTGTCAAGGCGCTTCTTCTGAGCCGAAAAAAATTTACCTGGATTTTTCCGTTTTAGAGAAATTTGCAAAAAACCAAAAAATCCATATTTTTGGCTCCTACAGCAAAAAATGGGTTCAATGGCCGGAACTTTTACTATACCTGAATTCAACCAATCCTATTCAATAACTGACAGCAATTTGGTTCGAATCGGCGACAAAAAATTTTTGGAAAAAAACCATGTACCCCCCCCTTCTATCTAATTTTCACTTCTGAAAATCATTTAAACGCCCATAGCTCCCTTATTAAGCAATATATGGCAATGAATTTTGCACCGTTGGATTGGTCTTGTCAAGGCGCTTCTGGTGAGCCGAAAAAAATTTTCCTGGATTTTTCCGTTTTAGAGAAATTCGCAAAAAACCAAAAAATCCATATTTTTGGCTCCTACAGCAAAAAATGGGTTCAATGGCCGGAACTTTTACTATACCTGAATTCAAGCAATCCTATTCAATAACTGACAGCAATTTGGTTCGAATCGGCGACAAAAAATTTTTGGAAAAAAACCATGTACCCCCCCTTCTATCTAATTTTCACTTCTGAAAATCATTTAAACGCCCATAGCTCCCTTATTAAGCAATATATGGCAATGAATTTTGCACCGTTGGATTGGTCTTGTCAAGGCGCTTCTTCTGAGCCGAAAAAAATTTACCTGGATTTTTCCGTTTTAGAGAAATTTGCAAAAAACCAAAAAATCCATATTTTTGGCTCCTACAGCAAAAAATGGGTTCAATGGCCGGAACTTTTACTATACCTGAATTCAACCAATCCTATTCAATAACTGACAGCAATTTGGTTCGAATCGGCGACAAAAAATTTTTGGAAAAAAACCATGTACCCCCCCCTTCTATCTAATTTTCACTTCTGAAAATCATTTAAACGCCCATAGCTCCCTTATTAAGCAATATATGGCAATGAATTTTGCAACGTTGGATTGGTCTTGGCAAGGCGCTTCTTCTGAGCCGAAAAAAATTTACCTGGATTTTTCCGTTTTAGAGAAATTCGCAAAAATCCAAAAAATCCATATTTTTGGCTCTTACAGCAGAAAATGGGTTCAATGGCCGGAACTTTTACTATACCTGAATTCAACTCATCCTACTCAATAACTGACAGCAATTTGGTTCGAATCGGCGACAAAAAATTTTTGGAAAAAAACCATGTACCCCCCCCTTCTATCTAATTTTCACTTCTGAAAATCATTTAAACGCCCATAGCTCCCTTATTAAGCAATATATGGCAATGAATTTTGCACCGTTGGATTGGTCTTGTCAAGGCGCTTCTGGTGAGCCGAAAAAAATTTTCCTGGATTTTTCCGTTTTAGAGAAATTCGCAAAAAACCAAAAAATCCATATTTTTGGCTCCTACAGCAAAAAATGGGTTCAATGGCCGGAACTTTTACTATACCTGAATTCAACCAATCCTATTCAATAACTGACAGCAATTTGGTTCGAATCGGCGACAAAAAATTTTTGGAAAAAAACCATGTACCCCCCCCTTCTATCTAATTTTCACTTCTGAAAATCATTTAAACGCCCATAGCTCCCTTATTAAGCAATATATGGCAATGAATTTTGCACCGTTGGATTGGTCTTGTCAAGGCGCTTCTGGTGAGCCGAAAAAAATTTTCCTGGATTTTTCCGTTTTAGAGAAATTCGCAAAAAACCAAAAAATCCATATTTTTGGCTCCTACAGCAAAAAATGGGTTCAATGGCCGGAACTTTTACTATACCTGAATTCAACCAATCCTATTCAATAACTGACAGCAATTTGGTTCGAATCGGCGACAAAAAATTTTTGGAAAAAAACCATGTACCCCCCCTTCTATCTAATTTTCACTTCTGAAAATCATTTAAACGCCCATAGCTCCCTTATTAAGCAATATATGGCAATGAATTTTGCACCGTTGGATTGGTCTTGTCAAGGCGCTTCTTCTGAGCCGAAAAAAATTTACCTGGATTTTTCCGTTTTAGAGAAATTTGCAAAAAACCAAAAAATCCATATTTTTGGCTCCTACAGCAAAAAATGGGTTCAATGGCCGGAACTTTTACTATACCTGAATTCAACTCATCCTACTCAATAACTGACAGCAATTTGGTTCGAATCGGCGACAAAAAATTTTTGGAAAAAAACCATGTACCCCCCCCTTCTATCTAATTTTCACTTCTGAAAATCATTTAAACGCCCATAGCTCCCTTATTAAGCAATATATGGCAATGAATTTTGCACCGTTGGATTGGTCTTGTCAAGGCGCTTCTGGTGAGCCGAAAAAAATTTTCCTGGATTTTTCCGTTTTAGAGAAATTCGCAAAAAACCAAAAAATCCATATTTTTGGCTCCTACAGCAAAAAATGGGTTCAATGGCCGGAACTTTTACTATACCTGAATTCAACCAATCCTATTCAATAACTGACAGCAATTTGGTTCGAATCGGCGACAAAAAATTTTTGGAAAAAAACCATGTACCCCCCCCTTCTATCTAATTTTCACTTCTGAAAATCATTTAAACGCCCATAGCTCCCTTATTAAGCAATATATGGCAATGAATTTTGCACCGTTGGATTGGTCTTGTCAAGGCGCTTCTGGTGAGCCGAAAAAAATTTTCCTGGATTTTTCCGTTTTAGAGAAATTCGCAAAAAACCAAAAAATCCATATTTTTGGCTCCTACAGCAAAAAATGGGTTCAATGGCCGGAACTTTTACTATACCTGAATTCAACCAATCCTATTCAATAACTGACAGCAATTTGGTTCGAATCGGCGACAAAAAATTTTTGGAAAAAAACCATGTACCCCCCCCTTCTATCTAATTTTCACTTCTGAAAATCATTTAAACGCCCATAGCTCCCTTATTAAGCAATATATGGCACTGAATTTTGCACCGTTGGATTGGTCTTGTCAAGGCGCTTCTTCTGAGCCGAAAAAAATTTACCTGGATTTTTCCGTTTTAGAGAAATTTGCAAAAAACCAAAAAATCCATATTTTTGGCTCCTACAGCAAAAAATGGGTTCAATGGCCGGAACTTTTACTATACCTGAATTCAACCAATCCTATTCAATAACTGACAGCAATTTGGTTCGAATCGGCGACAAAAAATTTTTGGAAAAAAACCATGTACCCCCCCCTTCTATCTAATTTTCACTTCTGAAAATCATTTAAACGCCCATAGCTCCCTTATTAAGCAATATATGGCAATGAATTTTGCACCGTTGGATTGGTCTTGTCAAGGCGCTTCTGGTGAGCCGAAAAAAATTTTCCTGGATTTTTCCGTTTTAGAGAAATTCGCAAAAAACCAAAAAATCCATATTTTTGGCTCCTACAGCAAAAAATGGGTTCAATGGCCGGAACTTTTACTATACCTGAATTCAACCAATCCTATTCAATAACTGACAGCAATTTGGTTCGAATCGGCGACAAAAAATTTTTGGAAAAAAACCATGTACCCCCCCCTTCTATCTAATTTTCACTTCTGAAAATCATTTAAACGCCCATAGCTCCCTTATTAAGCAATATATGGCAATGAATTTTGCACCGTTGGATTGGTCTTGTCAAGGCGCTTCTTCTGAGCCGAAAAAAATTTATTTGGATTTTTCCGTTTTAGAGAAATTCGCAAAAAAACAAAAAATCCATATTTTTGGCTCCTACAGCAAAAAATGGGTTCAATGGCCGGAACTTTTACTATACCTGAATTCAACTCATCCTACTCAATAACTGACAGCAATTTGGTTCGAATCGGCGACAAAAAATTTTTGGAAAAAAACCATGTACCCCCCCCTTCTATCTAATTTTCACTTCTGAAAATCATTTAAACGCCCATAGCTCCCTTATTAAGCAATATATGGCAATGAATTTTGCACCGTTGGATTGGTCTTGTCAAGGCGCTTCTTCTGAGCCGAAAAAAATTTACCTGGATTTTTCCGTTTTAGAGAAATTCGCAAAAAAACAAAAAATCCATATTTTTGGCTCCTACAGCAAAAAATGGGTTCAATGGCCGGAACTTTTACTATACCTGAATTCAACCAATCCTATTCAATAACTGACAGCAATTTGGTTCGAATCGGCGACAAACAATTTTTGGAAAAAAACCATGTACCCCCCCCTTCTATGTAATTTTCACTTCTGAAAATCATTTAAACGCCCATAGCTCCCTTATTAAGCAATATATGGCAATGAATTTTGCACCGTTGGATTGGTCTTGTCAAGGCGCTTCTTCTGAGCCGAAAAAAATTTACCTGGATTTTTCCGTTTTAGAGAAATTTGCAAAAAACCAAAAAATCCATATTTTTGGCTCCTACAGCAAAAAATGGGTTCAATGGCCGGAACTTTTACTATACCTGAATTCAACCAATCCTATTCAATAACTGACAGCAATTTGGTTCGAATCGGCGACAAAAAATTTTTGGAAAAAAACCATGTACCCCCCCCTTCTATCTAATTTTCACTTCTGAAAATCATTTAAACGCCCATAGCTCCCTTATTAAGCAATATATGGCAATGAATTTTGCACCGTTGGATTGGTCTTGTCAAGGCGCTTCTGGTGAGCCGAAAAAAATTTTCCTGGATTTTTCCGTTTTAGAGAAATTCGCAAAAAACCAAAAAATCCATATTTTTGGCTCCTACAGCAAAAAATGGGTTCAATGGCCGGAACTTTTACTATACCTGAATTCAACCAATCCTATTCAATAACTGACAGCAATTTGGTTCGAATCGGCGACAAAAAATTTTTGGAAAAAAACCATGTACCCCCCCCTTCTATCTAATTTTCACTTCTGAAAATCATTTAAACGCCCATAGCTCCCTTATTAAGCAATATATGGCAATGAATTTTGCACCGTTGGATTGGTCTTGTCAAGGCGCTTCTTCTGAGCCGAAAAAAATTTATTTGGATTTTTCCGTTTTAGAGAAATTCGCAAAAAAACAAAAAATCCATATTTTTGGCTCCTACAGCAAAAAATGGGTTCAATGGCCGGAACTTTTACTATACCTGAATTCAACCAATCCTATTCAATAACTGACAGCAATTTGGTTCGAATCGGCGACAAACAATTTTTGGAAAAAAACCATGTACCCCCCCTTCTATGTAATTTTCACTTCTGAAAATCATTTAAACGCCCATAGCTCCCTTATTAAGCAATATATGGCAATGAATTTTGCACCGTTGGATTGGTCTTGTCAAGGCGCTTCTTCTGAGCCGAAAAAAATTTACCTGGATTTTTCCGTTTTAGAGAAATTTGCAAAAAACCAAAAAATCCATATTTTTGGCTCCTACAGCAAAAAATGGGTTCAATGGCCGGAACTTTTACTATACCTGAATTCAACCAATCCTATTCAATAACTGACAGCAATTTGGTTCGAATCGGCGACAAAAAATTTTTGGAAAAAAACCATGTACCCCCCCCCTTCTATCTAATTTTCACTTCTGAAAATCATTTAAACGCCCATAGCTCCCTTATTAAGCAATATATGGCAATGAATTTTGCACCGTTGGATTGGTCTTGTCAAGGCGCTTCTTCTGAGCCGAAAAAAATTTACCTGGATTTTTCCGTTTTAGAGAAATTCGCAAAAAAACAAAAAATCCATATTTTTGGCTCCTACAGCAAAAAATGGGTTCAATGGCCGGAACTTTTACTATACCTGAATTCAACCAATCCTATTCAATAACTGACAGCAATTTGGTTCGAATCGGCGACAAACAATTTTTGGAAAAAAACCATGTACCCCCCCCTTCTATTTAATTTTCACTTCTGAAAATCATTTAAACGCCCATAGCTCCCTTATTAAGCAATATATGGCAATGAATTTTGCACCGTTGGATTGGTCTTGTCAAGGCGCTTCTTCTGAGCCGAAAAAAATTTACCTGGATTTTTCCGTTTTAGAGAAATTCGCAAAAAAACAAAAAATCCATATTTTTGGCTCCTACAGCAAAAAATGGGTTCAATGGCCGGAACTTTTACTATACCTGAATTCAACCAATCCTATTCAATAACTGACAGCAATTTGGTTCGAATCGGCGACAAACAATTTTTGGAAAAAAACCATGTACCCCCCCCTTCTATGTAATTTTCACTTCTGAAAATCATTTAAACGCCCATAGCTCCCTTATTAAGCAATATATGGCAATGAATTTTGCACCGTTGGATTGGTCTTGTCAAGGCGCTTCTTCTGAGCCGAAAAAAATTTACCTGGATTTTTCCGTTTTAGAGAAATTTGCAAAAAACCAAAAAATCCATATTTTTGGCTCCTACAGCAAAAAATGGGTTCAATGGCCGGAACTTTTACTATACCTGAATTCAACCAATCCTATTCAATAACTGACAGCAATTTGGTTCGAATCGGCGACAAAAAATTTTTGGAAAAAAACCATGTACCCCCCCCTTCTATCTAATTTTCACTTCTGAAAATCATTTAAACGCCCATAGCTCCCTTATTAAGCAATATATGGCAATGAATTTTGCACCGTTGGATTGGTCTTGTCAAGGCGCTTCTGGTGAGCCGAAAAAAATTTTCCTGGATTTTTCCGTTTTAGAGAAATTCGCAAAAAACCAAAAAATCCATATTTTTGGCTCCTACAGCAAAAAATGGGTTCAATGGCCGGAACTTTTACTATACCTGAATTCAACCAATCCTATTCAATAACTGACAGCAATTTGGTTCGAATCGGCGACAAAAAATTTTTGGAAAAAAACCATGTACCCCCCCCTTCTATCTAATTTTCACTTCTGAAAATCATTTAAACGCCCATAGCTCCCTTATTAAGCAATATATGGCAATGAATTTTGCACCGTTGGATTGGTCTTGTCAAGGCGCTTCTTCTGAGCCGAAAAAAATTTATTTGGATTTTTCCGTTTTAGAGAAATTCGCAAAAAAACAAAAAATCCATATTTTTGGCTCCTACAGCAAAAAATGGGTTCAATGGCCGGAACTTTTACTATACCTGAATTCAACCAATCCTATTCAATAACTGACAGCAATTTGGTTCGAATCGGCGACAAACAATTTTTGGAAAAAAACCATGTACCCCCCCTTCTATGTAATTTTCACTTCTGAAAATCATTTAAACGCCCATAGCTCCCTTATTAAGCAATATATGGCAATGAATTTTGCACCGTTGGATTGGTCTTGTCAAGGCGCTTCTTCTGAGCCGAAAAAAATTTACCTGGATTTTTCCGTTTTAGAGAAATTTGCAAAAAACCAAAAAATCCATATTTTTGGCTCCTACAGCAAAAAATGGGTTCAATGGCCGGAACTTTTACTATACCTGAATTCAACCAATCCTATTCAATAACTGACAGCAATTTGGTTCGAATCGGCGACAAAAAATTTTTGGAAAAAAACCATGTACCCCCCCCCTTCTATCTAATTTTCACTTCTGAAAATCATTTAAACGCCCATAGCTCCCTTATTAAGCAATATATGGCAATGAATTTTGCACCGTTGGATTGGTCTTGTCAAGGCGCTTCTTCTGAGCCGAAAAAAATTTACCTGGATTTTTCCGTTTTAGAGAAATTCGCAAAAAAACAAAAAATCCATATTTTTGGCTCCTACAGCAAAAAATGGGTTCAATGGCCGGAACTTTTACTATACCTGAATTCAACCAATCCTATTCAATAACTGACAGCAATTTGGTTCGAATCGGCGACAAACAATTTTTGGAAAAAAACCATGTACCCCCCCCTTCTATTTAATTTTCACTTCTGAAAATCATTTAAACGCCCATAGCTCCCTTATTAAGCAATATATGGCAATGAATTTTGCACCGTTGGATTGGTCTTGTCAAGGCGCTTCTTCTGAGCCGAAAAAAATTTACCTGGATTTTTCCGTTTTAGAGAAATTCGCAAAAAAACAAAAAATCCATATTTTTGGCTCCTACAGCAAAAAATGGGTTCAATGGCCGGAACTTTTACTATACCTGAATTCAACCAATCCTATTCAATAACTGACAGCAATTTGGTTCGAATCGGCGACAAAAATTTTTTGGAAAAAAACCATGTACCCCCCCCTTCTATCTAATTTTCACTTCTGAAAATCATTTAAACGCCCATAGCTCCCTTATTAAGCAATATATGGCAATGAATTTTGCACCGTTGGATTGGTCTTGTCAAGGCGCTTCTTCTGAGCCGAAAAAAATTTACCTGGATTTTTCCGTTTTAGAGAAATTCGCAAAAAAACAAAAAATCCATATTTTTGGCTCCTACAGCAAAAAATGGGTTCAATGGCCGGAACTTTTACTATACCTGAATTCAACCAATCCTATTCAATAACTGACAGCAATTTGGTTCGAATCGGCGACAAACAATTTTTGGAAAAAAACCATGTACCCCCCCCTTCTATTTAATTTTCACTTCTGAAAATCATTTAAACGCCCATAGCTCCCTTATTAAGCAATATATGGCAATGAATTTTGCACCGTTGGATTGGTCTTGTCAAGGCGCTTCTTCTGAGCCGAAAAAAATTTACCTGGATTTTTCCGTTTTAGAGAAATTTGCAAAAAACCAAAAAATCCATATTTTTGGCTCCTACAGCAAAAAATGGGTTCAATGGCCGGAACTTTTACTATACCTGAATTCAACCAATCCTATTCAATAACTGACAGCAATTTGGTTCGAATCGGCGACAAACAATTTTTGGAAAAAAACCATGTACCCCCCCCTTCTATTTAATTTTCACTTCTGAAAATCATTTAAACGCCCATAGCTCCCTTATTAAGCAATATATGGCAATGAATTTTGCACCGTTGGATTGGTCTTGTCAAGGCGCTTCTTCTGAGCCGAAAAAAATTTACCTGGATTTTTCCGTTTTAGAGAAATTCGCAAAAAAACAAAAAAATCCATATTTTTGTCTCCTACAGCAAAAAATGGGTTCAATGGCCGGAACTTTTACTATACCTGAATTCAACTCATCCTATTCAATAACTGACAGCAATTTGGTTCGAATCGGCGACAAAAAATTTTTGGAAAAAAACCATGTACCCCCCCCCCCCCTTCTATCTAATTTTCACTTCTGAAAATCATTTAAACGCCCATAGCTCCCTTATTAAGCAATATATGGCAATGAATTTTGCAACGTTGGATTGGTCTTGTCAAGGCGCTTCTTCTGAGCCGAAAAAAATTTACCTGGATTTTCCGTTTTAGAGAAATTCGCAAAAAAACAAAAAATCCATATTTTTGGCTCTTACAGCAGAAAATGGGTTCAATGGCCGGAACTTTTACTATACCTGAATTCAACTCATCCTATTCAATAACTGACAGCAATTTGGTTCGAATCGGCGACAAAAATTTTACCTCGCTTTTTTCGTTTAAGAGAAATTCACAAAAATCCAAAAAACTCGATTTTTGACATTAGGTAGAAGAAAGCCATCGTTAAATCAATAAAAATTTTATCGGATTCAGCGATGAGGATGAACGTAGTCTTGTTAAGAGGTATAATCTATTCATTTTGATTGTGACCACTCCCTAGTAACTTTTCAGTTGCTAGGTTATTGATAGGGAATTTTAGATAACACTAAATCCAGTCGCAGTTGGCAACTCTCGGAGGCGCCATTTTGACAGAAACGTCACGCTCACAGAAGACAGAACGGAGAACGACTTGCGCAAATGTTTTTCAACGTGCACTGTGCGCATATCTATAAAATTGAGTTTTGGTACAAAATTTTACAATTCAAAAAGAAAATGACACGTCGTCTTCTCAAAGTTGGGACCAAACGGTTAATATTGACTTGTTTCGAGACATTTATTGAAGCCAACGGGAAAACAACTCACAAAAATGAACATCACCAATAAAGTTAACTCTATTTGTGCTTTTTTGTTGTACATTTTGGCTAGTAAGTGTTGTAGTTTGATATCTTCTGCCTTTTCATCCCCTGTAAATCATTTTTTTGAACTTTCTGTCTGATTAGTTTTTATCTGAAAATATTTGTATTAATCAATGCTAATTGAAAGTTCTGATTACCTTTATACCAGGCATTTTTCGCGTTTGTCTTACTGCCAAATTACCATTTCCTTCGTTCTTCATTAATATCGAGAATTGCATGAGGTGATTTCGAAGTTTTTACGTTAAATAATCTGTACCTGGATATAACTCCACTTTTCAACAGACGTGATCACAGAATCAGACAGACGTTTTTAGTTTCTCCTATTTCAAATATTGATTTCCGTTATTAATATTGATAAATACATTAAAATCATTGCTTTACTACCATGGTCAAGTTTTGACAATTCTGACATTTACCATCATGTTCACACCACACAAATATTTAGTGTAAAACGTATGCAGCACACAGCTAAACAGCGCCTACTATGTTTTTCGTTGTGGTCACAATCAAAGTGAATAGATAATAGGCACATTTTTTTTCACTGAGTCAGTTCATTAGAGCTCAGTGTTGCCGCTGTTATTTTAGCCTATTTTGGTAGGTCATTACTCATTACCTACTCTAAAAAGAAGGACTTCTGTGTTGTTCCACTACCCAAAGGGGTCTTGGAAAAATTAAAACAGTACCTAAAATAATTTATATTTCACCTGTTAAATTTGTTAAGGAGATACATCTCTTTGAAATCAACATATTTAAGTGCAAGTTGTACAAAATCCATTGCTCCGATCAAACTTTGTATTGAGATTTACCTTACCAGACTTCTATTCTTTAACATCCTTAGGGGATTGGGCGCCATTTTTGAGACACCCCGTATTAAATGTTAAATTCTCTTTCTCGACGAATTTTTTACCGAAGCTAGTTGACGGGGAAGAAGTCGACGCGAAAAAAAAAATTATCCCGTGGCGGAGCTTTCGGAATTTTTCCTTCTGTTCCTCGGTTTTTTTCTCCGCCAAGGACCGGCAATAAGTTGCAACTTACACGTCTACAAAATGTTTTGCGAGTACTCGTGTAGTCGCCTCGGCTAGGCGCCTTGGCTACGCAATACCACTCACACTCGCAGAATATCATTTTCTGGACTAGTTATCCACATAACTATTTGCTCAAATGAACAGGCCGGAGAGAGCCAAGAGTCTTGACTATTTAGAAGGTCGTGGCCGAACTATTAGTTCTGTCAATAAATGTCATCAATCGAATTTACAATTATTACAATTTAATAATTTAATGTAGGTACAATTGTAGCAGTTTATACAATTAAGGAAAAAATAAACCTTTTTGTTTCTGTTTCTTGCTTAACCTATAACCTAACCTTTGTATTTACATTATTTACATTGTTGAAATGGGGCGGGAAGAGCATGGGAAAAAGAGGTAGGGGTGGGGGACGGTGGGCGGAGCCCTTCATTGTTCTTATTGCAGATTGAATTATGGGTGGGGTCAATGCATTTTATTGGTCTTTTACTTTCGCAGGTTCTCATTTTTTCTGATGCATGATGTGGAATTGTGGACATTCTTTGTGTTATTTAAGTCTCTGGTTTGGTATTAAATATGCTGGTGGATTAGCTTGTGTTCGTATCTGCTTATTTTAAAACAGGGCAGATCTTCATTGTTTTCTGTTTGGGAATCTTCACCATTTTTGTTTTTTTTTTTTTTAATCTAACCTAATCACTTTTGCAGCTTTTCTTTTACCTTGTGAAACGTATGCGTAATACATAATATGTAAATACATGTATGTAATAAAAAAATCCTTATAATTTTATGAAATGTCTTGTCACGCTTATGCAACCAATTAAACACGCCTCGTCATGTAGTGTTGCCAACCTTGAAACTAAACAATCCAATCACCTGTCAAACATTTCTGTTGTGTTGTGAGTCCACATAACCTAAACTGTTCTTCCACCTTTTGGCAAAAATGACCGAAGATATTGACACGAAGTAAATTAACACTACATAGTTGCCACTCGAACTCATCCCTTTCAGTTCAAGCAAAAACGATGCATCCCCCACCGAACAGACGCCTCCAAGGCGGACGTCCATCTCCCAGGATACCACTTCCACAGCCACATCAACCTCCAAGTCGGACAACGCCGAGAAAGCCGGGAAAACAAATGAACAACAAGGCAATTGCTATTGGTAACAGTAACGCCACATTTGGCAAGTAATTAAACAAATGAATTTTAGCGGGAAAGATCGGAATTTGAATATTGTGGAGTTGCTGTGTGCAAATTGCTCGCGGTGGTTCCACGAGTCTTGCATTGGGTACCAGTTGGGCAAACTGGTGCCGTTTCTGTCAAATTACGTGTTTCTGTGCAAAAACTGCTCAGCTACTGGGTTAGAAAGTTTCAAAAAAACTCAAGCTCGTAACTGTCTCTTGTGTTACATGTGCGACATTTATTGGCGATTGTTTTTTAGAAATAGCCCAGATGTGTATCACTGCCATTGCCAATTTACAACAGGGTAGTATCAAAGATGGGACTAACCGCATGATGTTCAGCAAAGAGAAGGAGATTATACCATATATTGAGTACCATTGGGAGGCGTTGACGACGACGTCGCGCCGCGTGACTCAGTCTTGGCACTCCACAGTGCACAAGGCCCTTATCAAGGACATCCATGTGTTGTTTATTTTTGAGGAGAATCCCATCAATGGGCAAATGTATGGGTTGATCAACACAGACCTCACCCAAATCAGGCCCAACTATGAGGCCATGATCAAAGGGGGCTATCTGAAGGTCACCGACATGGGCATCCAACATGGTAAGAAGGCGTTGGAACCTAACCTCAAAACTCGATCCGCCCGAATGCCGCCTTGCCGTATCTCGCCCGCCTGTTCTGGCTTGAATCCCATTTCACCATTTCTCGCCCGAAACCACCCCACCTCTCCCGAAAATGCAATTAAAAGACAGGTGCATATATATTGTTGATGTTCATTTGTTTGTGTTTTATTTTCCAATTTGATAAAATGGCGAGGATTAAAGTGATAGGGCTGAGACCTTGTAAGTTCGCACTGATAAGATTAGATAACGTGACGGAGTGATGTTTTGTGATGGCAGTTCCAGTTGCCGGCGGGGTGAAATCCAGGAATGCCAAAAGAAAGTTCCCGGGGGATGTAGGGGGCGCTGGTAAAAAGGGACGCAGCGTCGATTTGGGGGCGCCGAAGCTGCCGGCGCACGGGTACCCGCTAGACCACCCCTTTAACAAAGACGGGTACAGGTATTTGCTGGCGGAACCGGACCCGCACGCCCCCTACAGACAGGAGTTTGATGAGAGTTCGGACTGGGCAGGGAAGCCCATCCCCGGGTGGCTGTACAGGACGCTCATTCCGAGCACGGTCCTGTTGGCCTTGCACGACAGGGCCCCCCAGTTGAAGATTTCCGAGGATAGGTTGGCCGCGACGGGGGAGAAAGGTTATGCAACTGTCAGAGCAACTCACGGTAGTGGTCCCAAAACGTTTGTGGTTTTTTAAGTAACGAAAAATGCGCAGGGGTGACCAAAGGGGCGTGGTACTGGGAGGCCACCATCGAGGAGATGCCAGAAGGCACCGCCACTCGAATGGGTTGGGGGCAGGACTACGCCAACTTGCAGGCCCCGTTGGGCTACGACAAATTCGGATACTCTTGGAGATCGCGAAAGGGGACCAGGTTTCACGAGTCAGCCGGCAAGCACTACAGCCCCGGTTACGGTGAAGGGGACACTCTAGGGTTCATGATCATTTTGCCCCAAAACAACACCACCAAACTAGTTCCTAACACGTACAAAGATCGAGTGAGTTTATTTTGAAGCGAAAAATGAGAAACGGGGTTAATTTTAATTTCTCAGCCGTTGGTCAAATTCAAAAGTCATCTCTACTACGAAGACAAAGACAACGTTCCCGAACGTTTGAAATCGTTGCGAGCGCTTCCGCGAAGTAGAATTCTGTTTTTTAAAAATGGCGAATGTCAAGGTGTCGCTTTTGAAAATGTTTATCAAGGGACGTACTACCCCACCATTTCGATCCACAAAAGCGCGACAGTTTCGGTAAACTTTGGCCCCAATTTCAAGCACCAGCCGGGCCCCGAGTACGATTACAAAGGGGTGAGTGTTGCGCTGTTGTGAATTTTTCTAAGAAAGTTGTTACAGATGCACCAAAAAGCGGAAGAGGCGATTTGCGAGCAAACTATGGCCGATTTAATTTATTTGACCGAGAACGAGGGCAAATTACGCTTGGACAGCTTTGTGTTGTGACAGTAATGTACATTTTTTGTTCAATTTTAATAGTTTTACACTTTTATTAAGTAAACAATTGTAATAATATAATCTCAGAAAAATATAATACTTCAGTCTCCTTACTTGTGCTCGTTCATTTACCAAATCCGCCCCTGCAAGCGGGACTGGGCTCGACTTTTTGACTGCCAGAGCCCCACTGTGCGTTCGTTTTCGCAGTTATGGAAAGGGCGTGCACTCCGTTATCCAACTCGTGTTTCAGGATGTTGTTAATCAACCTATGCCGCTGATAAGACGGTAAAATATTGAAAAAAAACCTGTTTGGCTACTCACTTTGAGCAAAGTCATATCTGCAAATTTGTCAGAGATCACGACCACTTTGAAATGAGTCTCGGAACCTACGGGCACGTTGTGCATGTGCGACTCGTCGATTATGTCTAAATGTGTCGGTTCGAGATGAGTTGACAATTTCTTTTTAATAGAAGTCGCAACAGGACCTGTGTTTTCGGACATTTTGCAGGTTGGAATGATGACATAACCTAAAAAGTTGAAGTGACGAAAAAACGCGTTTTTTTGTCGGTTGGACATCGAACTTACGTGGAAATGTAACCTTCGTCAAGTGCTGCAAAGAAACCCTAAACATCTTCTCGTTTTTGTATTTCTATAAAAACATAACCTCACTATTCAGTTTTTTGACAATTGATGTTGCGTACTGGACAGCATCGTAATAAATTATTTAACGAGCGATAGGGTTTAAAAGTGTATTTATTATAGAAGAATTATGCAATACAGATTTTTTATATTATTTTACTAGTCTACAGGCTCTCCATTTTCGTCCGTGCTGAGATAAAACGTTCCTTCAACCTTTTCACTGACCCCGTCCCCCATGTAGGCAATTTCGTGCTTATCGCACAGATGCGACTTAAAATTTGTTTCATCAATACACTCCACAGCTTTGTAAAGTTTTGGATCCAAAATTGTTCTACTGAAGAAGTAATGAGAAGCTTGATGGCCGCAAGAAACTAAAATAGATAGTTCAATGAGTAACCGGTACCCACCTACCACAAATAGAAATAGATTTACTTGCGTTGCCGACGTGAGGTAAATCATCAGTACAACCAGGTTGAATCACGTTCTTCGTGTTGACATAGAAGTCTACTTTGCCACCGGGCGAAATCAATCCGCGAAAACCTAACTGGGTGTGAATCAAATCTGTAAAATCAGCATCTGTTGGGCTCAATCGCAGATCTGGAGGTCTGAGGACCGGTATCTCAAAGAGCGGAGATGCGACGTCCAAACCTGAAATTCGAGAGATGTTTTTTCCGAGTTCTGTTATCACTCTTTGTCCTGCAAATCCTGCGCCTTGTCCGCCCATAGAGTGTCCGATCACGTGTACGATTTGAAGAAAGTCTTTGTTATGTTTTTTGACTATGTCTATAATAAAGTCTCCGATTATGTAGCCGACGCCTTGGATGGCAGAAGCGGCGTAGACATAATTTTGGTCGGCATCTTTTGACCAATCGGGGGCTATCACGTTGTATTTGCCCTTCTCGTGGTAGAGTGTGGACATGTTTCTGATCCAGGGCAACAAAGCGTTGTCAGTCCAGCCGTGGATTATGAATTTAGTGTCGACTTTAGGATCCATGAATCTCGTACAGTTTTTGGAACTTACAGGAACCGGTTCTGAACCGTCTGAAGGATAGAAGTAAAAGATGACGTCCTCTCGAGAAATGTCGATGAATTGAAAGCCGTTGACAAAGGCTCCGACAGTTTCGATGCTAGTGTTGAAGAGGGTACTCAAGAAGGTGTTCTGATCGTCCAAGTTTTCCTGACAGAAGCCTTCTCGAGTTTATAAAGTCACACATTAAAGTATACCTACTCACAGTGTTGTAAAGCTGTGATCAGCAGTATTAAAGCAACTGCTTTGAAGAACATTTTAAGCAAAAGGACTAAGAGCAAATAGTATGTTTTTGGGTTGTTCAAGTGTGCACAACTTATGTTTAAGACTTGTAAACGTTATGAATCATTTCGAATACATTATCTTTTATTGTGTCCTAAAAAGGGGAATTTTAAAAAATGTATGAACGTAGACCTTGGGATTATGTCATACTGTATTATTTGTCCATTTGTATCAAACAATGAAAGGATTGTTAGAGATCTCCATGGACGGTGATTACTTTTAGTTGCTTCAGATAAAAAAATCGAAATCTCGTCTTCAGCACTAGAATAACTTAAACTTTACGTTTAAAACATTCTCAATACTGATAAAATTATGCCTGAATAGCTAATTTGACAAAATGTAGGTCGTTTCAGGTAGTTCGAAGGAATAATGATATGGCATATTTTTAAATGAAAGGTTGAAATTTATTTTATTTTAATGGTTTGATAAGATAATTTGAGGGTCAAAACTTAGAATATCTGCATAACCGAAAATGTATATATATATTTTTTTAATTTCAGTATCCTTCTTTTATATTTTTTAAATCTTGCTAAAATTTTAACTGGGGTGATAGTGTAAAGTAGTACCTAAATATTTTCTTAATAGTTATTTATGTGACGAGCTTAGTAACGAGTAACGAGTCTCCATAAGCCAGTAAGCTTGCAGACAAATTATTGTGTCAAGTATCTCCCAGTTAAGCGCAACAAGTGAGAAGACAATGGAAACAGAAAAATACCTAATAGGTACGTTGTTGACATTTTATCTAAACATTTCGACATTTGCATGAACGTAACTGTAGAAAAACATTGAAGTATCATAACAACAATTATCTCGCGAATAATTTAGCATGCTAAATAAGTACCTATAGGTACCTATATAAAATAGAATGAATCATTAAAGCAACAAGGTAAAAAACATACCTATTGATGTGAACTTACCCACTTTTAATGTAGGTACACATTTTATTGTTCTACGCATTATGAGAAAAAGCAAATCAAATTTGGATGCATTGTATTGCGACAATAATGTATTATTTTCATTAAGTTACCACTTGTAATAATATAATCTCGTACAAATTTATTTTGCAAATTCTTCACCGCAAGCAGGACTAGACTCGACTCTTCTACTACTGAGCATTTGTTTTGACCATTGTGTAATTTGGGTCTAATTTGGGTTTCAGCATATTGTTAACTAGCTTTTCACTGATAAGACGGCGAAATTTTGAATAAAATACGTAATTTGACTACATATTCACTTTTAGCAAAGTCATGTCTCTAAGTTTGTTAATGGCTACAATTTTGAAATGGGTGTCGGAGCTTTGGAGCACGTTGTGCCCGTGCACCTCGCCGATTATGCCCAAATGTGTCGATTCTTGATACGTTGGCAATTTCCTTTTTCGTGTTTTCGGACATTTTGCAGATTGAAACGACAACATAACCTCACAAATTTGAAGTGACGAAGAAGCTCAAATATTTGTCGGTTTGCGACCGAATTACGTGGAAATGTAATTTGGGTTAAGTGCTGCAAAGAACCCCTAAAAATCTTCCTCGTTTTTCTATTTCTATTAAAACATAACCTCACTCTTCAGTTTTTTGAACGTACTGGGCAGGGTCGTATTCGATTATTTGACGAGCGATAGGGTTTAAAAGTGCATTTATTATAGAGAAACCACGTAATATACATCATTTTACTAGTCTACGGGGTTTTCATTTGCGTCCGTGCGGATATAAAACGTTCCTCTAGCCTCTTCACTAACCCCGTCCCCCATGTATGCAATTTCGTTCTCATCGCACAGATGCAAGTTGAAACTTGTAGCATCAGGACACTCCACAGCTTTGTAAAGTTTTGGATACAAAATTGTTCTACTGAAGTAGTAATAAGAAGCTTGATGACCGCAAACAACTAAAAATTGTTCAATGATTAACCGGTCCCACGTACCTAGGTACTTATAGCAATAGATTTACTTGCGTCGATGAGGCCAGGCAAATCATCTGTACAACCAGGATTAATGATTTTATCACTGTTGACATAGAAGTCGACTAGGCCATCGGGAAAAATCAATCCGGTAAATCCCAACTCTGTGTGAATCAAATCTGTAAAATCAGCGTCTGTGGGGTTCAATCGCAGATCTGGAGGTCTCTTGATTGGTATCTCAAAGAGCGCAGATGCGACGTCCAAACCTGAAATTCGAGCGATTTTTCTTCCGAGTTTTGTTACCACTCTTTGTCCTGCAAATCCTGCGGCTTGTCCGCCCAAAGAGTGACCGATCAAGTGTACGATTTGAAGAAAATCTTCGTTATATTTTTGGACGATGTCTACGATAAAATCTCCGATTATGTAGCCGACATCTTGGATGGCAGAAGCCGAGTAGATATAATTTTGTTCCGCATCTTTTGACCAATCGGGGGCTACCACGTTGTACTCGCCTTTCTCGTGGTAGAGTGCGGTCATGTTTCTGACCCAGGGTGTTAAAGCGTTGCTATTCCAGCCGTGGATTATGATTTTTGTGTCGACTTTAGGATCCAAGAGACTCGTGCAATTTTCGGAACTTATGGGAACCGGTTCTGAACCGTCTGAAGGATAGAAACAGAATATGACGTCTTCTGGAGAGATGTTGATGAATTGAAAGTTGTTGGCAAGGGCGCCGACTTCTTTGATGCTAACGTTGAAGAGTTTGCTCAAGTAGGTGTTCTGATCGTTCAAGTTTTCCTGGCAGGAGTCTTCTCGAGGTTACAAGGTCACACATACAAATATACTTACAGTGCTGTAACGCTGTAGTCAGCAATATTACGGCAACTGCTTTCGAAATCATTTCAAGCAGCGGTAGTCAAAGCAATGCTTTTTAACGCACTGGAAATCGTTAGATAATATAATTGTTGAAATATGCATACTTTAAAATTATGACATTTCAAATATGTATTACAAAACAAGTTTCGAATATGTATATTATCTTTTACTGTGTCCCAAAGAAGTCGAGTTATCATGATAATTTAATCAAATGTGCAACAAGCGAAAAAAATGGAAACAACAATTGAAACAAGAAACGGATTTCAAATGTATTCGTGAAAGGGATTTTTGGATAGAAATCTTTGCTCAAAAGCAAAAAAAGATTTCCTTATGTGTCAGGATTACCCTCAATTTTGTACCTTCTTTGGTGTCCGTCTTTTTTGACACACCCGATGTAACACTTTACATTCTTTGTACAAATTAATTTTGCAAACCTGTTACCACAAGCAGGACTAGACTCGACTCTACTACCGGTATTCCACTGAGTACCTATTCGTTTTGAATATTATGCGAAGGACGTCTAGTCCGTCATCTATCGCAAAATTTCCAACTATTCGCTGATAAGATAATTGAAATAGTGAACAAAGTAATTTGACCATAACTGAGCAAAGTCATGTCTATAAATTTGTTAGGTAATGTCTGCGACTTCTTTGAAATGGGTCTGGGAGCTTAGGAGCACGTGCGCCTCGTCGATTATCTCCAAATGTGTCGGTCCTGTGACAACATAACCTAAAAACTTGTAGTAACGAAGAAGCTCAATTATTTGTCGGTTTGCCACGGAACTGACGTGGAAACCCAGTCTTGGCCAAATGCTGCGACGAAACCCCAAACATTTCTCGTTTTCTTATTTCCATTAAAACGTAACCTCACTTTTCCAGTTTTTTCGCGAGTTGACATTGCGTACTGGATATGATCGTAATCAATTAAATAACGAGTGATACGGTTTAAAAGTGTATTTATTACAGAAGAACCTAGTAATACACGTCTTTTACATCATTTTATGAGTCTACAGGGTCTCCATTTGCGCCCGTGCGGACATAAAACTTTCCTCTGGCCCCTTCACTGACCCCGTCCCCCATGTAGGCAATTTTGTTCTCGTCGCACAGATGCAAGTCGAAATTTGCAGCATCAGGACACTCCACAGCTTTGTAAAATGTTGGATCCAAAATTGTTCTGCGGAAGAAGTAAAAGGAAGCTTGATGACCGCAAATAACTAAAACAGTTTAGTGATTACCTAACTGGTAGGTACAACGTATAGAAATAGATTCACTTGCGGCGGTGACGTCAGGCAAATGATCTGCACAACCAGGTTGAACTAGCTTATCAGTGTTGACATAGAAGTCAACTTTACCAGTGGGCAAGATTAAACCGGGAAGACCCAGCTGGGTGTGAATCAAATCTATAAAATCAGCGTCTGTGGGGCTCAGTCGCAGATCTGGTGGTCTGTTGATTGGTATTTCAAAGAGCGGAGATGCCACGTCCAAACCTGAAATTCGAGAGATTTTTCTTCCGAGTTTTGTGATCACTTTTTGTCCTGCAAATCCTGCGGCTTGTCCGCCCAAAGAGTGTCCGATCACGTGCAGGATTTGAAGAAAATCTTGGTTATATTTTTGGACGATGTCTATGATAAAATCTCCGATTATGTAGCCAACGCTCTGGACGGCAGAAGCGGCGTAGACATAATTTTGGCCGGCATGTTTTGACCAATCGGCGGCTACCACGTTGTACTCGCCCTTCTCGTGGTAGAGTGCGGACATGTTACTGATCCTGGGCAACAAAGCGTCGGCAAGCCAGCCATGGATTATGACTTTAGTGTCGACTTTAGGATCCATGAGACTCGTGCAATTTTCGGAAGTTATGGGAACCGGTTCTGAACCGTCTGAAGGATAGAAGTAGAATGTGACGTCTTCTCGAGAGATGTTGATGAATTGAAAGTTGTTGGCAACGGCACCGATTTCGTCGATGCTAACGTTGAAGAGTTTGGTCAAGAAGGTGTTGTGATCGTCAAAGTTTTCCTGACAGGAGCCTTCTTGAGGTTACAAGGTCACACATCAAAGTATACTTACAGTGTTGTAATGACGCTGTGGTCAGCAATATTAACGCAACTGCTTTCGAAGTCATTGCAAGCAGCGGTGGTCAAAACAATGTTTCTTGGTCCACTGGAAATGGAGTTGTTGGAAAGTGCATAATTTAATATTATAACATTACAAGTGAACGAACTGTCATAAAGTAACAATTATAGGAAAAGCTTGAGAACGGTTCTTTTCCTACGATTCTACGAGAATTGGCGTTGGCGCCAACATTTTTGAAATTGCCGCCGCGGATGGGCCGCGCCGTTCTCTCCCGCCAGAGGTACCGTCCGTCTTCGTCGTGTTAAAATTGCGTTATGTACCCAGAGCAACAAATAAATCCGCGCAATATGTGTAAACAAGTAATGTAATAACAATAAATAAATAAATAAACAACAATTAACAATAATATGTTTTAAATTAGAAAAATTTGGAAAATTTTCCTTGAATTCTTGAAAAGCCGGTTCAATTTGATGTACCCACGCTCCATTTTCCTCTTGGTGGCCATTGCGAAAATAAGATTCAATCATGAATATCTTTTTTCAGGAGTGAAAACCATTTTGTAGATAAAATTTTGCGAATAAAATTATTATGACGATTAATGACGTTTGTGACAGTTCAATTATTCTGTAACAAGCTGAGCCATACGTTTTTAATGCTTTTGTTTTTCATAACCTATTTGACGAGACAATTTTTGCAACATAAGGTATGTTATACAGCGACGCTACCGTGAGATCGTAAAAAAAAATTAGAGTTGGTTGTGACCAAAAATTTCAGTTGGCAATTCGTTAAAATTTCAATTATCAGATGTCAGTCTTAAAAGTTAGGTTAGAGATTTCGAGAACTTTGAAATCTTGATTTTCATAAAGGCGTGAATTATGTGTGACCTGTCGGTTGTAAAAT
The DNA here is from genome assembly GCF_963966145.1 of Tenebrio molitor. Lineage (NCBI taxonomy): Eukaryota > Metazoa > Arthropoda > Insecta > Coleoptera > Tenebrionidae > Tenebrio > Tenebrio molitor. The sequence goes on from NC_091053.1 coordinate 1,704,231, forward strand.
AATCATGCGGAGCTCCAATCGTATTTAAGTACTAGAGTAAATGTTCGAAATGTCTGCCTTCAGCTTCCAAACATAATGCTACTCTCTTCACTTCATGTTTTCAAATTTTCAGGTATGGAAAAACAAAATAATCAAGGCAAGTTGTTGATAAGTGCCTTGCAAGTCCGGAATGACAGTTACTATTGTAATTAACGATATCTGATGACATTTGAATTAAATTTTTACGTGCTGCCAACCGAAGTATATTAATTATGGCCATCTCGATTTTTTTTATTTTCAATCGCACCGTATAATGAAGGCTATTATTACCAAAGATGAAGTTTGCAACACGAGCGGGCAAAGCGACCGAGTGGTGTAATAATCTGATGTAATAATATACCGTATGATGCAAAAAAGAGGGAATAATAGTTTATTATTTCCCCCATCATTATTCTCTATGGGAATAATATAGCGCATTATATTACAAAAATTACAGATATAATACTTACATTATGTATTAGTCATAGATAAACATTTTAATTTTTTCCAATCTCAATATATTTTTTTTTTTAATGTTTATAAAATTCTGGCTGTGGTGATAGAACTCGTACTTATCTGGAATAGGTAGGACTTACAGACAAATGACAAGTGTCTTCACATAAAGCTGAAGAAGCGTGAATAAATGGAAATACATAGAAAGATAATACATGGTTGATATTGTATCTAACAATTACGCCATTTTTTCTCATTCATAGCTCATTTAGTGTGATAGTATAAAATCGAAAAAAAAGCATTAAAGCAACAATGTACGTAAACAAGTTGGATGCGCAATTACCATTTTACAGGTGCACTTTGTCGTTTTATCGAAAGATGCCTTTTGAGGAAATCTGCGACTGTGCGATCTATCCTGTTTATGTCACTCATTTCAGGCAGCTAAAAATTTACTTTTTGATCCCACTACCTTCAAAATGACATTTCGCGACCGCATAGTAGTGCTTTTGCATAGTAATGCTTTTTGAAGCACTAGTGCGCGAACTTCGATTTCGCGCACCAGGTGCTTCAAAACCAGCTTCTGTCTTTTTGAGCACTCTGAAAATAATTTGACTTGATAATAATAAACCCTGGTTTACAAAACGCCATTTTTCCAATTTGGATTATGAGAATTTCGTAAAAGTGAAAGTAAATAGGTGACGAAGAAGCTTAAATATTTGTCGGTTTGCCACCGAACTTACGTTGGCCATATGCTGCATAGAAACCCTAAACATATTCTCGTTTTCCTATTTCTATTAAAATATAACCTCACTTTTCCAGTTTTTTGACAATTTACATTGCGTACTGGAGGGGATGTTAATCAATTATTTAACAAGCGATGAGGTTTAAAAGTGTATTTATAACAGAACAAGTACGTAATGCACATCTTTTACATCATTTTACGCGTCTACAGGGTCTCCATTTGCGTCCGTCCGGACATAAAACGTTCCTCTGGCCCTTTCACTGACCCCGTCCCCCATGTAGGCCATTTCGTGCTTATAGCACAGATGCAAGTCGAAATCAAGACACTTCACAGCTTTGTAAAGTTTTGGATCCAAAATTGTTCTACTGAAGTAGAAATGGGAAGCTTGATGACCGCAAGAAACTAAAATAGTTTAATGATTAACTGGTAGGTACCACGTATACAGGGTGTTTTTGAAATGTCAAAAAATAAAATAACATTTCTTTTTTGAGGTATAATTTTTTTAAATTGCTTTTAGTTTTCTACGTTGTCCTACAACCCCGTAGGTAAAATTTCGGCACATTTTAAAAATACACCCTGTATATCATGTTTTATAAAATGTACCCTGTAGAAATAGATTTACTTGCGCCGTTGACGTCAGGTAAATCATCTGAACAACCAGGTTGAATGATCTTATTAGTATTGACATAGAAGTCGACTTTGCCTGCGGGCAAAATCAATCCACGAAAGCCCAGCTGGGTGTGAATCAAATCAGTAAAACCAGCGTCTGTTGGGCTCAATCGCAGATCTGGTGGTCTGTCGATTGGTATCTCAAAGAGCGGAGATGCGACGTCCAAACCTGAAATTCTAGTGATTTTTTCCCCGAGCTTTGTTATCACTCTTTGTCCTGCAAATCCTGCGCATTGTCCGCCCATCGAGTGTCCAATCACGTGCACGATCTCAAGAAAATCTTCGTTATATTTCTGGGCAATGTCTACAATAAAATCTCCGATTATGTAGCCGACGCCCTGGATGGCAGAAGCAGCGTAGACATAATTGTGGGCGGCATCTTTTGACCAATCAGGGGCTACCACGTTGTACTTGCCCTTCTCGTGGTAGAGTGCAGACATGTTTCTGATCCAGGGCAACAAAGCGTTGTCATTCCAGCCGTGGATTATGATTTTTGTGTCAACGTCAGGATCCATGAGACTCGTAATGTTTTCGGAACAGATCGGAACCGGTTCCGAACCGTCTGAAGGATAGAAGTAGAATGTGACGTGGTCTCGAGGGACGTTGATGAAATGAAAGTTGTTGGCAACGGCGCCGACGTCTTCGATACTAACGTTGAAGAGGTTGCTCAAGAAGGTGTTCTGATCGTCCAAGTTTTCCTGACAAAAGCCTTTTCGAGGGTAAAAGGTGATAACACATAAAAGGATACTTACAGTGTTGTAACGCTGTGGTCAACAATATTACAGCAACTGCTTTCGAAATCATTTCAAGCAGCAGAAATGCTTTTTGACGCATTGGAAATGCTTATATAGTTGTTGAAATGTGCATAATTTAAGATTATACAAGTAACATTATAAACATTTCGAATTTCGAATACATATATTGTGACAAAAAAATGTAGGTTTTAAGTCAAGTTTAGTTTATTTAATTTTTAAATCTTACATATCATGATAATTTGCTTAAATCAGAGTTGTGTGAGGCTTGTACAAGTAGTATTTAATCCATTCATTAAAGAAAGAACCCGAAATTACCCTTTTTAATTTATGAATTTATTCCTTAGAATTGCGTCAATACTGTAGAATTTGTGCATAAATAAAATTTAGAGTGTCATAAAGCAATTCAGCGATCAATAAGAAAACAAATCAGGAGGGCTACCTCACCTTTTGTTTTATCGAAACGTCTCTCTCAGCTTAATCATACACATACAGGGTGTTTTTGAAATCCGTGCAGAAATTTTAACCACGAGCTACTGGCTTCATGTTTTATGTCAAAAGCTAATTTTTTTTGTAATTGCTTTTAGTCTTCTACGTTGTCAAACAACCTCGTAGGTAAAATTTCGGCACATTTTAACAATACACCCTGTATATCATATTTTATAAAACGTACACCAATGCGGTTTCCTTGTTTTAAAGCATATTTCCAATAGGTTACTTCTCATTGGCGTACAGTTTATAAAACATGATATACAGGGTGTATTTTTAAAATGTGCCGAAATTTTATCTACGAGGTTGTAGGACAACGTAGAAAACTCAAAGCAATTTAAAAAAATTGTAGCTCAAAAAATAAATGTCATTTTATTTTTTGACAGAATTTTTTAAATATTTTTTCCGAGTTCTGCATGAAGCCAGTAGCTCGTGGTTAAAATATCTGTACAACTTTCAATAGCACCTTGTATCTAATGATTTTTTTAAATTTCGCTTATAATTCATTCCAACGAGATCGCTGCCAAATTTGCTTTTAAGCCAAGGGCAAACACCTGCCAGCGAATATTAATTCACTACTGCAATATTCGATAACTCCACTAGTGCATTAATTATCCCTATCATTTACTTATTGGCTGAAATTCAAACATCATTTTCATTGGCTAAAATATTAAAATTAGCGTTAAATTTTCAATGTGCTCAAAAAATTCCAAAAATAAACTCTCTTTTATCAGTTTGTAGATTAAGGGGTAAAAATTAAGATTTTCTCAGGCTAATTCGACCCGCAACACCCTTCAGGGGGTGAACAAATCGAAGAAACAGTTCCAATAAGAAAATACTGATTTCTGTTGGTCCTACATGAAAATAGTCTTAATATTTCTTGTAGCTTATTAAATTCTGAGCAAACTTAGTCATGTGCAAAATTTCGATAGGACTGATACTTTTCGAGTTAATGCCGCTGGAATATGCAATGACGTGATCCGACTCATCGAACCAAGGGTCGCGGTCGCCACAAAACTGAAGCTTTCTGTTGCTAATATGATGAACAGATTTTCTATTTGTGACATATGGTTTTGTAGCCAATACAACTCTCTTTAAAATGATTGAAGAAAAATTGGGATTGCTTCGTAACTGCACGAGTTATGGGCGTTCAAAATCGATACTTCTCTGTCATGTCAGTTGAAATCACTCCGGTGAGCTTTTGCCCATGGATTTCTTTATTATCATTCCACATTCCAACAAGTACACGAACCTGTTAAGAATTAAATTCCTGATTAAATGATGTCTCGAACATTAAATTATCTCAGATATTTCCCTAGTTATAGGGGCTCAAACTCAAACATTTTTTTTTTTTAATTTATAATTTTGCTAGGAAATTCTCTTTTAATTAAAAATTATCACCATTTCCATCTATACATCATTTAATCGGAAATTCAATTCTCACTAGATTTCATACCAATATTTTTAAATTTGAAATGATAATAAAGAATTGCGAGGAAAAAACCACCAACGGGTAATTCACCAGACATGACATATAATATCGATTTTGAACGTCTATAACTTTTGCAATAATTGCGCCATCCCTAGATTTCTGCCACCATTTTAAAGACAATTTTATTCTCTACAAAACCTTATATTCTGAATTAAAACCTTCGCCATGAATTTAGCAGAAAACGGCTTTAACGAAGCGACATCATTTGTATCTCTTGGTAGCTTGTCGTGTCGTGCGCTTGGATTTTCCAACGGCTTCATCGTGAAAACTACTAGTCCTACCAAAATATTACGTATGAACAAATTTGTTCACAATTTAATAATCTACAAAAAAGATTCGAGTCATTTTCACGTAGGAATAACATAAATCAGTGTTATCTGATAGAAATGTTTCTTATGACATTTCCAACCCTAGAGGTGTAACGGATGGAATTATACTGGAAAAGCAGCAATCTTAATTTTTACTGCTTCATCTGCAAACTGGCGAAATAATTATTTGTGTATCAAGACCAAAAGGAGCATTTTTTCGCCCAAGTCGGAGTTTTCTGGCCGAGGCGCAGCCGAGGCTTGAAAACAGGCGAGGACAAAAGGTTTTTTTCTTTTTAAATATTTTTTCCGAGTTCTACATGAAGCCAGTAGTTCGTGATTAAAATTTCTGCACGCATTTCAATAACACCCTGTATGTATACACAGTAGTTTTATTGGTTGCCTACTGTAACTAAGGCAGCTAGAGTAGAATCGTGCAGAATCTCAAAAAACAGTACAGTTTTCAAAAACTAAATTTTGAAATCTGATCTTGTAATTGTTATCAAACTGCAGCAAATCCAAACCGACCATTTTTTTTTTAATTTTCAGTTAATAAAAATTGTACACGGGCTTGCGTTATCATTTTTACAATCACAAAGGTCACTTGGACATAATAAGGACGATAAGCGGCAGGAACATTCATTATTCACGTAGCATTTTAACGAACCTGATAGTAAAAATAAATTTTAAGTGGCACAGAAACACTGCGTCTGTCTTAGTCATCGTTGTCACCAGAAACAAGAAGACAAAATGTCTGGATGTGTTGCAAAATCTTGCGCTTTAGTGCTGTTCGTCGCTTTGCATCTAGGTAAGTCCCTCGAAGTGATTTTCAACAGTGTCCTTTTAATTCTTCAAGGCCACTGCGCAAACGACGGTTACCACGAAGCTTTGGGCCTATTCGAAGACGAAATCGAAATCAGCGACGACAACTCCACCACCGACTACCACATCGTCAGCGTCACCGCCGTCAAATTCTACCTCTACTTGCCGCCCCCATACAACGACACCCTCGAGCTCAACTCCACCAACTTGAACCTGATCAACGCGTCCCAACCAATCAAAATCATCGTCCACGGAGTCGCCGGCTTCGAGAACCAGGTCTGGATAGACCAGATGGTGACGTCGTACCACACCAAAGGCGACTACAACATCATAGCAGTCGATTGGTCGATGATCTCCACCAGTGATACTTTCCTCGCGGTGTCGGCTGTCAACTCCGTGGGACAAATCGTCGGAAACTTCATCGTGGAGGTGACCGAAGAGAGAACGGAGTACTTGTCGAACGTGCATCTCATCGGATCAGGCCTGGGGGCGCAGGTGAGTGGCGCCGCAGGAGAGACAGTTGCAGGAAGGAACGGCAGCAAAGTGGGGAGGATCACAGGACTGGACCCCACCGAGCCCCAGAGTTTGGACATCCTGGATAAGGAGGATGCGGAGTTTGTCGACACGATCCACACGACTGTCTTTCTGGGAGAGCAGAGTTGCGGGACGGTTGATTTTTATGTCAGCGGTAACGACTCCACTCCCATTTGCTACAATGGTAATAGAGTCGGTTGTGGTGGTTTGGGTTTAACTGGTTGTTGCAGGTTCTTGCGTTGAATTGATGGCTGATGATTTGTACATTATGACGATTGTGGAGGAGGACAGGTTTACGGGAGTTTCTTGCCTCAACGCAACGGGGGTGGAGAAGTTATGCGACCAAGTCAACATGGGGGAGTTCGTTTCGAAAAATGCAACTGGAAGTTACTTAGTCACCAAAGGGACAGCTTCGACTTTGTCCTTCGAAGGGAAATATATGTTGTCTATTACGTTAGCCACCTTCATATGGTATCTCATCGTGTAATGTATCATTCTAAAAGTTATTTTCTAAGGGTAGGGGATAATATTTATATTTAGGGTGTGTCTTGTTTTTAGATATTTTTGAGTGAAGCTGTGTTAACATTGTTCTTTGTTTTTAGTATTATTAGTTCTATATATCAGGTTTCTCCTCAAAGTTTCCGTTGAAGACTCTATTGTTTCTGTAGTTTAAATCTAACCACACTTTTGGGTTGTTTGTGTTTTTACTGTGCAGATTGACAAGTGGAGCGTTCACAATCGACTCTTCAAGGTCAACTTAGAGGATAAATTTAAATGAACACCCGATATTAGTTTTTGTATATCATTTTTTTTATTTACTTTTAAGTTGTCTATTTTACCTCTAAACCCGAGGGTTTTTATAATATTTTTACAAATTGTTATACTCTTTTTCACATTTACCTTGTCCTTGCTTGCAAACTGTCAGCATAATTTACGATAGTCTTGCCGTTATAACTTTTTATCTGCCCCGCCCACATAAATTGACCAATGAGAATCAAAGCCAGATTCAATCGGTATAATTTTTCATCACATTTGCCACGTAAAAAACTTAAGGTTAGAATTTTGCTGTCAAGTCTACAATTATTGTTTTAAGTTTTAAAAAATAAAATGTCATTAAGACAATTCCAATGTCAGAATTTTTTTCTATGTAAATCAGCTCGTCTTAACAACCTATTTGATTGGTAACTAAGAAAATGTAATGGGCGGGGCTGATAAAATGTTACGTTGTCCTTGGTACAGTTGGCTTCAAAAAAACGGAAATTGAAATCTGACCTAATGTAAATTGGAAATTTAATTTGTCAATTTATGTCAATTTGTGTCCATTTGACAGTAGTATTTCTGACACATAAGTGCAGTTTTTTAACCTAAACTCTAAAAGGCCGTTTGAAACTATAAACATTTAATAAAATCTGACAGAACTTTTTCTGACAGTTCCCGTTTTTTTTTTAAGCCAACCGTATAGTTGTGGAGGAAGTAGAAATAAAACTTCTATATTTATTTGTCTAGATTTATTTAATAGGTTAAGAAAAACATCTTTGCTAATTAAATTGCCTATATCCACAAATTCTGGAATAAATTCAGCAAGCGGTGTATGTTAAATGCATTATACAGGGTGTATTAAAAATCGCGCATAATATTTACATGACATGATTCTATGATGAAATAGAAGCAAAAAACTTTAGTACCATTTTACTGTTAACCCTTAGTTTATGGAGTTATTAAGAGTCAAACTTGGAAATTCGCTCCGATTGTATTATTGGAGAAAAGGGCATTGAAATAGCATCAGTAACACATAATTAAACAAGTAAAATAAATTTCATTTTAAAAAATGCTGTTTATAAATTTTGAATTTATTGCAACATCGCAACTAAGCTAGAGTGATTTTTCGAAATTGGATAAAGTCAGAAAGTAACAAGGATTGTCGTTAATGTTATTTTTGATAATAATAATTTAAAAAATATTGATCTAAGATTAAATTCGAATTTGAATTTTATGTTTGGTATTAAATGTAGATTGGTGTGACATAAATATTATACACCCTGTATAAAAAGTAAAAACTTGTCGAATAAATTTGACTCGAATCATACTAATGTGGTGATGGTTCCTGAGTTGTATTATTTATTAAAAAAAAATTTGTAAATCAAACGTACAAAAAATTGAAAAGGTTGGTACCACTGGTAACTGCTAAAATAACAATAAAGCTTTAGTGATTTGAATTTTTTTAATACATCAGGAAAACGACGAAAACAACTTTTATGAATTTTGCAGTCATTTGCACCATTTTTAAATAAGTCACATGGTAGTTTGGCCAAGGTTGGTAGAACTGGAATAGCTTGCTTCGTTGAAAATTGGGCGGCGAGGGAGAAAATAACTCGTGACGTAAAATCAACCCAGAAATTTTGAGTGAATAGAACCCAAGGTTTATAAGCTCCGCGGTGCTTATTGGGTGGTTCTTTGGGTTTTATTAGGGAACACCTAATGCGTGATCGACAGTTTAGTGCATTATGACGTCACGAGTAACGGAGTAACTTTTGCGGGAGAAAAAATCCAAATTATTGTTTTAAATGGGAACGAGGCAACATCCTAAACGCATCTCAGTTCTACCAACCTTGAGTTTTACCAAAGAATTATCAACAAATTACAGCTCCATCTATCGATTATAACAGGGACAAATCACAATGCCATTAGAATATTAGAGAACTGCATCAATAATAGTCAGCTTGTCACTGTTGCTTCTAGGTGGCGCGCAGCACACTAAAACTAAAGCTTCATTTACAAGCTTAAAATTAGTAGACTCAATTATTAAGGTGCAAATTTGAGATAAGAGATAATTAAAGGAACTATTTACAACTCAACAATTAACTAAAATTTTTCACTAATTTACGAATTAATTAATTCTGATACACGTGCGTCGTCATATTCGGAAATTTTTCGTGGAATCGAAAATATCTTTTGGTGAAAAAAATTAAACAAGAGAAGAAAACTGAAGATTTTCGCGCGTTTAGTACTCTCTAAACGCGACGTTGCCAAACTTCCACATTGTCGACATATGACTGAATTTGCAACACGCCTGACAATGAACCTGTTATATTTGTAATTGTAAATATACAGTGTGATTTTGAAAGTTGTGCAGATATTTTACCTAAGGTAGTACGTGCTAAAAGAAGGCAAAATAACCTAACTTGCTTTATACAAATGTCAATGGTTTACAAGAGAATCAAAGGAATCAGTTTGTTTGGGAACCGCTGAAAAATTTCGAATTTGGCGGGCAGTTTTCAAGTACGACCAATCTAAAAAAGTCAGGTTTTTATATCATTTGAGGTTATGTTTGATTCTTATCGTTTAAGTTTTTTGAGTTTCATCATGAATTCTTGATAAAAATTGTAAAGTGACGATAAAATAGTGCCTGCAACTTATTCAGAAAACAACAAAAAAGCATAAAATGAAACATCAAAAGTAAATCTTGCCTTGGTCCTTTTGATTATGCCAAACTACAAACTGAGAAACTTCCAATTAATTTGCAAGAACTTGACTGTTCTTGTCAAAGTGACTTAATTTTGAATTAAATGACAACAAAAAAGCCTACTACGATTTTTTTAACACAATTTTTCATAAAATTTAGTGGCTCCCAAACTTTTTTCGAAAAACTTTTACCCCCCTTTTCTCGAAAAATATCAACATTTTGACAAACCATTATTGGCTCAATCGTTACCTATTGTGGAGTTCTACCACTGGTTAAAATATCTGCACAACTTTCAAAATCACCCTGTAGGTATATTTGAATGTTTTTACGAAACAGTGAAAGCGTAATTTTAATTAATAATTGAAAACAACACGAATGAAATCTGAATTAATCGCATACTTGAACACGAGACATAACAACTTGTTTCAACATGTTTTTATTATGGCAATATGGCGGATTATCATATGCAAATACGGTTGGTATTACCAGGATAAGAATGAAAAATGGAAATAATATCTTTCGCGTTTGAGGTTTCGCAACACGCATCTGTTCACTTTCTGAACACCGTGTAACAGTTTCAAGGTTACAACTCATTAGATAATTAACAGTTATGAAATGCTTTGTTTTACAAGAGTTTGCAAGAGTTTTTTTTAGCAAAACGCGAATCCACTGTTGGTAAATATGTAGGTAACGTTTATCTGTGTAAGCGTGAAATTTCATTAAATCACCAATAAAACAAAACAAATAACAAAACGGAGTACGTTGCGTCGACCTATTGGAATTTATATTGCTGATGATAATGGCAAAATCGATAATGAAAAATTTGAAACAACAGCACAGTTGTTGGAGCGTTGCGAGGAAAGAAGTTCACCACGCGAATTAACATCTGGGGGCAGTTGTTGACTCAGCTCGCTTTCTTGAGGCACTTTCGATTGCCAAGACATTGATCGGAGCCTTGAAGGCGCAACCTTCAAGACGTGAACGTACATTTGCAAATGATCACTCCAATTAGACACTAAGACCGTTGTCGCGATCAGTCCGACATGTGCACACCCCTCTGGAAGCTCCTGCTCTTCGTGCTCCCGATCCTCGGCTATGGTGAGTCTCCCTCGTAGCTTCTTCCAGCTGAACCGCCCGTTCCAGGCGCTTGCCAGACCCTGCCAACCGTCGACGCCTTCCTCTCGTGGCTCCTCGACGTGACCTCCAACGAAATCGAGAACATCGCCAACAACTTCGACTTCCACGACGTGGCCCACCGCGACATCGTCTTCATCTTGCACACCCCCAACTCCACGCTCAAGATCGACCCCCAAAACGCGACATCCATCGACGCAGGGAAGCCCACCAAGCTGATGATCCACGGCTGGCAAGCTTCTGGCACCGACGATGTCAACAAGAACTTGGCGCGAGCATACCACAAGAAAGGCGACTACAATGTCATCGCTGTGGACTGGTCGGAGCACTCGAAGAAGGTCTACGTGCACGCGTCGAGCAGCACCAAAGACATCGGACACGTCATCGCCGATTTCGTCCTCCAGCTGGTCAAAAACGACAAGAAGCTCCTGGATAACATCCATCTGATTGGGCATTCGCTGGGGGGGCACGTGGCGGGGTTCGCGGGTAAGCGCGTCCAAGAGAAGAGTGGGAGGAAGGTGGGGAGGATCACTGGATTGGATGTAGCGGCGCCGATGTTTGAAGTGCCGAGGAAGAGGCGAGCGGAGGAGAGGTTGAGCGGAGGGGACGCCCAGTTTGTTGACGTCATCCACACCAACGCGGGGTTCTTGGGGGTGAGTGAACCCATCGGTGGTGCCGATTTCTACGTGGAAAATGGAGGACCGCTACAACCTGGGTGTTTCGACCCCCTCAACATCTTCGAGTCATGTAGGTACCACCCCCCAACCTTCAAACTAATCTTTGTGCAGTCGCTTGCAGCCACTTGAAGTCCTTCGAGTACTTCGTCGACTCCATTTCTACCAAGAGATTTGAAGCGCTGGCGTGTCGCAACTCCATAGATTACCACATTTTGGCGTGCAACAACAACAAGAAGGTCGTGATGGGGGAGGACGCCCCCAGGACTGCCAGAGGAACGTACTATCTAGAGACGAGCTCCCCCTTGCCCTACAGCAAACTCCTGGACAACCCCCTAGGACTTAAAATAAACTTTCCAAGATTCGGAAGGACTTAAAATAAACTTTCCAAGATTCAAATTTGTAAATGGACAATAAACTTGTTGCGTTCGTGTTTTTCTTCTAGAACCTAGGTTTTATTTTCAATAAATAGTTTGTCACAGCTTAGAGTTGGTCGATCGAGACCTTGTCTGTAAGAGTCAAATTGCTTTCGGTTTTGACAATCTGGGGTTGCCACTTTGCTGTTGGTCGAATCAGATCCCATCCAGTCTAGAATCAGATGATTTAACCCAAGACAAAACTAGTACCTTTCCTTACATATTGTCGCCTCCAGAGCACTACGGCGGCGAAGATGACAAAGGGAGCGAGAGTCGACAGTCCCATCATCCATCCCAAAGAGTCTGCCCATAGAGGGAACAAGTAGTCTTCGTAGGAGGCAGGTGTGAAGGTTGACATTTGGAAGACAAAAACTCCCTACAAGACTAGATTGTTGCCAAGTTATTTTTTAATGGGTGTAGAGAGACATACGAGGAGTGTGAGAGGTGTGATGACGACCCAACATGCCCACCAGTACCATCGTGCAGGTTTTGACAGTACCATTTTCATTTTGGCCATGTCGTCCAGAATCCTGTTGCACCCGTAGAACCAGGAGACAACTCCCACTTCGGCTATTCCGATGAGGAGGATTGCCCAGGAAGCTGTGTTCCACTCCATGAGAGTGAACAAATAGACACCACCGTTGAAGCACATTGGAATGGCGAGAAGAAAGCAGCAGATACAGATTGCTAGAGTGATGTAGATGTGGTACTTTCTCAAATGGGGCCACTTGTCCAGAACGAGACACCTGATGGCTTCGATCCCTGCAAATTGACTACCTAGTCCGAGAATGAAGAGCATGAAGAAGAACATGATAGCCCAGGCTGTAGGCGCTGGAAGTCTCAAGATCGCTTCAGGGTAAGCCACGAAAGCTAGTCCCGGTCCGTCTTGAGCTACTTCTTCTACTGGAACCCCCATCTGATTAGCCAGAAAGCCTAGCATGGAAAAAATAGCAAACCCGGCGTATATCGAGGTGAAGAGATTAGCTGCGGTCACTATCAGCGCATCTTTGAGACAGTTGTTGGTGAAGTCGTTGTAGGAGGCGAGGGTTACCAACGAGCCGCACCCAATCCCGAAAGAGTAGAAAGTTTGGGAGGCGGCGTTGGCCCAGACGTCCACTTGGAGGAGTTTCTCCCACTTGGGGGTCAAGTAGAGGAGGATGCCGTCAACGGCGCCCTCTAGAATCGCACCTTGAATCACCAGAGCTGTCAGAATGACGTAGGGGAAGAGGGCCGTGAAGTACACAGCTTTCCCTGAAGTTTTCACCCCTTTGATGACGCACAAAAAGCAGATGACCCACGAGAGGAGGAGGCACAGGACCAACTCCCAACGCAAACTCCCGAACTCCTCCCAAGTCGAGTCGCCTAAGCCCAGCACGTACTCGCGGAAGTACTCGTAAGTGGCTAGGGTGCGATTGACCACGCGGCTGATATGGACGGCGTCGTCGTCTTTGTAGCAGAAGGTCTTGTTGACGGCGCCGTCGTAGTCGTGGCTCTTGCAGATGTCCTCCACGAGGGTGCACCGGTAGTTGAAGTACGTCTCGTTGCCGGTGCATTTGGAGTCTTCGGTGGCGCTGTAACACCCTGAAATTTGTTTTTCGGGGCTATACGAAGGAGTTTAGTCCGCGGTCCGCTCACCTATGGTATTGAAGTCGTTGTGGCACGAGCCGAAGCCCAGTTCGTCGGTGAACGAGGCAAAGAAATAAAATATAGTCCAGGCGATGATCACCATGTAGTAAATGGTGATGAGGGTGATCACCACCAGAGTGCAGTAGCCGAGCCCGTTGAAAATCGGCGCCATGCTGGTAAAAGCCTGGTCAGGTCCGAGGCCGGAGTACTGACCGACGACCAGTTCCAGGAGGAAGATGGGCATGCCCATCAGGAACAGCATGATGCAGTAGGTCAGGAGGAAAGCGCCTGGAAATAACGTTTTCTCTGGATTAGAAGCGTCGTGTTATTAATCAAAATCGACAATGATTAACGGCGGGATTTAAACTGATGATCTGTATCAACAGCTGACCATCAGTGGCATTTAACAAGTGTCATTAATAACGCGGTCATATGGGAACGATAAAGATCATTAATATACTCTTCGGATTCGATAAAGCGGAGTTGGTTCGAGTTTCAGGCGCTGTTACGGTCACTTCCTGCAATCTTAAATTGACAGCAAACTGCCGGCTTAATTTTGTCGGCCAGTTAAAAAGCACTTTTGACCTGTACATTTCTATTAAGAAAATGGACAGCGGTGAGCGATCAATTTTGTCATGACACAAAGCAAGTGCTCTATTGTGACACGTCATAACCTATAATATGTAATGTGACATTAATTGTCGTTACGTTCAAATTTTATCGACGAGATGACACGTAAGATACTGGAACAAAATTACTTAATCAATGATATCATTCGTACTTTATCGAAATGTGATCGTGAAGTAATGATTTTGAACAATTTGACAAGAAAACGTGATAATTCAATCTACCGAATGATGATTGAAGCGAATTTAGTGGGGTGGCACCCCTGAGCAATTAGGTTATCCTCGTCGTTGTCAACACGTCACGTCTTGATTCAATTTTTAGGTTAGGGTTTTGAAAGTTTAGTGGTGTTGTGAATAATCCACACTATTAATGAGATTTTGTAAATTACGAAAAACATTTAGTAACACTTTAGGTCCCACGATTGCAAAACTGCCTCTTAAATTGCGTGCTGCAGTTCTCGCAAATTGTATACCGAGTGACTATTAAAATAGTGGATTGGCAACACTGATACAGTTGGTAGTGCAAGTCTTCTCGTGCATCATCTGTCAATCATTTCTATTTAGGTTAGGTTAAGTCACGAAGTACATTGTTGATTTAGATTTTTTTGACGTTTGTTTCAATTTTAAAAATTGCGTGTGTCATGCCAACGATGTTGCCAACTAAAGATTTCAAATGTGTTACCAACATAACAAAATAATTTTCAATCATTTATAGTCACTCGGTAGTTGTGTGGTGTTGTGTTCAGAAGAAAAAACCTTTTCAACAATAAAAAGTGATAGTGATAACTTTGTTTCATTTGACTTTTGGGCTGACATTTCAAAATCGGGTATATAACTTAAAATGTGTTGCCAACCTGACAAAACATTACAAACATTTACATTTTAAAATGACACTGATTGATTACTTTGTTTTTTAATCAAAGAACCACGACATGTTGATTTCGGTTTGCAATAATAAAATTTGACTAGATTTAGGGAATTTAATGATATCTATTGGCTACAACCTGCCAACGCCTGTCATTTTTAATGCCCTTGAAAGAACCCAAACTCGCGTGTAAAATTTGAACGTGTTATTAAAAATGCCTCGCAAAGTGAGACATTTATTAAACTCTCAAATTGGTTGTTATTAACTTTTTTAACATGCTGCGCTACTAATTTTTCTGCATAACCTCAATTTTTATATTATGAAATTTTTTACCCTAGATCCACAGTGTACAATATTGCCAGCTCTCTTTTCTGCTAGAGTTGACATTTACGTGAGTGAAATTGATATGGCAACATTGCGTGACCGTGAGTGGAGTGGTTGAAACGTCAAATCGTAAAAAGTGAAAAGCGTTTGAAGACGTGGATTAAAAAAAAAAATAACAATTTCTGCATTGTTGAAGATTTGTAAAACAAACAGTGAAGTGGAAATACACAACACACGAATGAATGTAGCTAGAGAAGAAAAGGACAAGATTTTGGCCTGTCAAAGTGTCAAGTCTCAGAATGCGACGTTGTCAAGCTTCCAAGTTGGTTTTATATTATGGCGGACGACCCCATGTTTTATTTAAATCGTTTTACACCAAAGAAGCGGTATCTTCATTTTCTGTAAATTTTTACGTATTTTTTTTAACTTGCAAGATTTAAACAAGATAATTTTTGCTCTTAGTTAGTATTATTATCTTGGTATTATTGTAGTTAAATTTTGTACAAGTAAACTCCATTTCAGTTGAATTTACATAAGAGATGGCTGTGGAAATTCAAATTTCTGTTGGCAGTCAAGCGTATACCTTGCTTGCAGTGTTTTTGTATTTCTTTATTTATTTATGTCAGTAAATTATTGTCAGTGTCGACAGTCAAAATGACATTTGTTTAAATCGCGTTTAAATATGTATAATTAACAAATTTGATTCTTAACCTCACTATTTGCCAGTAAAATAACAGACAAATCTAGTTACTTTCTGTGTAAAGCACCTTGCATACCTAAAGCGCTATTTACACGGTCATGGCCTACTCTTTTTACCGTGAGGTCATTTAAATTTATAATTACAGTAGGCGGTTTCTTTGCTACGATTGCGGATCCTGCCAATTGAATCGCTGTGTAAATTAGAGGTTATGTAAACATTTGACGTTTAGGGTTGTCATGTCCAATCGTATTAGTTTAAAAGAAATGAAGCATTAGAAAATAATACAGTTTTATCGACAATCATAGAAAGTGCTCCGCCTTGGATGTCAAAAAGTTTGACATTTGGTATTTCCTAAAAATCTGCAAAGGTGCAAAATAAAACATTTGGTCAGCCGAAAAATCTAATACGAGTACAAATGTCGTGCAGTAGGTATTTTACAGCGCGAAAACTATGTTTCAGGCACGAGGCGGAGCCGAGCCGTCGCTAATGTAAATAACTATTTTTTAATTTCAAAAATTTATAGAAACCGAACGGTGACACTTATCGCAACCAAATTGTAACTGTCAGTGTACAAAAAATCTAGATTTCCAATGCAACTTGCTTCTTGGGATTAATAAAGCTAAACGCGTAGAATCTTTTTACTTGTAAATAGGCGGTAAATAGGGTAACGAGCTGGTCTGGAGAAACTAGTTGTCTGATGCAACAAGACAACGATAAAAATAAGTCTCCGTGAGTGATTACCGTAATTAAACTATCGACGTGGGTCTTAACCCATTCCATCAATGGATTAATTACCTTTAAGTACAGTCGGATTAAACAAATCGAACTAAAAACTTAATACTTGATCAATCGAGATCCTTATCTCAAGTAATGCAGCGTTGTCGATTTTGAGTGATTTATTATTATTAAATTGTACCAGTACAAAGCCAAACAACCGACACGAACTTAGAACAAAAGACTAATTTACATTACGGGTCTGGCTTTTTAATATTTGCCAAAACAACAATATTAACAATATGAGGGTCGGCGAACAGGCAAAAATAAACTCACCCCCGCCGTTCCGGTAGCACAAGTAGGGAAACCTCCACACGTTGCCCAGGCCGATAGCGTATCCCAAACAGGAAAGGACAAACTCCAGCGGCTTGCTCCAGGTCGAACGTTCCGGAAGGACCTCATCCTGTGGGAAGAATCGACTGTTAAGGAGTCGTCTGGTCCAAATACGTACTTGTGCGACGCCCGACATCGCAATTCTTGCAAATATGGTGTGGCCTGGTTATAACTAGATATACCCAGTGGGACCAAAAAAATTGATGGATGGGCGTGGGTCAATGACATTTACCATTTAGATTCGTGGTCAAGGTTGCAACTGCGATGACAAACAATCGACGATTTGTGAATTATTGGCTTGACAAACGATTACTATTGCAAATAAAAATGAGATAAGAGGAGAAAAGTAGATATAAAGAGAAATAACAAGACGAGAGTGTGGTGTAAACATAAAAAATAGCATCCCATGGAATGCGGAATGTGCTAAACTGTGAAATAGGTCAAGTGTATGTTTGTTTGTTTCGCTTAAACTCGAGAACCACTGGATGGATTTTGAAAATTGTTGCAGTGTTGGATAGATTTGTTATTGGGGAGTGACACAAGGTGGGTGGGGTGAAGCTGTGGGGTGAGGGGGCTTCAGAATCGATTGTTTTATTAATGAGTGTCAGAAAAATGGATATATGAAGAATGAACAAGATGAGAGTGTCCTGTAAAAATAAAAATCAACATTCGATGGGATGCGGAATGTACTAACGATTGGTGAAATGTATGTTTGTATGTTTCGCTTAAACTCGAGAATCCTTGGATGGATTTTGAAAATTGTTGCAATGCTGGATAGGTTTGTTTCTTGGGAGTGATACAAGGTGGGTGGGGTTAAGCTGTGAGGTGAGGGGGCTTCAGAAATGAGTGTCAAAAAATAGATATATGGAGAAAGAACAAGACGAGAATTTCGTGTAAATTAAAAAATAGCATGCGCTGGAATGTAGATTTGTACTGATGCGCAAGATTAGTCAGGTGTATGTTTGTATGTTTCGCTTAAACTCGAGAATCCTTGAATGGATTTTGAAAATTGTTGCAATGCTGGATAGGTTTGTTACTTGGGAGTGATACAAGGTGGGTGGGGTTAAGCTGTGAGGTGAGGGGGCTTCAGAAATAAGTGTCAAAAAATAGATATATGGAGAAAGAACAAGACGAGAATTTCGTGTAAATTAAAAAGTAGCATGCGCTGGAATGTAGATTTGTACTGATGCGCAAGATTAGTCAGGTGTATGTTTGTATGTTTCGCTTAAACTCGAAAACCACTGGATGGATTTTGAAAATTGTTGCAGCATCGGATAGGGTTGTTATTTGGGAGTGAGATAGAGTGGGTGGGGTCAAGCTGTGATGTGAGGGAGCTTCAAATGCGATTTTTTTGTAAAATGGGAGAAGAGAATGAAAGAGCTGTGACAATTCAGCCGTTTGATCTTTATCGAAGAGCCGATAATTATAAATTCATCGCTGGAATCTCGGCGAGAAAGGCAATTAATCAAACCGTCCCCAATTCGCAAAGAAACTCGCAAAATTTACAATATTCCGACTTTAATTATGCTGTTTGTGAAATAAAATAATTCAATTACACTTTCCGAAACACTCTTCATAAATCAACGTTTAACAGACGGGAGTTTTCTCCAAATTAAATTTTCGTCTGTTGGTTGTACAGCGATCGCGTAATTCCGCGATGGAAATTCTCGCTTCGGAAATTTTATTAAAATGGAGCAGGACAGTGCGGCGGCGACAAAAAAACAACAAAATTTGTTAGGGAAAAAACAATCGCCCGTCTCTCGAATTGAAATTGTTGTTTTGTTTTTTCAACTTACTTTGGACATTGTCGCACTGGAGTAACCGTCACCAACTCGCGATTATCCTCACAAAATCAATTTTTAACCGCTCTGTTTAAAACGTCACGATAACACTGATCCCGGGTTTACTTTTATTACGAGATAAGTTAATTGTGTGAATGTAAGTGGTCCAATAAAGAGTAACGGAGCTGTTATTTGTGTCGAAAGAAATGTCAATATTGTGTACAAAAGAGGTAGGTATTGTTTCTCTTGTGAAACCATTCAAATTAGATCAATGACAATCTTGTAAAATAAACACTGAGTGGAAAGATGGAAGCGAAGCGTAATGGACGACGGCCGAAAGAAAATTCGTTTCTTGGGAGATTCTCCGGGGAGTTCTTCATTAATGCGGTGCCATCGCCGATGTGATTTTCTCGGTGAAGGTTTACTAAAGTTAAAATTGTTTTCGACGTTTTGGACCAGAATCTCATTACGGACACCTTCCACAAAGTCACAAACAGAAAACTGTCAAAATTATATTTTTGAAAAGAAGAAAGATAAGAAATAAAAAATAAAGAGAATGAGAATTGAAACACACATTTATCAAAATATTTTTATGATAGTAATTAGTTGCACGATAGCATGGCTCGTGACTGGATTATTAAGTTGTTTGCTTATTCGCGAATCCATTTATCAGTGAGACATCTGGTGTGAATTGTGCGAACCGTGCAAAGTCATACTCGGTGGGATTTCAGGGGTTTGTGTTTTTAAAACAAAACGACGATTTAATTGAAATGTATTATTTAAAAATGGCTAAAAATAAGATCCACAAAACAAATTGTTGTTTTTGGGTGTAACACGTGCCGAAAAAACGAACCAGAAACCAAAATATGCTTCAATCGAAAGTGTTTTTGGTGGTAAAGACCGGGTAGAAAAGGAAAGCATGGGAAGGTGCTTTATTAATGGGAAAACCTTCATTTCATACGAACCTTCTTGGAAGGGCCTGTTGGGGGTTGAAGCCGGTTGTTGTTTGGACCTGACGGCGTAATGTTCGAGAAGTAACAAATATTGTCCATGGCAAAACTAAAAAACAACACTGCATTCTACTTAGAGAATAGAACCGGCAATGTTGTATAATTAGAGTTGACTTTTGACATGGGGGAAATAGAAATGTTCGGTTAGGATGGTATCAATGAAATTGAAATGATTTATGTTAAATAAAACAATTAAAATTTCTGGTGATTTGGCACTCATAACAAAAAAAAAAAAATACAATCTGGAGCAATAAAACACTCCGAAAAATGTTTGTAAGTTCCTGATAAACCTGATTTACAATTGCAAAATAGTCTACTTCGACGCTCTTATCTTTAACAGATATGTTAAGTACAGTTTGTATATACAGGGTGTCCCAAGAATGGCGTACTAACGGTGCACTATGGTGTGGAAGATTACCGTAAACGTCAGAAAAATGTTTAAAAAATTCTATTGGACTTATTTGCTCATTTGGCGGTCTCTGAAAGTGGCACTTAACAGGTCAATTATTTCGAAATATATGTATTAAATTGTCATGACAGCTACCTCTAATCGTACATATGATCAAAAAGTACAAGATCATTCACTACCAATATCTATAATAAAGATTTAGAACCTTTGGAAATCGAAAAAATTATTTTAAATCTACTACAGTAACATGCAAGGTAATGATGCACGAGTATATCTTTGTTTATACCATTATTAATAATAATAACAATAATTGATTTTTTTGCCTGAAAATTTTTTCCATATTTTTTTCATGTACATTTAAACAGTAGCGTACTATCAATTTTGACCAAATTTTCAATCATTTGTATCTCGAAAACGAAAAAACTTTTATAAGAAAAATTTTTTGTCAATGACTTCTTCTCATCGTCACCAATTACCGGTTTTTTCCCAAACTTATTTCAGAATCACCCTGTATAGCGACATACCTACTTTTATGCAAATAAATGGTTTGTTGAGAATCTTTTTAATTATTATTTACTTTTCAAATATTCTAGGGTCTAGGATGTTTCATAAATATTAGAGAACCAAGTACGACTTCGGTCAGCTGATTTCTGTGTTCTGTCTACAGTGGCGCCCCCACCGGTAGCCGAAATCTTCAATTGAAAATTATCTGTTTATAAATGTTTTGCAACTGCTGATAAAATCTTAACAAACATATTAACGAACGCGACATCATCATCTGCGATGTCATTATGAGTATAGCCATTAATTCAGGGAACATTTTACGAACATTTTTAGGTTGGCAAAGCTTGATGCGGAATTATCATGCATGTCAGTTTAAATTAGCAAAATGTGTCAAGAACAAGAAGTGTCAAATGGAAAAATTTGACCGTATTTTTAGCAATTTCAAGTATTTCAAGGGGCGTACATGCAAGATTATCTTGATTATCTTCCATATTCCTGTTTTGTGACAGCATTTGGATTAAACAAAGGGCGACTAGATCAATTTTCACTTTTAAAATTAATTCATTACCAACCGTCACAAAAATCCCTAAATCAATTAAAGTAAAAATGTTTGTTTAAAAACGGCTTAAAAAGGACAAATTACAAAAAATAGTAGATATAAAAAACCCGTTTCATAAGACCTCCAAGCACTCATTCTTTAAAATAACTTGTGGCTACGCCACTCGTTTTTTAAACTTGAATTTGTGCTTCTTCAAGACTGGTCTTATGAAACTTGTTTTTTAATACAGGGTTATTCCATATACAGGCTGATTCATCTTTTACCGCCGGTGGCAAAATGACCCTTAAGAATTAAGAAAAAATTATGAAATTTACAGATTTGATTTGTCGAAAAATTTACTTTCAGCCGGTATAATTGATTTCATTTTTTTTTTCTATGAGCAGATATTTATAAAAAACTGTAAAAAAATAATTCATGTTTAAATTTTTGCATCAGAATGTGGCTAATGACGTATAAAATCAATATCTGCAACCCGTTTCGAAAAATCTTTGATAGTTTTTGAATTATATCGATTTTAATGGAAAAATTGCTTTTATTGGTACTTGTTGGCTTTTAGGGTTGTAAATTTTCCTTAACAATGACAACTCTGTAAAACTGACCTGCTTAGGTGAATTTACGATAAAATTTGCAAAGGACCCACTGCTGCGGAAATAAAGAACGTATTGTTAAGATATTGGGACATTATGTCGTAAATCATGAAGCAAATACAAATTTGAATATCAATAATACCATACGCTAAAATTAATTTAACATGGTAAAATTGTGTGAAAATACCTGAGTGTGTATATGCCACAAGATTGAATAAATTAAACAATTAATAATTGAGAAAATGCCAAAATTTGACATAATTAACTTATAAATTCCATTTTTCGATATTATGTGCCTTATGGATAACAAATTAAGTCTGCAAAATATGAAACTGAAATCATAATTTTTAAAGTCAATTTTGCTACCGGCGGTAAAAGATGAATCACCCTGTATATATTACTAGTAATATATACAGGGTGTTAGTAAATGGTTGGAAATACATTTCTGGGTGAATTCCTTATGAAAAATGTGGCTTAAAACCTAAATAAAGTTTTTCGTTAAAATGAGTAGTTTTTTCAAAAAAAAAGAAAAAACAAAAACAAATGAATTCTGGCATATCCGTACTTTTTTTGAAACACTGCTATTTAATAATGGTTTAAAGAAAAAATTTAAACGTGGAACGTTGAATTTTTTAACGTATGTCAAAATCAAAACTAATGCGATTTTAGGCAGACAAATGAACTATGTAATTGGAGAATTTCTCCAACAGTGGACTACATTTTTTTTTTGAGAAAACTGCTCATTTTATCGAAAAACATTATTTAGGTTTTAGGCCACATTTTTCGTAAGGAATTCACCCTGAAATGTATTCCCAACCATTTACTAACACCCTGTATATGGGTTAGGTCAGATCAGGTCAGGTCAGGTCACATCCTGACCCGGTAAAAATGCAACCCAAAAGGCAATTCACCTCATTTTAACGTCAGCCTAATGAATGTCAATTTTTGACAGAAAAATATGTCTCTCAACAAAATTTGATTTAATAACAATAATAAGCAATTAAAATCACAAAAGTAATAGGTAAGTAGGGTCATATCGGTTCAAATACTAAATATGAACGAAAAATGCATGACAGATACGAGTATATCTTTCAAATTAACTTGGATTCCTGATTTAATTTTTAAATACCTCACACAATGAATGCTTTTTAAAGTGTATTTTGGGTTGCATTTTTACCTGGTCAGGCTCGTCATCTTATGTGAATAACCCTGGATACTATTGTACAATTGTGTTGTTGTGTTTTGTACAAAAAGTATCGAAACACAGACACAGAATAATAAATCTTATTGTCTCGACCGAATAGATATCATTTTCTTGTTTACTTGTTCTCCTCTCTGCTGGTACGGCGGTGATCAAAGTACATCCATATTCATAAGTTACCAAAAATGTTAATAAAAACGGAAAAAAACTTATGTTTATTCAGTTACGTTGTACCAGACCCATGAATGATTTTTAATTATTTACCTTGCTCAAAATTAACAATTACAAATTATTTAACTAGCCTTGACGTCTGCATGAAATAGATGACGCAATATTGCATTGCGGCGAATTTACCTCGTCCAAGAGACGGACAATTTCGTCATAATTGAAAACTTACAAACCAAATATTCAAGTGAAAGCAATATAACCTAACAAGAGAACGAAAATGAAAAGATTTGCGCGTCTCTGAACGCGACGTTGTCAAACTTCCGCGATGTTCACAGCTGATTGAGGTTAGAAAATATCTCACTATGATTTCAGCGATTTGTAATAATTTGAATTTGTTTTACGTTCTTGTCTTGGGTTTATTATGGTTAAATTTTGTAAAAGCATCATTGTTATTGATTCATTATTCCGAAAATAAATGTAAACTAGACGTGTAGGTATGAAAAATATCGGAAATCCAAAATCTATCTGGGTTAAAAAATTGCAAATCTTCAAATTTCGTTGATTTTAATATTCAATTACAAACTGCGAATTCCTTTGAGATGAAACACTTCGCTACAGACTTGCAATTACTTTCTTCCGCGGTCCGTCCTTGACACTTTGCTGTTTAATTCGCATGACGCAGATTATCCAACGAAATTCCTGTTATCTTTCCACCGGTGTTAAATAAACATTCCTCCTAGACTAAGTGGCGTTTGCAATAAAAGTAAAGACCGACTATGTGGTCAAGTTGCAAAACAAGAGCAAAAAAATTCACCCAAATTGGGTCAGTGCAGGTGCAATATTTTCAATGAACGAAAACCGGTTGCATTTTGGAAGGTCGCTATCCAAAACTACGATTTTTTCGATACGATACAATCATACTCGATCGCGATGTCGTCCATACAAGACTTCTACCGTGACCAGACCATCTTCCTAACCGGAGCCACCGGCTTCCTCGGAAAGCTAATCTTGGAGAAGCTTCTTCGGACCTGTGCAGTCCAAAAAGTCTACATCCTCGTGCGCCCCAAGCACGACAAGACGTTGCAACAGCGGTTCCACAGCATATTCGACAGTCCAGTGAGTAATTTGGAACTCATTAAGAATCATTTAGATCACGAAATTTTTTTCAAAGCACTTGTTCGAGTAATATTATTCGTTGGCGTCACGGCATCCAGGCCGCTGTCATTATGATCATCATTATCATTATTATTATGATTCTTTCTTGCACCGCCCCTCATTTTTTTTAAGTGCTTCGATTTGCTGAGATCCTCCGAGCCGGACTTCGGGAAGAGGGTGTCGCTCCTGAGCGGCGACTGCAGCCAGCGCTTCCTGGGGCTGAGCGAGGAGGCGCGGCGCCTCATCAAGGAGGAAGTGACGTGCATAATCCACGCTGCTGCAAACGTGCGCTTCGACACCGACTTGCGAACCGCCGTCTATACCAATGTCAGGTCGGTGAAGGACCTCTTGGAGCTGCTGGGCGAGGTGGAGAAGTTGAGGGCGTTCGTGTACGTGTCGACGGCGTTCTCGCATTGTTTCCGCCGGACCGTGGCCGAGGAGTTCTACAAGGTCGACGACAAGCCGGACAAGTTGCTGCAGATGGTCGAGATAATGGACGACAGAATGCTGAATGTCATGACTCCGCAGTAAGTGAGGTCGACGGGTCTGGGCGCGGGTCGAGGTTGGGTGACCGAGTCTGATTGCAATAATTGCACTTGCAGTTGTTACCAGTCATGAAATGACATAAACCCTCCAGGGTTTATAATATCTGCTAGTACTACCTCCTCACTGGTGTTTTTAACGAAACGTGTTAGCATTTTAGGTGACTGGCCCAACACCTACGTCTACACCAAAGCTCTGGCAGAAGAACTGATCCGAGCCCACAAGCAAACCTTCCCCGTGGTGGTCGTACGTCCAGCCATTGGTATTCCCTTAATATGTTTCTTTTCGTTTCCAAAACAAAACTGTTGCAGTCACTTCGACCATAACCGAACCTCTTCCTGGCTGGATCGAGAACTTCCACGGCCTCGTGGGCGTGATCCTTGGCGTCAGTTTAGGCGTCCTCAGAAGTCTTCAGCTTCGCCAAGACGTGGAAGCTCGAATGGTCCCAGCTGACTTGGTTGTCAACAACATCCTGGCAGCAGCTTGGGCGATACAAAAGTATGCCAGATCTTTGTCATTATCGATCTAGACCCAAGGTTTCAGGTCAGAGGGCGGCGACTCCATCCCGATCTACAACTTCACCGGTTGCAGCGGGAGGTTGTTGACTTGGGGTCAGTATGGTACTGCTGCGGGGTCATTCTTAACCCAGATATTCCAGGTGGTTTGATCAAAGAGTTCAAGAGGTACATGTATGTGTACCCTTTGAGCAAAACCGTTTGGTACCCTTTTGTCCAGACGTCTTCCTACAAACTAGTCCATCAGGTTCGGGTGTTCTTCTTCCACACTCTCTTCTCGTACTTTGTGGATTGTATGCTCTTCATGGCAAGGAAAAGACCGATGTGGGTATGACGTTTTACCAGTCAGAAGTGTTGTTACTGGTTTTGCAGGGCGGTAGAAAAATATAGAAAAATCAACAAACTGGTCGATGTTTTGGGGTACTTTACGGTACGCTCGTGGAATTTCCAAAACGATAATGTTCAAGCTTTGTGGAAGAAAATGAGTGAAGATGATAGGAAGATGTTCAATTTTGACATGAGGGATGTTGATTGGAGTAAGTATTCTGAAAACAGTATCCTGGGAGGTCGTCTCTACTTAATGAATGATTCTTTGGATAACGTGTCCAAATCGAAGAAGAAGATGTATTTCTTGGCAATAATTCATTATGTCTTCATTGCTTTGATGGTCTACGTGCTGTACAGGCTCCTATCGCCGGTTGTACAAATGTTTCTGTAAATTCTTCCTGACGAAGAAATCAGAAATTTGGCAGTGGAGGAATGAAGAATTTGTATTTATTTATTGTTTTATTTTAAATATCGAGGCATTATTTATACGTAAACCATGAATGTAATTACAATACAAATAAATAATAAAATTGTTGTTGTTTGAAATCAAAATCCTAAGAACAAAATAACAAAAATTAATCAACTGTGAGGTTGTGAAGAAATTGGTCATTACCTTCTCATTAAAGAAGAATTTGTCAATGGAAGAATGAAGTAAAACATGTGAGGGGGAGGGGCACCAATTGAAGAAGAAAAAGTTCTAAATGAAGAAGAGCAGTTTGTAAGTGAAGAAGAAAAAGTTCTAAATGAAGAAAAAAATATTCTGAGTGAAAACGAAAAAGTTCTAATCCATCATGGGATTAAAGCCTTCTGATTTGGTCCCATTACCTTCCCCTTCTTCAATTCTTTGTGTTTTGATTCCTTTCCTTGACAATCTTTCCAACAGCTACAAGAAGATCTTTAACTTCCACATGAGAAGGTTCGACTGGAAGTACTTGAAGGGGGGGAGCCATCTACTTGACGAAAGACCCTTTGGAGACGGTGCCCAGTGCTAGAAAGAAGATGTACCTACACCTTCTTGGCCCTAGTGATGTACTTCTTGTACTGCCTCTTCGCGCCTTTCGTGCGCGCTTTCTTCTCCCACCTCCAGTGTTGAATTATCCCAGCTCAGCCAATGGTCGCCGCAAGCTCCTTACGCTAATATGTGTAGTGTAATGGCCGTCGCCGCTTGAAATATATAGCGAGCTTAATTTACAAGCGTGTGGTTACTTTTGTTAGATGGTGCGTGAAAATGTATCGTCGGTATAAATCAGGAGGGTGCAGTCCTTGAACCTGGTATTTTTTTGCAGTTTTAATTAAACGCAAAAATATCCGGTAATTGGAGTGGACCGGGGTGCGAGCAAAAAGCTCGTTCATATCCATATCGGGAAAAATTAATTTCCAGCCAGCTTAACAGCTTTCGGACACACTTGCGGTCTAATAAATTCCGCCGACATTCCGCTATGTTGCTGCGGTCTTTTCAGGCTTGGTAATATTGTCACTGACGGGACGTTTGAAAGTGACTTAACGGTTTCGTTCTATCACTTTGAGCAAGTTAGGCCGAGACGAAGAGGCTTTCAGCATAATTAATAAGAGGAACGGGACGGAGGCGGCGAGCGAGAGGCGATCTTCGGCGGAGGCGGCGAATCTACACTGACAATTGTAACAGACATTGTGGCGCAAGAAGGCACAAGTTATTTCCAAATGTGTACAGTGTTTAAACGGGACTTAACTAGTATAGTTTGAAATTATTAGAGAAGTTATCTGATTTTGTCAACCTATTTCGACCCGAAACACTGAGCTGTGTTACTCCTACGTGAAAATGATCTGAATACTTTTGGTAGATTATTAAATTCTGAACAAATTTCGCCATGAACAAAATTTCGGTAGGACTAATAGTTTTCATGATAATGCGATTAGAATTAGATCGCGCGACGCGACTAGCGACTGATCGCTTCAAATAACGCCGCACAGTTGACGCCGCGCTGTTGCTAAACCGACGATTAGATTTTCAATTTGTTTAGATGGTTTTGTAGCGAATACAATTGTCTTTCAAATGGTGGTAGAAAAGTTGACATTGCTCAATAATTGCCAAAGTTATGGACGTTTAAAATTGACTCTTATCGATCCGCTATGTTGAAATCACCGCGGTGAGATTTTTTCCCGGGAATTTTTTACTTTACTTCAAATTAAAAAAAAAAAAACAACTCAATTAAGAATTGAAGTATAGATTAAACGGTGTCTCGATAATTACATAATTTTAAACATTTCGCAAGTTATAAACGCTGAAACTCAGACATTCTTTTTATAAGTTTTATCATTAATTTTGATAGAAAAAAATCTTTTAAAGATTGCCACAGATAAATTTAACACTATTAGGTATTAGACGAGTTTTATCAATGGAAATTTGAAATAACTAAATTACATTTTGCGTATTATCCTTAAACATTATCGATTTAATTATTTTTTATTCGTTTAGAAGCTTTCGACAAATAAGTATCGGTATTAATTGACTGCAATTTATCACAGTCCTCATCAATACATCATTTTATCTGAAATTCAATTCCCAGTGGGCTCTAAGGAGATTCTTTTAAATTTAGAGTGATATTAAATAACTGCCACTAAAAATGTCACAGAGATGAAAAAATCGTAAGAAAAGTTTTATTCAAATAAAATTAATTTGGTAAGTCCTACGCGAAATTGACTTAAACATCTTTGGTAGCTTGTTTCATTCTAAACCAATTTTCTTACACGAAAATTTCCGTAGGACTAACAGTTTCCAAGATAATGCTGTCAGAATGTTAGATAGCGCAACGCGACTAGCGACTAATCGCTTCAAATATTGCCGCACAGTTGACGCCGCGCTGTTGCTAAACCGACGGTTAGATTTTCAATTTGTTTAGATTGTTTTGTAGCGAATACAATTGTTTTTCAAACGGTGGTAGAAAAATTGACATTGCTCAATAATTGCCAAAGTTATGGACGTTTAAAATTGACTCTTATCGATCCGCTATGTTGAAATCACCGCGGTGAGATTTTTTCCTGGGAATTTTTTACTTTACTTCAAATTAAAAAAAAGAAGAGTCAATAAAGAATTGAAGTGGAGATTAAACGGTGTCTCGATAATTACATAATTTTAAACATTTTGCAAGTTATAAACGCTGAAACTCAGACAGTCTTTTTATATCTTTTATCATTAATTTTGATAGAAAAAAAATCTTTTAAAGATTGCCACAAATAAATTTAACACTAGTAGGTATTAGACAAGTTTTATCCATGGAAATTTGAAATAACTAAATTACATTTTGCGTATTATCCTTAAACATTATCGATTTAATTATTTTTTATTCGTTTAGATGCTTTCGGCAAATAAGTATCGGTATTAATTGACTGCAATTTATCACAGTCCTCATCTATACATCATTTTATCTGAAATTCAATTCCCAGTGGGCTCTAAGGAGATTCTTTTAAATTTAGAGTGATATTAAACAACTGCCAGTAAAAATGTCACAGGGATAATGTCTAGGGATAAAAAAATCGTAAGAAAAGTTCTAATCAAATAAAATTAATTCGGTAAGTCCTACGCGAAATTGACCTAAACATCTTTTGTAGCTTATTTCATTCTAAACCAATTTTCTTACACGAAAATTTCCGTAGGACTAACAGTTTTCACGATAATGCCGTCAGAATGTTAAAAAGCGCAACGCGACTAGCGACTAATCGCTTCAAATATCGCCGCACAGTTGACGCCGCGCTGTTGATAATCCGACGACTAGATTTTCAATTTGTCGAGATGATTTTGTAGCAAATAAAATTGTCTTTCAAATGGTTGTAGAAAAATTGAGATTGCCCAATAATTGCCAAAGTTATGGACGTTTAAAATTGACTCTTATCGGTCCGCTATGTTGAAATTACCGCTGTGAGATTTTTTCTCGGGAATTTTTTAGTTCACTGCAAATAAAAATAAACAAGAAGTCAATCAAGAATTGAAGCCTAGATTAAACGATGTCCCGATAATTACATAATTTTAAACATTTCACAAGTTGTAAGCGCTGAAACTCAGACATTCTTTTTATAAGTTTTCTCATTAATTTTGATAGAAAAAAAAATCTAGTAAAGATTGCCACAGATAAATTTAACACTACTAGGTATTAAATCAATGGAAATTTGAAATAATTAATTTCAATTTTGCATATTATTCTTAAACATTATCGATTTAATTATTTTTTATTCGTTTAGATGCTTTCGGCAAATCAGTTTCAGTATTAATTGACTGCAATTTATCACAGTCCTCATCTATACATCATTTTATCTGAAATTCAATTCTCATTGGGCTCTAAGGAGATTCTTTTAAATTTAGAGTGATATTAAACAACTGCCAGTAAAAATGTCACAGGGATAATTTCTAGGGATGAAAAAATCGTAAGAAAAGTTTTAATCAAATAAAATTAATTCGGTAAGTCCTACGCGAAATTGACCTAAACATCTTTTGTAGCTTATTTAATTCCAAACCAATTTTTTTACACGAAAATTTCCGTAGGACCAACAGTTTTCACGATAATGCTGTCAGAATGTTAGATAACGCAACGCGACTAGCGACTAATCGCTTCAAATGACATCGCAAAGTGAAGCTCTCCACTGCTAAATCGACGATCTGATTTTCAAATTCTGATACATGGTCTTGTATCGAATAAAATTGTCTTTAAAGTGGTGACAGAAAAATTGAGATTGGTCAATAATTTCAAAAGTTATAGATGTTCAAAGTTGACACTTGTTTGTCATGTCTGAAAAAATTATGAAATTTTTCACCGAGAATTCGTTAGCAACGGTTCAAATTAAAAAAAAAAACAATAAAATCTATTAAGAATTGAATTCCTGATTAAACGATGTCTAAATAATTAAATAATCTCAAATATTTTTCAAGTTATGAACGCTCAAACACAAACAAAATCGATTTAATAATTTTTTCTTCGTTTAGATATTTTTACCACTATTATTTGACTGTAATTTATCATCGTCCGTATCTATATACCATTTTATCGGGAATTTAATTCTGAATACATTCCGTGTGACTTTTTGAAAATTTGGATAAAGAACTGGCGACAAGAATTTCTCATGAGTAGTTGCAACAGACATGACATGTAGTACCAAATTTGAACATCTATAACTTTTGTAATTATTGAGCAATCTCAATTCTTCTTGCACCAATTTAAAGGTAATTGTACTCGCTACAAAACGATGTACCACAAGCTGCAAATCAATCCATCAGTTTAACAACAGGCAGCTTTAACTCTGCGGCGACATAGAACCGTTTATTCGCTAGTCGCGTCGCGCGACTGGATATTCTACGGGCTTTATCTCGAAAAGTATTAGTCCTATCGAAACTTAGTACAAGACAAAATTTGTTCAAAATTTAATAAGCTACAAAAAATATTCAAGTCGTTTTCATGTAGGACTAATAGAAATAGAATTAGACTGGAAAAATGACAGGTCTTGTTAATCAACAAACTGATAATGGATTCGACGTTTGAACTGTGAAATAAAATGTCCTTTTGTCTTAATCCCTTTGAGTGGTGACACATCTCCTGGTGTTAACAAAGTGCATTACGGCAAAGCCGCAGTACAGACAACCCATCATTGAAATGTACCGCGCTGACCACCTCATAAAGCATTCAGTCTGGATGTATTATTGTTCGACAATAAAACGGGAGAATATTAATAATTCAGTGCAGCGGCTGGCATGACAGTTTTCATTCGGTTTGTCCAAGAGCACCGTTAAACTCAGCCACCGTGTTAAGTCGCGCTTAATTAAAGCTGTCTGCATTAGATCCTCCGCAGCAAAATTATTCCAAAAACATCCCATTTTTAATTAAAACCGGACGGTTTTTCGTCTGGCCCCACAAATCCATTACACAACGAAAAACCAACTCACGTTATCCGATCGAGTGTTGTTTTTACGTAGTTTTGAAATTGTGGAAGTTGTGATGTAAGCGGATCCCGAATGGGAGTCTTCAAAGTAGCGATATCGTGTGTTGTACGATGGGGTGAGGTTCGAGAGGCTTTAACTTGCTTTATGGCCGTTATAAAATTTTCAGCTTGTTCTTTGATTATTATTATTGAAGGAGTTTAGTTTTTCAACTTTAGCGCACCTGGGGACCTTGCGAGGCGATTTTTTATCGGAATCTGCCCCACACGCCGGTCGCACACGACAAACTCCTCAAAAAATATTTCCTGAGGGTTCCCACCCAGATTCTCGTTTCCTTATTATCAAACTAATTAATCTTTTAACATCCTCGAAATTGTGCCGCCTCGCCCGCAAGCGCCCTCGGCGACAATTTTTCTCTAGGTACGTTAAAGACTGATTTAGTGGCCTTGATGTACAAACAACTATCATAATTTGAGTGATTTTTTTTCTGGGACAATTCGTCGTGAGTCGTTTATTTCGCAGCTGTTCAAAATGCAAACGGTATTTTACGTACGTTTGCCAGTCGAGAGCACTCGAGATGGTCTAAAAATGAAAAATACATAATCCTCTCAATCTCGAAGCTCTATTCTTTAAAGTTGAGTGTATAAAATTGCAAAACCGTCAAATCTGGAATAGTTTCAATATATCTCGCTGCGAACATTTTCCCAACCCTATTTGACCTCCCGGTGTATTGATCAACGAAACGAAGTGCATCGGAATTTGCTCCGGTAATAATTTTTCAAGGAACCGGCAACGTGTTGTAATAATAACACCGAAGTGATACATTATCGGCAAGTAGCAGGGTAAGCGAAATCGGGAAATGGCCGCACTACATCACAGAACTAGTGTAGTGTGAAAGGTGGCGGACAGTTTCCAATTCGATAATCTCGGGGGCTGGACACGACACAAATGGAAAAAATAAGGAAGCAACACTGTGGATGGCGGAAGTGGGATGCGGGCTGCAAAGATCTGTCACTGAAGAGGGTATTGAGAATTACAGAAACAAGATCTAACAGTGAATGTATTTAAAGAAATAAAATATCGTTTTATTTACCATCATTTTATATTTTTTTATACAATTTTACGATTTATTCTGGGATATTGCGTGTTTCATTCCCTTACTAGGAAGGCGCAGCTTGCTGCGCCATAGGCTTTTCAGTGCTGTTTCAGCCGCAATGGACGGAAGGTGAATTATGGGTGCGCTGAAGATGGCCTTGGAAGGACTGATAGGTGTACATTTACCCATATCAAGACGATGGTGTGGTCAAACCACTGAAAAAAACTCACACCTGGTCTGGGATTCGAACCCCGGACCTTCCGAGTGCAAAGCGGAATCGCAACGCGCTTGTCCACCGTTGCTCGGTAAATCAATTCTGCTGATTCTTCTTCCCGTGTAAACTACATTAAATAACTATTTACATTTTCGTTTACACATTTTACATATAGGATGTAATGAATCGATTTGTACCAGACATCAATTTTTTATGCTTTTTTGCTTAGAATTACAGTAAACGTCTGTAAACTTTGCCGAAATCGAAAAGTCGTTTTCTAGGTTAACAACAGCATATCGTTGACGTTTCTTTGACATTTCAGCAAAAAAGGAGTGCAGCTCAAGTTGCAAGCTTGGTTTGATACACTTCAAAGAAAACCTAGATGTTTACTTCCGCGTTTTGCTTTTTGACCAAACTGTTTACAATAAGTACAATAAGTTTCCAGTACATTTGAGGCCAAAGATGAAGTTGCCTCCTCGTCGACCTTATCTGTCGGTGTTCGCAAATCCCCACCTGACCCATGTCTGTGATTATTGGCCTCTAATGGTCAA
Organism: Tenebrio molitor; assembly: GCF_963966145.1. NCBI lineage: Eukaryota > Metazoa > Arthropoda > Insecta > Coleoptera > Tenebrionidae > Tenebrio > Tenebrio molitor. The sequence continues at coordinate 1,737,964 of NC_091053.1, forward strand.
TTCAATCTAACATAAGCTTCACAAATAGACGTCCGCTTATTCGGAATGGACAATAATACAACCGGATTAACATCATATATATATTCTATGGAACAGGGCGAATATTGTGCCAAGTGTTGTTTAATTACATTGAAGCTGGAATTATTGGATTAGTCGATCCAACGGCACCGGCCAAATAAATTGTTATGACAGTGGACCGAATTACCAGGTCCGGACTGCGCTCTCACAACTTGATTAAAAAAGGGCATTGTGGGCGATGGCGTATTCTTCGGGGTAAAGAGCTGTCGAAGGCAGACGGTCGCCTGAAAAGAAACGCAATTTCGGCGCATAATTAAAAATTATTTCTCAATTCGTGCACGAGCAATTATTTATTAGCAGGGGTGGGAAGCATCGATCGCGCCCCCGTTTAAGATGCGGCGGGGTAATATTCGCAAATTCGATCAGGTGCATCCCTCGGTTAATTTTCCTCTGTGAATGGGAAGTCTGGCTTCGATTACTGGCCGATATAATCCCGGAACCCTTGTGGTTTGTTTTCAGATTGAACACCACCACGGTGAACGCTTAATCCGACTAGGGGTTGTAAGCCGCGTCTCTGATGTATCACGGCTACTGTATGGCGACATAATCATATAAGCCGGCGCCTGTGCCTGCAAATTTACTCAGTCTGGGTAAAAAGGCAACCAGGGGGCAGCTCCTTGATGGAAGCAACCAGTCACACAGGCTAGGCTGACGCGGCGCTGTGTACATACTCCTGCAAGTCACGCGAAATTGGAATATTTCACGGCGCACTTACTAGAAAAAGTTCATTTTTAAATAATTTAATTTCAAGAAGACTTTCCCTGTTTCTAAAGCAACACATGCTAACAAAAGTCTCTCTTCGAGTCGCAAAAATTTACAGCCGCCATTACAAATAAACAATTTATACAACACAGTTACGATCGCTAAAGCCGGTTTAGCGACAGTAAATAAATTAGAGAGAATTTAAGGCGTTGCAAACTTCCTGGCGCAACTATTTCCTGCCATCCAGTCGTAACCTCGGGAATCATTAAAATCTTATTAAGTTAGTGATTGAAAGCTTAAAGTAATGGAGGTAGGTTGAGGTACTAAATTATTCCGCACTGATTTCCTTCCTATACCAAGTTGAAACAGAAAACTTTTGATAATCGAAAACTAACCGAAGTTCATTATTTAACCCGGACACGTAAGTTGCTGGCGGTGATAAATCAAGCCGGCAAAATAACACAACTTTCAAGGAGGTCCAAGAATAAATAACATCATTGGAAATAATAGCAACAAATATTTTGGCATAATCTGGGACCCACTGGGCACTCTTGAGCCCTCCGGGGATTCCCATCGATCGTGTTGCTCCTGGGGTAACAATTTTTTCAAATCTCTCCAAGCGCTGGATCCCAAAAAACTTTTTTGAAAAAATCTTCTTCCAATGAACATCTTCGCCGAAATCTGTCTATTTCTCTTGTGCCCCAACTGGATTCTGTTGAGAAAATTCTCCAAAGCTCCTTCTGGAATCTTCTCTATCAAATTCCCTTCCAGCTTGACCATTTGCAAGTCTTGTTGGTCATTGAACCACTGCGAATCGAAGCTCCTGAGTTTGTTATTCCCCAAACTCAAGACAAACATTCTGCAAAGTGTTAAGGCTTTATGAAGTTCCGTCAGATTCGAATGATCAAAAACTCCACCTTTCACTTCTTCCAGTTTCTTCTTTAGAAGTGCCAAGCTTGATATGCGTGGTAAGTTCTTCACACAGACGGATCCATGGGAGGATTTAGAGAGAGATCTATATAGATAGCAGAGGAGAAACAATGATAGATTACAGAATAGTAAACGAAGAACCATAGGAAAAGAAGGAGGCAGTAAAGGAGTTAAGGGAATGGAAAGAGATAGATTTCTAGAAGCGAAAAGAAGATACTGAGAGAGGTGTAGAGAGAAGAAGAAGCACAAGAGGAAGAGGGAGGAGAAAGAGATAAAGGAAATAAACGGATAGAGAAAGAAAAAGGAATTAGTGAGCGAGGAAACAACAATGCAAGAATGGGAAGGGGACTTCATGAAATTGCTGGAAGGGAGAAAGGGAGAAGGAAAGACAGAAAGAGAAATCTAGAAGAAGCAGACGGCGTAGTAGTAAACAAAGAAGCATGAGAAAGAGTAGAAGCATTCAGAATAGGAGAAAGAGTCGGATCGTCTCCCGCTAGAAATAAGTATAGAAGAAAGGAACCATGAAGAAAGGGGAAAAGGAAGAGCAAATGAGGAGCAGAAGAAGGTGACAATAAAAATATGAGATGAACAAGGAGTAGAAGAGTATAGGAGAAGACTGGAGAAAGTCAGATTTCAAGAGCAGAATGTAGAGAAAATGGCGGTAGAATTGAAAGAAGTAATTGAAAAAGCAACGACAAAAAAGGAGATAACAGTCAAGGGAGCAAAAGGGACAGGAAGGAAAAATGAGTGGTGAATTGAAGAAGGAAGAGTAAAGGCGTTAAGAGAATGGAAGAGGAGGAAGATTAACAGAAATAGTTTCCTAGAAGCGAAAAGAAGATACAAAGAAGAAGTAGAAGTGGGAGAGGGAGGAGAAAGAGATGAAGGAAATAAGAACAGAGAAGGAGGTATGGAAATACATAAACCGAGAGAGAAAGAAAAAGGAATCAGTGAGCGAGGAAACAACAATGCAAGAATGGGAAGAGGACTTCATGAAACTGTTGGAAGGGAGAAAGAAGGAAGGAAAAGCAGAAAGAGAAATGAAGAAGAAGCAGACGGTGCTAGAGGAAACAGAGGTAGATTAAAGATGACTAAATGTTGTAAAAGTGTGATCAATAATATTCTTGGGGACTTGAGGATTGTAGCGACGAGTGTAGCGATGACTTTGGCAAGAGGCGAGGTCACGCGGTTATCGCCACAGGATCCCCTCCACCCAACAAATAGAAAATTCCTTGAGTCACGTCTCAACGTCTCGACTAGCAAGTTCGCATCTTAATTTAATCCGGTGCATAAAAGTAGCCTTTAGGGCAAGTGTCGCATTTCCATCAACCATCCGAGCATTGTTTGTTTGCGAAATAAAATTTGCTTTGTCTGTTACTCACTCACATTTTCGTATCGCTTTCGGGTCCCCGCGCATACTATCGATATTTAATCATTTTCTTAAATTAAATTTACCTTGCGACTCCACGTGTTTGTCTTTTATCAATTTTGTTTGTGTGTTTCGATGGTGGCGTTCGTTTTGTTTTTACGGGAAATGCGAGAAATATTTTTACTACCTACGTAACTTCATCCCTCGCCTTCGACTCACTCAACCTGATTTATATGTTTTCTTTATTATTTGATATATGGCATTTATATCACGTCCATAAATTTTTCTTTATAGTTTAGGATAAACCAGATAATAAAACCGGAAGAATGGAACACGGTTTGTTAAACCTGAAAAACAAAAATTTATTTCTAAGTGGGACAATCGATTCAAAACACCAAAAACTACAATTTGTTACAGTTTCCTGAACATAGTTTACATCAACGTTTTAGCTTGACGTACACAAAGCTGTACACTATTTTGCATTAGAATTACATCAATACATCCTACTGCAAGCACCATGCGATGGTCTTCCAGGAGAATGGCGATGTAATTTGCGATGCAGCAACAGTTCAGTAACTCTCATCAGAGAGTTTATACAAATAAATAATAATAATAAAATGTTGCCTAATACATGATTATAGCGTAACAAATAACTGCACTTGCTCAAATGTAACGGCTTTGTAGCGTAATGTCGACAACGGAGGCAATGGAAGCACTGCCTCCCCAAACGCAACTGCAAAGTAATGACATTTTTTTCAATATTCAATTTACTATTTTAAATTATCATTATGTGTCATGTAAAGCTAGAAACGTTTTAAATAAATAAAGATGATCGCTTTGTTAATTTTCTGATTGTTGACGTACGTAAAAACGCGCGTAAACAAGGCCGGAGGCAAACTATAGTTCTGCCTCCGTCAAGATACGAGGTGCGTTATTTTTAATATCAGGTGAAACAGTATCGTAAACCTTTGACGTTGTCCTTAAAGGACTCGAATGTAATCGGTCAACCCTTCCCGTTTCTATATCCGGCCCCAAAAAGGATAAAACCCCTTTGAGAATGATTTGTGATTTTTTCCAGTCGGTCGTACAAAATTGTTCGTTACTCTCACGCTTGGCCAATCGCCATACCGGTTTGTTTCTCTACAAAAATTCTATTTGCACATGAAGCGTGAAAAACTCGTCGGCAGAGTTTGTGAACTTGTATCACCAATATCCTGTATCCTGTTTGAAGCTATTACGGCGCTGCCATCAAAGAATGAAGATGGAGTTAAGTTGGTAAAGCAATTTTACTTTGTTCCGCACAATGTCAAGCGACGTCTAGGAAATTTTAATTTCGCTTTGCCATTTTGTTATTAATCAGGACCGTACGAATCGGCGATAAATCATGACGCGCACGATCACAAAAACGAAAACTCTACAGATATTTTATATTTCGCTCATGAATTATGATTATGGAAATGGCGCGAAATAAAATTATTTCCCTTGTATAAAAAAAGAATTTAACGGTAATAACAGTTTTGGTAAACATCACCTTGCTGCAGGGATAAAAAAGGTGATAAATTTGTAGGGAGTTATAAAAATTCCAAACGTTTTTTTATTTCTCTTCGTTACTGCTATGGTGTCGGAAATTTATTACGTAATAAAATTATTTCTGTGTAATCCTTGTGCAAATATTGCGCTTCTGTCTGCTAGATGTGACTGTCTTTTTTACAGGATTGGCCGAGTCAAAGCGGGATCGTAGTTTGCGCAAAAAATTAAATAATTGGATTGTCGCACTAGTGCTGAATTATCTCTAATTTCACATTCAAATAAAACTGAACTGTCAACGAATCATCTTTTGATGCATTCGATCGATCGCATCACATTTCGAACAAACATTGCATGCTGATCAAATCATAATCCGCTATTTAGTTTGGTAATAATGTGCCATCATGCAGAAGAGCGTACATCCTTGTTTAATTTGCAACATGCAACGTCAGGACAGTGGCGGCTTGCTTAACAACAACCCCCACGAGATAATCTAAAAGTTTTAGTAAATTTTGAGCGTACGCCCAGTTCAGAAGGATGAGCGCGCCGCGAAGTGCTCCAATTTCGCGTGACTTCCAGACACATACTTCGATTCACGCAGATCCGCCCCTGAGCTGCCGTGTTTCGCTTGTTCCAAAAAAGACAAGCGCGCGTCCCCAGAAGATGAGTTACGAGCTACGTTCTCAAAAAACCCGGAAATTATGACCATCACAAAAGCAATGCGGTCCGGAAGCTCGGTTTGTCCTTACACCATTTCCGCAATTAAAATACGAGCCGTCACCAGTAAAAACAAGTCAGTCGGCGGCGCGACCGCCAACTTCCCATTTATTGGTTCATATTTCAAAAATAAAACGATGAATCTCGGCCGGTGTGGAAGTCTTTAAAGTTAACAAAAATCCGACGGACGAATGGAGAAAGCCGAGACGAAGAAATAATTGCCGAGAACGGAAGCCATGATTACGGGCGCAGGAAATGGACCATTCGGTCTAATTTGATTTATAAATATAATCAAACAAGGAACGGTTAATATTTTTATGGGGTTGGAGCACAAAAGAGCGCGCGGTTTCACTTCAGGAAGCAGATTGCGAAAGCAATCGAAGTGAGTGGTGCCTCGAAATGGCTGACGAGAGTGAAGTGCAAAGTCTATTACAACACAATTGCACACAAACTACTTTTTTAAATCCAGTACGTGGGGATTTTTAAGTTTTTGGAACTTTTGTTTGTCAGTTTGTTTGTGCGCTATACACTCAAAAACCAGTTGATCGATTTTTCTCGAGTAGAGCTCGTTCGAAAGGAAAAACTCTTGGTTGTGTTTTGCAGTTGATCTCGTTACGATGTGACGTCAGAGACGGGAGTAGTGATGATAAACGTGTGCGCGGTGCGCTTGAGCGCATGGAAAATACTACTGCGGAGGAAGAAAGAGTGTTGTGTTTGTTTCTGGAGGAACCCCTTGACGTCGTCACTTTCACGTGTGGCAATTTGTCCCGAAGCAGACGGGACAAGGGGACAAGACTCGTCGCTTGGAATATTAATAATGTTTTACGTCACCGGTACCCAGACGGGAAGCCGTAATTAACATCCGTCTGCACGCGGTATGTAATCGAATCCTAAGAGGGTAAGGGCGTCTGGGGAGGCTCGAAACGTAATCCGTAAACCCTCCATTGCTAATAGAATCAGAGCCGGCGTTGATTGCCAGTCGCAGTCGAACTGATGTAAATAGAAAAGCCGCGAACTCGCCGAGAATTCAAATTCAATTAACAAATGGGCGATTGTCGAAAAAGAAAAGAAACGAAACGGCAATATACGTAAGGATCCGGTGTTAACACGCTGTTCGTTCCCAGTTCGCATTTGTTTCGAATAGAAATGAAATGGCGCAGATAAAAGAATCCAGTGTGTGTAAGTGCGAAGAACGTTCCATTGTCTGATGGGATGTAACGCTTTCGTTGTTCTTTTCTCTGCGAGGCGTCCTTTGGGAGATGGGAGCAAAGAGATTTTCACCAGGGAGAAGACAATTACGTTCGATTGTTGCCTTCGCACTGTCGCCACAATGAAGATTTCATGTTTTTCATTAACATTGTATGAGAGAGAATCGCCCGAAATTGGAGTATTTCGCGGTGCGCCTGGAAGTAAACCAACAGGAAGATCTCCAGTTCCAAGTGTCCATGAATTTTGCACTTGAAATAACCACAATGGTGACAGAATATTGGATTTAACATTTTTCACAGATGAAGCGTGGTTTCGTATGTTGTCTCGACTCAGACGGAAACAACTTCCCTCGGATGATCCCGCAATAAATGACCACAACACTTTGGGTGATTGTGGAGTGGCGCCCAACGTCGCCAGCCCAAAAACGACAAGTACGACGTAAAATGATGTAATTTACATGGCGACGCCATTTAATAACGCCTCGTCTTATTTATTACTGGAGGAATATTAATAAAATGCTGTTGCGATTCGCCACACGTAAGACTGCGCCATCAATTCAGGTGGAGCTCCGCCGGGTGTCCTCCTAAGACCCCCTCGTAAACCAACATTGCAACAACGTCACCGCAACGCAAGAATAAATAATAGCAATGTCGCGAATAAAGCCTGCGAGTGGTCAATAAATCTGACCCCTGCGAACCAGCGGGGTGCCCAAATAAAAGCGAACACAAGTTCGAGGGTGGTTTTTGTGTGTGCAAATAGGGAGAATCGATTTTTGGAAGTCGGCCGACGGGGGTGCGGTTTTTCATCACGCGTGTAATAATTTTGTTTTGATGAGGGCGGCCGTCTTTCCCTTATCTTCGGATATTTTAATATCGGGGAACGTGACGTTTATGTCGTCGGGGGCGGTGGTGAGCCCCGGCGATTTACGATGTCGACAAGATTGCGAAAAGTTTCAATGGGACGGATTTGAATGGTGGCCCCAAACAAACGAATGCCGCTTCGATTTTTCCAGGACTACTCTTTTTGTGCGTCGACTCCCAACCGTTGAGTGGTAATTTTTTTCTTGTTTTTGATAGCCGAGGCTCGAGGGATTGATATTCAAACATGCCGGCAGTGGCCAGATAAACGGGGATTTTTGCGGCAAAAACGACGCTCCGACAGCCACTTTGAAAAATCACCGGCTGAAACTATCGAAATTAATTTTTAGACTCAGACCTGCGGACGCTGATAATTCTTTCCAAGTTGACATGTTTGTTCTGATATTCCCTCACGGCATTGTTTTCTGCTGTGCTATCAATCTTTAATCTATCTGTTGCGGCACAAAAACACGTTTTTACAAATTTATCTGAAACAATTAACTGAAACACCAGAAAGCTTCACAACACCACAATCATTTTGGACACTTTGAACGTACAAAAGCTAAAGAATATACTTTGCTGTAAACACTTAGTACATAATACTTAGTACCACAATAGTTTCTGCCGAGTACTATGGCCAAGCGCTTAGCGCGCGGCTTTGCATTCCGGTGGTGCCGGGTTCGAATCCCACTACCGCAACTGATCTGGATGGCTTTTTTTCAATATTTTCGATATGAGGACAGGTCTCGTATCACAGATAAGGTGAATTCTGGGTCAGTACTTCACCCCTCAGTACCTACCATCTTCCTTCTGCACCTATCCTCCTTCCTTTCACTGTGGCTGGAAGGCTAGGAAAGGCGATTTCTGAACCACTGCGTGCGTGTGGGCCCTTAACAGCATCTAAAAGGATCATGAAGCTTTCTCAAGTTCAAATTAAATATGGATAAAAAAATTAGTACCCCATATACTTCCGCTTCTTTTTTATTCTCGAATTCTTGAACGCAATGGCACAGCATAACGCGGCAAGCCTGTTTAAAAGCAGTGCAGCATCTCCTTGCGCTCTTCTCTTTGCAATTTGAGTGATTGCACTTGGCTCCAGTCCAGCCGGCACAGCAGGAACGTTATCGCGTCTCGTTACCGCCATGTTCCTGCGATAACTAGGACTGTGGTGATTCTTCAGGTGGTTCAGGGATTCGCATTCGTGGGGGTCGCAAAGCTGCGGACATTTTGTGTGTTTGTCGACGCGGACGTGCTTACATGGCCGTAACACGAATGCACAATAAATAAGCGTTATATTGCACTCTTGCGTGCGCCGGGACGCTTTGCATTAAACTGCTCGTGCAGTGCCGGCTGCATAATGGAATTTAACGCTCGCATCGGTCCAACACACTACATAAATCGATTACGTGTCCTTTCTGTCGGCTGCTCGATTTTCAACACTTCGGTGATGCCGTGTTTTCACAACTTGAGACAGTGGTGCAGGTCCTGGAAAGCTTGTTGCAACTCTAAAACCCATCAAAGCGATTCCTGCGTTGCACCTCTTCAGACCAGGATTCGATCGTAGCGTGTTTACAATTCCCGTTTCAGGGTTAGCCAACAGGTTTCGGAAGGGTCGCTGGGTGGAGGCGAGGTCTAATCGATAGCAGGAAATTATCAGAAAATACGAAATCTGTCGCCCTCCAGACCGCATATCACTCAACACACTTCCCAGTCCTCGTTAAATTCCGTCGAAGCTGTTTAACTTTGCACCAAACTGGAAATTATTAAAACTTTTTGGTGAATTGGTGTTTCCACGCAAGAACTTGTCTCGGTGCGCAATTTTTCAGTGACATTTGCATTAAAGTGCCTCCTCGTGCTGGCCATAAATCCGGAATATCTCTTTGTGGAGATGCCTTTCGGTGCAATGTGTAATTAGTGTTTGTGTTGTGAGCTTATGTATGCGATTTGGGCACGAACATGTCGGCACGCAACGCTCATGTAACTAGAGGTCTTATCATGCTGACGGGAATTAAACGAAACGATTAATTTGTGGGGGAAAAGAACAATCCCCAGGAATTGATATGTTTTATCAGAAAGCAGAGGTGAACCGGTTGGGATGTTAATTAAAGGAGCTATTTTGGTGTTTTATTGGATAAGCGAGGTCTGGAACTAGTTTCGTGGAAAACCGACCTTAACTATCTCTCCCGATTGGACAATAACGGTGGGAATTTGTTTGCCGTGTCATTACCGGAATCGCTCATCCATTAATTCATTTCGGTATGGAGGTCGTAGAGAGACACGAAATTGCTTCGCCTTGTTTGGGAAAATATAAAGAAAATGTGGAACAAGGGATCTGCAACGACGAAATTACAACAGGTCGCCGAAATAGAGATCTAAACAGGAACTGCATAATACTGCGCAATTTTCAAAATATCTGACTTGGGGGAATTCCCCACTGAAACTTTCAGTCAACTGCAACGGACTCGCCGAAGCAATTACAGATCTCATCGTCTGTGAGCACAAAAAATTGATAACTGGTACAAATAGGTTCATTACATCCTATATGTAAATGTGTAAATGAAAATGTAAAAAATGTAAATATGTGTTGTTAATGTAATTTACATGGGAAGAAGATTCAGCAGAATTTATTTACCGAGTCTGGTGGACGAGCGCGTTGCGATTTCGCTTTGCACTCGGAAGGTCCGGGGTTCGAACCCCTGACCAGGCGTGGGTTTTTTTCAGTGGTTTTACCATACCATCGTGTTGGTATGGGTAAATCTACACCTATCAGTCCTTCCAAGCCCATCTTCATCACACCCATCAGTCACCTTCCGTCCATTGCGGCTGAAGAAGCACTCCTACAGTAGCAAGCACGACGCCTTCCTGGTGACGGAATGCAACACGTAATTTTTACCTTCTGCAGGACCTCCGAGACGTCTGAGATAAAGCGTGCTCCGAAGTACTCCAATTTGTACTCCAAATGCAAGAAATATTTATTTTTGTTAAATATTCATAGTCGGCTGCCACGTTTACCTTTCCCTAACAAAAGCCATTAGAGCCCTCGTTCGGTAAACAAACGAACTCCCAGCTGTGACGTACGATGATCCTTACGGTTCCGTTCGGCAGTTTCCACCTATCCCTCGCCCCATTTCCATCAAACACTCAGTAATCGTGCACATATGTACAACTCCGCCATTAATTATGCAGGAAGAGGTCCCCAGGTGCGCGTATCCGCAGCTTTGCCTAATAGTCCATGCGTCTTGGCCACCCCGATGCTGCCAATACTTGCAATAGGTCCGCGGGGGATGCAGAAAATGTTTGCGCGTATTTCAGACGGGGGTTGGTTCGCTTCACCTGTGGAATGCCGGAGAGTCGGATAGGGTCGCGTCACGCATCGGTCTGATTTAATTTAGGTTTTGTGATGATTTTTGTGGGCGTCGAAATGAGCGATCGAATGAATAAAACAAGGATGCGAAAGTTTCGGACAAGATGGAAACGATAATTTCAAACAAGAAAACTTAGGTACAAAAGCTCCAGATAGGAACGGGAATGGGAGGAACCGAGATATAGAAAGTAAAAGTCTTTAAGCGTTTGGGCTGTAACTTTCAAAGGAACAATGGAGCAGGGGCGTGCATTAAGAAAACCGCGGGGATGCGACAAAAGCGATAAATTAAGCGCAGAGAGGAGGCTGAATTGGGCAAAGGCGCCGGTAATTGCCTCCAGTGGACAAAAAAGAGTTGCAACAATTTCGACGTGAAAGGGGCTGTCTTCTTCGGGTCACCCATCTGATTGTTGAACGCACTCGACGCTGCTTAGCTACGTGAAAATGATAATTTTCCATCCCTCAATGTCTTTTTAACTTTTACAGCAACCGGAAAAGTCATCCGTCTTTCAGCAACACAAAACTGCAAATTCACCTGATACTTATGAATGCTAACGAGTTCTCGGATTTGCGAGCCTTATTGCGATTCCGTTGCCGTCCCCGTCGAAACAAGTTCCGACCCCATAAATATCGACATCCCCTCAAGAATAAGGGTAATTAAGAAAGGCCCGTATGACTCCGGTTCCGCAAATAACCGAGCGGTGGAAAGTCTCGACCCTAAATCTCTATTGAAATTGGAAAATCTGACGCGACCACGACTTCACAAAACAATTATCCCCGACCCCTCGACAACCGCCGAACTAAAACCACCGGAAACTTGGTGTTCATTTCAGGAAGCTCGCTGTTTATGGCTACGCTTGCTTATTCTAATCGGCTGCTATGACTCCGAGTTGTTGCTTTATGGCACGGAATGTGGCACAGTTTTGTAATGCCAATTTGTAAGAGGTGGATTCCTCGCTAACTGCAACAAAATATGCACCGACAAATTTTTTCTTGACTTGTCTGCAGTATGAGCTGTGGCTCCATCGTGTTAAAAATAATCTTCATCATCCGGTTGATTTATCAACGGTCCAAAAATTCTCCATTTCGTTTACTTTTAGTTAAAAAAAATACAGGTCCGTAGATTATTGTTCGAGAAATTGCTAACCACACTCCAACCTTCTGTTCATCCAGTGGCGTCTCATCAAAAGCATGTGGCTCTTAAGTACTCCAAATTGTAACATTTGCGAGTTAACATACATACATGCGAAACCACGCTTCATCATTGAAAAATGTTAAATTCAATGGTCAGGTCCATTCATCATTATTGAATATTTTATTACGATAATAACTGTGTCCTTTCCAAGGACTACACCATTGTTATTGCTAAAACAGAATTTGAGTAAATTGGAATGTTTCAATAAAACAATTTTCAATTTACTTTTTGATGTTATTTCATCAGTTTACTTTTGAAAAAAATCTGTTTCCATTGTTTTTTACAATAACTGATTGATAAAAACTGACAATGGAAAAGCTCAGAGACAGAAAAATAATGAAACAAATTGGTTACAGAAGAAATTAATTAAAGTGAATTATTAATTATCCCGACAGATGACTAATTAAAATTGTCCACTATTACTGATACGTGGCAAATGACCAGCGTTTTCATATTTCACAGCTTACTGGATGCATGAGCAAACTCTGACATAAATACAGTAAAAAAAATGCGATACGTGTAAAAAGTTCCTTTGTTGCACTCACATCCTTTAAAATTCCCCCACGTACCTCAGTCGTATTTTAAACCCGTTCGTGCAATAAAGTATAACTTTTTACACTTATATCTTAAATAACTATAACAACACCTTGTTGACACATGTTGGCGTCGTTATTTTTTAAATTTGAAAAGCGCAAATATTCTGCAGCGAGTCTCCAGACTAAACTTTACTTTACCGAGTAGAATAGATGATTAGATAAAGTGATGTAAATTTTTCCAAGTTAAAAATTTCCCATCTCACAGAGTGATTACTGGTCATTTAGAATGTAAATTGTGTTCAATGTCAAACTGTCCAAGAAACTTTCGTATAATTCGACAGTTCAGTAACAGGTGTTGGAAACTTATTAGACAAACCTTCAGGAAACGCTAGTAGTGCCTTTTACATTCATTTTGCGATAGAATATCTGCAAGGCGTCTGCAGACATGTTTTTTTCTTGACAAATCGATTTTAATTACACCGGAGATTTATGATTTGCAGCGATGTAAAAACTCTTGCTATTTATTCAGATGAAGAATTTAAATTCTGATGTGTCAGGTTTCGATATGCAAATACAACCGTCACGTCTCTTTAATTGGTTAAAATTTTTGTACAAGTCTTTTGTTTTAGAAAATTAGGGTATGTGTCAATTATTGCTGTCATATTGCTCCCGCTGAAAATAGACACAGGAGATTCTTGAAATATTTATTATGAGAGGTCTTCAACAGTTCTCCTCTCGAGGGCATGATAATGATTTTTTGATATTTATTATAAATTTTTCACTGAGGAGTTCTTCGATTCGGTCTAGTTATGATACGCTCGCCTTACAGTAATATTGCTCGATAGAAAACTACTACTCTAAGAGTTAGACTTGTGCAGAGTGTTGTAAAAATGAAACTAGTACAAAATCAATTAGTTAAATTAATTAGTGGGGTTTGAATTGATCGTGAAGTGCAAAACTTGCCAGTACAATTTTGTTTGTAGTCCCGCCTCGCTCCAAGTTGTGCTTTAAGCTATTCTCCACGCCGCGATCAATATTAGCATTTGAAAATTGCTCGATATGGCTACAAAGTTTATTTCAAACAGAGCTTGCACGAGTTCCCAGATTTTATTAAAACGTTTCGTTGTGTTCGAGTACATGTTTGAAATTTGCCATCCATCTGATGGAAAGCTTTCACATCGAGCTTTCAAACACATGTTGACATGGCCAGAGATTAGCTCCGATCCTTTATAAAAATGTAAACAAAACATATTACACAGAGCGGCCACAGGTCTCGTCGGATTTCCCTCTAAACATGAAGCGGGTGCCGACAGCGAAAAAGCGTCAAGGGTGAGAACTAGCCCCATTTAAATAAAAGTAAAGCGCTGATCTGCATGAATTACGGCAGGGTCGACACGAGAAATTTTAATTTGTTTATCGACGCTCGATTTGTAAAGCGTATTCGATTAAAGCGTCGACATCAGGTAAAAACGGCGTACCGAAAAACGCCCCAAAGCATCGTTAACACCCGTTTTAACACAAAGTACGGCAGGGGCTGGACGAGAACAATTAAACCGATCACGTATGCAGCGTTAAAAATACATTTACATATCAGGGTAACGAGAGTGGGGACCCTCGATTTCACTTTAAAATTTTACAGTTTTATGTTTACTAAATTCATCACAGCTAGCTTTAAAACATGACTTTTGTTAGCGCCAAGACGTACCGCATTACGTGTCCAAGTGGTGATTCTGCATAATAGTGCTAGTCTTACACATTTTTAAGTGCGGACCGCACCCCTGCAGATTGACTACGCGCCTCGATCAGTGCGGACGCATTATTATTTAAGTTTTTAAGATTAAAAGCTAACAACTTTCTTGCAGCACATGTAGTTTCTCCACGTTCGCGTGCTTTGTCAATTCACATATCCCATCATAGAAAACCACGATTCATCAGTGAAAATTTTTCTATTTAGGATTACACTGTTAAAAAAGCATGACTTTCTTGTAGCACATGTAGTTTCTCCCTACTCCACGTTCGCATGTTTTGTCAATTCGCATATCCCATCATAGAAAACCAAGATTCATCAGTGAATTTTTTTTTTATTATTTTTTTTTATTATTATTGAAAATTAGTGAGATAAAAAATGTCCAAAGAAGTTCATCACGAACTCTACGGATTGCTAAGGGGAACGATTTCGATCTCAATGTGAAGAAGGTTGTTTCATAAAACTTATTTTATCGCCGTTATAACTTTCGCAATTTTGAAGTCATTGCAATTTCACGAGAACTATTATGAAGAGTGCTCGATCTAGACGCGGAAATATTCACATCGTTGAAAATTGATTAATGAATGCAGCAATAGTGTGAATTTAACGAACGTCGTGACCGACAGCGAGTTTATGCCTGGCGTCGTAAACAAACCATTTTGACGACCTGTCTCGTAAATGATTAGTCGTAGAGAAATTTTTGCGGGGACAATCTTGTTGCAAATTTAGCGAGCTGCAAGATCGGTCTCTGCAATTTTTGTCGTAGGAGCAATCCTAGATTGACAAAAACACCCCTTTTTGCACTTTCTCGTCTAGTCGCATTTTGAGCTCAGTGAAAAACATTTTGTTTGTTTAGTTTTTGTCTTGGAGTGTCGTAATTCCGTCAGTGTATTCTATTATCATTATTATTGTTAGTGGGCGAACTTTTATCTCGCAAAGTTTCTCCGGGATGATGAATGGACTGGAAACTCCGGAGCATCTCCCACTATATTCCCGCGAAAAATAGTGTTTAGATAGTGTGACCTCATCGCCGTCTAAATTCCGTCGCCTTTATGAAAACTTAATTTCAGTAAACTGAGATTAATCCCCGAAAAGGAAAGTATAGTGGCAGTTAATATTCCGGGAACAGGACGGAGTATTTAATATACTTCAGGAGGTTGAGTTATGCGCTATATTCGCAGAATATGAATCTGCTCAACGGCGGATCCCGTTTTATTCAAGAAGCTGCTCCATCCCCTCAACAGTCGACATTTAAGAATTATAACGGCGTTAATAATCCCGAGCTGAGCCGTTGTCGGCGCTAATTTTCCATGTTACATAAACAAATTTGTAGCATTTAAGTGTACGCTTTAGTGATGTTTAATGTTCGGCCGTGATTTATGCGACACGGAAGCCAACAATCGGATTATGGCTCCTGAAATACACCGACCGAGCCTGGAAATTCTCCTGTCCTGGAGGAAGGACAAGAAACGGACCGGAGTCTCGTTTTTAACGCGCCGGACTAATCTGTTCGCCATTTCTGGACAACATTTCAAATCGGCGACTTTCGATCCATCCCGGAGTCTTCCCGGATTCGAGGAAGCTTCAGGTTTCAGGCCGGGAAGTTTATTTACGATAAGCCCTGCGACTTTCTATTAAATTAAATGTACACGTGACAGTAAGTAAATAGCGGCGTAATTAGCCACCTGAAATGAATAATGAAGCAGCTAAATGCCATGGGAGTGCTGCTGTAAACATACTATTAATATACAGCTGCATGCATTTAAATGACAGTGTAATACGCCCTGAATAACGACGCTTCCGACATGTTGCTTCTATTCAGATTTAAACATTTTAGTGGCGTCAAACTTTATCTACTATTCCAATAAAAACAACAAACTAAAACAAATGACGCATTTTATTTTCTGTTAATGGCCTGTAGATTCTAGAGCCGATAGCTTCGACTCTATAAACAATAACTTTCTCCGTAACAAAGAGATTGGATAATTTGTTTTGCGATAACAAAATCTAACTAGTCTTTGTACAACTCAACAACTATCGATTATTTATTATTCACAGACAAGTTTGTTCCAGCTCAAATATTGACAGACTTATTATTATCAATTTAAAAAAACTAGTGCTATGCAGGGTGTTTTTGAAATGCGTGCACAAATTTTAATCACGAGCTACTGGCTTCATGTAGAACTCGAAAAAAATATTTCAAAAAATAAAATGACATTTATTTTTTGAGCTACAATTTTTTTAAATTGCTTTTAGTTTTCTACGTTGTCCTACAACCTCGTAAGTAAAATTTCGGCACATTTTAAAAATACACCCTGTATATCATGTTTTATAAAATGTATGCCAATGCGAAGTGACCTATAGGAAATATGCTTTAAAACAAGGAAACCGCATTGGTGTACGTTTTGTAAAATATGATATACAGGGTATATTTTTAAAACGTGCCGAAATTTTACCTACGCGGTTGTTTGACAACATAAAAGACTAAAAGCAATTAAAAAAAATAAATATCATTTTATTTTTTGGCATAGAATTTTTTTAGACATTTTTTCCGAGTTCTACATGAAGTAGCTCGTGGTTAAAATTTGGGCACGCATTTCAAAAACACCCTGTATATGGAATTAAGTGGTTCTTTGCATTCTACTCGCCTTAATTGACACTATAATATAGCACAGATGTGAGCTTTTTTGTAATTTACCTCCAGCATTTCTGCAAAATAGTGCAGCTTTTACATCTAACATTATAGAGATGGTTGTTTCCAGTAAACACTTTGTGTGAGATTTCTGCAACTAATGCCCCAGATACAATTATGCAGTTTTTTGCATTCAATTCGTTGCAATGATATCTATAAAATACTCGTTTTAAATTTGATATAGCTCAACCGGTCACAGAGATATGATTATTTATGTTCATCAAGTATTCTGGGGCTTCCACAATTTTTCCCAAAACACATTCTTCTAGTTTGCTCGACTAATACAGATAGGATTATGTAGCTTTTAGCCTTCAATTTGTCACAGTTAAACCTATAAATCACAACTTTCAGATTTCATTTAGCTCAAACGGTCACCAAGATACGCGTCTCGAGACTAAAATTTTATCCCGGCGCCTCCACCATTTTTACAAATATATACTTGCGATTCTTTTAGATAATACTGAAGACAGCATGATGCGGTTTCTTGATTTTCATCAATCATAAGTAATTCTATTTAAGGCAGTTTACAGATTAAATTTAGCCCAAACGACAACAGAAATATTAGTACTTTAATAAAAATTATCCCGGCGCCTCCACCATTTTTGAAAAATTAATTCGCAATTTACAGTCACGGATTTATCGTTTTGAAACGTTTTTGTCCACTTTCTGTGTAGATAGTGTACACAGAGTCCAGGTGTCAGTTGGAGGACACTCTCCAGGCAATCCATCGCAACCGTCGAAAGCTATTACAGTGATTAATTTCACACAACTCTGGGTTGGTTCATTTGGAAAGGGATTGACAAATGAAATAGTCAGCGGTCAGCAGTGCAATTAGTTTGATTCACGTGTGCATACGTAATGTACAACAATTCCCACTGTATAATGTGAAGCAAAAACTGTACACGGTGTTAACGCACAAATAATTATTCCATTCAAAATGATCTATTTCAATACGGATTCGGACCAATGAGTCGTTTCAAATGCTTAATACACAACACATTTTATGCATAATGTAAGAGTCACGGTTTTCCAACAAAGGTAATTTGGAAAAGTAGCAAAAATTTTTTTTGTATTTTATACAGGGTGATTTTGAAAGTTGTGCAGATATTTTAATCACGAGCTACTGGCTTCATGTAAAACTCGGAAAAAATGTTTAAAAAATTCTATGTCAAAAAATAAAATGACATTTATTTTTTGAGCTACAATTTTTTTTAATTGCTAGGTAAAATTTCGGCACATTTTAAAATACACCCTGTATATTATATTTTATAAAACGTACACCAATGCGGTTTCCTTGTTTCAAAGCATATTTCCTATAGGTTACTCCCTTGTTGCACTCACATCCTTTAAAATACTCCCTCGTACCTCGGTCGTATTTTAAACCCGTTCGTGCAATAAAGTATAACTTTTTACACTTGTATCTTAAATAACTATTATTTGTGTATTTTATCCAGGTCGGAGTTGGTTGAAACGACATTAGAGCATTTGTTTCCAAGAGGAAAAATCTGTGAGAACAAGAGCCAAGCGGTGCGATTTTCTCCGTTTCATTAGAGAGAGGCAAAAGCGCATTCGTCTCATTGTGAATACAAAACTCGCCGCTTTGTTTAATCTCGATAATGATAATGTAGCCGTGGAGCCTGAATAAATTTAATTTAATTTAATTTAATTGGATAGCATCGGAAAATCTCATATAATATTGGAAGATCGTAATCGCTTAGGGAACTTTGCAATTAGGACGACAAAGCTTTTTCACTTTGAAATCTCTGTGTTTTCCAAACTTCAATCAAACTTTGAGGAGTGTTTTGTTTGTAAGAGTAGGTACACAAAGAAGGGTTGACTTTAATTTTTCTAAGGGCTTAATCGAATAAGCTTACAAGCTAATTGTCTTGCTCGAACTTAACCCCTCCATCAATAATTATTTTGACGAAGACAAATTGCCTGTGCGCCACGTTCTGTTTGCATAACACGATTTTTTTTTCTTTGCTGTGGAGAAGTTTTTCGTCGCTTCGACGACGTATTAATTAAACGGAATTTCGACGGGGTCCGGCTTATGTGAAACTTGGATTAATCGTGGTAAAGTTTTAATTAAAATATCGCGAGTTCGTTAATGCAAAATGGCTCTGTAATAGCGCCACGTATTCTATTTCACGTACTCACAATTAATCGTTCGGGGTGTTCATTGTTCAAACCTTTAGATAAAGTTTATTGAAACTCGACGTTAGTCTGGGTGAAAATTTGCATAACTCTAACAATATTTACGATACCCTCAGGTAATGGAAACCTTTACTACTTGGCGCCCTGCTGCGTTAATCCAGACGTTTATCAAGAGAAACTCGTCCTAACCCGGCCCCACATGAATCATAACACTTATTGTTATTCACATTTGAGGATATTACAGTTTTGTCTCGACATAGTGGGTCGACTCAAAAATGAACAATCAAGATTTAAAACTGCCTTGGTAAAAATGTATTTTTTAAGACAGCAGTAAAGATTCGTTTTAGAAATTAGTTATTTACGAAATGAGTGCGAGAAGACATTTTTCCCGCATTATTTGGGACACGAGCGACGAAGGAGCGAGTGCGTCATTTGCGCGAGCGTGTCCAAATTGGAGAAATGGCATTTTGTAAACCAGAGTTTATCAAGTCTAATTATTTTCAGATGCTCAAAAAGGCGAGTGCATTTTGAATGATTTTGAAGCACTAGTGCGCAAAATCGACCTTCGCACACTAGTGCTTCAAAAAGCCTTCGCACTAGTGCGCGAACGTCGATTTCGCACACTAGTGCTTCAAAATGGCCTGCGATCGCATAGTAGTGCGGGAACATCGATTTCGCGCACTGTTATGCGGTCGCGAAATGTCATTTTGAAGGTAGTGAGTGCAAAAAAATTATTACTTTTAAAATAAACAGAATCGCTTTCACTTGAATTCAAACTTGCAGTGCGACTCGACAAACCTGTCGACGTGTCATGTTTGTTGTCAAAGGTGTGGCACGACAAGTAGTTGTTTAGAAAAAAATTGGAGAAAATTGTAAAATACATTTTGTAAAAATTCTTTGATATGAGACAGAATTATGTGTTTTACTGTAATTTAAACTGTCACCCTTTTAGCAGGTTTACTCATGCGTTATTTAGGTAAAAGCCTCCTTACACTCTGTAAACAACAAAGTCTCTTCTGCCGTAAGCCAAATATCCTTTCTCGTGGGTCCTACTTGCAAAAATAATAAACATTAAAACCGACACAAGATACGATCCTTTAATGAATTATCTAATTTAATTAACTGGTTTTAAATTCAAGATTTATGGATGATTTATAAACATGGAAGAAGCTTCAGATTATTTCTTTTATCAAAGACTGGAAATAGTTGTATGGTATGAAATTACATTCATCGTAATTAATTTTTTATTCATGAAAAAAAAAACAATGAAGGCCGCATTGTTGCTATAATATCGGGCGTTCAAATGAAATCCTGGGCTGAGTAGGCGTTGGAAAAAGTAAACCGTTTAGAACAGTGTCAAGTTTAAATTTCCCGCCGTTTGACACGAATGACAGGAATCGTTAAGTTATACTATTTTTAATATAAAACATTGCAAAAAAAGAAAAAAAGAAAGATTTTTTGGCTCTAAAATTTAGGTAAGGTGTCAATATGCTCCAATTAATCCACGTTGTAAAAAAGGGTAACAATTGACAGTTTCCAACGCCTTCCCAGCCCACGATTTTATTTGAGCGCGTGATAGTTTAGATGTGGTTAATTTCCACATACGAGTACTATTCCGGACACGGAATCTTGGCCATAACTGACATTTAACTGACAAATATGTGTGAACTGGCCTTTATTAAATATAACCTAACTTTTGACTCGATAATGCCATTTCCTTGCTTTTTTGATGTCAGAATAAAAACTTCAAAGTGATTTTTAATAATTGTCATTTATTAATGACGCTAAATGATTGGTTTACATCATTTTTTTTTTTTGAAATGTCAAAAAAATGTTGGCCAAGATTCCGTGTCCGAAATAGTACATCAAACGTGCATCTTCAGCCAATCAGAGCGCTTGCTTTCATCCAATCAAAAATGTTTATCGCGATGAAGACGTCCTGCCAGTCTGTCAGCTGTCAAAAGTTATTAAAATTGCATGCTACTCCTGTCAGATTCCCAAATTATTTTTAATAATTGTGTTTTTAATAACTGTATTATAAATAAATCATTACCAAACGTTAATATAAAGTTTGTATTCTGGAATTAAACTTGACAAAAATAACACGACATAATTTTTTATATCTGATAAATTTCCCAATTTTCACTTAAAGATTTTTGCTTTAGACAATTTTTCTTGTTGATATTTGGGCATTTTTATTCAAAGGTCAAACCTTCCAGGTAAAGCTCTCGGGCTTAACCAGAATAAAAATGTTCAAATGCAACTCGTAAAATTGTCAAAGCAAAATGTTTTCGAAACAAATGTCAAAAGTAGACGCACGTCATGTCGACTTCTTCATGGACCAAAGTCCATTCAAAGATCAAAAAACCACTACCTGTTGCTTTAGGTTGGTAAAATAAAAAAAAAAACACTCTAGGTAAATATTTTTTCATACTATGTTGGTAACTATAAATGATGACATTTATTTGATTCAAAATACGATTCAATTGCTTTGAATTTTGTTCATATTGTTTTATTAGCAGCACGTTTCATTTATTTATTGATTCTTATTATTTTTACTTAAACATGCCCAGAAAAACGTGACATTTAATAAACTTAACCTCAAAATTACAATTCTCACCAAATTTTACACTAAACAGCGTTGCTGATAATAATTATCGAGGAAAATGCGACATTGGTGGTTTTTTGATTTTTGAATGGACTTTAGGCTCATCGGATTATAATTAAAAAATCTAAATGTAAAAATTAAAAAATTAAATAAATACACAAACCTCACTTATGACACATTTTCTCGTCATTAATGGCATTTTACTCGACGATGCAGTATGTAGTTGCAAAGCCTATAAAGACATCATTCTACTAAAAAAAATTCTAACCAAAAATCTTGCTATTTTTATGAAGTTCTGGAGGTTTCCTTCGTTTTTCGATAAAACCTTTACTGTGACGTCACGATCAAAAACAATAATTGCTGTGTTCTTGATGGCAATGTCTGGCGCTACATTTTAACGCATTGTTGCCAGATACTCAGCTCCATGATTGCCAAGTCGCACGATACGAATTAGAAACTTCTCGTCGCGAAATGAAATGACAAAAATTCGACTAATTGAGAACTCGCAGGCTTAAAAAGTTCATGGTGTGGACAGTTAATGACAAAAAGCTAACACTTTGCTAAATCGATTGGTTATGTATAGGTGAACATCCAAAAAAAAAATTTCAAAAATTGTGGTGTGCAAAAGGGCGTTACTCAAAATTTTCGAGTTACGTAGCTTATCGGATAGCCGATGTTCCAGTATTTTTTTGGTAGAAACTTTGTAATATTTTCTGTAGCCGTTTGGTTGGAAAACAAGAAACAATTTTCAAAAAAGTATTGCGTCTTATGGAAAGAATAAAATTGAAATGGCTGTATCTCTGTTCGACGCTCGCCAAAAATTCGTTAATTTTACCGTGTTTTTACGTTTCTCACTTCATTGCTCGAAAACTAAGCCTCAAATCGAAAAAATGTATTGTTTAAGAACTAAAGACAGATATTCTCTGATTACGATGGGGTTCATTATTATAATTTTGATGGAATATTAATCAAGTTATAATTAAAAAACTAGCGATGCAACTAAATCTCTGAGGGCTAATAAGCGCAAACTGATCACCCTCCCGTACCGCTCTATTCCCCGCGCTCGGCCTTGAACAAGAGTCCCAAGAGCTACCGAAACAATTATTTTGTTTGTAATATTTAATTTACATTAGTTTTTTTTTTTTAACAATAATTGTGAAAATTTCCTTAAAGACCCTAAATCCTTTCGTTTCGTATTGTAAAATATCCCTAGATCAGGTTTGAGGTTTTATCAATAATTTTCAAGTCAGAAAATTATTAGCCGTTCACGGTTGTTTTAAACACGTGGCAGGTCAAGATATTTTTTTTGTTAGGTTGGGGTCAGGTCCTGTCATATGACGTTTCGTTGCTAAATATTCGTCTTATTGTCAATTCCGTAATTGATTTAGTGCAATCAAATTATAACATAACCTAATATAGATTTATTATGCCAAATCACAATATTGCCAACTAAAATGTCAGATTTTCATAGACAAACATTTCAAACAATCGTGAATGCTGTATAAGCAAATTTTGTACCAAAAGACAATAAATAAAGACGATTATGACACTGAAAAATACAATTGAACGTATTCAGTAGCGCAAGCACCTTTACATCAAAATGGCTGACATACAATTGGACATTTTACGTTGTCAACATAATAATCATCAAATAACTAGCGGCTCATACCAACATCGCAACACTTTGACATTTGTTTTAAAGAAAAAATGAACTTTTAGTTTACACAATAATTTTACCACAAGAAATCAGCCATTTTAAATTTCATAAAATATACACTATTCTTTATCTTGATGGGTGGTCGATGCGATCAAGCAAGCCATGGGTAGCTTTGTAAGTTTTACTTTTTTTAACAAATTTTTAACAACGTAAAATGTCCAATTGTATGTCAGCCAACGTTATTTTTTGGGTGGTAAATTTCAAAACTCAAAATTATTTTGTCATTTCTACTACACAGAACGTTTATCTCAAGTTATCCATGTACGATTGCTCTAATTTTGTTCATTCATGTGGGATTTTTGGAATATCCGAGCTTCAAACAGTTTAAATTGATTGTCAAAATGACAAGAATCGAAAGTGGGGTTACGATTTCTAAAGGTTTATTTACACTTTACTTGAATGTCAAGAAAGTGACGGCCAAAATTTTTTGGCCGCCATAGTACAGCATTAACGATTGTTTCAAATTCGGACTATCTATGAAAACCTGACATTTTAGTTGGCAATATTGTGATTTGCCATAATAAATCTATTTTAGGTTATAAT
Source organism: Tenebrio molitor (assembly GCF_963966145.1). Lineage (NCBI taxonomy): Eukaryota > Metazoa > Arthropoda > Insecta > Coleoptera > Tenebrionidae > Tenebrio > Tenebrio molitor. The sequence goes on from NC_091053.1 coordinate 1,761,903, forward strand.
TGAATTGCACTGCGTTAATCATTTACGAAATTGACAGTAAGACGAATGTTTAACAATGAAACGAAATATGACAGGACCTGACGCCAACCTACAAAAAAAATATCTTGGCCTGGTGCGTGTTTAAAGCAATCGTGAACAGCTAATAATGAATTTTGAAAATTATTGATAAAACCTCAAACCTGTTCTAGGGAGATTTTACAATACCAAAGGGTGGCACACCCTAATTGACAATTGTTTAAAAAAAAAGTACTATAATGTGAATTTTAGAAACAATATAATTGTTTCGGTAGGTCTTGGGCAAAGGCTGAGCGGGGGGAACAGAGCGGTGCGGGAGGGTGATCGACGTTTGCGCTTATTAGCCCTAAGAGATTTTGTTGCAACGTTAGTTTTTTAATCATAACTTGATTAATATTCCCTCAAAATTATAATAATAAACACCATCGTAATCAGAGAATATCTGTCTTCAGTTCTTAAAGAATACATTTTTTCGATTTGAGGCTTAGTTTTCGAGCAATGGAGTGAGAAACGTGAAAACACGGCAAAATTAACGAATTTGGCGAGCGTCGAACAGAGATACAGGCATTTGAATTTTACTCTTTCCATATAACGCAATACATTTTTGAAAATTGTTTATTTTTTTACAACCAAACGGCTACAGAAAATATTACAAGGTTTGTACCAAAAAAAATACTGGAACATCGGATATCCGATAAGCTACGTAACTCGAAAATTTTGAGTAACGCCCTTTTGCACACCACAATTTTTGAACTTTTTTTGTTTAATGTTCACCTAATACATAATCAATCGATTTAGCAAAGTGTTAGCTTTTTGTCATTAACTGACCACACCATGAACTTTTTAAGCCTGCGAGTTCTTAATTAGTCGAATTTTTGTCATTTCATTTCGCGATGCGAATTTTCTAATTCGTATCGTGCGACTTGGCAATCATGGAGCTGAGTATCTGGCAACAGTGCGTTAAAATGTAGCGCCAGACATTGCCATCAAGAACACAGCAATTATTGTTTTTGATCGTGACGTCACAGTAAAGGTTTTATCGAAAAACGAAGGAAACCTCCAGAACTTCATAAAAATAGCAAGATTTTTGGTTAGAATTTTTTTTAGTAGAATGATGTCTTTATAGGCTTTGCAGCTACATACTGCATCGTCGAGTAAAATGCCATTAATGACGAGAAAATGTGTCATAAGTGAGGTTTGTGTATTTATTTAATTTTTTAATTTTTACATTTAGATTTTTTAATTATAGTCCGATGAGCCTAAAGTCCATTCAAAAATAAAAAAACCAACAATGTCGCATTTTCCTCGATAATTATTATCAGCAACGCTGTTTAGTGTAAAATTTGGTGAGAATTGTAATTTTGAGGTTAAGTTTATTAAATGTCACGTTTTTCTGGGCATGTTTAAGTAAAAATAATAAGAATCAATAAATAAATGAAACGTGCTGCTAATAAAACAATATGAACGAAATTCAAAGCAATTGAATTGTATTTTGAATCAATTAAATGTCATCATTTATAGTTACCAACATAGTATGAAAAAATATTTACCTAGAGTGTTTTTTTTAAATTTTACCAACCTGAAGCAACAGGTAGTGGTTTTTTGATCTTTGAATGGACTTTGGTCCATGAAGAAGTCGACATGACGTGCGTCTACTTTTGACATTTGTTTCGAAAACATTTTGCTTTGACAATTTTACGAGTTGCATTTGAACATTTTTATTCTGGTTAAGCCCGAGAGCTTTACCTGGAAGGTTTGACCTTTGAATAAAAATGCCCAAATATCAACAAGAAAAATTGTCTAAAGCAAAAATCTTTAAGTGAAAATTGGGAAATTTATCAGATATAAAAAATTATGTCGTGTTATTTTTGTCAAGTTTAATTCCAGAATACAAACTTTATATTAACGTTAGGTAATTATTTATTTATAATACAGTTATTAAAAACACAATTATTAAAAATAATTTGGGAATCTGACAGGAGTAGCATGCAATTTTAATAACTTTTGACAGCTGACAGACTGGCAGGACGTCTTCATCGCGATAAACATTTTTGATTGGATGAAAGCAAGCGCTCTGATTGGCTGAAGATGCACGTTTGATGTACTATTTTGGACACGGAATCTTGGCCAACATTTTTTTGACATTTCAAAAAAAAAAAAACAATCATTTAGCGTCATTAATAAATGACAATTATTAAAAATCACTTTGAGCGGGGGAACAGAGCGGTGCGGGAGGGTGATCGACGTTTGCGCTTATTAGCCCTGAGAGATTTTGTTGCAGCGTTAGTTTTTTAATCATAACTTGATAATGTTCCTTCAAAATTATAATAATAAACACCATCGTAATCAGAGAATATCTGTCTTCAGTTCTTAAAGAATACTTTTTTTTCGATTTGAGGCTTAGTTTTCAAGCAATGGAGTGAGAAACGTGAAAACACGGCAAAATTAACGAATTTTTGGCGAGCGTCGAACAGAGATACAGGCATTTGAATTTTACTCTTTCCATAAGCCGCAATACATTTTTGAAAATTGTTTATTTTTTTACAACCAAACGGCTACAGAAAATATTACAAAGTTTCTACCAAAAAAATACTGGAACATCGGCTATCCGATAAGCTACGTAACTCGAAAATTTTGAGTAACGCCCTTTTGCACACCACAATTTTTGAAATTTTTTTTTTGGATGTTCATCCATACATGATCAATCGATTTAGCAAAGTGTCAGCTTTTTGTCATTAACTGTCCACATGACGAACTTTTTAAGCTCTATTAGTCGGAGAACCATCGTCATTTCATTTCGCGACGAGAATTTTATAATTCGTATCATGCGACTTGGCAATCTTGGAGCTGACTATCTGGCAACAGTGCGTTAAAATGTAGCGCCAGGCATTGCCATCAAGAACACAGCAATTATTGTTTTTGATCGTGACGTCACAGTAAAGGGTTTCTCTAAAAACGAATGAAACCTCCAGAATTTTATAAAAATAGCAAGATTCTTGGTTAGCATTGTTTTTTGGTAAAATGCCAGTAATGACGAGGAAATGTGTCACAAGTGAGGTTAAGTTTGTGTATTTATTGTTCTTGCGTAATTTTTACTTTCTGAATCATTTAAATAACACCAAATCACAACAAATTTTTACATTTACATTTTTTAATTATAGTGCGATGAGCCTAGTTTCATTTTAACAAGAAGTATTTTTAATTTCACAATTTCTTACCAATCTTGTTCTTGTGAAAGCAAAAGCAAAACCAAAAGTTCTTGTTCCACTGTTTACATATTTTTTTTTCCATAAATCATTTTAAAAATATTGAACTATTTCTTTAATTTTTAACAAATGGCATTCTATACATATCACCTAAGTAGATATAAGAGTCTACTGCTTAAGTAATTCAGAACGCCATTGCTGTGGTTTTGCTTAAACCGACTTGATTTTTTTTTATAGTTTAAAATGTAAATGTGACAATTAAGCTTCACCCTCTTTCCGCATTTTTTGGAGCCTCAGTTCCCGGTCCCGTAATAATTTTAATTTTATCGCATCGGAAATCGGTCGGCGATAAGAGGTCCCGGTTAAAATTCGTAAGGCAGAAGAAATTCCGGCGTATAATTTAGGCGAGCCCGAGGAAAGTGTCTGGGCCGTCGAGGTGTGGCAGATAAATAATGGGATAACCGTCTGAGATTGCGTGCTTTCGCTCGACCAACGTCCACAATCTCGCCGAAATTCGTTCAAGCAAAAAATTGCTTAGCATACGAACCCGAACAATGAACGCGCACCGACTTATTTACATGGAGGGCGCATAAATCACGACGCTTATTCGAAAAATCCGGCTGGACCCCGCTAATTTTTCAACGTTTCCATTCGAACGCACCGGAAAATTGCGGAGGATGAGTGCTGGCGCAAATACCCCAAACCGGGACCTTCATGAATTTTACAGATGCCTCCGACGGGTTTATACGGCCTGGCAGCCGTATTAATAATTTTTATAACAGGAAAACGAACAAACAGCGAAATATATGTTAACGAGGGTTTTACGGCGTCTTCGCGGCTCCGCCCCCTGCGACGCCCATTCACTAACTACTCCACTTATTCCGAGGCCGCGATTTTACCAAACTCATATTTGAAATTTGTCGCTTCATCAACACCGAGCACTGTGGCCAAGCGCCTAGCGCGCCACTTTGCATTCGGGAGGTCCCGGGTTCTAACCCCGGTGCGGGCCTGATCTGCGTGGGTTTTTTTCAGAGGTTTCCCCACACCATCACAGATAAGGCGAATGGTGGGTCGGTATCAACCTCTCAGTACCTACCCACCCTCTTTCCGTACTCATCCTTACAGTACCCATCGAATCTTTCCGTCGATGTGGCTGAAGAGGCTCTGGAAAGCCTCAGCAGCCCGCCTCCCTTCGGAGGGGAATAAAAGATGTATTCATCACCAAGGGAAGCTGAAGATGGGAGGTGGAATTATTCACAGATTATTAATTTCCAACCAGAGATGGTGGCGTTTATTAACTCACTAACAAATTGACCTGGACTCTTAAAACTTGCAAGTATGACGGTAATAACTGTCTGTAATGTTGTTGCAACTGCTAAAGACTTTCATAACGATTTTACTTGAGCTATAAACGTGGAGATTTGAATGAAGTGGCTTGATTAAAGTTGCTTGTCCCAAAAATCTCTTTCACAACCGCCATAATATATTTTGCACGAATTGTTTGAAAGGTGTAACTTTCCAAAAAAGCATCTCTGCTTTTGATGGATCGAAGGAGTCGATTATTGCGTCTCCATTATGTTTTCGTCTTGTTGAACTTGAATTGAATTTTACCTATTGTGTTTCATCGTAATGCCAGTATCGAAGATTTCTTTCTTAGACAAGTTGAAATGTAGGTGGGGTTTAATTAGAATTCCTCCTTTTGGGGAAATAATCATAAATAGAGGTTGTAATAACGAGTAAGACGAGCCGAAGGCTATGAATCGTACTGAATACAAAAAGCTCCCTGAAATAAAGCGTTTGAAAGGAGAGACAGTTCGTGTGGAAACGAAACGTGACCAATAACCACCCTAGGTTATTGTTACAACTTAAAGAATGGTTCGCTTGTAGCCGGCGTTATTTATAAGTATCGAATAGCTCCTTTGAATGACGCTCGCGCTTTATTAAGTACATTCCTACACTCTAATATAGAGAAACGAACTTGTTGAAAGGCCGCGTCTCACTTAAAAATCCATATATCGAGAAATAGCACTCTTTCAATGGTTTCTCTTTGTGCTACGTGCCAAATTTAACACATTTCAGAGTTTTTTCAGCCGATATTGAAGTTTATAAATCATTCGCTCCATCGAAAAAATGTTACAACAGCGCAAATTCAAAACCAGTGGCGGCTGATCCAGAAACAAATTTCTTTGCTGGACTCGACTGTTGGAAGAAAATAAATTTGTGACACTTATTTTTTGTGAGAAATCTCAAATCTTTCGGGAGATTAAAGTTAATGCACCTGTCACGAATTGTTGCCAAATTAGAACGAAATGGCCTGCCAGTCGATATCTCGATATGACAGCAATTCCGTGAAATTTTTATGTCTCGATTAAGCAATAGGAGGGTCTATCGAGGCGATTTTATTAGAGTGGGAGCTCCATCACCCTTGTAATAACCGTCATCAGAGGCATTAACGTTGCCACTTCACCGAATTAAACCGCCAATCTCTCTTTCTATAAAATTCCAAGCGGCCGCCGTAAATATATTGTTGTTATCTATTTTTTGTGGGGGATTATGAGGAGGGCAAAGCCGATTTCCAACAACTGTACCAATCTGATTAGACCACAAATTCTTTCCGAAGAAGCGACGCATTGTCCACGTTTCACTTTTTCAACCAGGACAATAGAATATTTCACATTAACCCGACGCCGAGGCGGTCTCGGGGGCGCACTAAGTCATAAAATTAAACTGGGATGTCCTGCGAGGGTGCATTTTTCCAGTTTGTAAATCATCCCTTCTCCATATTTCACGTAATTTTCTTAACAACCGCGAAAAATTGGCCACACGCACGTGGGTGACGCGGCCATTCGTGCTCTGCGTCTTGTAGGTCACTGGGTATATTACGCCCTAATCTGTCCCCAGGTAAGCCCCCAACGAGTCTTTATTCCTGCACATGTACACCACATCTTATTATAAGTTTCATTCCGGGATTATATACGTCTCGGGGACGTCTCCGAAGCCTCCCTCGCTCCGTGATGTAGACGGAATATTGAAACGCGAGCTCGAACGTGATGAGTCCGTCGAGATCTACGTGTTTCATTTTCTATTTTAGATATTCAACTGTTGTTATAACACTCCGGCTCCCTCTGCGGACGCATTCCGATACCACTTCTTTGACACTTTGACACAACGATTAAAAGCGACCGTTGCATTGCAAACATAACAATGTCGATGGCTGCGAAATTTATTGTCCCGTAACCGCGAATCAATAGCGGCCAATGAAAGCGCCGCACAATTAACAATATCTCTTTCAATTCGTGCTTTCGGTGCGTTAGTTTGTTGCTCTGCATGAAACATGTTAATTGGGAAGTGGGAAATTAACAAGTTTTAAAAATTACTGGGTGGGCGGACGGTGGCCTAGTGGGATGGAGCGCAGACTCTCGCGGCACAGGTCCCAGGTTCGAAAACCGGTCACGGCGGACAACAATTTTTTCCGCCCCCCCCCCTTCAATTGCCCGGCCAGCAATTAAGGGTGTACTAAAAAGGCTCTAGGTGTCGGGATGGTGCGGGTGTGGCGTGGCGTAAACTAGCACCTTCAGATGTTGATGGTTTTTGCGTAGAGATTGCTAATTAGGTTTAGGTAATGCAATATTGTATCTGGTAGGGTGATGTGGGCGCACGCACATGCAAAACCATCGCGACACTTGGAATTCATTCCGCATCCGCCACAGTTTTACCTAGAGCCCTTTCACCGTTAGTGAACGCAAATTACGGCCGATTGAAATCATAAATAAGCCAATTTATGGCGCGCCCCGTTCTCTGTACATCTTAATGAAACAGTCTTGGGAAAGCAAATATAAATCTACTTGTTCCGCCTTACGCATCAACCCTATTTAATTACCGCCCCCGACGGATGTGTGTGTGACTCGGCACGAATGTGGAACAATCGGGCCGCTAATGCGATTTCGTCTTGTACACGTACAATGCCGTCTCGAGTGGGGCGGCATTGTTTTTGTCGTGGGATGTACGTTCGACGGAAAGGACGGAATAAGTGGCGTCTACCTCCCCCATAAACAATAAATTGGTGAATATTAGATTGAGTTTGTTCAGGAATGGCGCGTCATGCCCGGAACAATGAGGCGTTTCGTCTATTGTTGTTTGAACAAATAGCGAGGCACTAGACGCAAAATACGCGTTGCATACAAGACTTGTTTATTTTTCATGAATATTAAAAGCGACGTGCCACTTTTAAGTGTATTATTATTATAGCTTCCGACGCTAATGCTCTAATCCTCACGAATATGGCGGCGCGACGGCTCCGAAGCCGAGGTGTCGAGGTCGACCAAAAAGTACAAACATTTGGAAAAGGGGGCACGGCATCGAGGCCGGATTTCATTATTTATTTTTTGAGCTACAATTTTTTTAATTGCTTTTAGTCATCTACGTTGTCAAACAACCTCGTAGGTAAAATTTCGGCACATTTTAAAAATACACCCTGTATATAATATTTTATAAAACGTACACTAATGCGGTTTCCTTGCTTTATAGCATATTTCCTAGAGGTTACTTCGCATTGGCGTACATTTTATAAAATATGATATACAGGGTGTATTTTTAAAATGTGCCGAAATTTTACCTACGAGGTTGTGGGACAACGTAGAAAACTAAAAGCAATTAAAAAAAATTTCAGCTCAAAAAATAAATCTCATTTTATAAAATAAATGTCACTTTATTTTTTGACATAGAATATTTTAAATATTTTTTCCGAGTTCTACATGAAGCCAGTAGCTCGTGGTTAAAATTTGTACACGCATTTCAAAAACACCCTGTATAAATAAAAACCAATGTTCGTATGTGTGTGCGCTGTAAACTCAAAAACTACTCGACCGATTTCGCTGAAAATTTCACAGTTTGTTCTTTGAAGCACCAGCATTATGTAGGAAGTGGTTTGAATGAAATCCAATACGTAGCGCTGTTGTTTTGGCAGTGCGTGGCCTACTACTTAATGTAATTAATAAAATATTTGCAGCTGCATGCTTGTGAGCGGTAACAAAATGAATTCTTTTTATTCATCAGAACAACAAAGAAATTAATTACTTGTTAATTCCTTCAAAGGCTTATTTTGCTGTACAGGACTTATTTATATTAGTTTTGAAACCACGCGACGTGGAAATGTTCTCCCTTTGTCTTGTAAAACATTGTGTTCGTCAATTGACGTACGAAACATGTGGCGTTTACCACAACAATGACAAAAATTAATTGGCCAGTTATTGTTCCCTGAAAACAGAAAGTTGGTGTCACTGGACATAGCTATTAGAATAAATCATAGACAGCGAACTGGTCGTTAAGTGTAATATGTTCACGTCAGCTTGATGTTATCTACTTCGATTCAAAATTATTGTTTCAAGTCTTTTCACAAAACACTATCATTACATCAACTTTCACATCCATTACAAGCTGCCGTACAATTTTTATCTATTTTCCTTTGCACTTTTGTCACTAAGTAATATACAAGGTGTTTTTGAAATGCGTGCACAAATTTTAACCACGAGCTACTGGCTTCATGTAGAACTCGGAAAAATATTAAAAAAATTCTATGTCAAAAAATAAAATGTCATTTATTCTTTGAGCTACAATTTTTTTTAATTGCTTTTAGTCTTCTACGTTGTCAAACAACCTCGTAGGTAAAATTTCGGCACATTTTAAAAATACACCCTGTATATAATATTTTATAAAACGTACGCCAATGCGAAGTAACCTCTAGGAAATATGCTTTAAAACAATGAAACCGCACTAGTGTACGTTTTATAAAATATTATATACAGAGTGTATTTTTAAAATGTGCCGAAATTTTACCTACGAGGTTGTAGGAGAACGTATAAAACTAAAAACAATTTTTAAAAAATTGTAGCTCAAAAAATAAATGACATTTTATTTTTTGACATAGAATTTTTAAATGTTTTTTTCTACACCCTGTATATTTAATATCCAATCAAATTTTCAGCGTAGAGCTTGTGAACTCTAGGAACATTTCAGACACTCGGAAATGACGCTTTTCAAATCCGCTCTGCCTGAAACTTTTTATAATCAATATACATTCTTGCAGTGGCGGCTCGTGACTACTTATTCTAAATTCAACAAGCACGTTCTTCCTTTCAGGATGATCGAATTATCAACAATTAGCAATTCAATTGGAACGTGAAGCTTCGAAATAAAACATCTTTTGTTTTTTATATACCCAACAAGTTTTTGTGTTTATTTTAGTCTAGTTATTTATTGGGTCGCCACTGCTTTCCACTTAGTCGAAGTCGATATTTTTTTATTTTCAAATTAAAATAAAACCACTGTGAAATAGAACACAACTGTCTCGGTTTATTTTGAATGGGTGATGTCAATGGGGAATGGTGTAAACATTTGAACTATCCTAAAAATGAATTTTTCACGATCAATCGCCATCACTCAAATTGACCCCTCCATTAAATTTGAAAGTAGTACTTTCCGGTGATTAAATTTTTTCCGGTTGTCTCTGATACTGCAAGGGAATGGAATTTAATTTTTAATATTTAGAGGTTTCGTTCTAATTAAAAACATGTAGGCAATTTGGGCCGGCTGGTGCTGGATTCCGTTGGACCTCCACCCGTGACCTAGGGGGAGTAACGGGATGAATATTTTATCGCCTATTTATCCCACGAGGTGCTCGACAACTCGGGGTAAACATCCCGACACATTTACAAAAGTCCTGTCTCCTTTCTTGCAGTTAATAAGTAGCGCTTATTTCTTTTTTCCTGTCAACTGTCATAAATTTGGCGCGGCACGACCCACGCGACCTCGAGTCCATCAAAGTCATACCGGGTTAAATATTTGAACGTGCGGTAACACTTCATTACCGACTTCGCTCCGCCACAAGTTAATATATCACGTACAATTCATGTCAACTTAAAATGCTAAAGCGACACGCTTTCAACCCCGAAACATTTCAAAAACGTCTCATTTCGACGAAGACGACTCGTATTATTTTCATTTAAAAATTCGCACACAATCAATCATTGTTGGGGATGATTGATGCCGTACAGCGACAGCTCTTTGCTCTCTACTCGTGTATGGAAATGTACAACATTAGGAGGGTGTCGCTCTAAACGTCCGGACTTTTCCGGGACCAGCCTAATGCCGATTTAACGAATGCGGACCGGAGCGATTGATTGATTTCTTGTTACGTCGCGCAGTCGACTTTAAACTGTGTACTTTACGAATTCCACTCGAATCTAATTTTCATAATGATGTTGTTTCTGAATCTCATCAAATTTGCCGATTGCCAGGGAAGTTGTGTGCGGAAGCGGCTCAGACGAAAATCAGCTTGCGAAAGTAGCCAGTTTTATCTTGACAATGGTCTTTACACAGACTGGAAGCGGATTTGACGAGATGAGGACAAAGTAATGTGTTTCTAGACACTCCAAGACACTATTAGTTAACAGTCGTGAAAGAAATCAGTTGCGACTAAATTTACGGAGTTGCTTATTCCGCAACAAATAAACAGAGAAAACCTAATTTAGAGAGCACGGATCAATTGCCATATTCTTGTGGAAGAAAAAGTAACAAGGAGTACCTCTCTAAGACTTAAGACATAATCGGTGGTGAGAAGAGAGAAAAAAAAATTGAGAAAATAATGTAACAGTTTTCGTTCGCTCGTTCGCTCGCGCGCTCGTTCATTTGTTTGTTTCTTCGTTCGTTCCTCGGCCTTGACAATCTTATTAAGACAAAAAGCTTGTGACTTGAGTGTTGTGCAGACCCTACGAAAGCCTTTGCCTTTGTATCCTTTGATACATCTTTCATTCCCCCCCGAAAGCCTTTTCCGCCACACTGACGTAGTAGGTACTGAGAGATTGATACTGACCCAGGATACGCCTTATCTGTGATATGAGACATACCACGGTGTGGTGGTGTGGGAAAACCTCTGAAAAAAACCCACACCTGGTCAGGCGCCACCGGGGTTAGAACCCGGGACCTCCCGAATGTAAAGCGGCGCGCTAGGCGCTTGGCCACAGTACTCGGTAGACCCTATGAAGAATCAACTGAAATATAAGCGCAACAAATTGTCTGATTGGTATTTGGCGTGCAACAAAATATTCCGCGACTGGCGATTTGTACAGTGTTCGAGTTTTTTGTGAAAGGACAGATCGATCCCGGGTTCAGCTGATACGACGACAAAATGTTACTGGAAATATTAATTTATCTCTTTTTCGTAAAACAAAACGGCTCATCGTGACAGGTCCCATGTATAATAGCAGAAACAGCAGTTGAAGTCCCACATTAAAAACCCATTAGTTTGAAGGCTTCACCTAATACAAAGAACAAGAACTTTTCCGAGCTCTGAAAAAAACACGAAAAAGACAGATTTCGCTGCATATTCACTTTAATGAGTGATCATCAGAAGCGAAATGAAAAGTTTCTCTTCATATTTAATTTAGCGTCTCGAGTATCGGTGGACACTAACGGAATACGTTACGAACTCCTCGGCTTTTATTGTTTGCGGCGAAAGCTACAACCCCGGAATTTGTCCCTTAATATTTGATAAAATCGAAATCGGAAGGGAAAAAATGTCTATAATATTAATAAAAACACAAGAAAATAAAATATATATGTATGTAGAGATGAAAGAAATTTTTATCGTTTTGCATTCTCTCTCTCTCTCGTTTCCGCACGAAAAGAAGTTTATTCTAAATCATACATTAAGGAATTTACAATAAAAGGACTCAAAGCGTTCAGCGAAATTCCGTACCAAAGGATAACTATGGAATTAAAAAAGTTCAACCACAAAGGGACTTTCTTTTGAACTCCATAATCAATATTGATAAAATGTTATAGAAAAAGCGGCATAATCAAAGCGGCTTAACGGATACATTAATTATCCTCGGAGATGACTCAAATAAAACGAAAAGGTTTCAGTGGAATTGCGGCATTTAATTGGTTGCAGGAATATCCGGGTTTAAAGAGAAATGATTACGTCGAGATTTAATTTCAACGACTTGAATAATAAAAGCTCCATGTATTTAGAGATGTAAAAAGATTGTCTGCACACTTTTTGAATGAAACGTGGCCGAAGACGAATCCTTGCGGGACACCGTGTATTGGAAATCGTGTCTCCTTTGCCCTTTAGATATAAAAAAAAACATGTTAAACATTTACATTTTTAAGGTAAGATACTTTTTTGTGATTTTCCCGACACTATTTTTTTCAAAGTGGACAAAATATCTCGAGATCTTCTCAAAAAATGGAAAGGATACTCCCTCCGAAGTGGGGCGGGCTGCTGAGGCATTCCAGAGCCCCTTCAGACTGATTGACGGAAAGATTTGGGATGGGTATGGTGTGGATGGGTCGAATGAAGGTGGTTGGTACTGCAGAGGTTGATACTGACCCAGCAATCGACTTATCTGTGATATGAGACATACCACGATGTGATAGTGTGGACAAATCTTTGAAAAAAAACTCACACCTGGTCAGGCGGCACCGGGGTTAGAACCCGGGACCTCCCGAATGTTAAGTGGCGCGCTAGGCGCTGGGCCACAGTACTCGGTGATCTTCTCAACTGATTTTGATATAATTTATACCACATATTCTGTATAACGTTATTTAGGATATACCATAGAAGCTTTTTGCTTGGATGCCGGGTTAATTTTTTTTATTAAAATTTTTAAATCTTAAAATTTTGGTAAAAATTATTTTATATATTTAATGGTCACGTCAAAAATAATTATAGTTTTTTTACGAGCGCCAAGATGGTGTGCCCCCTTAAATTGCTAATTAATTTGCGCCAGAAGTGTGATAGGAATGCTGCGGATTCCAGAAAATGAATAAAAAATATTTGCCTCGGCTCTAAACCCACAGTAAATATTTTCGTCTTTATTAATATCCGTGTTCTTCCCCCATTTCGCAATCACTTTTAATGCGTCGCAGCACTCCTGTCGGTAACACAAGCCCCGCCGCCATGATCATCTCCTCCGTCACCATTACAAAATTCTTGTCGTCTCGTCTCGTTGCTTTTTTCCTCTTTGTCAAATTCCAACAATTAATTAACGACGGTAGTTCATGAGCGGCGTCGCGACCAAATCAGACAGCGGAGGAGACGCTCTCGGCGATGATAATCATTTCTTACACACTTGCACCTCGACGCTATTACGGCCGGAATCCTGGGAATAATTCAAGTGGAATTCACCGTAGGGGGATGCAAAAGAACACATTATACAACGGATATGATAATTTGCTTTTGTAGCCGGCGCTCCGTTGAAATATTACGTGCTCCGTGCTTTTAGCATTCTAACGGGAAAAACTTGTTACTTGTTGGGTTTATGTGAGCGGAATGAAACGCACGGATTTGATAAGTGGACGACTTTCGAATTAATTAAACCGGAAGGACAACTTGAACTTTTGATCGGAAGGAAACCGGGCTGCGGCACATGGAGCCGACCGTGATTTAATTGCAGGTTTGGGGGGAGACTGGCACGTGGGGCAAGCACGTGGAGTGCAATGCAACGACATGTTAATCCTACGATTGTTGTCGATGCGGGGGCAGGAAAATGTGGAAGCTGTTTAAATGCTCCGAAAACGGAGCCAGTGATTTAACAATTTGGTTTTTGAAGGGCAGTGAATTAGTTTCATACGATACGCTAAAATCGTCGCGCGACACGCTAAAATCGTCACGCGATACGCTAAAATCGTCACGCTCAAGTCGTCGGGCGCTATTCCGATTTCGCCGTTGGATTTTGTCGTAGGTGAAAATCATTACGCGACACGCTAAAATTGTCACGTGACACGCTAAAATCGTCACGCGACACGCTAAAATCGTCACGCTCAAATCGTCGGGCGCTATTCCGATTTCGCCGTTGGATTTTGTCGTAGGTGAAAATCGTCCCGCGACACGCTAAAATCGTCACGCGACACGCTAAAATCGTCACGCTCAAATCGTCGGGCGCTATTCCGATTTCGCCGTTGGATTTTGTCGTAGGTGAAAATCATTACGCGACACGCTAAAATTGTCACGTGACACGCTAAAATCGTCACGCGACACGCTAAAATCGTCACGCTCAAATCGCCGCGCGCTATTCCGATTTCGCCGTTGGATTTTCTCGTAGGTGAGCGTGCGGAACGTGATGGAGAGACCACTTTACATGGGTCATTCAGTTTCATGTTGTACATACTGCGGATGCCGACCCTTCTACATAATAAATATAGGTGCGGTTTTGGAACACAACTCGCACAAGATTATTCCGCACATACAATCGCAATTGCGGCTCAAAAATTTTAATTAATAATTTTCTGGTAGAGAGGAGTTGAGCGTTCCGGGCACATCTCTTAAGTGAAAAGCGCGCGATGGAGTTCTACGATACACTAAAAGCTACAACGAGTAGTGCGTCGTAAAATTTCCGGAGTCGATAAACAGATTTTCATTTTTCCGTCTTGTTTTCCAAAGGAACTGCCGAACGGACAAGTGGTGTCAGATTTGAGACATTGTATCTCTTCCGGATTCTCACATCTGAGCCTCAGGGAAATTACATTACTCAAGAAGCTCTCTCCGCAGTCTACAACTGGTGATCGGAATTACCCCAAACTAGTATTTTTGAAGCGGAACCAACGAAAAATTTGTTACATCGTGTATATTTTGCAGAGTAAACAGTCCACTGGACCACTTTTTACAATACAGTTTAGTCTCGCTAGTTGGGTAAAGTTAGAGCCTCGGGAAGGTAAATACCTTCGCACAAACGAGCGCTCCTCCATCACACGTTGATTCTGCCTCTCCGGGGAATAAATATGTTCATTAGTCTGAGGTGTACAGACCACCATCCAGAAATTTCCATTTTTCTAAACTAGCCGTCCCCGCGTAAGGCTAAGGCTCGGTCCCCGACGTCGTTACTCCTGTTGACGCTCGAGACCGTTGACAGATAGACGCATTACGATCGTGAACTCCTGGGTGCGCACTAATCGCATCAAAAATCCCGGTGAATAGCTCGATTTCGAGTCAGAACTTGACAGAACTCAATTAGAAGTTGTCGATCAATTTGCAAACTAGAATCTGGTATCGGGGATTCGTTTCACGTACTTTCCGAATTATGGATTCGTGCAGTTGGTGCAGTCGAGGACTCAGCTTCGGTTTACTGCTTGATTATTTGCCTGCGAGCTGGAGTTTATGTTACATCGACGTTTTGTTCGTCGTGACGTATTTTATCCGTTGCGAAAATACTTAGTGTCTGGGGAAATTTTATTTAGCGCACTTGCATTCTAAGAGACGATTCCAGTTTAGTGCCATAAACTGAATTTATGCTTATAGAGCTTCCACGGGGAGAACATTAAGCTGCGAGTAAACAAAATCATGAATTAACTGAGCAGAAGGACTTCACAAGCGTATTTGAACTGTTACCCATTGCAGGGTCGCCGACACACAATTTTAAACCTGCCAAATTTCTTATAAAATGTAATTCAACAGTTTTAAACGCAATAGCCAAAGCCAAGGCCCTGGGGAAGCTTCAAAAAAATAAGAAACAATTCCACAATTAAATGTCTCGGTTTCGTTGATTTTTGAAAAATTTCCAAATAATTTTCTGAGTATTATAATTTTCAAAATGGTGAAATCCATCAACACCATAACTTTAAGACCATTCACAAGAGAGTTGCCAGTCACAGATATGAATTTTGTAAATTTTTCAACATTTTTCGCACTACGCGCAAATTTTTCGGTTAACGCGGTTCTAGAACAAACACCGTTTTCGAATTTTACACTTTTCAAGATGCTGAAATAATTCTAAACACCATTTACAACACACTCATCACATTTAACAAAACGACAGACGCGTGGCTTCCAAATTGTGGACAGTTTTCGTACTGCGCGCTATTTTTTCGCTATAACGCGGTTCCACAAAACAACACCACCTCATAGTTTTCTCATTTATCTTGGAAAGGCCGTCTTCAAAAAGCTGTTGTAAGGTTTATTTCTTCGATTTTTTTGATTTTTCACTAAATTTGTTTGCAACAGATGCGTTAGCCAAGGGAGAGAGATATTTTTGAAGTCTCTTTGCCAGTTGTGTCAGACAACTAGTGTGATGTAGGTGCTTTCTGTGCTTGCAACAGACTTTGATAAACACTTTTTTACATTATTAGTCCACTTCGTAAAAAGCGTAGACTGTAATTACGTTTTCAGCGACACGATTTAACTGCGTGTCAAACAAGCCGTGAGAACTAAATTGTTTTAAAAATCCATTTAAGCTTTAGTTTAGCTGCAAGAGACTTACTTAAAAGTCCGCAGACTCAAAGTACTTAGGTTTGGAATGCTCCCACGCGCTTGAATTGGATAACAGGAATTAGTAGGAGGGGTGTCATTATCTCTTGTAACAGAAAATGTAAGTTTGTTCTTCTATGAAGAAAAAAAAATGTGGATTGAATTTAATTTTGGATTCACGGTAGCAATGAATGGATTTTTAAAAGGTTTGTAAGTAGCTTATTCCAACGTTATTCTACGGGCTTTTAAAACAAACATTGAACAAGCAATGCGAACAGTAAGATTTATTATTTACTTCGCCATCTGTGGCCTAAGAGATTTAAAATTTTTGATTTCATCAAAGACGTTTAAAATTCCTGGCCCCAAAACTAACTCTGCAAACACCATCACTGCCTTGAAAAACTTCCATTGAATAAATACTTTTATTTTGTACATCTCAGAACAACTTGAAATAGTTATTTGCGTATCAAGACGAAAAAGTGCATCTTTTTTGTCCGAGTGTGAGTTTTTTGGCCGAGGCGCAACCGAGGTTTCAAAACAGGCGAGAGCGCTTTTTGCAGTGGTGCACATTAAATTTTTTTGTCGACCGCACGAACTACAAAGCAAAAGACAAAATCCATTTTGTAACTACCCTTTTCAAACAGATGGCGGCAGCGTCCGAGAAACTGCGTCCGAAAAAGAGTTACTTTTAGTCCGCTTGTGAGTACGTAAAATTACCGTTTTCATTATGTAATAAAAGCTACATTTAGCGCTGCATTACCCACCTTGAATTTATAACAATTAAGCTTTCTACATTCGAGCAAATTGAATCGCATTTTTATTTATTTTGAGTGCAACGCACCGAGTTACTTCAAATGTGGAAACAATGAAAGCTTGAAAAAGCACCAGCTTAATTAATTTTTATTCAATGTAGTCTGAATTAAAAAATAAGAACAATACTCTCGTCGCCGCCGACCACCTGCCAACTGGCACATCCTGACAACATTGTTAAAATTTCAAATCTCAATTTTTTTGTGAATCACTTGTCAAAACAATGACGATTTAAACGACGACCGTCAGTTTTTATTTAGTGCCGGATAATTTTATTTTTCCGCTCCATTAAATTCTGATTCGTCGAATTATTGCTGGGAAAGCTTTTAACGGTTCGATTTACAGTGCATTTGAATTGCTATTTGCTGATTTAATTAATAGATAAGACAATGTTGCACGCTTTTATCAGTGCGCCATTTTTAATTTCGCCGTGGCGGCGCAACTTTGCACGTTAACAACATGTAAAAGGGAAGTTTTGTTCCATTTTCGCACAAATAAATATCGACAGTTGGAATAATTAGCATCGTGTGAAACTTAGAACTCTGAACTTGTATGTTTACCTCTTGCATTGACTTTCACACAGAAATTATGAATTCAGATGTAATCTGATAGATATAATGGAAAGCAATCAAATTACAGATGGAATGGTATAAATTACCCATGTTGGATTCTAAGCGCGATATACCGCGCTTCGCGCGTAGAACAAAAATGATACGTTTGCGATGGACATGTCTGTCTAATAAGTTTCTTGTAACTGGTGTCATGATGCGTAAATTGGTGGACAATATCCTGTTAAAAACAGTTCAGAAATAGGGAAATTATGAAGTTTTTTGTAGAATCGCGGTATGCCGCGGATAGCGCGTAGTACCGCGAATAGCGCGTAATACCAAAACTGTCAACCATTTTCGCGCTACATGTTTGTAGTTCTGACAAGTGTTCTGTAACTGGCTTCCCTGTGATAAGTAAGAGAGAGAAAATTATGTCAGACTATTCCAAACCTAAAAACTTCGAATGTGTGGACGTTTAATAAATCTTTTGCAGCTAAACTAAAGCTTAAATGGTTTTTTAATGCAATTTATTCGCCACGGCTTGGTTGACACGCAGTTAAATCGTGTTGGTGAAAATGTAATTGCAATTTCCGCTTGTTGCGGAGTTGACTAATTATGTAAAAAAAGTGTTTATCAAAGCCCTGTGCAAAGACAACTGTACAAATGCATCACAAAAGAGATTTCAAAAAATAATGCATCCGACTTTGCTAGCGCATCTGTGCAGTAATTAAAGGCAAACAGATTTAGCTGAGCTTCAAATGAAGCAACAATTAGTGCTAGTTAATCACGTTTTCATTTAAAATGTATTAATGAATGGGAGCTTGAGCACGCAGTGCGAGATAAATCGGAAACTAGGAGGTGGTGTTGTTTTTCAAAATCGCGTTATACCGAAAAAATAGCGCGAATGGTGTTTGAAGTTGTGATGTGGGTAGATTTGCAGTAATTGGTGCCATTTTGAAATTTTTGAAATCAAAAAAGGTTAAAAAAGTCTTGTGGGGAGCCAAAAATCAACCAAATCGATGACACTAACAGGAATTATTTTTATTGGTTGTTTCGTAGCGTTTGTTTCAGTTTTGTTAGTGCAAGCGACAATAAATGACAGATTGTATTAATTTTGTCGAAGTAAAGCAAAGCCTCAACCGTAATTAAATCCGTATCTTGTTTCCAAAACAAGAGAACTTTATGTAAAATATCTCGAGATCGAACAAAAGCGCAACAAAACCCTTGCCATCTTTCTTTTGTTTTATATATGTATACAAACGAAGCAATTAAAACAAAAGCACGAAAAGTGGGGAAATATAACCGGCAAACAAAAACCGCCATTTCCGGAACTGGATACATAAAAAAACACGTTTAAAAGTGTCCGCGTTTAAGAACTCCGAAAAAAGGGAGTTAGATTTAAAAGTTTGATTTGTCGCCGCCGCCATTTTTGTGTCGTTGGCTGAACTACGTAAATCGCCGCCCCCACAACTACAATTGTTACATTTTGGCTTTATCAGGATCTGTAAATTAATGGATTTACATGTCGGAAGAAATTGCTTCGCGGATGACCAATGTTTCAGTAAAAATCCCACAAAACTTTTGATTTTCCGGTCAGTAATTAATTTGTGGAGCGGCGATGTCTAATTAAAACGACGCCGGATCGAGTTTTGTGGTCATTGTTATTTCTTTGCGATGGAAAAACAAAGAGTCGCGCAATCTGACAGTTGGAGTGTCTTTGTTTAATGCCCCTTTGCCGTCGTTCCCTTTGTGGAATTTGCACGCTATCAAGAATTCGATACACTTTATCAATTTTACGTTACTCTGAATTTTCTGATTCCGACGTCCCATCGGAGACGAGTTGTTTGCCAGAAGGGTTTCGCTGTTTGTTTGAGGACAACCGGGAGCAAACAAGCGAAGAGTGCAGGTGCGGTAGGTAACTCGAAAAGCATTTTTATAAAAACAACAATGGGGCTGGGGGTGGTTCTTTATCGGTCTTGTATGCGATAAAAGAACTGTCAAGTGGAGAGAAATCAACGAATGTAAACATTCGCGGGGTGCTGTTCTGATTTAACCGGTCCGCGAAAGCGTAAATTCTTGAAACGATGACACTGCTAACCCTCACACCCCTTAATGTAAACTAAAGAGTTCGAAATTGTGATTTCAATTATTTTTTGTGCAACCGTCCGCGAAACGACCACATCGCGTAACTAAACCAGTCCGCGAAACCCAATTTCGCGGATGTTGTTTTTCCTTCATCTTTTCATTTGTGTATTTAGAAATGTGTTGTTAATGTCCTGCGAAAAATAATTTCAGTGTTGTTATTCCAACAACCCAGTGCATTTAGCCTACTTTCGGCTGTTAGTTTTACGAGGGCGTCATCGTGAAACTCCCCCAGCACCAGCCTAAGAAGTAATATGGCATTCAACCCTTTTAAACCTTCTCTATTTAGAAACCATAAAGTTTCGGGAATGTTCCGGGGCCGCGTTAAGAAATATCAAGACGCATTAAACGCACATAATCTTTACAAGCCCACATCACCCACACCCGTAAATTTCTATAACTTTTAAAAATTTACGTACCGTGAAATGATGTTTTAATCGAAGCCGTACGCTATCGAGACCCCAAAAACGCACCGACATTAGCCGCTCCATTAAATCCTGTCCGTAGTTAGTGCGGATTAGGGGAATTACTGTAAATTTAAAAAAAGCGCCATCGATTTGATCGGCTTTTCATTTTACGATATTTTTATCAAGTCGCTGTTACGGAGCTGTAAAATCCCACTACTTTTCTTTTTAACGCCGCTACTCTGTTGTAATCTACTTTTATTAAGCTTTCAATGGTCGTGTTGCACGACACTGCGAACGTGACACGTGGAGATGCAAAGGAAGCCTTATCGAGGCGAGGCGGCGAACAACACCCGCAAAGAAAAACGATTCAATCCTGGTTGTTTCAAAATCTGGGAAATGTCTCCACAGACAGATAAAACGCCAAAGCCCGGACTTGCTCTGTTATTAACAACCAATTAAATTCGCACCCTTTGCTTGTTTTCCAACTTTCAATTATCGTCTCTAATAGCCGAAGAGATTTATTTGCAAACAACCACAGGCACGGTATAAACTCAGACATCGCAGTTTTATAGCCGGTGGTTGCATTCTGATCTTGCCCCAACGATAATAATCGTTACGGTTACGATAATGATAAAGTTAATGGCAAAGAGACTCTAATAATAATGATAATTAACCTAAAATTAATAGCTAATAGCCCTGTTGTCCAATAAAGATAACGAATTGCACTGGAGCACCAATGAATTTAACTAGGTAAAAATTTTATTACGGTGATAAACGTGAATGCCGTTCGGGCTAAATAGCGCCCCTTACACGTTACGACGCCGACGCTCAAACTTTTTGACTCAGTTTTATTGTTACTTCCGCCAACAGCTATTTTGTAGCCGTTCTGACCCCCAAATAGCATAACGAAACAATTTGTCCAATCTTACCAGACCTTTACGAGTCTTTTGGACCACCAAGTGCAAACTTTAAGTTTTTTGAAAGTATTTATGAAGCTAAGAAAAGTGGTATTATTCAAGAAGGTGAGCAAGGTGGTGTCCTAGGACCTCTCTTGTTTCCCTTAAAAACTGTAGATTTGTGCGCGTTGACTCAAAAATCTACTTTTCAGTTCTTCAGCAATTTTTCACTGCATCTTCGTTATCTGGTGCCGATTTTGCTCTCTTTTTTGTTTTAATATGATCCTCATTTGTGCTCCGCTCTCTCCGAGGATGTGTCTTAACACAGAGTCCTAAGCAAATTTTACGAGTGTCCTTGTAAAATATGCATTAACGCCATCACGTGGAATGTTATTTCAGGGAGGAGAGCGTGTCAGCAAGTAAATTTTCGAGGCGGACTCTAAGCAATTTAGATTAAACATTGACCCATTTCGTCGGTTATTATGCGAAATTAGGAAACAATGATACTCCTTGTATCAGCTATTATTAGCAATTTATAATGTTGATTAAGGTGGAAGCCGTGATAGGAGCGGTTGGAAACGTCCGTTGATTGCGTCTCGGGGGTGGAAAAAATTTCGACTGAATCGATCGACGTAAAACCAGTCGTTCCATAATCCTTGCGGCTTTTTACGGCCGACAATTAGCTATGAGGCGCGATTTCCGACGCTTGTGTCGTCATTAAGTGGAGCCTGATAGAATATCAAGTGGAAATTAGGAAGGGTACCGTATTGAGGGTGCCATTCTCCCATTCATTGCGATTCGCGTTTATCTGCACTACAATCGTAAAATTTAACGGCCGATTTCATGGCGCTGTCAGCGAACGCCGCCTCCGGAACTCCGCCACGGTGGGGGAAGATATTTGACTTGGGCCAGATTTTCATTATCCGACATTCTTCGCATTTTTTCAAACCACCGTATCGTAACGAGTCGCGGTTTTATGAACACTAAAAAAATCAACAACTCTTGTAAATCGTTCACACAAAGGGGCGTGGCCACAGAGCAACCGGAACATTAGAAAGTCCAATCACTTGTCCAAATCCCGCGCAATTGTCGAAATCCCGCTGGTCACCCATCCATGTAGTTGCCGGGACCACCGTGGCTGGACTTCTGTTTTCAAATGACAACAACTGTTACTACCGTTGTTACTGTTAGGTTTCTTGTAGTAGCATTTTGATCTTTTGTACTTTTTACCTCTAGCTCTTTCGTGTAAAGTGTAATCAGTGAGTTGGTAAAGTTGATGTTATTCCAATTCATTCCTTAGTCATTCATGCGTTAAAAAATGTCGTTGTTAGCGCTCCGTCGCATCGAACTCATCGAATGCCGTTTCCGGCGTCGTAATCCTGTTAAACTTCACAAGACTAATTCCTCTCCGAGACGTAGAGGGATAAATTATGTTAACTATAATAACGCTGTTATGTCGGCCTGACGAAATCGCATTTCCTTTAAGATCCTTAATAGAACTCATGAATTTTTATCACTTGTTGCCCGGCCCGGATCTTGGCGCAATATCTAGAAAGGATAGGCCGAAATAAAGATGGCGTAGTCATGGCGACGGTCGGCTATCCCTTAATTAATCTGCCCCTTTAATAATGACATTTCATTTGTTTTAATGCTTCTACATCAACATACCTTGAGGACATTAAAAATTATAACGTCACAAATTAAGTCGGCAAAAAGGGAGAAGAGAGAAAAGCCGACACCGGAAAGTCCGGATAAAGCAAATTAACGGCGCGTGGAATAAACACGGCGATTTCACGTGGAATTTAATCCGGCGCCTGACGAATTTCAATATCTGATGCATGCCGATATGGCGGTTTAATGAAGGAGCCCGGAAGATTCCTTTCGTAAGACCGGAGGAATCCGGACAAACGTACCGTGTAATTGACTGCGAAGTAACCGACTGCCTTATCGCGGTTTTTGACTATTAGAAGAATTTATCTCGACGCGACGGGAAATAAGGAAGACGTCGTCGTTTGGATCGGGCTTCAGGAACACGACGTGAAAATCGTTATTGTTTGCCATTTTTCTATAAACGGGGGGCTTATAGGCATGTCACGTAAGGGTTTACTGTCGCTTGTCAGGCACAGGGCTTTCATATTTGTATATAAAGGCTGCTAACTAGTGTTATTTCCGGGCTGTGGATTTATTCCACGGGGCCTGCATAAGCCGCCGTATGGAGTCGAAAACACTTTTTAATCTCGGACGAAAAATTATGCTAAAATCCAAAAATAAACACCAAATATAATCTTCGTATTTGTCAGGCCAGCACACCAAGGTTCTCTCAATGTAAAAAGGACTCAACGACATTCGCATGTTTTGTGTTAATTCACATAAAACCAAGCTTCATCAGTAAAAAATATTTTGTTCAGGGTTGCATCATCATCATGTGGTATGTTTAAAACCATTCACAAAACCGAAGCCTGTGTGCCGGATCATGAGCTAACCGGAACAGAAGTCGTGCGGTAAAGATATAAATGTAAATCCTTTTTTTATATTGTGCGGCACGTTTCCGCAGAAAGATTCACTTGTTGAGATAAATGACGGAGAAGAGCTTTTGGTTCATTCGCCGTAATTTCCACAACTGCATCGACAACCGCTGGAGTCCGTTTTGTTGGCCTTCCGCGATCTTTCTTTCTTCCAGACTGTCAAAAGACTTTCACAGTAAGATTTAAATACTTCTGAAAATATTTATAATCTAATTCCTGCATTCGTTGTTGACATTTCTATCATAAATGCTTTATGCTCTGTTGAGTAAACTATTTTACTTTTTCAAAAAACTGTGCGTTGTTTTTTTTTTTTTAATTTTCTCTATTTTTCTCAAGTAACCAATTGATAGCATTTTAACTTTGGCTACATATTTTTCCCTCAACCTCACTGTACATCCCCCTGTCCATTATTTTATGCCCATCGGTAAAATTAATTATTTTCGATTTAAAACCATCCCTGGGGAGCGTCCTAAATTTAAATAATAAATATGTATTTTAATGTTTGTGCTCTCACCAGAGGACGATAAAATAAAGTAGATCCGCAACAGGAACAACGCTTTATTCTTTCGTCAATTAAATTTAACGACGGCTCTGAGAAAATAACTAATAAATTCCATCTTTGAATGAAATTGTTAAAAGCGAAACTATTTCAAAATTTGTATGAAGCTTTTTGAAGTGAAAACTTCTTTAGGGGTATCTCGGGCAGTGAATTAGTTTCACCGTCACGCGTCACCTCACACGCTCCGTTGTGAAAGGCCGAGAAAAAGCCAGCTGTGTATTACTTCCAACTACTCAAAATCATTTACGAACGTCATAGAAGTTTTTACTTGTGTCGTGCGGTCTTAATCACACACCTTTTTTTTTATTCGCTGCCCTCGCGTGTGTGAACTTCCCACTTATGAAAACCGAGCCGCAATTAAGTATTTAAATTTGTGCAGGTTTCATTGCTTGTTTGGATTGTCAACAGCCACCCCAGATGGACAAACTCGTGCAGGAAACTCTCCCCACGTGATGGATTTAAAATCGTGGAGATTCTTTTCCTAGTTAGTCGAACAATAATATTCGGGGTGTCGGCGTCGCGCAATCGTTAGTTAACGGAAACGACTTCCTCGACTGTGGCATGTCGTTTAGATGTCTGCCAGCGTTCGTTTGTAAATTACGTTTATTACGTTAAAGTGCGTGCTCCGGGCGTTGATAAGACTCTTATCTGCAGCGAGCCACGCCGAGTAATTACATTGTTTCAGATAAAATTAACTTATCCGAAACGAGTGTATATAGTCTTCGTTTACATATGTCCTGGCCGTAGCGCGCTTCCTCTTCTTGTTCCCCCTTTCCAGGGAATTTGTGTTTATTCAATGGGCGTTTAGCGTTCTTCCAAGGGAGGCTTTAATTAAAACGCGATGTTTATTTTTTTGCTACGATCCACGAATTTTAAAGCGCTGCTAGGACCTGAAAGAAATTTTAACTCGGAGGACGAGCTGGAACGAAGCAACTGCTATGATTTATCTTTTGCATAAATCAAAACGTAAAAAGTGGCCCAAAAAAAATTATACATAATTATCTATTTGCGACTGTCACGTATTACATATCGTTCTGTAATAAATGCTTTACCGCATGCCGTGCTGTAATATAATTCAGAAACATTGCAAAGTACTTAAACTTTAGATTTTTAGTTTGTAAATTCAAGATTATCTATCAACAATTTCTTTTACAAAATGTATGATTTTTTTGTCGTGTGACGATTTTAGCGTGTCGCGTGACGACTTTAGCGTGTCGCATGAAACTAATTCACTGCCCGTGTGATCCGTTTGAAGAGGTTTTCACTTCAAGGTCCGACCCTGACGACGATTTGAGCCTGACGATTTGAGCGTGTCGCGTGACGATTTTAGCGTGTCGCATGAAACTAATTCCCGCCTAAAGAAGTTTTCACTTCAAAATCTTAACTTATATTACTATGATAGTTATGTAAATTACAGGAAAAGATTTTGTAGGCCTCGTTGTGCACACTCCGCATGCGTGCCATAATGTCTATTTCCCACTTGTTTCGTAACCAACTATTACATCAGCTGTCACACTCATTACTGATTTTTCTTTTTGTTGACAGCTTGTTCAGAGAAAGCGAGTCTGTCTGGTGCTCATTTATTTTTTGTACGTTTGTTTTTTGTTGTTTAAAAACTTTCTCGGCCACTTAAAAAACTCCATTTTTAGCTTGTGCGCTCGCTTAACCTTTCAGTCGCATTAAATATTTTAAAAATGTCTTTATTATTTAGAGGCAGTTCCAGTTCGGACATTTCCTTTTCAGTTTTATTTTCCCGGTCGGTGATTAAATGAGAGAGCGATCAGTTCCGATAGACAAAGGATTCACGCCTCTCCACTAAGCGTTAAGAACCGAAAAGTCGTGGGGTCGCAATTCGATTGTCCCTTAATAATGGGCGTCGACCCTTAATTCTTTATTTCGTATGTAAATTGCTTTGTTTGTCGCCGGTCCACTTCGGATATTATATTCAAAGCCCCAAGTCGGCAATACCGATCCGGAAGCGGCAACTTGTCCAGCGAGCCTGTCACGCACCGGACTATAAAGGGTTAATTTACTAAACAAAATTAGGCGCGGTCAGTTGGTGGCGAAGTGTTAAAATTTATATTATAAAAGCGAAAGCGAAACGCATAATAATTTTCCCATTTGAAGTTTTTCCATTCGGGGCCGTCGCTTGAATTGATGACGCGACTAGCTCGCGTAATGGCCACTCTGTCATGGCGTCCCACCCTCGCGCATCCATATAACATGTCAGATGTATTCATTCTGCTTTTGTTCAATATTTGAAAAAGCCCCGAGTTTATTTCCCAAGATGCCGCCAACCGTACCTATACGGACTGATTACGGAAACGTCATAAATTCCTGATGAAACACAACCGATACCGCTAATAAAAATGTGGCGGCGAGTGCAGGACACCCCGCCAAATATTTAGCTTTTTCAATCCGGAAAATCATTAATAACAGGAGGGAAATGCTGCGAATTTTTTCGCCCGGTGAACATGACGTTCATTGAAGATACGACGTGATTTATGACCAAATCCCGAACTTGGTTCATTTGTTCTTATTTAGCACCAGCGCTCAACGGTACACGTGTATCGCCACCCTCAACAATTCGACAAAACTCTACTTCGAGCCCAGCACCAGGGGGCGCCCCAATAATACCTGCTCGCCCTCTCGTGACCTCTTATTTTTTTTCTTTTATTCATTCAGTTCTTCATTGTTTTATTAAGTGTTTCATTATTTGTCGGTTTTCGGAGTAATGCATAAATATTAGAAGTAGCGGTTTCGATAATACCGGAATGATGTATTCCCGAGGGCGTCCGTTTCGGCCTTTAGCATGGGAGAGTGCCAAAGTGTCGAGAAGTGTAATATAATATATGACATCACGGGAGTCATAACTTTTAATACGTTGTGCTTAAATAACAAGCTCGAGCTTTCGGAAAGCTCTCAGCGACGTATAATCTACGGAGCGGTCTGGTCGAGGGTCGACTTTTTCAACCGCAAATAATAAAAACTATTTTTTTTGTCTATTCCACGCGCTGATAAAACTGTTAAGGAAGAATAAAGGAGGAGCAGACAATAAAAATATGGGATAAACAAGAAGTAGAAGAGTATAGGAGGAGACTAGAAACAGATTTGAAGAGCAGGATTTGGAGGAGATGACGGTTGAACTGAAAGAAGTATGTAATTGAAAAAGCAATGACAAAAAATGAAATAATAGTCAAGGGAGCAAAAAGGACAGGAAGGAAAATTGAGTGGTGGGACAAAGAATGTGAATAATTGAAGAAGGAAGCAGTAAAGGTGTTGACAGAATGAAAGAGCATCAAAACCGACAGAAATAAATTCCTAGAAGCGAAAAGAAGATACAGAGAGAGCTGTTCAGAGAAGACGAAACAGGAGGGGGACAGGGGGAGAAAGGGATAAAGGAAATAAGAAGAGAGAGGGAAGTAGTGAAATACATAAACAGAGAGAGAAAGAAAAAGGAACCAGTGAGCGAGGAAATAACAATGCAAGAATGGGAAGATTATTTCACGAAACTGCTGGATGGGAGATGAAGAAGGAAAAGCAGAAACAGACATGAAGAAGAAGCAGACGGCGGTAGAGGAAACAGGAAGGACAAAATGAAAAACGACAGAGGTGGAGGATAGAAAGAAAAATGTTCGTATAATCGTATACCTTCTGCTAGAAGTTTTCAGGTCGCGCAAGCGCCTCTAACATGACCTAATGACCACTGCTAAGTCAGTAGCCAGGACCGACAGCTTTACATCACCTCCGAAATATGGTAGTGATTTGAAAAAAACCTGATGTTTTAACTGGGAATCGAACCCGGGCGGTCTGGGCGACAAGCCAGTATCTAGCCCCTGAGCCGTGACCACTACACGGATATTATTATCAATCATAATAATAAGCTAAAACTGTTCCATTTAAATATTTTTCAAAATAAATTTGTTTCAAATGTGTACAAACACTCTCAATTTTTTTTCATCATTATTACTAACTTATTATTGTTTTTATTGCGTAGCATTTTCTTTTGGCGGCTTAAGATAATGAAATCTTTGCGAAACTGAGCCGTAATGAGCTGTTTGAATATGTGTTGGAGAATCTCTTTGAGTTGTAATTCGATATATGCCAATAACACGTGCCCTTCATACCAAACTAACTAATTAATGAAAATTACTGAGACCGTTTGGAGAATGCGGCTTAATAACACGAATACAAAGGTCCTGATTGAATTTGAGTTTTGAAAGTGATATAACTCACAACTGTCACATTTCCAACCTCCAAAATAAAATCATCTTTGTGTGGTTGTTGTTGTTGTGCCGGCGCGCCAATTCCCATTTTTAATAATTCCCGATTGTCTTACCCTCCGATAGGGGAGATGCCCGGAATATTTAATCGTAAACCGGCCCCCTTTTCGTTATTGTGTCGGCGATATAATACGACATAAAACTCCCTATATACCGGAGCCTTACCGTCGAGGAAGTAAATTATCGTCCTTTATTAAATAAGAAGGTGGCTTGATTTAACGACACGTCAATGCACTAAATTTCAGGTTGTGAGTTAATTTGGCGGTCGTAACGCCGTCTCGTATACAGACCTCGACGTCCCCATTATACGACCATCGACACTGACACTTGCACAATAAGGAGCAGACCTACGGGCTATTTAATGCCATAAATAAAACATACAGTTCACCCTGAATGCCATATCAATATTGCCGGCGTGAGCCACCACCTTATATCGATATTAAATTCTTCATGCGTGTTATTGTCGAAGCGTGCATTGCGCTCCGGAGCTGTACCCGGGGAGATATTCGCGCTACGTGTCGGAGGTGACGTTTTCCATTCGCGGAATCACTCACTGCTACGCGGACCCATCACTAATATCCGTGATGATAGTGAGTCTGGGGGAATTCCAATCAGTAGAAAAAGAATCATAATTAAATTCACTGTGATTCCTTGAGAATTGCGCTTGTGATCGGAATTCCCCCACGTGATATTTTTTGCTGTCACAGAAACAGAGGAGAAGGGACCGTCATGTTTCTCGCGTAGATTTCTTTTGGGTATTTTTTGGGTGGCGAACACGAGGAGACGTCTGTCGGTGCGCCGAGCCCAGATATATGGACGTCGTCTCCGTGCGCCCCTACATGCGGCTCGCAGCGCGCACACTACATCAGCGAAATTATAAAGCCACTGACGGTTGACACGAAACGATATTTTCACTCGGGAATGAATTATGGATTTAATAAACAAACCATAAATAAAACTCGTTTTAATATATTACGACACGGGTAAACACGGAACGTTTCCATTTCAAAGTCTTATTTGTCATCATGAAGCTTCGGTAAAAGCGGGACGGGTTGGAGAGCTTTCGCAATTTGATGATGACATTTATCACCGGAACATTAGCCGCACAAATAAAAATTAATCGTTCCGTCCGACGACGACTTGCGCGGCTTTCGCGATCGACCGCGAATAGGCGCGGGCTTAGGAACTTGGGAACTAGAAGGGTGCAACGAGTGCATTCTCGCCGGCAAGATTGGGTTTATCGTAAACTTCGTGTCGACACTAATCCGGTTTCACACGGAACGTTAATCGATAGATGGCGACACTCGAGCCCCCCGACTTAACTTCGCAAGACTCCAAGATCGCGACGAAGAAATCCCGTAAGGAACCGACTCGGAACCCCTTCTGTAAAAATTAATCGTGACTTACGCGGCTTTCGCGATCGACCGCGAAAAGGCGCGGACTTAGGAACTTGGGAACTAGAAGGATGCACCGAGTGCATTCTCGCCTGCAAGATTGAGTTTATCGTAAACATCGTGTCGACACTAATCCTGTTTCACGTGACGCAACCGCGGAGCGTTAATCCATAGATGGCGACACTCGGGCCCCGCGACTTAACCAAGACTCCAAGATCGCGACGAAGAAATTCCGCAAGGAACCGACTCGGGACCCCTTCTGTAAAAATTAATCGTGACTTACGCGGCTTTCGCGATCGACCGCGAAAAGGCGTGGACTTAGGAACTTGGGAACTAGAAGGATGCACCGAGTGCATTCTCGCCGGCAAGATTGGGTTTATCGTAAACTTCGTGTCGATACTAATCCGGTTTCACACGGAACGTTAATCGATAGATGGCGACACTCGAGCCAGCCGACTTAACTTAAGCAAGACTCCAAGATCGCGATGAAGAAATCCCGTAAGGAACCGACTCGGGACCCCTTCTGTAAAAATTAATCGTGACTTACGCGGCTTTCGCGATCGACCGCGAAAAGGCGTGGACTTAGGAACTTGGGAACTAGAAGGATGCACCGAGTGCATTTTCGCCTGCAAGATTGAGTTTATCGTAAACATCGTGTCGACACTAATCCTGTTTCACGTGACGCAACCGCGGAGCGTTAATCCATAGATGGCGACACTCGGGCCCCGCGACTTAACCAAGACTCCAAGATCGCGACGAAGAAATCCCGCAAGGAACCGACTCGGGACCCCTTCTCGCGACTTGCGCGGGTTTCGCGGTCGACCGCGAATAGGCGCGGGCTTAAGAACTTGGGGACTTGGAGTCCGTTCCCGTTTCAGGTGGCTCAACCACGGTCAGTCCCGTGCCTTAATCGATAGATGGCGCCACTCGCCCCCCGCAAGGAACCGATTCGGGGCCTCTTCTGTTCCGCGGGAAAGTGTGTTCGCGAAGAAATGGGGCCGCTCGTGTGCGCGTTTGGCTTCTGGGTCGTGCGTTTAATAAGACAGAGGGTCAAGGATGCGGCGGGTTGGTTTGGTTCGTTAGTCCGTTTGCAGAGCTTGTTGTATAATTTATAGTGTTGAGCGATTCTCATAATAAAGTGAAAATGAAAGTGACGAGGGTCTGTAAGTATCACATTGAACGGATATTGAGGTCGGAAGGTCGGATGAAACCGGAAATGCCACTTACCATCAGGAAAATGGAAAATATGTGTAAATAGATGGAAGCACCCCGTAAAGCGCGACAATACTCGAGGCAGCGTTCGTAAAAATTTTTTGCGCCCGAATCGAACGACTCTCATCAGAATTCTTTTGAAACAAGCAATTGCACGAATGTTTGTGTTTCTTTCAGCTTTGACGTCGCCGCGTGCAATATTGAAAGAGTCATCTCTCATGAATTACTTCTTTGGGAAGTTACGTGTTGTTATTCTAAAACCAACTGTGCCGTTTCTCGGTGATGAATAGATAAAACAGAATTTGACGAAGACGCGACGAGGGTGTGGGAGCGGAATTATGCATTCGGGGGGCTTTTAGAATATTAACCAGAAGACGCGGCCTTGTTCATTGTTAATTATGTCAGTGGCGATCGAGAAAAGCTTCCGATTTCAGTCAGTTACTACGTCGTGTTCGGCGTTTTGTAAAACGCGTCGTAAAAACAAAGTCTAGATAAAAAAGTTATTGTTGAATCAATAAAATTAAACGACTTTTTTAAACACATTTGCTTGATGTTGATGGTGTTATGGCGT
This sequence comes from Tenebrio molitor, assembly GCF_963966145.1. Classification (NCBI taxonomy): domain Eukaryota; kingdom Metazoa; phylum Arthropoda; class Insecta; order Coleoptera; family Tenebrionidae; genus Tenebrio; species Tenebrio molitor. The sequence continues at coordinate 1,793,714 of NC_091053.1, forward strand.
GTGTGGGCGAGCTTGCAAAAGTAAAACTCACACGAACTCTTACATTACCGCGATTTTATACTCACAAGCGGTCATAACCACTTTTCAAAAGAGATAATAAAATGGATCGCATTTCTTCTACCGCGCACCATAACGGAATTTTATTCGCGGATTCGGAGGTGCTCCCACGTGAGATTCAATTTATTGAGGTAATTTGCTTTACACGCTTTTAATTCGCCTGAATTTTGTCATGCTCCTCGGCCATATCAAATCTGAAGCCTACTTTACATTAGAGTACGGTAGGGGTATTTTACATCGCGAAAACCAAGTTTCAGGCACGAGGCGAAGCCGAGTAATAACTTTTACGCTCTAGTTAAGATGTTTACGCATCTTAATTATTGTAACTTGTTGTAGCAACATTATCACCGCTGCAATAATATAAACAGACTGACAATCTACGATGAATTATATACCTATTCTGAATTACAAATTTTGGGTCCAGCACGTCGTCCTTTAGCATTCTTCTACTTCTCTTTAATAATGCAGCCGGTTAATTACGCAACTACATTTCCTTTCCTACTCGCGGATCATTTGCCAGCATTCCATTAATATTTACAACGTAAATTACGTTGCAAAACAACCAAATACAGCTTTACAACTGGCGTTTAGATCTTCGTGATGAATATTGCACGTCTCGATGTCCTGGGGACCACCAGGAATGCATTTCTGCAGAGAAACTCTTAGGTGTGGTGTGCTGCAGGGTCCATTTGAATCCGCACTAGCGTACTAAGACGTGCGTAAAGTTTTATAAACCTAATAGGCAAGAGGAAGCCACTCTAGTGTGTGCTAAACTGGCATTAAAGAAGCCGTTAAAATAATCATAACGTAAAGGTGCACACGGGGAGGTAATGGCGATGCGGTGCTCCACAAGATGGGGCACTCCAACATCCGCACAACCAAATTGGCCATCCGGTGCGTTCTGATCAAACAATAGGGCGAAAAATTCATCACGTTTTGATGGAACGTATTGTTTGGATGTCATTTAAAATGTGACGAGAGTCGTGACGCGTGAAAATTTCTTGAATTTTTCATCGACTCGGCCTGTTTACCGAACATTCCCCTGTTCAAAAGAGAGAGAAATGTCGTAGATCCCGCCCCCTAATGATATGAGCCCCCCTGGGTTACTCTTTAATGTTTGATAACATCGGTTCGCAATTAGAAACATACTCTGATAATCGCGGCGGCTCTGTGCGGATGCATTATGTATCGGATGCATTACACCGTCGTAATTTCAACTGACGTTGCATACATTTGCATTCTCTCTCTATGGTTTCTATTTTTCCGGGCAATAATATCCGGAATGGCGTCGGGAAAAATATTGCAGCCGCAACGGTACGACTTCACTTCTCCTGCTGCATCTCGTTCATGTAGATTGCTCCGTCTGTCGAAACGTGTTTAAATTAGGTTGCGTTTATGCTGCATGCATAGTATAGTGGGATGGTGCATTTGCAAGGAAAGGAAACAATGTGTTTTGCATTTTCAACGTCGATAAAAATTACAGAATTAATTAGGCTCTTTGCACAAAATATTTTCATCAGCGTTGTGATTTGGGAAGCGTACAATGCATCAACATAAATGCAGGGTGTTTCACAAGTGATAATGAACCAGACTGAATTGAAAATGCAACCCACAATACATTTGGAACGTAAAGCTAGATACGGACGCGGTAAATATCCAGATTTACGTTCCAAATGTATTGTGGGTTGCATTTTCAATTCCGTCAGGATCATTATTACTCGTGAATCGCCTTGTATAGTGGCAAGGCATTCAGGAAGTATTACTAAATATACTGATATACTTGGAAAATTAAATCAATTGGAAATAATCTTCATCTTGGTTTTCCTACTCTTCTGTAATGTAGGAAGATCTTTGTGTTTTTGTAAAATGTAGGCGGCACAAATACTTAGACCTAGAACTAAATTAATTTCAGGTTCAACAGTTTGCAGAAGGACTCATCCTGCAATGAAAAAATAAATTAACTACGTCATGCAAAATTTTCGATTTATGAGTTCACATTTTCCGTTTGGTTTAGTGGACAGGAGCCAAACTGGATTATGTTATAGTTCAGTTTTTATTACCACACTGGATGTTTCATCGTCGTTTCACACATGTTTCAAAACCATAAAAACACAAAAACAGACAATAAAAGCGGAAAATCCTGTGAATTTTTTCATACAAAAATGGGCATCGAAAATGCAAATAGCAAGATCCGTTCAAACGTGATTTATTTTTATTTGAAATTTTCAATACAAAGTAACAGACTCACTTTCTAAGGAGGTATCGAACAAAACCCAATACAGCACCCGAGAATAAGTCCGCTTTCGTTCACTTCAATTGAATCGCGTGAACGAAAGCTTTGTCTTTCTCACTCTTAGTGTAACTATTTTTTAACTCCTCCTTATATCCGCGCTAAAATTGTCTCTCATGTATTTTTCACATGGCAAACCACTTAGCAGAAAACTGACGATGACGCTTGCAATCAAATTACAAATGTCAATGAGAAACAAGCAATCGTTTCCTGATTAATTCAATGCCACAGATGCAATTCTTGCATTAGTTTGCATAAATTTCAACTGAAACCTGCACTTTCATCTTTGATGCAGATTTTTTGATATTGAAAAAAACATTTGACTTTCGACTTTTACTATTTTTCATGTCATTTTAGATATTCGAAACGTTTGAAATAACGATCTACTATGGTAATAAAAACTAAATTAAAATGTATCCAATTTGAGTGCTTTTCGCTACACTACACAGAAAATATGAATTCATAAATAAACAGTTTTATATCATAATATATTTAAAGGCTTTCATTTCTTCTCTAGAATGATGCCGCGTTGGCTTTCCTAGTCTTTTCAGCTACTGGATGGGTATATTGAAGGCTGGGTTTGGAAGGAATGGTCGTATAAGTACTGATGGGTGCAAGAGACGCTGGTCCTGCTATTTGCCCATGTGTGCTATGCGTCTATATTATTATGCACATGTCAAGATGTATGGTGTGGAAAAACCACTGAAAAAAACATATCTCCAAGTCAGGCAGCTCTGGGATTCGAACCCAATACCTCAGGATTGCAAAGAGAACACGCTACGTGCTGGGCCATCCCGCCTGGTTGCAATTAATCATACGGGATGTAAATAGCTTCCCCTTTCTAAATTTGAAACCAGTAAAGACACCGAAAACCGAACTGTGCAGTCAATTCTCAAATGCAAAATGACAAGGGGCCGCATGTGACACATCATTTGAAACGTCTTTCAGTTTTCTATCCAACAATGGTTCGGTTTTTTAATTCCATCTTTCTGAAGTTATAATCGTTTTAATGTGGTTGAGATCGATTCTGCGGCGATGTAAACAACTTTAAACGAGTAATAAAGTTCCTAAAAGTGAGCGATGTTTCCTGAGAGGATTATCTAATTTTGATTCCACAGTCTATAGTAAAAAGAAAGTATAAATTTATAACTCATTTCCTCGAGTTCGATTTCAATACGGACTGCAAATGTAGTGTAATGAGAAATGTCATTTGAATTAATTTTTGTTTGTGTTCTCGAAAAGTGGATCAACACGTGTTCTGTACCATCTAAAAGCAGTTCTTTCACTACACCTATACCATTTTTTCTGCAGTACAGGTTCCAGCAAGCTCAAGGTTGTATGGCATCGTGGCCAAGCGCGTAACGCGCCACTTTGCATTTGGGTGGTCTTGGGTTCGAATCCCAGGGCAGCTTGGGGATTTTTTTCCAATACCATAAATCTTAATATGAGCAAATGGGCACATACTATAAATAGGCATCATCCTAGCTTCCTGTACTGTATGCTTGTGGTACAGTGTACACGTTACAGTTCCCTGAAGAAGTTTGTTGCAACACGATCGAAACGTCGAACTTTCACTGTAGATTCTTTAAGACATTAGAGAATTTAATTTTTAGGCGAAAACTCTCCTTTTTGTCCCTGGTTATCCAGATAAGACCCATTCCAGTCACTTCGTATTGTCAGTCACGCAGATGACGTTTTGTTTACGCGAACGCGTCAAACAGACAAAAGATAGACGGTAGAAGAGATGCGTTTTATTAGCAGATCGGCGGCAGTCCTTGCAACCTGCGAAACAGAAACGCTTTTGTTCCAGCGAGTCAACAAAAACTTGTGTCATTTCCAGCCGACCGGCGCTTACACACTAATCGAATCCGAGTAGGTTTTTTAATAATAATGATAATAACTCTTCGGCGTTCTGGCGGTGAAGGACGTCGATTTATTCTTTGCAGTTGGAAGGACCACAAGACCATATTGATTTAAAACATTTCCGAAGGGCAATTAAGAAATTGCCAGTAAATCATAATAGGAGTTTCGCACAAGCGCGTAGTACGGCGCGTCGCGACGCTCTCTTCGGCAATGACTCCGGAGTCAGGACTCTCAGTTTATGTCCGGACGCCGACGACGCTCTCATGCCGCTCGACACCGGAACGTCGACGCTGCGATCCTGCTGAATCGGGACGCGATCGGTCGTGAATCCTGCGCGAGTGCAAATCGGGAAGAATTTCTAGGACTAGTTGTGTGGTGAGTTGTGAGTTGAAGTGAACATGTGGTGGGTTTATCTGCAAGGAGTGATCCTGGTGGTGGCCGCGGGACGGGACAGCTACGACAGGATAGGTCTGATTTTTCACTTTCCCCACAAAAAATTCGCCCAAAGCTCTCGTCATTCATTTTGCAACGGGAAATTTTCATTTGCAATAGGAATAAGAGGAATACGCAAACAACGGATTTACAATTTTAATGCGACCGACGGCTCAGGGACAAGAAGATTTTTTTAAATCTTTCATTTCCTCGGCGAGGCTTTGGGAGCTTCAGCTTCCCAAATTAAATCGATCATTTTTACATGTCCCAGGACCCATTACCGATTTGCATTTGTATTATTTATTTGGGATTCGTATTTTGCTACATTTGAGAGAGGGATAGTGCACGAAGCACAAACTTTTTAACTCGATATGAAAAAAGTTTGGCTGAAAATTTCGGACTCGGAAAGTTTCTGCAAAACACTTGGACCGGTTTGCAAATGAGTGAATGGCGGACAAAAATGAAATACATTTTCTCTAAGAAACTAATTAGCATTTCCAACAAAAACTTTCTGTCAAAGTTTTTGGGACAGAGGTCTGGAAAAGTTATTTGGGGCCAATTGGGAAAAATTTTACAAACGGACCTGCACGATTTATCTCCCAAAGCTCCTTCTCCGTAATTAAGACATGTAAATAAGACAAGCTCTTACGAGCAAACTTTTAGACCGCCACATCTGTAACCAATACGTTTAGGAATTAAAAATAGTTTTATATCTTAAAACCTTTCGCAGACTCGGCACCATTGTGTGGCAATCGCGCCAAAGAAATCTCCCCGACCTTTGTATAAACTCGGGGGTGCGGAGGCGGCGAATTTGTTAGGCGATTTCTTTGGTTGTCGTTATCGTGGGTGGCCCTACTCAAAACATTTCTCCAACTCCTCGCCAGAAAGTGTTACATAAATAAATTTTAAAATAGCGAACACAAAGATCCGACAGTGTTTATCGAAACAACAACAAGGCTGGCGCGGCTGTGACAGACACATTTTGCTGTTGTTCAAGGGAAGTCTGGAAGAAATTTTCATTTCATGTGGTTAAACGCACTCGTTAGTTTCTTATTAGTCGAATAACCTTTCACAAAAGACAAATTAGCAATCTGTCTAGAGGTGGGGTTGTTTTTGTTACTGAATCAAATTGAGGGATGAATATGGATTAAATTAAGAGGTTTAAACGAGGAGCAAACTTTGCTCTTGTAGATTCTTCATGAATATTTACAACAATTGCGAAATATTGTTTGTGCGTGATGGATGAGGAAATTTGTTCAATTTAAAGTAATACAAAGATAAATGTCAGATGAGATGAAACAAGAAATACAAAAGAGAAAAGTACTGAATTTTAAATTGAAAAGTAAAATTTTTGGAGGGAGCGAATTGGAAAAACTTTTAAAACCCGGATTATACTGGACCCTAGATACTGTGTTTCAGATTTGCAGGAATTTTCCGAGCTGGAAAAACAAAGAGAGCTGCAGGTCTTATCGATTCCAGCGACGGCTCGTCATGTTTCGACTGGGTGGGCAGGAATTAATAGGGATGGGGTGTGTCAGGGGTGAACACACAGATATCAATATTGGAGAACAGGCTGTGTTGTTTCAAGAAAATTAAAATAAATTTTCAATTCAGTAAAAAACAGAAAGGAGATTCTACAAGCTAAAATAAATACAATACCATTTGGTAATACAGTCTTGAGAGCATTGTTGTCATTCGGTTAAGGGATTAAGCATTGATGGGTGCGGACAACAGTTCGATGGGTCTTAAGTCTTTGAAATGGGTGGGATAAAAGTAAAGATCGCGCGGGCGTAGATAATAGTTATTTACGAACCAAGTGCGGGAAGACGATGTTCCCGCATGAGCGCATTTTTTAAAGCACGAGCGATGAAGGAGCGAGTGCCTTTAATTAATGCGCGAATGAGCGAAAGATGTCTTCACGCAAGTGGTTCGTACAGTATTTTTTGGAGGTTTTGAATAATTCGTTGAAGCAACAGTTTTCGATAATGCTACTTTTTTTTAATTTTCTCGTCCCTAAACGCAACACTGTGTCTAGACAAAGTTTCATAAAATTTCTAGGCGCCGTGGATTAACTCTAATGTGTCTTTCTTTTTTTACTGCATTAGTGAATTTAGTTATTAAAAATCTGCGCGAAACTTTCGCATTATCGCAGAATTTTTTAGTAGAAAAGCTTAACAATATTCTTTCAGAACATGTTTTTACTCATTTCTGTGCTTACCAAGTCTCATTTAGCTCAACTGAGATTCCAACATGGTCAAATAATATCGTGCGATGAATAATTTACTTGTTTCGTAATGAAATTCGTAAAAGCACGGTGTCATCTAAACTCGTCTGATGCGACCTTGACTGGCTTTAGGAACGCCACATGAATCGCAGATTTGTACCAAGGCCCGCGGCCGAGTGTCTAACGCGCCCGCTTACCATTCGAGAGCAAGTGGGTTCGAATCCCACTGCCGCCTGCTCTTGGTTGGGGTTTTTTTCACCCGCAGGCCTTGAAAACCATCCCGGTGATAACCTTGAAAGCGAAGTATGGCGTCTGACCCCGGGTTACACAGGTCAAGGACAAGTTTGTATGGGACGATTTCGTGCAGGCTCGTTTTGAAATTACTCTGGACTGGATTAGTCTTGTAAGAGTTTCAAAAGACATCTCGTGAGCCTCTATCTGTTTAGTTTATTTGGAATTCAGGCTTCCCCTAACACAAAAATTGAATAAGACCTCGGTTAAACTTTGATTCTTATATTCCATTTCTTGTCCGCGACACAAAGTATTCAAGTTTTTTAACTCGATATGAAAAAACTTGTGGGAATTTCTTGGGCGAAGTTCGCGCCGCTCTAAGTGCTTGTATTATGGTTGCGAAAGCGAATTTTTTCCCGTGGCACTAATTAACAATTCCAGCTCGGCGTTATTTTGGGGAATTTGTTTAAGAGCAGCGCCGCCACCAAATTGAGTTATTTGTCCCGAGTCATATTGTACCTGTTTGAATTTATATAATTCGGGGCAAACTGCTGTAAGTTTCCCCCGTTTTCCTTATAAATATGAATACCGCCGCCGTCTTCCCCCTTAACTAAGAATTCATGAATAATTAAGGTTAAACTTGTATAAACTGTTTAAAGTTTGCTTTTAATACAAACACCCCATCAACTGAGACGACTCGGCACTAATGTCGACTGGAAATGCGCCCTCGTAAATGCGAGGGCCCGATCGCTAATTTTTCGCCGCCCCCGAATAGTTGACGCCGGGAATAAATCGCGCGATGGAATTTTGTTTGTCGGGACGGACGTGCCTTCGATTTTTTCTTTGCCGAGCTCTGATAAATATTAATAGGGAATTCGCTTATTCCATTATATTCGGGGGCTGATTAAAGCGGCAATAAATTCGTGGTGCGGTGAAGACGCAAAAATCTCTCCATTCTTTCACTTTCCGGAAATTCATTGGGAAAAATCGCCGGCCCCGATTCATTTACATCTGCCATCATCCATTACGCTACAACATAATGTTCGCTAATTAAGTGGCGTCGGGGGCGGCATTGTGCGTGCGAGCGGGGTAGGCCTCCACCCCTGAGTTTACGGATCAACAACAATACGAAAAATCGTCCACGCTATAAACAAGATTAATTTCAACTTTTGCGTTGTTACATATACAAAAAATCTAATTAAATTTTAATGACGTGTCGCTGCTGTCGCCCACTTATACATAATAACTCCACATCAACGGTTTCACTCCAATTTGGGATTTTGTATTAAATTTCAATAACGACCAGTAACGCTTATAATGAAATTTCTACTGTTTGCAAAACTAATCAGTATTTTCAAATAATAATTTATCGAACAAAATTGGGATTCAGCTGTAAAAAATATTTCAAAAATCGTATTGTCAATAACAAGGAAAAGCGGAGCAACAAAACAACGCGTAAAGTTGTGTTTTTATGAGGATTTTTTCTTTGTTCTTCGTTTTTTATTATCTTAAGACAGGCAAGAATTCATATAAGAAAAGTCATTTTTATCTCCAGAAGTCTCTAATCCAATTAGATGGAATCCCTACAGGGCTGTATTGGATTTATTTCCACAACGAAAACAGAAAACAGTCGAGTCTCTAGGTAGTAGCGGTCTTGGATTTTCTCATGGGTTATGAGTCATATCGCCTTCGCGCAGATATTTCCAAGGTCACAGCCCATGACAGAATCCAACACCTTCACCTAGATTCCCCCCACGCCCCCCGGATTCCCACCAAACCAGCCACCAAAAGAAAAAATCTAGAGGTGTTAAATCGGGCGAAGGAGCTGGCCATTTCTTTTTCTTTCTGAATTCTTAGAATAGACGAAATGCGAGGCAGTGGGCGCCCACCTTTAGGCGTCAACTAATGAAGCGCTGGACATTGTTGCAGGACCCTCGCCGTATCATGAACCCACCACAAATACAATTATAATTGTGTTATTCACTTCTCTATTGTTCTCATTTTGTTTGCTGTCATCCTTTAGTTGCGTCAGCGCCACTTTTAATGAAGCGTAAAAATCACACTTAATAGTTGCATTGTCAACGCGTTTAGATTCAATTGTAGCAATCGACAATGCAATTAGTACCGATGTAAACTGTACGATTCGTATCGATTTTGTTCTTGGAGAATCTAAATGAAAATAAGAAATTTGAAGAGCAAGTAGTTTGTCATCGTTACGACAAATTGTTGTATTGTTGTTAAGAGAAAAGTGGAAGCAAATGGAAGGAATGTGTGTTTACTGGTTCGGTTTGATGTTACGTTACCAAAATAAATATGAGAATAAAACAGAATGTGGAAGCTTGGGAGATGGAGTTATCAGGTTTCTCGCAGCGAGAGGGATCCAGTTACGAAAATATTGTGACTAAAATTCATTCAAGGTTTTGATGTGGAAAATATTGGTTGCGTTGGTGGAGACAGTGCCAAGACATTCTTCAGGACACAGACGTCAAAATGCTTGCCAACGTTTCATACTTAAGAGATTTGCAGGACGAAAAAAACAGCGACGAGAACAGAAGAATTTACTTGAAATTTGTTCTAAATATGTAAAAGGGAAATAGAGAAAACTCTCTAGTCCTTGTTTTGAATACGCTGAATAAGCGAGCTTTGAACAATGTCGAGGGTGAGTCGAATTTCATTAAGAAGCACCTGGGCTGATCGTCACCTCCTCAGTATCAACTTTTACTTTGTGAAGTATATTATCAGATCAGCTCAACTGTAAGTCCATGTAAAGTCCTGTAAGTCACAAAAATTCATTCTGGGAATAAAAATAATTTTCCAATATACAGGGTGTCGCAAAATTAATGTATTCCAAGTCGGGGGTCTTGTAGGAAAAAATCTCAGGAATCTCGAAAAAATAAAATAAAAAATATAGGGGAGGTCTTTACAAAGACATATGGGTCTGAAGGCTCAAGCTTTTCATCATGTTTTCTTCAAATAAAAAATATAAGTTGTTGTTAAAATATGGTGAGGATAATTATGTAAAATATTAAAATATAGATAAGACATTTCTTGAAAAAACAGCTTTATTTCGAAAAAATAAAAGTTTTATTTTCCAATTTTTGTTCAAAAGGGAAGTACAACATAGCTAAAATATTAATCAGGTACTTTTGAACAAATATTGGCAACTTTGATATTTTTTTCAAAGTGAGCAATTTTTTTTAACATTTTTACTTAGTCAATAGGATGTCCCCTACTAAGCCCCGAACACGGAATACGATAATTTTAAGACACCCTATAGAAGCTTGTCGTAAGTTATAAAAAAAAATCTACTGCACTTATTCAATAAGAGAAAATTTTTAATAACAGTTGGTTTGATTCTAAATCCAATTAGAGCTTTATGGAAGTATTTTGAACAACAGGATAACAGAATTTTTAATTAATTAATTAATTAATTTATCCCACGGGTGTCCCATTTATTATCCAGTCAAATTAAAATTTTGTTTTAATAATTCCTAAGAGTAAAAAAAAGATGTGACTATTAGAAATCGATTTATTAGACTCTAAGATACATTTGCAGCAGAGGAATTACTCAGGAAATTGTTTAAACAATTTATGAAAATTGTTTCTTTGTAGTTTAATTCGTCTCGTATCGAAAACTACGGCAAATCAAGGAAAATTGTCAGAAATAATTTTATAGATCACAAAAATTGCTACAGCATTCGGGAGGGCATTGAGAATTGTTCACAAGCGCGCCGCGAAATTTTCCATTTTCGCGTGACTATGCTTAAATCTTATTTGTAGATTCTAAAAAAATTACCTAGGTTCCAGATACTGTCAAGAAATATTTAAGACTAATTAAAAATAATTTCCAATCCTTTTTTCGATTTTTAACACTGTAAAATATGCAATTTTTATTTAAGTTTTTTTAAAATGTTTCAATATTTTGAAATGCTCTCTAAGGTGTACTATCGATTGTAAAATTATAATTCTCTTTTTGAATTGTAGATTTCCTTCTCCAAAGGACCTGTAAATGATAACATTCTACTTATTCGTCCTTTTCTACTCTTCACCGACGTTTCAGGCAACTCTGTGTGGACTGACCCAGTGCTGTCGGTTATGCATTTGTAATTTCCCTTTTATGAGTGTTAAAAATCAATACAATAGACCCTGAGATACATTTGCACCGGAGAAAATACTCACGAAATTGTTTCAGCAATTAATAAAATTAAATAAGTTTTGAAAATTGTGTTTTTGGAGTTTAATTTGTCTCCGAATCGAAAACTGCAGCATATAGAGAAAAATTGTACGAAACATTTTTTGTAGAGCTCAAAATTGTCTGCAAAAGCGATCAGAGAGGAACGTGAAATATGGTCAAAAGAGCGCCGCGAAATCTTTCATTTTCGCGTGACTATGCGCTTGGCGGCAGCTTGGTATCGTTTGATTAAAAAAAAAATTGAAATGTCATTTATACATTCTAAAAAAAATTACATGGCGTCTAGATATTACAAACAAATATTTAGCAACAATTGGAAATAATTTTGAAATATGGTGAGGATGATTATGTAAAATATTAAAATATAAATGAAAAGACATTTCTAGAAAAAACAGCTTTATCTCGAAAAAATAAAAGTTTTATTTTTCCAATTTTTGTTCAAAAGGGAAGTACAACATAGCTAGAATATTAATCAGGTACTTTTGAACAAATATTGGCAACTTTGATATTTTTTTCAACTAAGCCCCGAATTCGGAATACGATAATTTTAAGACACCCTGTTCTGCAAAGCATTTTTACATTGTTAAAAAAATCAATAACTTGTAACCTATATTAATGAGTATAGATTTACCTAAGAATTGAAATCCAGTGCACTGAACTATAATAATACATGATTTAAATAAAAAAAAAAGATATAAAATGTTTTTTCCTTCTGTAAAATTTAGGTTTTGTGACTTCTGAGGAAATAGCGAGTTTAACAATTCCTAATAGTGTATTTTTATTGGAAACGCAACTGAGAAGATTTAAATTTCCAGCACAAAACTCAAATTTGGGAGGGAGCGTGTCATGACGTCGCTATCACGTGAACACCTCGTGACTACTCCACTGCTTCGCCGCGCCGACTATAGTACTAGTAATTTCGTTTGTTATTAGCTGAAGTGTGCTTAAGAAGACTACTTTTGTATGGATTGTTTTGCTCATAATTTATTTCCAAGCATTACGTTCGCAGATATTTTCAATCTGTCAGGGCAAACCTTAAAAATCCCGCCCCGAATTCAAATGAAACCCATCTCTGAATTGTGGCATTTGAACTTCGATCCCGTCCCGAAACACGAGTTACCGTTCCAATAAATTTGCTTCCAATAAAAGTTAATCGCGTCATTTGTATTAAACTAAGAGATTTGTTTCGGGCGGAGCGGCGCGATTCCACATAATTTCCACGATTGGATTATAAAACCCGAAATCTGACGTCGCACCAACCGAACGAAAAGAAAAACCCAACCCGCAAACAAATCGCAAATGAATTAATTAATTTTAGGGCTGCCGTATGTTTTTCCGAACGAAAAATGTTTAATTAAAACTTGTACTAATTGCGTTTTCACGAGTTCCGCGGTGTGTGTCGCCATAGAGAGGACGAAACCGCAAAAGGACTAACTCGGCGCAATTAAATTTTATTAGACGAGTATCGCTTTACGGGATGATTTGTAAAATAAATTCCACTCGGGGTAGTGCCATGTGGGTCGCGTTCCGAAGAGAATTCCATTACGACGTCTGTCACACAAATTTTGGAATTAATGCGTCGGGGGGGACGTCGTAATTTGCGTTAATCAGTTTTCGTGGATGTTTGAGAAAATTCAAGGAAAAACAGGTGCATCTACACGTGGAAAGTTTGACGTTCCGATAATAGTTATTTATGTGACGCGCTTAGTAAATTAATCTTCCCGGGCGCGCTGGCACTTGTGGGACGAGTGACGAAAGGAACGAGTCTCCACAAGCCAGTACTTAGAAGGTGGAAATATAAAGTTTAATGAGAGGGAGATTTGAATTTGAATTATAGATCGGAAAGGACGCAAACAAAAGGATTATCGCCTTAACAACAAATTAAGCCCGGAAAAGATGTTTGAGCGGTTAAAGTTTGATAAAAGCCAATCCGGGATTCGGTCGGATATTTGTCTAAATCGGTTTGTGTTTAATAATTCAGGCAAACTGCACAGTTCCAGGAGACAACAAAGGACTCGGTGGGTTGCGCGTTAAAAATTAACGCGCGAATCATGGAGGGACAGATCGGCGAACAATTTCGAAGAATCTCGAGGTAAATTCATTAAAATTTCAATTGTGCGTAATTTGGGAATGACAAACTCGATTATGATTTTAGACGGTATAATGTAGTCCAAAAGGGAATTTCAAAAGGATTGCCATTAAGTAATTTTCTCGACGTTTCATTTGCACAGAACGGCTCTGAATAATAATAATTGAAGTGTGTCAGAGTATTACGCTTTTAATATTAATTCCGGCAGAACGAGAATTCACATTTATACCAAAATTATTGCTGCGTTTTATTTATTTCGGGTGGGCTCGGACTAGATGAAAAGGACGTGTGTCAATGCGTGAAAACCGCACGAAATTCCCCAAAAACACGAATAACATTTTTCATTTCTCTTTCATTTAAGTCTGAAATCAGATCCGAGTTTTTAGACGAAAAATTCATTAATGAAATTTTGTTTACAAATGAAATTCAAATCTAAAAGTTGTGCAAAACTCGGGTACAAAAAATTCCGAACAAAAAGTTTCTTCAGCTTCAGAGTTGAGGGTTTTACCGGCTCATTTCGACCTGTCACACCCAGTAGGAGGTGAAAAGGTCAAAAGAAGCGCTTTAATAATATTACACGAATTTCTGTTAGTCCTACGTAAAAATATTGCGAATACTTTTCTGAACATATTTGGTAATTTGCAAAATTTTAGAAGGACTAATACTTTTCGTGATAATGCCGTAAGAAAGTTCTATGGCGCTACGCGACTAGCGACTAATCGCTTCAAGTGTCGTTGCACAATTAAGCTCTCTATTGCTAGACTGACAATTAGATTTTCAATTTGTAATATTTAGTTCTGTAGGTAATAAAATTGTCTATATTATGATGCCAGATGATATAAGATTGCCCAATAATTAAAAAAGCTATAGACATTCAAAATTCGCGGCTAGCGACTAATTGCTTCAAAGGCGGCTGCACAATTGAAGCTCTCTATTGCTAGACTGATAATTCGATTTTCAACGTATTATCTATGGTTTTGTAGGGAATAAAACTGTCTTTATAATGGTGCCACATGATTTGAAATTGCCCAATAATTGAAAAAGCTAGAGACATGCAAAATTTGAGGCTAGCGACTAATTGCTTCAAAGACGGCTGCACAATTGAAGCTCTCTATTGCTAGACTACCAACTAAATTTTCAACGTGTTATATATGGTTCTATAGGAAATAAAATTGTCTTTCTAACGATGCCAGATGATTTGAAATTGGCCAATAACTGAAAAAGATATAGACATTCAAAGTTCGCGACTAGCGACTAATCGCTTTAAATGTCGCTGCACAATTCAAGCTCTCTATTGCTAGACTAACAATTAGATTTTCAAAATGTTATATATGATTCTGTAGGGAATAAAATTGTCTATATTATGATGTCAGATGATTTGAAACCGCCCAATAATTAACAAAGCTCTAGACATTCAAAATTCGCGACTAGCGACCAATTGCTTCAAAGGCGGCTGCACAATTGAAGCTCTCTATTGCTAGGCTACTAACTAGATTTTCAATGTGTTATCTATGGTTCTATAGGAAATAAAATTGTCTTTATAATGATGCCAGAAGATTTGAGATTGCCCAATCATTGAAAAAGCTATAGACATTCAAAATTCGCGACTAGCGACTAATCGCTTCAAACGTCGCTGCACAATTGACGCTCTCTATTGCTAGACTGACTATTACATTTTCAACGAGTTATATATGATTCTGTAGGGAATAAAATTGTCTATATTATGATGTCAGATTATTTGAAATCGCCCAATAATTGACAAAGCTATAGACATTCAAAATTCGCGAATAGCGACTAATTGCTTCAAAGGCGGCTGCACAATTGAAGCTCTCTATTTCTAGACTACCAACTAGATTTTCAACGTGTTATATATGATTCTATAGGAAATAAAATTGTCTTTATAATGATGCCAGATTGTTTGAAATTGCCCAATAATTAAAGAAGCTATAGACATTCAAAATTCGCGACTAGCGACTAAGCGCTTCAGACGTGGCTGCACAATTGAAGCTCTCTATTGCTAGCCTGATAATTAGATTGTCAATTTCTTATATATTGTTTTGTAAAAAACAAAATTGTCTATATAATGGTACCAGAAAATTCGAAATTGATCAATAATTGAAAAAGTTATAGAGATTCAAAATTGATACGTATCTGTCATATCTGTGAGATTATATCGGTGAGGTTTACGCCCCGAAATTCTTTATTATTCCATCAAAACAATTCCTGGAATTTAGTGAGAATTGAATTACCGGATAAATGATGTCTGGATGACTAAATTATCACAAACATTTCTCAAATTGTAAACGCTCAAACTCCCCCTTTTTAAAATGTTTAATTTAACTTTAAAAATGGAAAACTTTTTTAAATATTATTATAGACAATTTAAAGACAATTAGATATTATAGGACTTTTGTTAACGACAATTTGAAATCATTAAACTTAATTTTCTATATTATTCTTACATATTATCGATTTAATTATTTTTTCGTCGTCTTCGGATCAGAATTATCATAATTGTTGTACCGTAATTTATTATAATCCTCATTTATACATCATTTTGTCAGGAATTCAATTCTCAACACATAGATCATAATTTATTTAAACTTGGAAAGATAATAAAAAATTACATGGCAAAGATTTCACAAGGGTGAGTCCAACAGAATCAACAAATAGTATTAAATTTGAACGTTTATAACTTTTGCAATTATTGAGCAATCCGAATACTTCTAGCACCATATCAAAGAGAATTTTATTTGCTTTAGATCCATATATCAGAAAATGAAAATCCAATTTTGAGTTTGATAATAATCAGCTTCAAATCTGTGACGACATTTAGAGCGTTCAGTCGCTTGTCGCGCCGCGCGATTGTACTTTCTAATGACAATATCGCAAGAAGTACCAGCCCTACTGAAATTTTCCACATGACCAAATTTGTTCAGAATTTAATAATCTATAAAAAACATTCAGATCATTTTCACATCAGACTAACCCAAATCTAGATAATCTGATTAATACAGTCTCTTGCGTTGTACACCTTTCGCAAACTAAAAAGATTTTTTTTAAATCGTCCAAAATTATTTTTCTTGCCCCTTTCGGCCCATTTTCTCTCTTGCTCCCCGCTTCCACAACTCGTTCAAAATCATTCCAAATCGCTCAGTTTCTGACCGCCAAAACAATTTTTTCCAAATGTCACACTGGCATAAAAATTTTGACACAAAATGTTCACTTTCGACTCCGCCACATACGCAGTACTACTGTCCCTATGGCTCGACTACTTATGGGAGCAGTACCTGCGCGCCAGACAGGTACCAAATCCAAATTCTCACTCTCACCTACTACACCTACCCTTCTAGTACAAAAAGATTCGTCGCGTGACCGAAGTACCGGAAGAACTGCAGGGCGTACTGTCTAAGAAGACATTCGAAAGAACCCGCTTGTACATGTTGGAGCGCAAACGCTTCGCCTTCGTGAAAGACCTGCTTTCGATCGCCACATCTACAATCGTGGTTCTCTACGAGATCTTGCCTCTGGTGTGGGACTACACCGAGCAGATGAACCATCTAGACGACGAGGTCACGAGAAGTTGCTTCTGGTACATCAGCTTCACCACGCTCTTGGCCATCATCAACCTGCCGTTGACTCTGTACGAAATTTTTGTGATTGAGAGGAACTACACTCCTAGGAAGAGGAACGAGTGTCTTCTGTGGGACAAATTGAAGACGTTCATCTGGAGCCAGATTTTCATCACGATCATTGCGTCGATACTCGTCACGTTGATTCAGAAAGGGGATGAAGTGATTTTGGCCACTTGGGGGATGTTCTGTGCGGTGATACTCCTAGTGGGTCTGACTTATCCAGTGATGGCACCTTCAAGATTTCGCCATCTGGAGATTCTCAAATCGGCGGAGCTTCGAAGCGAGATTGTGTGTCTTGCAGCTCAGTTGAATTTCCCTTTGAAAGAGATCTACGTGGAGGAGAGATTCAAGCGCTCGCCCACGCAAAGCGTCTACTTCTACGGACCCTCCAACCAGAAGAATATCGTCCTTGTCGACTCTTTGTTTCTGAAGGAAGACGGTCTAGGGTGCAGTGACGAAGAGATCTTGGCAATACTGTCTCTGGAATTTGCCCGATGGTACTACAACCACGCCATCAAATACGTCTTGAGCTTGGAGGCCAATCTCTTGATCTCCTTCTCCGCGTTCTTCTTCCTCTTCAAGAACCCCGAGGTGTTCGAAGTGTTCGGGTTCCGCTCGGAGCAACCAGTACTCGTGGGGGTCTACGTAGTACTGAAGTACGTGATGGCGTTTTACAGTACCTTGTTGAGCTTCTGCTTCATGTACGTGTCTCGACGGTTCGTTGCCCAAAGCGACGCTTTCGCGGTACGACTGGGCAAGGCGAAAGCACTGGCCAGTGCTCTGGTACGTCTCGACAAGAACAACCTGACCTTCCCGATTTACGACCACTTGTACTCGATCTGGCACCACGACAAGCCCCCTCTGGTGGAGAGAATCGCAGCGATCATGGCTCCGAGACTTGATTAAAATTGTGCAAAGTTTGGCGTGGCAATAAAAATTTCTAGTCCAGTTTTGTGCTTCTTTCGAGCAACAAAAGCCCCAATCGAGCCCCAACTAATTATCAATTAAAATTCAAATGGGGTCGCGGTCACCTCCACAATCACGAGTGTCATCTGGAATTCTTCTAACGTGACCGACTCCCAGTTTCATTAGAGTTTATTTTTTCGGTCCCTTTCACCGGAACAGCACAACGAACGGGTTTTTATAATTGCGACTTGTTCGTGCTTGACGCAATTACTTGAAGAACAGCGTGTATCAGGAAATGTAACGTTTTAATTGGAGTTTTTTAAGCAAACACCCCGAATTTATTATCTGATTCGAATGCAAATAGACGAAATATAAATATAACTCGCGTTACAGACGATTAAGGGAGCGACTGGCTCCAGTTTATGTAAATTTCGACTTAGTGCGCTGCAACTATTTCAATATTTGGACGTTAAAGATGATTAAGGGGGAGATGAGGCCGCGCCGATTTTGCCTCTCCTGGAGATTTTTTTAATTTGCAGCCACGCTCCCCGGATGTTTATAGTTGGTCCATTATTTACGGACGTTATCGTCATTTTAGTGTTCGATAAATGGAGAGATATGTTTTTTGGGAGGCCACATAAGGAACATTAATGAAATGAACAAACGCGCTCCTGTCAAATAAATCCTCGACGCTCTGATAAAACGCCAAGGCGCTATCAGAGCGATACACGTCATATTTATATTTTCTCTCGAAGGCGAAACGTTCCGCGCCAGTTTACTTTACCGAAGGGCATCTTTGAAGCTAACTCTGCATTAATGAGGAATTACGCGCGAGCGTTTTTATCTCAGCTTTGAAAGGACCCATCTCCAGGTGGTCCAGCCTCGATTAACATCTCCAAGCGTTCCGCGTTTTATGACGTATTTACACAAGTATCTCTTCCGCTTTTCGGATTGAGTCATTCGTTTGTAGTGCGCAAAATGTCGCCCGGGCACGTCTCATTTAAAGCCGCCTGAGATGGATTATATGTAATAAAGAAAAGCGAGCACGTGACTTTTACGCGATAAAACAACGACTCGGGATAGGATCGTACTATTTCAACCCTCCAGCTTACACACACAGAGACACTTCGACGCCCTCGCAACGATCTCCCGGCTAGATTAACCCTTATACACCCAACCTGGCCTCGATTTGATGGCGGCCGGAATGGTTACTTCTTGATTTACAAGGTTTAACTCCCGCTAAGCCACGCTCGCCAAGAATACGAACAGAAGCGGAAAGAAAATGCCGGTGATGAGTGAAAGAAATTATTTTCGAGAGCTGGAGAATGCAAGACTCGGAACGTCTCATAACAATCGGCTGGATCACGTTCTACATCTGCAAAAACAGGTTTTAATGAAACAGAAAATGCAAAAAAATTGTTACGCGAATGCGTGCAGGACTCAACATGTTTGTTTTTTATTATCTACTACAGTGAAACTTCTGTAGTACGGATACGGAAGAAAACAGACAGTTTGGTCATCATTGGGAGGTGTCCGTAATAATCTGAACCCTAAAAGATGCTTAACGAAAGATATTTTATTTTAAACCCAATATTATAGTGTCAGAGGTGATAACGTCAACGTTTTTATACCGTGGAAACTTTATGTTACGACCAAAAAGGGGGAAATCGTCTTGTCCGTACTTGGAGGGGTGTCCGTATTAAAGAGTTTTCCTTGTAGTAAATTTACCAGATATGTAACAAGAGAAATTTTATTTTAGTCTTAATATGCAGAAAACTTTATTACTGGCACCAAGTGAGGACAATCGTTCTTTGTCTAATTGGGAGGTGTCCGTATTTGAGAGATTTTCTATGTTACTGGTCCAAAAGACGTTCAAGAAAAGACGTTTTATTTTAATTTTACAATGTAGGATGTTTACGGCAACTACATTTTCTTGATTCTGGGAGGATGTCCGTAAAAAGCAATACTTCACACAATTTAAAATTATCCTTGTCCGTATTAGAACGTTTTGTTTCTGTGCCCTTCTTATGTGGAAAATCGCAAATAAGAACATTTGTCCGTACAGGGAGCTGTCCGTAGGCGTAGAAAGGGAGCAAACGTCTTGTCCGTAATTGGAGGTGTCCGTATTAGAGATTGTATGTCCAACAGGCGTTTAACAAAAGATATTTTATTTTAATCTTGTCGTGTAGTATGTTCGAGATAACTCCATTGTCTTGATTTTGGGAGGGTGTCCGTAATAAAGCAATACTTGACACAATTCGAAATTCTTCTTGTCCGTGTTGGAACGATTTTGTTTCTGCGCCCTTCTTACGTGGGAAATCGCAAATAAGAAAATTTGTCCGTATAGGGAGATGTCCGCAGTCGCTGAGTATGTCCGCATTAGCGTTGTGCTTCTAAGGTCAAACAGATATTTAACAAAAGACATTTTATTTTAATCTTAATACCTAGTGTGCGAAAGTGAGACCTTGTACATTTTTATACCGTAGAAGTTCTGTTTTGTCCGTAATTGGAGGTGTCCGTATTAGAGTGTTTTCCCACTTATATGTCCAACGACGTTTAACAATAGAGATTTTACTTTAATCTTGTCATGTAGTATGTTTGGGATAACTCCATTATCTTGATTTCGGGAGGGTGTCCGTAAAAAACAATTCGAAAGCGTCTGCGTCCGTATTCGTGAATTTTTCATGTCTGTGTGGATTTATCCATACTGGGAGATGTGCGTAATGCGGGGAGATGTCCGTACTGGCCGCAATTGATCGTCCCAGCCATTAGCAACGAAAAAATCATTGTTGCGTTAATGCAGTCTGTGTTTATTACGTGTTGTGGGATTCCAGCCCATAGCAACAAAATCCGTGCTCGGCAATTAATGAAATTTTGTGTACTCTGTCTGTTTCAGCCGTCACGTCGTCCAACTATCGTGTTGCATTTGATACATCTATCCTTAAAGTGAAAACATTCAGTTCACCCTCCAGCATACATATCATAGTCAGGAGTCTACATACAACGCTAATCCAATTTGTGTCAATCTCAAACTTTATTAAGTGGTTAATTTAGGTCAGAAGTTATAGCATCGCGTGCCGTTAGTTGGATGGGTCGGTGTGGTCTCTGGGGTGGCATCCAAAGGAGCCTTCCAGCAACGTCATGAAAATTTCACCCGATTTGCATCGGAAAAATTGACGAGCGAGCGATTGATTAATTACGCTTTCAGTTTCAATTACGACAATTTCACTAGTTCAATTATAAACAAATTGGACGGAGGGAATCTCCGGGGATCGAGCCTGGAACACGAAATAAAATCGAGTGGAGTACAACAATTTGCAAATTGTTCTCGTTCGAATTTGAGGTAAATAAAGGAGAGTGTTTGGTTTGGATCGGGACGAATTAGGGCCACAAATATTTATTTTTGCTGATTATGGAATCATTTGACAATAAAATCCAGTCGAGATTAATTCGAGTAAGACCAGATTGGCTTTGAAGCCGTCTAATATTTCTATTATTGCGATTTTTTTCTGAAAATCTCCTAATTAGTGTCTGTTGTACACCGGGATCGTTATCCTGTAATAATGAAGCCAAATAAAACAAGCCAATTGCGACGAACAAATTGCCACTAGACGTATTTGTCTGCGGTTATGACTAGCATTCGCTAATTAAGCGGATGATGTCTATGGATCCGCCATTTTGGCCAGAAATGAAAAAGATTCAGTTGTAGCGTTTAATCCATAAAATGTTTACAATAATGACACAGCGGCATTAGCATCGAGAACCAGAAATTCTCAGTCGATTAAAAAAGTTAAGCCCCGCTGGCCCCAGTTAGCACTTGGACGGGTGACCACCGGAGAAGCAATTTTCCGGCGTCACTTCACACCTGCATTGTCCAGCACACCTGAAAGTAGTTGAAACGTGAAGTTGTGGTCCTGTATGCTGTAACTTGCCCCGTCAGCGCCCTTTTTTCTGCAGAAATCAGCCCGAACCCCTCGACCGTTGTGATTTATTTTATTGCACATAATTCGAAATAGGACGTGGATGTAACGTTTTCAATTTGGCTAATGGAAATAAATTAGCCGGATAGTTACATAAACACTCCGACTCGGTCATAATCCGCTTGGAGCAATAAGAGATTTTGGAAAGAAGAGTTTAATTGCATTGGAGCTTTCATTAACGGCATCAGATTCAAATCTCTTTGTAAAACAAGTAAACAAAATTGTCCGATTCGCGCCTGCACTTGCTCAAAACAAACAAAAATTTTTCACCGACTGTTTTTCCTCCACACGTATGACTGCGAAGGGAGTTGCAAATTTTAAATTTTTCAGTGTTTTTCTTTTTTGTGCGGTCTGGACGAGCATGGAAACGTCGATTTGAATTTCAAATGAACATTTGGGTGGAGGCGAGCTTTATGCCTTTGGATTAATCGCTTTCGACGCTTCGGTTTTTTGGCTAAGATTGTCATCGCAAGATGACACGCTAGGGGAGACAATTCAGCTTCCTCAATCTTGGAACGACCACTTTCTTCGCCAGATCTGGCCCGCTGTGATTTTATTTCGGCCGTAAATTACAGCTGAAGCTCTGACAAAAACGAACAACGTGTGCAGAACAAAATAAAGCACGAAACAAATCAATTTACTTAAAACATATCTGTTCTGTAATAACAAACCCCGACATGTTATATAAATGTTTACGAATATCTTGGAAATGACTAATTAATGAAAATGGGGTATCCACAACAAAATAAACATTTCCGCTCTAAATATTTTAATAAAAAAAGTTTTGTTTTTATTTCAACGTGATGCAGTTGGAGGGATAAAGTAGATCTGTTATTATGTTTCTAACACAAATTAAGTTGGAACAGTGGGATACTATAATCAACTATGTCAAATTCGTTGCATGTATGTGTGCACGTCACTATTAACTTGATGCATATTATTTAGCAGTGCAGATAAATAATGGATGAAATGATATATTAGCAGTCGATACATTGGGTGTAATCCGTGTTGCTAATATATCGAGAAATACCCATGAATAAAACTGATTTATTTAGATTTGCAAAGTTTGCAAAATAAATTTTTGAATATACTTGTAAAAAATGTTTTGTCTTGATTGTACTAAAAGTGGTGTAAAGTGAATTACAAGGAATCTACGTACAACTAGAATATCAAAAAACTATCGTCCAAGCAAAGGGATAAGCGCGAGGCGAGCCCACCACGCAACTTTGTGACGTCACATCGTGATGGAACGAAGTCTCCTCCATTCATTCCCCCCCGAAGGGGGGCGGGCTGCTGAAGCTTTCCAGAGCCTTTTCAGCCACCTTGACGGGAAAATTCGGGATGGGTACGGTGATAATGGGTGCGATGGTAGGTACTGACCCAGTATTTGTCTTATCTGTGATATGAGACATACCACGATGTGATGGTGTGGGGAAACCTTTGAAAAAAACCCACACCTGGTCAGGCGGCACCGGGGTTAGAACCCGGGACCTTCCGGATGTAAAGTGGCGCGCTAGGCGCTTGGCCACAGTACTCGGTGGACTGAGTATTTTATTGGTACATTATATTTTTTCGTATTGAATGTTTCGTCCTTCGTGTGTTAACATCATTACCTCTGCCATAAAGGGTCTTTAGTAATAACAGACTTAATTTAAATATTTTAACGCAATTACCTCTACTGACATCTACCATTTCTGTATTGATTGAAACCACATTCAAATAGCCTCCATTATGAGAAACTTTATTTTTTAACGACCATATTATTGATTGTTGACTGAACGATTTGTAATATTGATGTGAGTAGACAGTAATAAATTGGTAGTTTTCGAGGAACTCCTATCAATAAGATTCGACGCTTCTGTAGTAATTTGAGTCGTGTGATGACCGAATTTGTTTGTTAAAAAAGGTATCGATTTCGCATTACCATCCCCGTCACAACAGCCCCGAATTTCGTCGTTCCGTAACCCGACTCATTACCGAAACTGTTTACAATTTCGACACGGTAATGACCTCTAAAACATTACTTTCCTCGGGAAAATCATCAAAAGAGCACGATAAAATCGCATACATTAAGACCGCATTGTTTCTGGCACGAAACCATCAACCCCTTTATATTAAAATTCCAAATCCGGTACAAGTCGCATTATCTGATCGAGGGCAGTGTACACGTGACCCGGTTCAAGTGCACAAAAAATCTCACGGTCAGAAGGAGATTTTCGTGGGGGACAGAGCGCTTCCTGTTGCGCCCGTTGGAGGAATCGATGATAAAGACCATTAGAAAATGTTGGGAGGAATCGAGTACATATTTCTCGCAGGACAAGATAAGAGTTTTAGTAAAGACAAGTCGGTTGCAAGGAGCTGAATTTATGGAAAGAAGGAGGAATTATAGGGTCGGGTTTGTTATTTATTTCGTGTAAACATAACGTCAGATTTATGTGGGGTTTTGGGGGCGATAAAAGCCAATTCGAGTAGAGATTGATCGCGATAATGGTCAAGGACAATTACAGGTATGGCGGATGTCGGAGCTTTGTACTTGTTATGCGCGGTACTTGCTGCCAATAACGAGACAAAAGAGATTTTTTTCAAACATGAATTGGCAATTTTTTTGACTGAGACACTTTTTGCCTCAGGCAAAAAACACAGTTTTTAGATTTGATCTAGCACAAACAAGTCTCGAGATATCATTAACGAAACAATTCCGGCGCCTCCACCATTTTGCGAAATATGATTTGGATATTTTGAACCAATATTAGGGGCAGCATTTTGCAATTTTCTTGCAACTAATGTATCCTTGTTAAATCTACAAAACGCAGTTTCTAGATTTGACCTAACTCAATTAGTTCCTGAGATTTTAAAGATTTTTATATTTTACCAATCCCGGCGCCTCCACCATTTTTCCAAAATACAAATTTATATTATTTCACTAATATTGGATGTAGCGACTTTCAATTCTTCAAATTGTGTTCGTCGTCGCTAAAGGTACGAGACCTGGTTTTCTGATGTGATTTAGTTCAAACAATTACGAAGATATTGTTTTTTTTAATGAAAAAAAAAATCGTTCATCTCCATCATTGCTGCAAAACACAAATTTCATTTTTTACACCTTGCGTTTTTCAGTTGTTGGAAATGAATTCGTTCTAATTGAATCTACGGAAATATAATTACTTTTTGTGAAAGAACAATTTTTACGCTTCCGCCGTTTTTGCAAAACTCAAAGTTGTTTTTTGCAATTAATACCAGAGAGCAGTTGTTTTGCACTAGATTCGCCATAATTAAATCTACGAAACAAGGTTCTAGGCTTCATATAACTCAAATAGTTTCGAAGATATGGTAATTGTTAAAGATCCGGCGGCTCCACCATTATTCCAAAAGAAGAATTTGGGCGTTTTACAAATAATAAAAATAACGATCTTCAGCTTCTTGCATTTTGTAACTAATCGTACGAAACTGTATTTTCAGATTTGATTTAGCTCAAGTAATTATGAATATGTCGTTATTTGTAGCGAATTCGTTGCAATGGATCTGCAGAAATATTATAAATTTTAGTGATACAAAAATACAGACGTTTTCAGAATTTTTGAAAAATACAAATTTCCATTTCTCCCAATACTCTTAGATATATTATTATGCAGTTTCTTGCATTGGATTGTCTCTACTTAAATCTAGGAAGGAAAGTTCTTAGATTTAATCTAGTTCAAATAATTCCGAAAATATGATAATTGTTAACGATCCTGGCGCCATTACTGCAAACGTAATGTACCTGTTTTATTACCTATTACTAGGTAAAGTGTTTTCTTCCACTTTTCCAGTTCTGGAATTGATTTTGCCATATTAACTTTATAAAACGTTTTTTAAACACGATTTAGCTCAAACAGTTTCCAAGATGTTTTTGTTTTTAAAATATTAATTTTCAATTCGATAATTACTAGAAGACATCATTGCTTTAAGCAGTTTTTTGCATTCAATTCGTTCTACTAAAGTCTAAGAAACACGGTCTTTGGTTTTCATCCAGCTCAAACAGTTACAGAGATATCCCGATTTAAGTGATATTATCCCGGCGCATCCACCATTTTTCCAAAATTAAATTTCCGTTTTTGTAAAGCAACTACATAATAGGAAAAACAGTAGTTTTTAATTCATTATGTTGGATTATTGGCAATAAGATCTACAAAGGCAGTTTTTAGAGCGTTTTAGCGCAAATATTTTCCGAAATATTGTAATTTTTAGCGAATTTTTTTAATCATTTTAATATAATTTTACAACTTCTAGAAGACATAGCGTTATGCAGTTTTTTGCATTCAATTCATCCTACTAAAGTCTATCAAACGCACTTTTTAGTTTTCATCCAGCTCAAACAGTTACAGAGATATCCCAATTTAAGTGATACTATCCCGGCGCAACCACCATTTTTTCCAAAAATTCAATTTCCGTTTTTGTAAAGTAACTAATAGGGAAAATAGTAGTTTTTAATTCATTATGTTGGATTATTGGCAATCAGATCTACAAAAAGCAGTTTTTAGAGCGCTTGAACTAAAATATTTTCTGAAATATTGTAATTTTTAGCGAATTTTTTTAATGATTTTAATATAATTTTACAACTTCTAGAAGACATAGCTGTATGCAGTTTTTTGCATTCAGTTCGTCCAACTAAAGTCTATGAAACGCAGTTTTTCGTTTTCATCCAGCTCAAACAGTTACAGAGATATCCCAATTTAAGTGATATTATCCCGGCGCATCCACCATTTTTTCCAAAATTTAAATTTCCGTTTTTGTAAAGTAACTAATAGGGAAAACAGTAGTTTTTAATTCATTATGTTGGATTATTGGCAATCAGATCTACAACAGGCAGTTTTTAGAGCGCTTTAGCTCAAATATTTTCCGAAATATTGTAATTTTTAACTATTTTAAAAAAAATCATTTTAATATAATTTGACAACTGCTAGAAGACACAGCTTTATGCAGTTTTTTGCATTCAATTCGTCCTACTAAAGTCTAAAAAACGCAGTTTTTAGTTTTCATCCAGCTCAAACAGCTACAAAAATATCTCTATTTATGTGATATTATCCCGGCGCATCCACCATTTTTCCAAAATTTAAATTTCCGTTTTTATAAAGTAATGGCTATGAGATTATGTTGGATTATTGGCAATCAGATCTACAAGAGGCAGTTTTTGGAGCGCTTTAGCTCAAATATTTTCCGAAATATTGTTATCTTTAGCGAATTTTTAAAAAATAATTTTAATATAATTTCACAACTGCTAGAAGACATAGCTTTATGCAGTTTCTTGCATTCAATTCGTCCTACTAAAGTCTAAGAAACGCAGTTTTGGTTTTCATCCAGCTCAAACAATTACAGAGATATCCTTATTTAAGTGATATTATCCCGGCGCATCCACCATTTTTACAAAATTTAAATTTCTGTTTTTGTAAAGTAACTAGTAGGAAAAATAGTAATGTTTAATTCGTTATGTTGGATTATTGGCAATGAGATCTATAAAAGGCAGTTTTTACAGTGCTTTAGTTCAAATATTTTCAGTAATATTGTTATTTTTAGCGATTTTTTTTAGAAGACATAGCTTTATGCAGTTTTTTGCATTTAATTCATCCTACTAAAGTCTATGAAACGTAGTTTTTTGTTTTCTTCCAGCTCAAACAGTTACAGAGATATCCCAATTTAAGTGATATTATCCCGGCGCATCCACCATTTTTTCCAAAAATTAAATTTCCGTTTTTGTAAAGTAACTAATAGGGAAAACAGTAGTTTTTAATTCATTATGTTGGATTATTGGCAATCAGATCTACAAAAGGCAGTTTTTAGAGCTCTTTGGCTCAAATATTTTCCGACATATTGAAATTTTTTGCGATTTTTTTTATCATTTTAATATAATTTAACAACTGCTAGCTTTATGCAGTTTTTTTGTATTCAATTCGCCCTAGCAAAGTCTATGACACGCAGTTTTTGGTTTTTATCCAGCTCAAATAGTTACAGAGATATCCCTATTTAAGTGATTATCCCGGCGCCTCCACCATTTATACAAAATTTGCTTTTTTTAATGTTTAAAATTCAATTTTGCGTTTTGTATTGGATTTATCGCAATGAGAGCTACAAAGCACAGTTTCTAGATCTGATCTGGCTCAGATAATTTCCAAGATAATGTTATTTGTAGTTAAAAAAATTTCGTCAATTCTACCATTGATTTTTTTTATAGGCGAATATTCAACCTGATGTTTTTCAGTTGTCTGCATTGGATCAATCGTAGTTAAAACTACAAAATACAGTTTTTCGATTGGATCGAGCATAAACAATGACAAAGCTGTCATTATTTTATTAATGAGAAATTCCCGGCGCCTCCACCATTTTCGCAAAACAAAAAAAAAATTTGGGAAGCCTAATATTGAAGCTACCATTCTTGATTTGTTCCACCGGAGTCACTATAATTAAATCTACGAAATGAACTGTACAGAATCGATTTAACTTAAACGATTACGTCGACATCGATATTTATAGCGATCCCGGCGCCTCCACCATTTTTACAAAACATAATTTACAATTCTTCAATCAATAAAAATTCAGTCACGAAATTATGTGTATTCGATTCATCACAATTAACTGTTTTTAAATTTAAGCCGACTCAAACAATAACAAATGAGAAGAAATTTGAGATTTTTTTTTAAACATTTGTACATTTGTACTTCTCAGTAGAGATAACAATTCTCTCATTTACATTAACGCTAATACACATTAACAAAAGTGATGATAATAAAACACTGGGAAATAAATTTTAATAAGAAGCTGCAACGATACTCCAGTTTGCCAACTCTGACTCGTACAAAATTAATAATTATTATATTGCCCAAGGATTCCCTAGAGAATGCGGTTTAATTAAATAATAAGAAAATCGTTAAAAATTATGATCCGAATATGAATAAGATTTAATGTTTGCGATAAAGATCTTGCCAAGATAGTTTGTTATAACGATGCGGCACGATGACAATAAAAATTGTTGGCCAGTCTTTGCAACGAAGAGCTTTTAAAAATATTCACCAAACCAAAAGCGTGTCAATTGGGAACGTAAATTACAACAAAAAAATTTAAAAAAAATGTGGGAATTTCAAATTCATGGTCTTATTTAAATGCACAATGCAGCTCCACAACATGCAAAATTTAAATCGTTTTTAATTTTAGTTACGGGTCATACAGAAACAATCTATTGATATTCTGAGAGCTAAACAGAATAATTAATTAGCACTCAAATAACTGAGACGTTAGCTGCAAGAACCACCCCATAAAATTTTCGCAACAATTGTAACACTTGTGTAAAACACACTCGTAAAAAAACTGTCGCGATAAATTTTCCATAGGAAAAGTGCGCACAATGACGTGTTAAGAGACACTCCCGCCGATTCCGTGTTAACGTCAATGAAACACTCTTTTTTGCACTACTGTGTAGGCGCAGCTCTTCAACAATTCAGGATGCCAACTCAGGACCATCTATTTTTTATGCCGTTTCCGTTTGTGTCATAAACAATGGCCATTTACGACTCTGTTTCCAGTATCGATTTGATAAATATTTTGTCAACGCGGCTCTATACGAAAGTGGCGTCAAAACGGAGCCTCACTTCGGCCCGCATTGTTGAATAGCGACGATAAATTATTTTTCACCAATCAATTGTCCTTTGTATGAATCGTTATTGCCACAAAAAGTGTGCGTCGATTCGAACAACCTCTGATATGTAACATTTTACCATATAATTTGTGCTGGCGGTGTCGGCATTATTGAGAGAGGATTTGTTGTATTTGTATTGTTCGTAACGCATAATCTGATTCCAAATATATTGGTAATGGTCTTTGTTTAACAATCATTGCAATGAAATTAATATTCCAGTTCGCGGCTGTTACATTAGTTTCATAAAAGAAGAAACATCAATACTTCATCTTCCGAGGCTGATCAAGAGCTTCTTCTATTTATTTACGGT